>NC_063256.1:11314018-11971027 GCF_019578655.1 Ricinus communis | reverse complement strand
AGATCAGTTATGTAATAAAATGTGCAATACAATCAATATACTCAAATACCTTTTTTCAAGGTTATTCTTTAAATAAAGTGAAAAAGGAACGAAATAAATCAGAAGAAAGAGAGCATCATGAATGAAACGTGGAGGGATATCAACCCATCCACACAACCTGACAATGAAAAAGCAAAAAATTAAAATTAAATAATGTGAGCCTTCCAGACTAATTTATTTCTGTTATTCGACAAAAATATCAAATAAAATTTTAAAATTTACTTTCAATTTCTCCTTAATTAAACATCGCAGAGCCAAAGGTTCCGGTGTTCCCTCCTCTTTCATAAATATTAAATACTTTGGTGGTCCATTCTCACTTTCTGACTTGATTTCCGGAAGGTGTTCTACATATTTTTCACACCATTACTTCTCAAAGCAAAAATAAATAAAATTTATTTTAAAATTTACACATGAATTAATTACGAGATAAATATAAATTGAGATTTATTAAATTAATAGAAAAAAAATTATAAGAATTAAGAAAATAAAATATGGGTTTTGGTAACTTTGGTGTGTCTTTTTCTCTAAAATTAATCTAAGTAAACCATTTTTAAAATGAAGATTATGAACTATTTTAAAAGAAGTAAAATATATTGTTATATCATAACTAGTAATCTATGTAGATAGATAAGTATTTACCTATTAAAATTAAATCTGATCTAGTTGGTAAAAACAATACTTAATTATCTTTCGGATGGATCCGAGAATATATATGTATATATATAATGCTAATAAACAAGTATTGTTTTAATATATAAAAAGAGTTGCTCACATGTAATTTTTTTATATTTATGGAGTTCTAATATTACTTTATATAAATATAATTTATATATTATTTTTTTATTAAATATCAATTTTAAAAGATATTATATTAATTATATTTTTATTAATTCAGAAATATAATTAGTAAATTAATCAATAATATTAGTAAAAAGTTTATAGAATATAAAAATACACTTGAAAACTTTCATAATATTAAAATCCATCCTCATAATATCAATTTTATCATTTATTAGAAAATTCTATTATTTATATTATAATAAACTATTCGTTAATTTTTTTATTTATAAAATGTTTCAAATAAAAAAGTGCAATTCCACTTTCTCGATTGGAAAAATAAAAATTATAATTAAGACTAATTAATCATAATTACACCAATCTATTAAAAAAATCATAAATACACCAAACTAACACTTAAAAATTGTTTGATATAAAGAAAATACTTAAAAATTGTGAATTTTATTTGGATTTGGCAACTAAATTGTACCGTTACATCATATATAGCATACCATCAAAAAGAAAAAGAAATTGTGAAAAAGAAAAAGCATTTTTAAAATCTAAAACGGCTATCTTTAAGAGTTTCACATTAATGCCCGTTTCTGCTGCACTGCAATTTTTGACCAGTGGTTCATTGTTTGGCTAATTCACACTTGACTTTCTCTCCTTCTCGAATCTCCCTATCCCTATATATATAAAGGCAAATTTTCCTTTCCCTCTCACAACCCAACTGAGAAGAGAAACATATATACGTATTCATTAGCTACAAATCTTTCTTTCTTTGTGATAATAATAATTACCCATCAAACAAAAAATGGCCGAGGAAGTGAGCAACAAGCAAGTGGTATTGAAGAACTACGTAACTGGGTTCCCAGAAGAGTCTGACATGGAAATAATCACTTCTTCTATAAAGCTTCAGGTACCAGAAGGCACTACAGATGCGGTTTTGGTGAAGAATCTTTACTTGTCTTGTGATCCTTACATGCGTGGCCGCATGACCAAGCGTGACTCTCCTTCTTTTGTTTCTTCCTTTGAACCAGGAAAGGTTGGTCCCTCACCTTATTTACTGTTTTTTTCTTTTTTGTGTGTGATCGTCTTTCTTGTTTTTGTGGAGGTTAATTTCTTGATTTTCTTGGTATAATCGTCCGACTAACTACGGTCACTTGAGAATCCAATTTCATTTCTTTGATTGCATGCCTTATAATATATTGGAATAGGATTGGCAAGAATATATATTAAAATAAATGGTTCTTTTTGTTAATTACTGTTCCATTTTATTCACAAAATGATGGTTTTGTATGTTGGTAAGGATCATGTGGGGGTTTCTATGCAAGTTCTTTTCAAAAAACTTAATGAATTTTCAGCTTTTGTTGTTTTTGATTGTATGTCAGGCTTCTTCTTTTTCTTTTCGTTTTTTGTGTGATTTAATGTTTTGCATATGCAGCCTCTTGGTGGATATGGAGTGGTAAAAGTTTTGGAGTCTACACATCCAAATTACAAGAAAGGAGACTTGGCTTGGGGTTTTACTGGCTGGGAAGAGTATAGTGTCATTGTATCTCCAAAGCTTTTAATTAAGATTGAACATACTGATCTGCCTCTTTCCTACTATACTGGAATTCTAGGTTAGTCTTTGTTTTATCGTTTCCATATTTATTAACCTCATTCTTACTGCTACTGCTTAGAACAAGCTAAAGATTTTAATGCATGATAGTTTGATTGAAATGAAATGTTCTTTATAGCATCTGAGAATTGTACACTTTTGTTGCAAGAAGAACAATGAAGTATTCAAGCACCTGAATGGTCAAAACTCATACTATTTTGTTATTTTGTGCTTCTTAGGCATGCATGGTGTGACTGCATATGCTGGTTTTTTTGAGGTCTGCTCTCCCAAGAAAGGAGAGTTTGTCTATGTATCAGCAGCATCTGGTGCAGTTGGTCAGCTTGTTGGGCAATTTGCAAAAGTATCAGGTTGTTATGTTGTTGGAAGTGCTGGATCTAAAGAAAAGGTGAGCTGACTCTCTGCATTGGGTTCCAGTTTGTTATAATTGGCTGGACTATTCAAAGTGGACTTCATTGGTTTCCCTCTGCATTCACTTTAAACATTAATGTGCTCTTGTGCATTTAGCTTTTTATGTTGTAATTGGAAGTATTTATGCTACTGAAAAGTTCTAAACTTTCTGTTTACCATAAGATAGCAACAAACTAAAGAAATTCAGCTTACAGAAGTAACTAAAGAAGCATCATTTGTTTTAAGAGCATTATGTTGTTATGCCTTTTACTGTACAGAGATATAGAGCAACAAAGCATGGGCAGAACACTAATTTAAGAAACTGGCAGTCTTGTTCTCTTGATAGATAGTAACCAGAGTAATTAATCATCAAGCGGTTCCTTTTCTATTTATTTTCTTATTAGTCAGCCTTACTGGCCTCATTTCCTTTTTCTCTACTGAATAATGCTTTTATTTCTTCAACATAAGGTTGATATGTTGAAGAACAAGTTCGGGTTCGATGACGCTTTCAACTACAAGGAAGAGCCAGATCTAGATGCAGCTCTTAAAAGGTCAGGAGTATTACATTACGAGCATCATTATCAACCTTTGCTCTAACTTTTCTGCTAGATCATTTCAAATTTTGCACTGCAAATCTCAAGCTATACACCAAAAGCTATAGGAAAATTTGCAAGTCCTGTTTTCTAGAAACAAGACCTCTATAGGTCCTCTGTTAATAGTGCTTTAGCACTACTACAGCCCCCAAGGTCTGACTTCAAAACGCCTGTTGTCAGTCTCCATAAAAGAACAAAGGGGATCCTACTAGTGTCATATTTCAATAGAGTTTTTTGAACTATAATTGAACAGAATTCTGTGACCAGCTATACTGTCCCTCTTAAAAGCTATTCACAGGCATTTTGAAGTCAAAGTCCTTGCTTCCCAATCTGTTGCTTTCCGACATTTTGAAGCTGATTGCAATTCACTGCTGCTGCAGGTATTTTCCTGAAGGCATTGATATTTACTTCGAAAATGTTGGGGGGGAAATGCTTGATGCAGTGCTCCTCAACATGAGGATTCGCGGTCGAATTGCTGTGTGTGGGATGATTTCTCAGTACAATCTTGACAAGCCTGAAGGTGTGCATAACTTGAGTGCTATTATCGGGAAAAGGATCCGCATGGAAGGGTTCTTGGCTGGCGACTTTTATCACCTTTATCCAAATCTTCTAGACATGGTTATCCCTTACATCAAAGAAGGAAAGATTGTCTATGTAGAAGATGTAGCTGAAGGCCTTGAGAATGCTCCCACTGCTCTAATAGGAATTTTCAGGGGCCGCAATGTTGGAAAACAGTTGGTGGTCGTCGCTCGTGAATAATATATAGATAACATTCCCATGTCTTGGGGATAGAATATTCTCTTGATATTATATTTTATTAGTAATTTTGAGAGTAATGGGTGAAACATTATAATATCTTCTACTATAATTTGTTAAACTGCTTCTTAGCGTAGGTACTGCACTAGACTAACCTGATGAGTGACTAACTTTATGCGGATGATCCTGAAACAATTGCTGACTGACTGATTTGATATCTGGATTTTATATGCTTCCAAGCAATTTAATTTTTGACTTGGGCAGCATAGCACCAAATATATTTTTGGTTTTAGAATTAAACTATTTTGCCACTCTGCCATGGGATATTATTAACATTTGCAGACTTGACCAATTCTATTAATGCTCAAATAACAAGACTATCTAAAAAGTAGTTTTCAAAAAAGAATGTGTCTTTGGGGTGACTTGATATCAGCAGATCTAATGCTAGTTAAAATCAGTAAAACTGCAGATTACACCCTGCAACAATTTGGGTGCTAAAGTTCTGCACTAACTTCTCTCAGAAGAAGACAGTTAGTTGTAAAGCCAAGCCAATTTCTGTAACTTCACTCAGGAAAGACAGAATGTTCTATTAACCCAACAAAAATTTGAGAACTCCATAGTAATTTATCATTGAAGACTCACAAACTACCACTTTTTAAGGTAAAGTCCTTGGCCATGATAACATTTACACCCTTTCCATATAAGCACGGCATAGTATGCGTCGTATCAGAAAAAGATTTGCATCCCCCAGAAAAGCCTCACAATGTCCCATTATATAGGAAAAGAATATCCCCTGAGGTACTTAGAATCTACACCAGACTCGCGCACCAATGCTATTCGCCCTGTTCTTGCCACCTAAAGAAAAGAAGAAGATTTCTTAATAAAAAATTATAGAACAGCACTATTGCTGCATGCAGAAGAAGCCACATGTGAACATGATGCATAATTTCTACATGTTTATTAGTAGTGAAGCTTATAGTTGGTTACAACACATTTTCCATCTCAGAATACTTTGATCTTTTTCAACCATAATAGGAAAGATCTAGGAAACAAACCTCACAAATACCATATGGCTCCAACAACCTCTGCAGTGCAACCATTTTGTCCAAATCTCCAGTAAGCTGGAAGGAGCATTTAAAGCAAATTCATCAGCTTAGGATAGAAACTATTATCAGCAGTCAAATAGAGGCTTCAACATACAGCAGGACAGCCTCTGCACTATGGTGCTTGACATGAAGCAGAAGCAACAAATGGGAGGATTATAATAACCAACCATGGAATCTTATCAGCTATCATCAACAGGAAAACTAAGGCTACTCACCTCAAGAGTTATTGTGTGGTCAGATACATCAACAGCCTTGGCCCTAAAAATACTAGCAATATCAAGGACATCACGTCGAGCAGCAGCATTCACAGCAATCTTTATCAACATCAATTCTCTTTCAGCAAATGGCAAATGGGTAAGATCCCGAACCTGAAGGAATACCATCAGTTGCAGTTGTCAAATTAAGATTTAGATTGAAATCCTCATTTCGTGAACAGACAATTTAAATCAAAAACACAAAAGTCCACTTAATACAAATAAAATAAATTAAAATAGAACATATTTTCACGAATAAGACAAGATCATGAGGCCAACTGGAAAGGTGATTGGAATGCAGGTTCTATGATAGTTAATAATACATGTCACAGCAACAGCAGAGCGAGATAAGTGAAAGAAACGAGATGGACTTCTGTCTAACAGGTATTCAAGTTTGGGTGGTTTATAGCCATATGATAAATCAAACTAACTCTTCTGGGTCCAATTTTTCTGCCAGAAATCAACCAAATACCATTACAAACCAAAGCATTGTATCTGCAAACTTTGGGTTCAATTTTAAGTACTTCAGATAGACTAGGGTTACTGTCCAGAGATGACCAAGCAACCCATTGTCTTGTATCTGGACTATAGTGGGTATTGGTGGGAGAGCTCAAGACTATTTTATTAGAGAGATGGTGCCGCACCTCTATTTCAAATTAGCGATTTGGGGATTTTGGCGCATGAGTGAGATTGTGCCTTACAATCTCAGTATCCCATACTGGGGATCAAAGAGAGAAAAGAGCAACCTCCTTCATTAAAAATGTGTAAGAGCTCAGAGGCCAGAGCCCATAGTCCATCCATCATGAAAGGCCTAACAATATATGATGTGTTAGATATATACAACTATGTATTTACTTCCCATTGCATCAGGTTGGTCAGTTTCTGAGTGCTCCGGTACAGGAACCACAGACCAAACCAATTACTTAGTTGGATGACTGAATCAAAACTAAGAACTGAGACTGTGCATCTAAAATAGCAAACTACAATAATTTGGATGGTTTTGACTCGGAATTTTTTGGTTGGACAGTTAAGTCAGGTTTATATACATGCCTAAGAAGAAATTACATAAAGAATTGATGCATATTGCTTCAGTGAATTCACTTGATTAGGCATTGATCCATGTATATTTGCAATTAAACCTAAAGATTTGAATGTCTAAGGTGGTTCTAATAAAATGATATTTCGCTAATTGACATTAACAAACCCATACACATTTCTATTGAACGAATCAAGGGCTAGTCATATCCACAGAAAATAACTAAACAATTTGATTGCACAGAGTGATGCACAAACCGAAGCTTGCAAGGACAAAAGTCTGAGTTGGTATTTCTAGCAATTTTTCTGATCAAGAAGTAGAAGGAGAAAATGAGACAGTATGTGATTGGTGATACAACTGCTTTCATTTCATAAGCTATTAACTTTTTCTTCTAAATAAGAAAAGGTTAACATCTATTAGAATACAAAAAACAGACAATGGAATCTTATAAGCATTATATCTTGACCAATACACCTTTCTGACTAGTGGAGGTTTCTCACCTCATGAAGGTCTATTAGCTTATAAAGTTGCTGCACCAACTTGCTAATTGATTCATCTGTACCAGGCACAACTGTTGTAATTCGAGAGAGGCCCTCAGTTTCTGAGTGCCCAACAGCCAAACTCTGATGCAAATAAAAACACAGCACATGAGAAATACATTTTTCCCCTTGGTAGGGAAGCTCGCCCACAGAGAAAGAGACAAGAACAGCACCAAAATACCTGAACGTTATAGCCCCTTCGAGCAAATATCCCAGTAACGATGTTAAGAACTCCAGGAGAGTCATTTACAAGCATAGATAAAGTATGAGATCTAAGTCCAGTTGTCTGAAATAGTTAACCAAGTACATAATAAATAAATGTAAACAAGATAGTAATTTTTAACAAAGAGCAACTGAATCCAGTAACGGTAGGCATAAACATGAAAAACCACAATCAAGGATTTAGCCCACTCTAGTACTCCACTAACCTTCAACATCCTACTGTCCTTTCATTTAGAAGAAAAAGCTTTAGAAAAAGAAGAGGATACAGAAAAACAGAAGAAGTTATAAGCAGAAATAAGCATTCTTACATCTTCCTCATTGAGAACACCCCAATGAGCATCAAGAACTTGAGTGAGCATAAAGCTATCAGATGTCTCCACTGGATAAACATCACCCTGGATTAACAGGAAAAAGAAAAGGAATAAATGCATACTCAATTAATACAGTAATGAACAGTCAAGTAAGTACATTAATTACAGCTGTAAGTGCACAGCATATGTCGCTTAAAAATACTATTTGTATTAAAACCGGTGCTTGCTTATACATCCAGCCTGTGATTCTCAAATGGATAAGAACAGAAAAATAATTTGAACTAATAATATCTATAATCTAAAGAAATTTATATAATAAGGAAACAGCATCTGGCAAAAGCACAGATACTTCTGACGACCCAAAATCCCACGACTAAGTTAATTAACAGAACCACATTAGTCACCAATAACCAAAAGATAAGAACGTCCAGACAAATATCCATCCAACTTCTGGATCATGTGGAAAACTCATTTCAAATAACTAATATTTTATTAAAAATATCGTAGATAAATTTGAACTAGACAGACATCCATCCAACCCCTGAATCATATGGAGACATCATTTCAAATATTAACATTTTACTAAAATATTTATATTTGACGCTCATTTCAAAAAACTATATTTTCCTCAAAATCACGGGATACACTCATTTGAATGACTATATTTTAGTAATGTAATAAATACCAGTTTAGCAAACTAATGCGAAATCCTAAATCAAGTAGACGAACCCTTATATCTATCAAAGATGGCTAACTGCTAACCTCACAGGCTCACACACAATCTTGCTAATATAGAAGTGAAAAGCACAAACACAAGTATCTAGAAGAAAATCAGAAGATAAAGCTTGAAGAAGTCCAAACCCCTGCTGATGTTTCATCATCACCTAAGACAGCTCTGCTTTTCGACCCCAAAAGAGCATCTTCAGATCTTATTTCTCCAAGATCAGGATATGAAGCAGCAGAAAATCGCCAAAAGGGAGCACATTCACCCATTTTTTCCCTTCTCAGTGCAATCTGTTAAAAGCAATAGGTATAGAAATTAGCATCAAAGTTGCATGTAGGCATAAATCAACATGAGTCCAGCTAATTAAAACAAAAACTAAAAGACAACCTTTCCAGTTCTTGCAATTTCTCTGATTCCAAACTTGCTTAGGTTTCTCTGAACAGCAACCATCTTTCCTGGATCTCCAGTTACCTAAGCATATAAAAATCAGATAACACCAAAGAGCATTATCAATCAAAACCACTTGCAATTATGATAAACTGCATTATTTACAAAATAAGTTTATGCTAAATATTAATTATTTATTTAGTTTACATATAAACATAGATGTTCAGGAAATTTTTCCAACTGTTTTCTCTTCCAGTCACTTGTCTAGATAGATTAAGAAACACAATAATATATACTGGTCCAAGTTGATCTGCTTAATTTTCTTCCTTTTCTTTTATAGAGAATTCGTCACCTCAATTGTTAAAGAGTGTTCTGAGATATCCACAATTTTTGCTCTGAAAATGCCCACCAACCACATAATCTGAAAAGCAAATCAGATAACAATACATTTTAGAAGTAACAAAGAGAATTGATGGTCAATACCACAGCATCACTATCTAACTACCTCAGCACGGTAACTAGGATCTGCATTCACTTTTATAAGCATCAGCTCGCGTTCTACTTGTGGCTCACTGGAGAGATCTTCAACCTGGATATCAGAATAATGTAATAATTTGAGGAATTAGAATTTGAATCAACAAATTGCCACAAGTATAATATGAGGAAAAGAAAAGAAAAGAAAAGAAAATCCATCTAGTATCAAAAAATTGTCACCAAAAAGTACCAATATATACATATACAAGTATACGAATCAGAATGCAGCTGCCTTTTTACACAACACTAAAGTTAAATGTTAGAATTATATAATTAATCATTCACAATTCTGCATTGGAGTAATGAACGGTAGTTATTATTTAAAACAAAACAAAACAAAAAAACTGAAAAAGTTCATCATTTAATGAAGAAAAGCTACTGTGCAAACAGTCAAGAAAAAAGATTGAAAAGAAAACTGGTTGAAGGGAATCTGTCTGGGATGATATTTCACAAACCTTCATAACATTGACTAGTTTCTGAAGCTGCTCAACAACTTGTTGTAGCACCCTTTCAGTTCCAGAAACAACAATGGTAAAAAGAGCCTTGTCCTTGTTTAAACCAACAGCAAGAGACTCAATGTTATACCCTCTCCTTGCAAAAACGCCAGCAATCCTATTAATCATACCACTTTCATCCCCAACAAAGACAGAAATCGTATGCCTCCTAACCCTGAAATTAATTTACAGAAACGGCAATAGATCAATAACGTAAAATACAAATCTTTAATCCAACAAAACAATTAATAAGAATTAAAGAAAAAAACCAAATTAAAAACATGTAAAAGTGAAAAAAATTAGCATGACCCAAATGAAGAATTAAACTATATGCTAAAGAAAAAAAGATTTAAATATTTCAAAAAAAAAGAAAAAGAAAAGAGCTGTAAACAAAAAGTGGCATACTTTGATAAGGTGGCAGCAGCAGGAACAGAGCCATTACTAGAGAGAACGGTATCGTCTTTATGACTATCAGCAGTTGCAGAGACTATAAATTTCCTTCTAGGCTGATAGTGATTGGTGGAGGTGGATTTCGAGATTGATAGAGAAGTGGATACTGTTGTTGTTGACACTGTTATTAGACCATGAGAAGAATTGGATACAAAAGAAGAAGATGGTTTTAGAGATTGAACAGTAATCGAACTGGCTGAAGCTATAACCGCCATTGCAGTGCAGGCAGAAAGTGACGCAAAAAGAACACCTGCCTTCTCTTGTATAAAAACGCTTCCTTAGCAGCTAGCTAGCTAGCAACTGCCTTTTTGTTTTTCGTTTTCCAATAATAGATCGAGAAAATGTCAAATTTGTCTGAATTCTCGTATACAAGAATAAGGTTCAATTTGGCCCCTGAATTTCGTAATGAAGTTCAATTTAGCTTTTTTTAACCTTTTAGATCCATTTAGTCCAACTCTTTTTTTTTTTTTGCTCATATTGCTCCATTTGATAAAGAGTGTAACACACTCTCTACAAAAGAAAGTGAGTTGTGCAGTGAGGTTAAAAGAACTAGTATTTTGCTCAATTGTATAATGTTTGGGCTAGTAAATTAATTTTTTATTTAGTTTTATTTTATGTAATTTTAAAGATATGATAGATGAATATTGTAATCTCGAGTGTTATTCTAAAACTAGCACTCGTCATTTTTTTTCAGAAAAAGTATTTATAATAAGAGTGGTTATCGAAATTTAGTCACCTTATTATATCAATTTTATCTTTACTTTCTTATACACTTTGCGATATTTATATAAAAATTGTGCAAGGGTTGAATTGACATATTAAAATCAAAATTATTATTATTATTTTCGAAATTATTATTATTATGAAATAATTTCAAGTTACTTTCAAAGTCGAGTTTAAGTAGTAATAGTGTTTGCAGTGTTAAGAATGAGAGGTGTTAGATTCATGTTCTCTTCCTTTTATCAAGTGAATTTTCGCTTTTATAGTCGAATGTAAAAAAAAATGACGAGTTTTGGATTAAATTCAATTTGTATATTCTATCTTATTATGCTTTTTGGCTCTATTATGCTTATTATTCTATTTTGCTTATGGGGGTACGAAGCTAGAAACTCATTTTAGGGTGCCAAATATCAAAAAAGAGAATTAAAAGGCCCAAAATATGTAATATTAATTTTCAGATAGTCTAAATTAAAAAATTATAAATTTATAAAAAAAATTAACTCTTAGAAACTAAAGGGCCAAGGCAAGGCATCCTAGTACTCCCTGCTTGTGAATGACAAAAAATATTCACAAGAAATTTTAACTCACTTGTTGGATAGCTGTTTAGACAAATATTCATATATAAAAACTTTCTAGAAATTATAGTATATTAATTTTAATAAATAATTTATTTTGTTATTTGTTTAAAGTATATAAATCTTTAACTTCTTCATAGTATGACTAATTAAAAAATATTAATAATTATATTAATTTTTTAATTTTATTCTTATATAATATAAATTTTTTAAATATATATAATTTACTTAATTCATAATTTTTGATATAATATTATATTTTGTAATTAATTTTATCATATTTTTTTAAAAAATAAAAAGTCTAATACAAAAAGAAGTAAAGATTTATTTCCGCACATAACACTCGACTTCTGAACCAAGACATAAATTGCCGCTAATAAATATCGATATTTTTTAAAAAATAGAAATGTTTGTATCATATTTTCTTTTCAAAATCGAAACGTCTTTGTCCGACTTCAATTCACAAAATATATTAACAGACTTTTGATTCAAAAAGTATAAAATAAATCTTTTCCGTATTTATTTTTTGCACCATGGACCATGCATCGAAATCTATATAAGAAAAAAAATTCAATGAAACATGATCACTTATTTACTAGAATATATATGTATTTGTATGAATGTTTTCGTTATTGTCTTTTAGTAATTGAAGTTTGATAAGGCCAGCTTCTGTTGTGATCATCTTTTTTTTTTTATATATATATTTTTTTCTGGAGATAATTAGTTATTTTTTTGGTGAATTTTAGGATTTTATAATCTATAATAATTAGTAATTTAGTCATTTTATTATTTTAATTATAAAATTAAACTGATGAATATAATTTAATATTAATTTTAATTTTGCGACCCACAACTAAAAAAGGGAAAAGTTTCTAAAATTTCAAAAAATAGCAAACTAACTATTTTTAAATATTCTTAAATTTTTAAAAATTGTATTAATATAATAATACAAAAACTATTTATAAATTAATTTTAATATTCCATAAATTAAATCTCAATATAATCGATATTTCTATTTTAAAAATTAAAAATTTATTATATAATTAAAAAATTAATGTATTATTGAATATAATATTAAAAATAGAATTATTATCTAATTATAAAATTAGTTTATTAATTAATATAATACTAAAATATAATTAATATAATATTTTTTAAGATAAAATTAGTATCGTTATTTGATTGGGTAGCTTTATTAGTTAATATAATATTAAAATATAATTAACATAGTATTTCTTAGAATTATATATTAGATTTATAATAATTTTTAATATTTTTGTATATTTATGTAAAAAGATTTATAAAATTTAAGTTAAATGTATATATAATATTTAATTTTTATATAAAATTACGTACAAAAATATTTTTATATAAATTTCTCAAAAAAAATTAAATTAATTTAAAATTTTATTCTAAAATTATTCTAAAAGTATGGTAAATTCTTAAGATTTAAATATACTCATTTGGAACCTATTGATAATTTTTCTTTCACATAACTTGTGAAATTCTCCCATTGGCAGTCAAATTAAAAAAAAAAAAACATGATTTTTGAGGAAATATTGTTTCTTGTAATTTAAAACTTTCTAAAAGCTTAGAATTCAATATCAACTCCTTATTAACATTCCTCCACCTAAGCTGTAATTTGGACCGTCTGTCGTTCTTATTGAGTTTAGCATTTATAAGAAAGAAAATAGATTTATGAATAAAATCGAATATGGGATATATACAAATACAAGTAGGCCAATCAGATTCATTAAATAACTAGAAGCAAAAAAATTAAATAAATTGAAGTTTTTATAGAAAATACCTGTGGGTAGTAGATTAATAATTAAGCCTACAATCTCAATTTTATTTATTAGATATTATTAATCAGTTTTTTTTTATTCATAAAAGGTTAATAAATTGTGAATTATATAATATAATATATTCATCTTTTTATATTTATTATAAAAATAAAACTTTATCTAAAAAAAGATGGAAACTTAAACTAAAAACTTGCGACTTTTAAGAGCAAATCAGCTTGGATTTACATGGATCTATTTGTATTTGCATTTATTTGTCTCCTTAATATATATGCTGCAATCTTCTTTTACTGGAATATTTGCTCCAAGAATATGGTTATTGAAAATAAATAAACAATATATACAGATAAATTTAGATTGAATGCCAAGATCTGGGAGATTAAAATTAAGGTGCAAAATAAATAATTAATTATCATAAGTATTGATAAGGATCATGGATGGTTAATTTGATAAAGTTACATTTATTTTAATTGTGGAAAATTATCTGCAATGCCTCCACAGGATTGAAGGTTATGTTTATGTGGTATGTTGATGAAACTAGAACTGATAATTTAGAAAATCTAAATTTGTGTGGAAGTTTATTATTTTGGTTAATTTTTAGATATTTATTAATTTAGCTAATTGAGTACAATTTTGAGATAATTGAGCTGTTTCTCAATATTAAGCATGTGAACATTAACATTAACGCCGAATAGGAGATGAAAAATATAAATTGATGGATCTTAATGCCATATTATTTACATACGTTGTATAATTTTGAATTCTTATATTTTAAATGGTATTTACGTTACCATACATGTATTTAATTTTGACTAACAATTTAATTTGACTACTATTATACTCAGTTGATCAAATCATATAACTAAATTGACAATTTAAAAAAAAGAAATCAAAGTAACAAACTTTCAAAAAAATTTAAATCTTTTTTATGCTATTAGACCATCAAATTATATCACATAAACATCCATTAGTCTATTTATACTTGGACACCTAACACGAGCAGTGATAGCGTTTAATTTTTAAAGGTAGAATTCTGAAAATTCACCCTGCCGTGCACTTCTCCAATAAACAAATATAAAATTATTATTTTATGCCAAGCAAAATAACTTATAAACAAATCAATTTCCTCTATTTGTCCTTAAAATCTGCAACTGCAATGCTGGAGATTGATGCCATATATTCTAACGGAATCTTAAATCAGACTCAAAACTAAACCAACTCATCATCTATTTGATTTGGTCAACACATATTTGCTACCATTATCTGCATGCACATGTATAATATGCATTTGCTTCCTTCTTGTTCTAGCCAGTAATTAGCTGTTTTCCACCGCATGTCATTTCTAGTTTATGAAGGCTGAAACATACTTTCCATCTGCTTTAAGGTACAGTTTAGTTATGTATGAAATTAAACCACCCCAATTAGATTCAGATTTAATTAATTAGTATTTATTGGTTCTTGGCCTTTGCTTGCTGCTAAATAATAAGGCACTCTGTCAAAATATTACAAAAATTGGGTCTCCGAGTTCAGCCACCACTACAATTAGAAATACTTTACATGTCAAATGAGAAATTAACACGTAATTTAATTATTTTATATTTTAACATTACATAATTACTTTTTCTAATTGCATCAAGTTAAAAGTTTTAATTAATAAAAAGATAAAAGAAATAATTTATTAATTCTATTTTATATGCAACCCCACTTAAAAAGAATCATGCATTTAAGATTCACTAATAAAACAAATTCCTTCCCTTTGGCTGTCAATTGTTCATAGACAGACATTAATGATCACTTTATCTTGACCAACCAACGGCTACACGCACCAAAATTTCGTTCGTCTTCTCCATGTCGGCAATGAGAATTGGCCAACCAAAGAAATGATTATTAAGGGATCATTAAAAAGTCTAAGAAAAATACGAGAGAATTTTTAGAATAAATGGTTTTTTTTTTTTACTTTATTCAATTTAATTATAAAATTATTCTGCAAGTGAAATTAATTATATTTCTTTTGCAAAATCTAATTGATATTATTATTTATGAGAATAAAAAAAGATTCAAGTTCGAATAATATATTTATTTATCCTTTGTAGAAAAAGAAATTTGATTGATATTTTTTATTTATAACCTATTCTACCTAATTTATTAGACATTGGATACATTCTCTATTAAAAATATTAGGTATTTATCATTGAATCTGGATATTGAACAATTCCTTTACAGAAAACCAGTTTTTTATTTTATGTATTTTATTTTTTTAGTGTGGGATGCTGAATAATTCTTCCAGAAAATCAGATTTTGTTTGAATCCTTAATTATGGAATTAAGAGACTCAATCCAAGAGAGCATTATTGGGTCAGGATTACATAGATTTATCATCTTTCTGTCTTTGAGTTAATTATTGTTGAACTGTCTCTGAAATACTTAATAAGAAATTCTTTCAGAAAATCAGATTTCCTTTTACTTTTATTTTATTTTTGGGATAATGAGACATTGACCCTTGATCATGGCATATTTGGAGATTGGAATCAATGGCATTAGAGTACTCAAAAGTGAGCATCATTATTAAGGATTAGATGGGGTATCACTTTCAGCTTTGAGTATGGGACAAATATGGATCTGGCAATTTTATAAAGACAGGGCAGACCCACTAAATTTATTGGTATATGGGACTCTTCCACATTTGCAAATAAATAAGAGAGTGGCAATGCATTATGACATTATTAAATTCTTGATCACAAGGCTGTGTGGACTTTGCTGTGTGTTCAATAATTAATTAGTTAGTATATTTCTTCTTTCCCATTGCCTTACTCATGTGGCCCCATAACATATCCTCTTCAAACTACCACTTGTCTTCAATAAAAGTAGCAACCTTTGCTGTGCATGCCAAAAAGTATTGTTATAGGGAAAAAGGGATTTAATATTCTTTTGCCTTACTTTCTTCCTTTTTTTTTAAAAAACGTTTTCACATAATGACAGGCTGAATTGCTATTCCATTCAATTCCTTTCCACCCATTACAAGCATGAGATTGCTTTTTAACAATTGATATAGAAAGAGATAGCCATAAGTGATAGTAACTTTTGCTAAATATGATTATAAGAGTGCCAAATACTGCTAAATATTTATAGAATTATAGTTAGTTTGAGATATTTCTCAGATCTGTGGCTCCAATATTAACCTCAAAATTAAGTGAATAAAACTTAATAAAGCATGACATGAGTGTTTTTTTAATAAAAAGCATAAATGCTTGAAGAAGAAAATTTCTGAAAAAAAAAAGATGTCGAGAATTGCATTAAAATTATAAAATATGTTACCTGATTTTTCAGCTCTTTTACAATTTTTTTTTTAAATTTATATCAAGTCCTATCAAAGTTAAATTATATAGATTGTATTTAGTTGAAATTCATAAAATTTATTTATAAATTTAAAATTAATAAAGTAAAATTAATTTAAAATACTAAATAATCAAATATGTGTAAAATTAATTATAACTAAATTAAATTCTAATAAAGTATATAAAATTTTTAAATAAATTCTACAATAATAAATTAATATATTTCATAATATTAAAATGTGTTTTTCAGGTTTATTATTTTTATTTTTAATATTTTTTCTCAAATTAAACAAATTCTTTAATAAATTTCATTCAAACACAACATTAAATTATATCAAGTTTTATTACCTTGGTCATTGTAAGACTGAAAATAACCCTGTTAGAAGTTTGTAATAAGATTTTACAATCAAATAATTATTTCACTTAGTAAAAAATAAAATAAAATTTATTAATTAACTTTCTAAGCTCACTTTTTAAATTTACTTAAAATCTTATTTGAAAATGAAATTAAATTTCAACGGACAAACTAATGATAATTGAAAAATAAAAAATTGATAATGTATCATTGACAATACTGAATTAGTATTATAAAATTTAAAAAACAATGGTATTAAGAACATAAAAGATAATAATACTTATAGAAACTTAAAATATGGGAATTTACAGTTGCAATCTATGTTTTTGGTTAGTAATTTGTTGTCCGTTTGTTTTATTTAACGATTTATTATACTTTATAAAATAAATTAATTTATTATCGATATAATACGAGTCTAAATTTTCTTTTGTGCCAATTTCTCCATGTTTCAATTCCCTTGAACTTTCACATTTGTGTTACTTTATTTTCATCGCTCAATTTATATCAATTAATTGATTTAATATTTTAATTTTTAATTTAATTTAGCTAACAGATATTTAAATTTTAATTTTTTTAATATCTAAACATTTTTAATTTTTAATTTAACTAACATCCATATGAATTTTATTTTTTGATAAATTAAAATATTTTTATGCAATATACAAACGTATTGAATAAATAAAAGTATTAAGATATTACATAAAAATAAATTTATATACCTATTAAATTAAATCGAAGTTGAAGTGTTAATCTGATTAAATAACTAAAATTTAGAAAAATAGTCATGGATTCGTTCTATTTTTTTATTCTCAAAATATGAAAAGATTAAGCGGTGCAATTTTGATTGGGTGTTAGTTAGTTAGTTAGTTAGTGTTGGGCACAACTAAATTTATTTGCCTAAGTAAACAGTTTTTTGTATAGTTGGCATTATTATTAGGGGCAAATGCTTTTCTGTTAAGGTCTAAATAATATTTAACATTATTACAAAAATATTAATATTTTCCAAAATATTATATATAAATAATATTTCAAAAACTGAATTTAATATACAAATGAAAGAAAATATAAAATACTCATAAATCAAAAATTTTCTAGACTTTGTTTAATAAACAATCTCTAAATTTATTCGAATTAAGTTTTATTGGACTATCTAAATAAAAATAAAAATAAAAATATAAATACAAAGAATATATATTTTATATAAATTCTTAAATTTATTTACTCATAAATAGAAGTAAAATAGCATATTTTTAGAGATTAATTTTTTTTAATCTCATTTCATTTCCACCAAAAAAATAATTAAAAAAAATAAATCTAAATAAATTGCTAAAGTCAAGGTAGTCAACTGTACAATGGCGAACCGTATCGAAGGAATCCATTTCTTGCCCGTTTCCTACTAAAAATTAAAATTAAAATTGTAACGGCATTTTCGCTTTTCGCTGATTTTACACACAGAAAAAGCCAGGCCTCTGTTTTTTGTTATTTTTTTTCCCTCCTTTTTTTTTTTTTGGCCTTTTTATGCCTGTCTGTCCCATGCGCTTCGCTCGGATCTTAAAAACAAAAGCCACTGGTCCATTCATTCTTCGGAAGCTCTCATTTTTTCTTTTCTTTTCTTTTCTCTCCTTCCATCGCTCGATCGATCATCGAGAGCACCACTTTCTCTTCCCGCGACGCTCTCGATCTATCGGCGACGAAAGGAGAGAATAAACAACGACAACAGTTGTAATAAGCATAAGAATTATAATAGTAAAACTGTTAAGCAAACAACAAGGAATTTAAAAAAGAGAAAGAAAGAACGGGAAGTGAAAAAATGGAAGGAATTACGACGCAATTAAAAAGAGGAATTTCGCGGCAATTCTCGACAGGATCATTGCGGAGGACATTTAGCAGGCAATTTTCGAGGCAAACGTCGCTGGATCCGAGGAGGCATAATTTGAGATTCAGCTTTGGGAGGCAATCGTCGTTGGATCCAATAAGGAGGAGTCCGGGGCATCATGACGAGGAGCAGTTTGCGGTGCCGGAGAACCTGGATTCGACGATGCAGTTGCTGTTTATGGCATGCAGAGGAGATGTGAAGGGAGTTGAAGATTTGTTGAATGAAGGGATTGATGTAAATAGTATTGATTTAGATGGACGAACTGCTTTGCATATTGCTGCTTGTGAAGGTCATGTTGAGGTTGTTAGGCTTTTGTTGACTAGAAAAGCTAATATTGATGCCCGTGATCGCTGGGGTAGTACGGTAATGATCGCTCTAAAAGAATTTGCAACTGTTCAATTCAATTCTTTTTGGCTGCTAGAATTCAATTCTTTCAGCCATTTTCAAAGAATGAATTCATGCCGAAAAGATTTCACATGATGATTTTGCAATTGCATATGATCTTTTTCTTTCTTCTTTTTAAAGAAATAATTTTGGTGATATTTGGTTTGAACAGGCATGTGCTGATGCCAAGTACTATGGAAATGTTGAAGTGTACAATATATTGAAGGCCAGAGGAGCCAAAGCTCCGGTATAACATGGAATTTCATTTTACTTAAACTTTTCAATTTTTCTTTTTATAGAAAACAAAGATATTGGTGGTTTATGTATTTGTTGCTGCTTCTAGAAAACCAGGAAGACGCCAATGACTGTTGCGAATCCTAGAGAAGTACCGGAGTATGAGCTTAATCCATTAGAACTGCAGGTTCGGAAGTCTGATGGCATCTCAAAGGTATGTCGTATTCATAGTACCATATACTCCATACAAATTTCAACGGAACGATTAATTTTGCTGAACTTCATATAATAAAATTGATAATAAAGGTGCTCTTTGTTTTGAAATTGGTAACATTTTTCCAGAATGCAAGATGAGTATGCATTCTTTTTGTGCTCGAGTTCAGTAGCTTGGATATTTTATTTAATTTGGAAATTTTGGTTGTCCAGAACTCCCTAGCGAGTATCTGAATGTCTAGTCTGTCGTGCTTGATGTCTATTTAATTGAGTTTTATTTTATCATTTAATTTTCTTGTTTTTTTTTATCATCCAACCTTTTCTATTTATATTTTTTTATGGTTACAACTCATGTATGCAATTTTGTTTTGGTTTAACCTACCTGTGCTTTCCAGAACATGCCAATTCTGCACTTTGTATTTCCAGGAAATGGGTAGTATTCTACTTTTGCTTTAAGGGTACTTTTTGTCTTCTGTTAAAAGAAATGGCTTTACTTTTCCACTGGAAAAGAATGAAATAGACTTTAATTTTTCTTTAAAGTTGTGGTCATCTTTTAGCACTGAAATGGGACTGGAAATTGCTGAATGCATCTGTCGTGCTGTATAGTTGCTCGTTAAGTCTTAGCCTGTAATTATTCATGAATAAATTCTGTATCAGGAAACTGATTTTTTTATTCTTCACCTCACTTGATGTCCTGTCGAGAATTGTTAATGGATTTTTCATAGCAGGGAACATATCAACTAGCAAAATGGAATGGCACCAAGGTTACTGTAAAGATTCTAGATAAGGACAGCTATTCAGACCCAGAGAGCATGTACGTGTTAGCTTTCCTTTCCTTGCATCTCTGACTTGTTATGAAAACTGTAATAGTATTCTCCCATTTCGGATATTAACTAAAGCTATCAATTTCTTACGGTCTGGTCAAATTAATTAGCATATTACACACACATTTGCTTTCAGTAAGAAGATTTCTGTATCCTTCTTGTTATAGTGAAAGGCCTATACCATAGCCTCTGAACTGTGCCCAAATAATACTGTTGCATTACAATCTGAGTCTAATTCATCTTCTTTAATTTTTTCAATATTGTTAGTTTGGTTGCTTGATTTTTCTTTATCCACTTCCTGCTTGTTAATGTGTTCTTTACGGGACCCACTTCCTGCTTGTTAATTTGTTGACAGGATTTATTAGTTGGCTTGAGTGTGCCTATTTGAATTAACACTGATTGGCTTGCCTTCAAATTACGAGGATTGTTCTGATAGATTAGAAAACTTACTACTCTTGGTATTTACTGTACTAGGTGGTTAGCATGCTAATTTTTTTCCAGACAAAGTGTCTCCAGTTAAGAGTTCTGTGTCATTCCATTGTGATCTCCACTGTGAATACTACTGTTGCTGCTACAGTAGCTCTCCAATTACTTATCTGAGCAATTCTTTTTCCAACTAATTATAGAATTTATTGTTCTTGGCTTTAAGGTTGCATTCTGATTCATTCTTCTCTCCCTCTCTCCTTTCTTCTTCACCATCATCATCATTCCTTTTCTTTTTTCATTAAACAGAAATGCTTTCAAACATGAGTTAACATTATTAGAGAAGGTCAGGCATCCTAATGTCGTTCAGTTTGTTGGAGCTGTTACCCAAAATATACCCATGATGATTGTTTCAGAGTATCATCCAAAAGTAAGCTCTCTTTCCTTTCCCCTGTTGATATAAATGCATGGTACAATTATAGGATATATAACATACTGACATCCATTTAACTTTCCAGTGTTTGGAAAGGAAACAAATTGCATTCAAAAGGTTTATAGTTCCAAGCCATGAAAGGAAAGGATAAAGGATTAACAAAATAATGCAAATACAAAAGCAGGACCTTGATGTTAAGTGACGAATAGCAACAATGTCCCTGCTAAGTATAGCAGTATTAATCCCAGTTGGGCACAACTTTTCAGAACAGCTTCTGGTTTTTCTTTTTATTATTCTTTTTAAAATTTTGTTGAAGCTGCTTTTCTAAAACCATTGTTGGTGATAGCTAGAAAATCCAGCTTTTCCATGGCTATGGTTTTGGAAAAGTTAAAAAATTATAAAGTAAAAATCAAAAGCTGTCTTTGGAAAAGCTGTGGCAAACTGAGTTCACTCTTTGGCATGATTTGCTAATAATAATTAACTGGCAAACTGAGTTCACTCTCTGGCACGATTTGCTTATAATAATTAACATTTGATGGAATTGAGAATCCTTATGAGCTAATTAATTACTTTTTGCTAATTTTCTTAAAAGCTTTTAAGTTAACAATATTATAAAACCCGAACTTTGAAACAATTGTTTTAAATTTTATCAATTTAGATCATATACTTCAGAGTTAATAGTAGCTGTATCAAGGATGTTGTAATTGTGGTTCAATCAATTGTTTGTCTTGATGTGACATTAATTGGTATATGTTATTTAAAGGTCTCTTATTGTGCATTACAAATAAGAAGTGGACTCCAAAATGATGCTCTCAAATCCACCATAAGCTGTCATTTTCAAACATGCAGACTGCTCATTAGTTGTAGTCTCAGTAGACCTCTCTCGTTCAATTTCAACGCATTTTATCCTAGTTAGTCAATCCCTCCATGTTAACATGACACTTTAGAGTCATGTCAACATCAGTACATGCTTAAGCAATTATTCCACCCTCAGAATACTATAAACTCTAAGGTACTTTGCCAAAACTGATAACATGATTAAATAAAAATGAAAATTGATACAAACTTCAGTATTTTTGGGACCTTAAAGCCCATTTTTTTCTTACCTTGGTAGAAATTTAATTATAGTGTAAAACTACGTAAAGAAGATTCCTTGATTGTATGCTTGTTTTTAAGAATGTACATTCACTATGAATGCACTAAATCCGCTATATGGTTTACTTGGAATATTTAAGCATTTTTCTGTTATCTTTTTTGGTCTTCTTCAGTTTCACTTTCAACTACTTCTACTGCATAAGAATGAATGGTTCATGTAGTTTGGCTGAATTGTGGACGCAGTAGAGAAACATATCCTGAAAATTTTTACACTTGATGATATTTGGACTGTTTTAATGTTTTTTATCAGTCATTTCTTTAGTTAGATCATTGCATTTTAATTGTTTTAAACTGGGAATTCCTTGTTATTTGCTTTTCTTAATTTCTTTGTATTTCACAGTTCCTAATAAGTTTATCATCTGCATTGATTTTGTTGAATTTCGTTGTGTTAGGTGTCTTCTAGAGTAGTTTCTTTCTTCTTCAGTTATGCGAGGGAAATGCTGTAGATTAGAAAGTATATTGACTTGATTGAAGAGATCTTAATACTAATTCTTAAAAATAAAATTTGCAATATTTCAGGGTGACTTGGGCAGTTATCTTCAGAAGAAAGGGCGTCTATCTCCTTCCAAAGTGTTGAGATTCTCTCTTGACATTGCTAGGCACGTGCAACTCTTTAAACTAAAAATGATGCTCTCTTGATTAGTAAATATAGTAAAATCCCTGGACTATGAGCAGCCTACTGACAAACAGAACAATTAAGAATTTCTTGAAATTCTAGTAGTCCTACTTTACACTTCTGTCATTATGTTCAGATTGTTGATTATTTTAAGATGTATTCATCCTTCGTATCAGGGGCATGAACTATCTTCATGAATGCAAACCAGATCCAATCATCCACTGTGATTTAAAGCCAAAGTAAGACAACCAAATGCAGAAGTTAAAAAAATATCAAGGTTGCAAGTTGCATTTTGATTTATACCAATTTTGGATGTATGGTTTTTTAATATTTCAAATCTTGGTAAGGTGCCAGAAATGTTTTGCTGGATAGTGGTGGTCAGTTGAAGGTTGCTGGGTTTGGTTTGATAAGGTTGTCAAAAATTTCACCTGACAAAGCTAAAATAGCACCAGGGACTCTCATTGACCCTTCAAGTAAGTTCTTGAGCACATCATCATTTCTTGTGCTTGATATTTCTTGTATGTTGCCCTGTAATAACCACTTCTAGATAAAGCATGACCATAAATCCAGTTTATGATTTGGTAGGATCATTAAGTTCTTCCTTATACACTCCATTCTTATAAAGTACATGCCATTAGGTGAAAATTTGAAAAGGGCTTTTTATTATTCATTTGAATTTAACTAGTATTGTTGATTTATTGATCCCTAGATATTTATGCTGCACCTGAGGTTTTTAAAGAGGATATATTTGACAGAAGTGTGGATACGTACTCTTTTGGTGTCATTTTATATGAGGTACATTCCTTTTCCCAAATTTCTTTTATACTAGTATCTTGGCACACTTAAGGTGTATCGAGCTGATATGGCCTAATATTAGGACTTTTAAATCCTGTAACATTTTATTATTCATGGACTAAGTTTAACAGTTCTTTAATAGTTTAAACCAAGTGTTAACCGTAAATACTTCTTTTCTGTATTTATTATTTATTTTGTTATTTTTCTGGCCTTAGATGATTGAGGGAGTACTTCCGTTCCATCCTAAGTCTAATGAAGAGGCTGTGAAATTAATGTGTTTGGAGAAAAAGAGACCACCCTTCAAGTCGAAATCAAGAAGTTATCCTCCAGATCTAAAAGAGTAAGTTTAGTTTTGAGTAAGATATCATATTAACTATGGTAAATTATTTTAATGCAGGTTGGGTACAAGATAATAAGATCAACATAAAACTGCTATAGGAATATTGTCTAGTTGGAGAGGCTAGTTATTTTCCAATTGTCTTTTGAATTGTAAGTTTGTAATGGTTCCTAAGATTCTAGGTTTTTGTGGTTGTCCTTTTAAGTTTTGTTTTTTCTTTCAAATAGAAAGATGTTCGACAACTATTGTGTTATAAACAGTAAAGTGCCCAAATTAATGATTGACCAGGTAAGGATGATTGCCTTAAATAAGCCAGAAATAAGCTAGGTTTGGAGATTTGGGTGGTATACTTTGTTAAATGCATGAAATCTCTGGTTTCTTCAGAACACATTGATAATCTGCAATTTTCTCCTCATTAGAGGAAATCAATGTTGTTGAATTTTTCAACCTTCTTTTGATTTGACTTTCGATTGCTTTAAAATTTGAGATGTCAAGGTATTTCAAGGATATGATCATCATTTATGGTTTTTAAAAATTGTCCGGTTATCGAAGCCCATACTTGTCTAGCTACATGATACAACAAAATGATGGAATTTTTTATTACCTTTTGTGCAAGTCTTTTTCCTACATAATATGGAGTCTAATGGTATGTTTGGGATGCAAACTTGATCCACATGCAGGTTGGTTGATGAATGTTGGCATCCTGAACCCCTTGCTAGGCCAACTTTTTCTGAGATCATTGTACGGTTGGATAAAATAGTTTCTCACTGTTCAAAACAGGGATGGTGGAAGGACACCTTTAAGCTTCCTTGGTACCTTCTTTTCTCAAATATCTTCTAAATGGCAATTTTATTATATCTATAGGAAATAAAAGATGCCATATGCAAGATTGTTGATGTAGCTCTTTTACATATCTGAGTGAAGTGCTTTTGGAGTGTTTTTGTTAAACATGAATTGAACTGCCTAGCTTTCTTTTCTCTCCCTAGATGAATCTTTTTCTCTGACAATTGGAACTGATAACCCATTGGATAGCTAGGAATATCTCTTTTCTTTTCCCCCTTCCCCCCGTGGCAGGAGGCTGGGAAGGATAATGGAAGGGTTTAGTGTCATTGTTTGTGCTGAGGACTTAAAGGATTGAAATTATATGTGTGTGTATCCCATCAAGAATAATAATGGAATCTTTAAAATTATGTATGACCTTTAGCTGAGCCATCAATGGCAGACTTGATTGGAGGTAATTGAACTGAAATCACTGGCAATATTTGGAAGGAAAATAGTTTGATTATATATTATTTTGTACTATGAGGAGTTATTTTTGGAATTCAAGATAACACTAGACTTGAGGTTTTGAAGGAAGTTCTCAGTCGTCTAAAAAACTGGCTTTTTGTGTACCAATTTTTGGAGTATATAGTATCATATGTAAAAGTTATCATGTGAGACCCCAAGCTTGATATGGTAGAACCTCTAAGGAGAGTTAGGTTATTGTGTGTGCATGTAGAGTATGAGCCTGTAAAAATCAGAAAACACCATCTGAAGTTGAGAGGTTTATCAGTGGTGTTTTCAGAAGTTTTTTAGCAGTCATACTTGTTTCATTTGTGCCAAACCATCTAAATATGTATGTTTCGTTATGTGCGCTACTGTGCTTGATTATTGATATAAGTACTTTGCAGTGTCAAGAGGACTGGAAAATAAGGAAACATAAAACTGTGGGTGGGATTGGCAATGGCCTTAAATTCAATGATGTCTAACAGGGATAATAAGATTTTAACAAATTTTAACAGTAAACTAAAGTGTGGTCATGCAAACTTTTGTAGTCTTAAAGCCGTGATCATCTTATGGTGATCCTTTTGTTGACAGATGCTCCCACTACACTTGTGAAGGACCTATCACAAGAATAGCTTCTATAGTGGGGCGATAACTCTGAAAAGACAGATTTCTCATCTCTGGTGTGATATGATCCTGAGGGGCTAACTTTCGGCTGGTTTACCCTTGTAGACGTATTTTGTAGCTTTGGCGCTTCAATCTCTGTTTATTCTTTTTAAATCTAAGTACCAGGTTTTGTACTAATTGTGATGTAGCTTTGTGCAAGAGATGAACACTGCCTTTTTCGATCATGTAATGCCAAAATTAAAATATTAAAAGCGATTAAGTAAATTGATGATTTGCTGAAAGAATGTGCAGCTTCTGTTTAGAAAGGATGCATCCACAGTCATGAGTAACTGTTATTATGTTGTGTTCTAATTCATTATTAATGGGAATATGTGCAGGAAATAAAAGGAAGCATTCACTCCAATTTGAAGAAGAAAAATAGGATAAAGTTGGGAAGTCTCCATGCGCGTAACAGATTCGGAGCTTCATGTATACCTAATTGTAAATCAAATGCGAATGAATTTTGGGGATGAATAATTGGAATGAAAATCAAAAATGAGCTTTATCCCTTGCTCTTAGTTCTTCTAAGGAGCTGGAACAGTTCCTTTGTGTGCATAATGTGCAATTGCTTGATTTTTATTCTTTTGGTTTCATATAGATCTTGAGGTCTTTTTCTTTTTCCTTTTTTTTTTTTTTTTCTGTGAGTACTGGAGAAGGGGATTTTGCACTTGGTGGCACTTGAACTATGTTCATACTAGAAAGGAAAATGGCAGCATAGTACTGTGCATTTGGAATACTCTTTGGTAGCTTTTAATTAAATTGAAATCAAAATTAGTTAGAGTCTATGAGTACTATGTTTTTAGTCTTTTTAAATTCATATATTATGTACTTTATATATGCTATGTGTAAAGCCATTTGCTCATTCCTTCCAAGCAGTTTTTCTTTTCTTATGTTTGTTACTGGTAATCTTTTTGCACTGGTTGGTTGGACTATTCAAATTCAACTTGAGTGCCGAGACCATTTTCAATGTATTCTTTATATATATATATATATATATATATATATTTTTTTTTTTCTTTTTTTGACAGTTTTAACTGTTTTTGGTTTAATTTTTATTAATAAGAAAATAAAACTTAGCAATATCAACTAATTAAATGTATAAATACTTATAGTGTATTTATTAAATATAAAGTAGAGAGTGATTTTCGACTCTCTATATGTAGAGAGCCAAATCAACTCTTTATTTTATATTTGAAAAATAAAAGTACATTATAATGTTATTTTATTATATAACTTTTTAAAATAAAAAGTTTGACATATATAAAGAATGTGTTAGAGATGTTTCAAATGTTTCTTTTTATTCTTTTAAAACAGCAATGACTATTGAAATAAAATTAGAAGTTCTACGCGAGTTATATACGGATAAATTCTATTTATTCCTTATAGTTTCTAAATTTTAGTCTATATTATAAAACTCCGTACATTTTAATCTTAGCAATTCTAAAGTCCTTTTAGCTTGATTTCGATAAATAATTTAATTAAGATATAATACGATTTCATACTAACATGAATTTTGTAAAGTCATAAATTTATTAAATACATGAATTCTATGTCATGACACATCATATTTGCAGTAAAGTGTTTTCAAAATCAGGTGAAAAGAATTTTAGAGTAGATTGAATTTTACGATATAGGTTAAAATATATAATGGAAAATACACATAAAGTTGGCATCTTGAGGAAATCTTACCCCATACATTCCTGAGCCACATTACTTGTGCTTGAACAGTGGTGCATAAGCCCATAAAAAAGACCTTAAAAGAGTGGTTCCCTGGCTAGCCAATGTTGGGTTAATATCCTAAACAGAACAACTGAACATGATGTGAACTGAGAAGCATAGGAAACAATGTCCACTGTAAATAATAACATAATTATTATTTTTCTTTATTGAATCAGGACGGTAATAATTTTAATACTATTACACCTCAATCTAAATCTGTAATTTTTCTTGCTTAATGAAAAATATTTTTATAAGTCTTCTACTCAAATGGTATCAGAGCATTTGGAAATCTCTTCCAAGCTTGACAGTTATTTTTCTTATCGTAACTTTCTGTTCAAGTTTTCTTTTACTGCGACAATGGCGGTAACTCAAACTTCACCTTCATCTTCAGTCCAAGATTCTTTTTCACTATTTTACATGCATCACAGTGAGAATCATGGCTCAGTTGTAGCCACACCAGAATTAACTCCAGGCAATTATTCTTCATGGAAAAGGTCCTTTCTGCTTGCTATTTTAATTCGAAATAAGCTAGGTTTTCTCGACGGTTCCATCAGTAAACCATCTGCAGATGATCATAAGTATCTGTCATGGATCAGATGTAACAACTTGATCGTGGCTTGGTTATTAAGATCGATTTCACCATCCATTGCGTCCACTGTAGCTTAACATGGATGATGCTTACCAGATCTGGCAAAAACTTCATCGCAGGTTCTCTCAACTTGATGACTCTAGAATATCTCATTTGCAACAATTGCTTGCTTCCATGACTCAAGGTACTAAATCAATTGATTCATACTTTACTGAACTCAATGGAGTTTGGGAAGAATTAAGAAATTTCAGGCCTCTTCCTCATTGCTTCTGTGGAAAATGCAATGATGCCTGTTTTTAGCACTTTGCTGATTTGCAGCACAAGGATTATATATTCAAATTTTTAAACGGCTTGAATGAGTCTTATCAGGCATTAAGATCACAAATTATTTTGATGAAGTCCTCATTACCTTTTCTTGATTCCAATTTTTCTTTTTTTCTCTTATCCTATTTCACCTTCTTCACACTCTTTCTCTCCTTTAAATACTACTCCTTTACCTTCTTCAAATTCTCCCTGTTCTACACATTCGTCTCCTTCCTCTTCCACTCATGAGTCAACTGATCCACCAATCTTCTTCTGTACATTTTCCTAAACCTCATGCATCCACTCATAATGCTCCTTTAGCTCCACTTAAAAAAAGCACTAGAACTGTCAAAATCTCTGCATACCTCAATGATTAATATCACACACTAACATCACCTATTGTTCAACATGTTACTGCTCACCCTCTCCATAAACACATATCTAGTACCATGTTATCACCATCCTTTCATCACTTTAGCGATTCTGTCCTACAAATTCCTGATCCTACCACCTATCACCAAGCTGCAAAACTTGCTTGTTGGAGATTAGCTATGAAAGATGAATTAAATGCTCTCATAGGCAACAAGACCTGGATCATTGTTCCATTGCCACCTGGTAAATCTATTGTTGGTTGTAAGTGGGTCTATATAACTAAATTTTTGTCTCATGGCAGTGTGGAAAGACACAAAGCCAGGCTTGTTGCTAAGAGTTACACACAAAAATAAGGGTTTGATTACACCGAAAAGTTTAGTCCAACAGCTAAACACACTATAATTCGAGTTTTTCTGGCTTTAGCTGCCATGTTTAACTGGACACTTCCTCAGCTAGATGTCAATAATGCTTTCCTTAACGGAGAGCTTCATGAAGAGGTTTATATGGACATACCACCAGGTTATCACCTTCAGGGGGACTCCAAACTTAAGAGTACTGCAGCTAACAACCTGGTGTATAAACTTCAAAAGTCTTTGTATGGCTTGAAGCAAGCATCCAGGCAATGGAACCTCAAGTTTACTGAATGCTTGCTTAAACATGGATACAAACATTCAAGATCTGATTATTCTTTATTTACCAAGAAGGTTGATGAGAAGTTTGTAGCTCTTCTTATATATGTGGACAACATCATCATTGCAAGCAACATCAATAATTTAGACGAAGAATTAAAAGGAGTTTTAAAGGCCAGCTTTAAACTGAAAGATTTGGCCAATCTAAAGTATTTTCTGGGCCTTGGGATAGCAAGATCGAAGAAGGAAATTTCTGTATGTCAGAGGAAGTATACACTAGAGTTATTACAGGAGTATGGTCAGTTGGGTTGTAAACCTAGCAGGATTCCTTTTGAAGTAAATCACAAGCTTGTAAACACTGAAGAAGACAGGCTTAATGATCCGAGTTTCTACAGACAGTTAGTGGGAAAATTGTTATATTTAACCTTGACCAGACCAGATATTTCTTATGGCGTGCATGTGCTTTCTCAGTTCATGGAAAGGCCTGCGAAGGTTCACCTAGAAGTAGCTTATAAAGTGCTTAGATACTTGAAGCAGACACCAGGTCAAGGTATTTTAATGTCATCAACCTCAGAATTGCATTTGAAAGCTTACACTGTTAGCGATTGGGCTTCTTGTCAAGAAACAAGAAAATCAATCTTTGGATATTGCATTTTTACAGGTAATTCAATGGTAAGTTGGAAAACAAAGAAGCAAAACACTATGTCGAGGATTTCTATAGAATCTGAGTACATGGCCATGGCAGTCACCACAAGCGAGGTGTTATGGTTAACGTATTTGCTGAAGGATGTCGAAATGACATTAACTAAACCTGTTGAGCTTCATTGTGGCAACATTTCTGCCCTTCACATAGCCAAGAACCCTCTCTTTCATGAAAGAACAAAACACATAGAGAAAAGATCGTTTTAAGTATTATTGAACCTGCTTACTTGAAAACTTCTGAGCAAATAGCATATCCTTTTACGAAGGCATTACATCGAGCACGTTTTGAGTATTTACTCAGCAAGATGGGCATTCTTAACATAATGCTCATCTTGAGGGGGACTGTGAGAAGGATTGGCTGCATGAAGAGCAGCTACGTACTGGCACAACTAATAACAACCCTAGTCTACAGGTAATTAGCAGTGAACAATTAGTTAGAGAAGTAGCCAATAGTAATCAAGCTTAATACAAGTGTATGTATTAATTAGTTTTCTGTTCTTCATTATAGAGGTCGTAGAGGCTGTATATAAGCTAGGATGATGTATTTTCTTACTTAATTTACAGTATTTTCATCAAGTCTTCTACTCATAAGAAGCCCCACACAATGTAATTTTTTTTTTATATTATACTATTTACTCTTTAATATTTAAAAATTATATTATTTCAAACAATTTCTAATGATGTTTGATTTTGTACTATTTATCCGCTAATTTTATTAAAAAATTAAATTTTTTATTTATTGCTCTAATTTTTATTTTTTGCATATTGAAAATTAATGTAATTAAAAAATTAAATTAATAAAAAATATAATATAATTATCAAACTCCTTATTAAAATTATAATTATAGTGTAATAAAATTAATGATAAATTAATATCTATTTTATTTTTTAATAATTCAAAGTTAAAATATATGAATTTTTAGTATTTAATAAATATGAATACTTTTAAGATATTTAAATTTTAATAAAATTTTAATTATACTAGAATTAGAGTAATTATAAAATATTAATTAACTTTTTGTACGGACGTTAAAATTAATTTTTACACAAAATTAATAATAAAAATTAATTCTAGTATAACAAGTCAATAATAAAAATTAAAATTACAATTTTTATACTAACCCTAAGGATCATGAATGAAGCAGTATAAAATCAAATATAATTAAGGATTGTTTAACGAATATTTTGATAGACTGACTTTTTAGCATATAATTATAAGATAAAAGAATAAAAAACCATGATCTCTAAATATTAAAAAATAACAAGTATATATAAAAAATTATAAGAGGTAAATAGTACAATAGGTAAATAGTAATAATTCCTTCTTTATTATTATTATTATTATTTTTTCAATAACTATATCCTATATTTATACTAGCGGTATATTAGTGGTTCTTACAAAGAATCAACTTTTTTTTTTGTCAGAATCAACTTAAACCCACATAAAAATCGTACGGTTAATAACACTTTAAAATGATGCACCTTCTCACACCGCATTTCTCTCCTTCCCCGTCCCCCTCTTAACCCCTTCTTACATTTTTCTTCTCAATTTTTTTTTTCTCATTTTTAGACTGCGCCTCTCTCCCTCTCTCTTAATTTGTTGATCAATAGTTCGCTTTTGTTCTCAGAAGTGTAAGTATATTGTGCCTACTTTTATTTTTATTTTTTTAAAAATTTTCTTTGATGTAGAATATAGTTTCTGGTAAAATTTTTGTTTTCCTTTTCATGTTTTAATTGTAACTAGTTACTGTTTCTTTTTCTTCATTTGTTTGGTTCATTTGATAAGTCTGTTCAGTTAATGGGTATGCTTTCTGATGATTATAATTTTTTTTTTTGCTTCTGTTGTTGTTTCTGATAACAAATTTCAGTTGGTTATTGTGTTTGACAATTTTATGTTATTGAATATTCACTTTGACAGCATAGTTGAGCAGTTTGCTAAGAAATGTGAATTGTGTTTCTGTTAGTGAACACACAATGGCATCCAGAGCAATTTTGAGACGCAAGAGTTTCATTTCTGATTACGTACATGCGTCAACTCGTTCAATTCAGACTTTTCAATACATAGGGCATGCAGCAGCACAAACTTTGGATTCAAACAGCTATAATCAACCCGAATCCTCATTGGATTTTAATAATATAAAGGTAGTGGCGCGAGCAGAACTAGTTGGTTTTTCAGGTGCAGGGCTGTTTAGCACCCGTAGGTTTTGCAGTATGAGTACAGCAGTTTTGGGTGTTGGAAATGTGCGATCGGAGTTTGTTTATCCAATGAGGTTGATGACGGTTTCTATTCGTAATGCGTCCACTGCTGCTACTGCTAAGCAACCTGACTTTAGCGATGATGAGGAAGATGGAGAAATAGTTTCTAAAAGGAGAAAGGAAGCATTGCCTGAGGAATGTGATCAAGCTGTTGAAGGTTTGAGTACTGCAAAAGCTAAAGTGAAAGCCAAGCGTCTGCATGATTCTCAAAAGGTTGCCGAATCTGTTTTGCGGAGGACATGGGCAATGCTTCTGGGGGTTGGTCCGGCATTAAGAGCTGTAGCTTCTATGAGCAGGTTAAAAAACTTTACATGTGGATTTTTTTTTTCAAGAATTATCTGCACTTAGTATTATGTTTATGATGGGTTTCTTAATTGTGTCATATTTGTTCTTTAGAGCTGACTGGACCAAGAAACTTGGTCACTGGAAGCATGAAATTGTCTCAACGTTGAAACATTACTGGTTAGGTTTCAAGCTTCTGTGGGTTGATGTGAGGATCAGTTCAAGACTGCTGTTAAAACTTGCTGGTGGAAGAAGTCTGTCTAGAAGAGAGAGGCAACAGCTAACTAGAACCACTGCGGACATTTTTAGACTAGTGCCTTTTGCAGTTTTTATCATTGTTCCATTTATGGAATTTCTGCTACCGGTGTTCCTAAAGTTGTTCCCCAACATGTTGCCATCAACCTTTCAAGATAAGATGAAAGAGGAGGTACCTTCTTTTTTTTTTTTTTTTCCATTTAAAATTTTATGTTCTTTGCAATTTTGTTTTGATTTGCTGGTGGAATTGAATTTCCATCGCTACTTTTTTACATCTGCTTTTACATTGTTTAGAGGTTTGGACGTCTTTTTTTGGCATTGATATAGTGATGATATTAGGTTATTTTACAGTAGACTTGCTTGCCCAAACCAAAAGTCTGAAATCATACAAGGGCCTTGTGGATGGAATCTCCTATCTGGAGCATCATTCTCATTTTAAAACATTCTGATATTTTCTGGTCTCTGCATGCATTTGCAACTAGTAATGCGTAACGAGACTTATGACTTGTGTTTCACACACATGCATTCTGTATATTTGGGAGACAAATGCTAAAACCAAATTGAGTGATGCGTTAATAGTGGAGAATTTGGGTTCACAAACAGTCTCAAGTTTTATGTCTACTTATTTGCTAAACAATTTGAGTTGAATGAGGTGTTGCACTTGTTATGGAATAAAAAGTTCTTGAAGTTCATTATCTGGTTCATTATGAATTTCTCTTTAAGATGGAAACATAGTAATTGTGTTATCATCCTTCTCTTTAAAAGAAAGTCCGTGTCATTTCTCTTTATGAGTTTTAGGTTTTCAAGTTGATAATTGTGTTTATACCTATATTTATTATATGTGACTTTTGCAGTATCTCCTACAATTAAAGAGTCGTTTAATAAATGTTGAGAATTTATTCCCACATTGGAAAAGTATGAGAATATAAAGTGACATTAAAATGATGAATATTATGCATTAGCACAAGGCAAAATTGGTTTTGTGCAAGGTGCGGTTTCAACCCCACTTATATGGCTACAGTTCTGAGTTTGGCCAACGCTCTCCAACCCATGGAATTTCTGTGGTTTGAGCTATTAGAGGGGTCTAGACCTGTTTGTTCACCTAAAGCCTCAAAGAGTAGGCTTAGGTGTGTTTGTGATGGGCCTCTAAAAGTAGGCCCATCTTTGACAATTGACAATTGATCTAGGTCTAGTTGCACTTGTGGGAGAGTATTGGAGGATATAATTCCACATGAAAAATATGAGATTATAAAATGATACATAAGTGGTGAAGATTGAGCCTTAGCACAAGGCCATTGGTTTTTGTGCAAGATGAGGTTCTAATTCAACTTATATGACTACAGTTGTGAGTTTGAGCCAACACTCTTTGGCCCATGGAATTTCTAGCATGTTCATGTTTGGATTGTTAGCGGATGAGCTAATACCAAGCTAAATTTGAGAGCATTTGCAATGTACTCTTTATGTTTGTTAAACTCTTTATTTTAAAGAATTATATCATAAAATGACACTCTAACGCACTCTTTATTTTTTAAATATAAAGTAGAGAGTCAATTTGGCTCTCTATATATGGAGAGTCAAACTTCACTTTCTAATCTATATTTAAAAGTGCACTACAAGTTTTTGGGTATTTGATTTAATTGATATTTGTATTTCTTGTTTTTCTATTGGTAAAAGTTAAAAAGAAAAGGAAAGAGAAATTAAAATCATTTAATACTTATGGAAAGAAAAGTAAGATGAAGAATAAAATATAAAGAGTCTATTCGACTTAAATAAAAGTTTTGCTCTTTATATTTGAAAATTCCTTAAGATGCTTTTTATTATAGAAATGCTCTTTAAAATAAAGAGCACCATCGGGGATGCTCTAGGCTCACATTGGGAAGCTCAAGCTCAACAAATTCTTATCAAATTTATACATGCTTAATCTTGCAAAGCTTGGCTTAATTCTACTTGTTGATGCCTTGTCAATATGCGCAATGTGACTTTGCATGCAATTGGAGTGGTTCTTCTTTCTGAATCTATTAATTAGATTGCTGTTTTCTTGTCCATTTTTCATTATGTAGGAAGCACTCAAAAGGAGGTTGAATGCAAGAATAGAATATGCCAAGTTTCTTCAGGATACAGTCAAAGAAATGGCAAAGGAAGTTCAACACTCGCGGAGTGGGGAAATCAAGAAAACTGCTGAGGATCTTGATGAATTTTTGACCAAGGTAAGAACACTAGTCATTGTCTTTCATATGTATTGGCTCATTCCATATTTTGATGTTTGGATTCACCAATACAACCTGGAATTCTTGTACAGGTTAGAAGGGGTGCAGGTGTTTCTAATGAGGAGATTTTGGGCTTTGCGAAGCTGTTCAATGACGAACTAACGTTGGACAACATTAGCAGGTTGGTTGGTTTGGGATTGTTTCTGTATTTAAGTTATTCAACTTTTTTCCTTTGAGCTATATTATCTGTTTGTTGTGTGAATTCTATTCATTTTCTCTTTAATTTGCATATTTCAGGTCTCGGTTGGTTAGTATGTGCAAGTATATGGGGATTAGTCCCTTTGGGACAGATGCATATTTGCGTTATATGCTCCGTAAAAGACTCCAAAGGTGGGATATTCTATTTACTTTTACATGTGTTTTGATAGGTTTGAGTATCCTCTATGGTTGAAATGAGAGGAGAGTGCTCCTCTATATGGGCTATGCCAAAGTGGGCTCTTGGTGAATTTCAGCTACTTCTAAGACACATGTCCTTAAGTTGGTAGCTTGTGAAGCCATATAAATATGAATTTGAGGAGAAATATTGGGTTGTTTTTATGGTATCACTTGCATAAAATACTGAAGTTTTTTGTTGATACTTAAGGGGCTTGGTTACCAAAGTTCAAAAGCAATGATAGATGGACAGAGCGTCAATATTTTGGGTTCCACATAATCAATTTTCAGTAGGGTGTACCCTTAACATTCCTTTAATTCGCGGGGCTACCCTACTGGCTGTTTTTCCACTCCTCTCACTTTGTGTATTTATGTGATTTTCTGAATATTACTTGTAATTTTATCCTCTTGATAACTTTTTACTGCAAATTGTTCAGTATATGGCTTCTTGCAAATCTGGTTCTTGTCCTTTGGCAATTTTATATGAAAGATTGTTCCTGTTTATCTTTTGTTCATAGGATCAAGAATGATGATAAATTGATCCAAGCAGAGGGTGTGGAGTCTCTTTCAGAGGCTGAACTTCGTGAGGATTGTAGAGAGCGAGGCATGCTTGGTCTGTTATCAGTGGAAGAAATGCGGCAACAGGTTTTTGAATCCATACTTTTGTGCATATATTGTATCCATACATGACGTTTTAGAATCTAATTCGTTGTCAGTGTTTATTGATGTAATATTTGCTTATAACAAGCAGCATAACTAAAAAAATGGGTTGGCATATGCTTATATTGATCTGTTAACTTCCTCCTTCCCTGCATAATTGCATTCATGCAAGCATCTTCTTCTCTAAGTGGTGTAAAAGGATGGGTTGTAGTGGGTAAAATTAGTGAATTTGATGTCATTTGCGTACAAAATCAAGGAGTACTATTTATTTTGAGAGAAGTACTTAATCTTAGTTATCCTGTTAATCTTATTTATCCTGGTAAAGAACTTCAATTGGTTGGTGGTTGAAAGTTTTAAGTTGAAGTTCCATATATTAATTTGGCGACTTCTGGACATTTATATGCAGCTTCGTGATTGGCTTGATCTGTCTCTCAATCATTCAGTTCCATCTTCCCTTTTGATTCTTTCAAGGTAACTGAAGCTCCCCATCTAACTTCTGTAACCTTGTACATTTTGAACTTCTTCACCTGTTTGTTCTGATACTGAATGGCTCAAATTTTCTGGTCTAAACCATATGCAGGGCCTTTACTGTATCTGGAAAACTGAAGCCAGAGGAAGCAGTTCGTGCAACGCTTTCTTCTCTTCCTGATGAGGTTGTGGATACTGTTGGTGTTACAGCTCTGCCATCAGAAGATTATGTTTCTGAAAGGAGGAGGAAACTGGAGTATCTTGAGATGCAGGAAGAACTTATCAAGGTTGATTTTGGTTGCATTTTGTTTCATGTTCTTGACAAGATAAAAAGCTTATTAACTGCTTTCGGAATTTATAAGAGACTAGATTTTGGTGCTTTTTCTCAGGGCTGGTCTATAAACATTCTTGTATTTATCTTTTGATGTAAATCATTATGTTCATGTTGTGCAAGCCAAGAAGGGATAAGTCTAATATTGTTTAAAACTCTTAATAACTAATATGTCTAAATCTTTAGGATTGAGGTGGGACAATACTCTTTTTGAAGGAGAGTCGAGTGCATCTTTTAAGTTATGGTTTGAAATTGATGATTTGTAGGAGGAGGAAGAGAAAGAGGAAGAAGAGCTTGCCTGGATGAAAGAATCTAGTAAAGAGGATGTGCCGTTGAAGGAGATGACTGCGCTAACAGCAAGTGAAGCTCAAGAATTAGCCAGGGCAAGAACAATGGAGAAACAAGAGCATCTCTGTAAACTTAGTCGTGCACTTGCAGTTTTAGCTTCGGCATCTGTAAGTACTGGAATCTAAAAATATTTAGTGATCAAGGCATTGTTATTTTTTAATCTCCTCCTGGGTGGGGAGAAAAAACGAGGGAGTTTTGATTTGGTGCCTCATTGTCCCACCAGCAATCCCTGTTAATCACCTGGGACTTGTTCATTTTTTGCATGTTGTAAATACTTTTTAATCTTTGTATTAATTTCTACCTTCTGCTAATCTTGCAGTCAGTGAGTAGAGAACGTGAAGAGTTCTTAGGCCTTGTTAATAAGGAGGTATTTTGAGCAATTAATATGTATAATGTGCAGATTTTATTCTTGACCTTTCAATGTAAAGAGTGACATTTCATCTGTGCCTACTATATATATTAATCTGCTTGGAAGTCGACTGGTCTGGTTTCTAGGTAGCAGATATACATATCTTTTAGGCTTTAAAAGCTTGTTTGATTTCTAAAAGAGGAAGTATTTTTTCAGATAGAGCTTTATAATAGCATGGTAGAGAAAGAGGGCACAGATGGTGAAAAAGAGGCTTTTAGGGCATATGTAGCTGCCAGAGAGGAAAGTGATCGTGCTTCTGAAGTGGATGAACGCGATGAAGTTTCTTCAGCACTAATAGAAAGGGTAAGACTCATCAAAGCCATTACCATTTGAGCTCCAATTTCTAAATTTAGCGCTTAGCTGCTATTAAACGTCACAAGCCATTCATGGTACTCCAGGTTGATGCCATGCTCCAAAATCTTGAAAAGGAAATTGATGATGTAGATGCCAAAATTGGTGATCATTGGCGAATACTAGACAGGTGCATCATTGTTTATGATATTTTTGTTTTCAGTTTCCCTTTTCTTTTCCTCACTAAAATATTAGTTTGTATCCTCTACTCATAAAAGATCTAGAGAACTTACATTTCACACACGCGGACGTTTATATACATGTTTATGTTGTATAATTAGTCATGAATTGAAATAGGTGCTTTATAGTGTTAAAGCAGTTCTTTCTAGTAGGGAAGTAAACACGGGGTTGGCCTCCTAGCTGCTAAGTTTAGTGGCTATTAGGGGTATGCAGTTGTTGATAACTATTATCTAGCAAACGGGAAAGAATTACAGGGAATAGAATGAGGATGGCTTGGAATCATCATAAGAAGTTTTAACATAGGAAAGGCTTCTGAGTCCTACTTTGGGTGAATTTTGTCAGCGCAATTTCATTCTTTGCATATGCTTTACTGAGTTTATTTTTTGATTAAAATATTCAAATCCTGCATTTTTTTATTGATGCCAATTGCATTCATTTAGTCAAATTCTTGCAAATCTATTCTATAGTCATTAGAGCTACGTCCGCTATGGCTGTTATGTTTCTGATGGATGTGATACTTTGACATGCTATATCTCAAGTGTGCTTGTGGCTTGTAACTGCAGTTGAACACTTTTGAGTTATATTCGGCTATGTTGTTTGTTTGCAGGGATTCTGATGGAAAAGTTACACCTGAAGAGGTGGCATCTGCTGCTATGTACTTAAAGGATACATTGGGCGAGGAAGGTATTCAAGAACTCATCAGCAATCTTTGCAAAGATGGAGGTAAGCTAACCAGTCTTTTCTCTATCTCTCTCTCTCTCTCTCTTAATATGTATTGCTAATGATCATATGTAAGCATGAGTGTACTTTTTCTCTGATATTTATCTTCCATTATTTTCAGAATGATATAGCATATAGATTGTCCTTAACATGGCTCTCTACTGAAAGATTTGACCAACTGGTTTTTATAAAGATGGCGCTCCTAAGCTTTGCACCTATATAAATGAAATTAAATGACAATTGAAATAGTTCTCTGCATAGACCAGGAATATGGGATTTAGAAAACAGATAATTTGACTTAAACAAATTGCTCCTTAAACGGTGAAAGAACTTGTTAAACACTAAGTTGGAAAGAAAGCTTCAGGCAAAATCAGGCCCCACTCTGTCTCTTTAGCAGTTTGTCAATCTGTTTTTGTCAAGTTGTTGAAGACTACAGTTCTCTTCTGTTTAACTTCTTTCATTGAACAGATGGGAAGATTCTTGTTGAAGACATTGTCAAGTTGGGCAGTCGTTTGGAAGATTCCAATACAGCTGAATAGGGAATAGGGGAAGGCTATAGACATACTGATACAACTTGCATTTGTTTGGTCTTTCGGATAGTACTTTAGCTGATTAGTAGTTCAGTTGGCTGATCATTTGGCATGCTGTTTGAAGCTAAGATTAACCTCTGAATGCTTCAAGTTCCAACTGTCAACATTTTTGAGGCTGGCCTCTGTTACCCAGTCATTCATACATATAGAAGCAAAGGTAGATTCTCCTGTCTTCCTTATTAGGCAAGAAGAAAATGTATATGTGCACAGAAACTCCATTGAAGCCTTCTGTATTTTGTAATTACAGGTATTTGGTGCGTTATACAAGCCCTATGCATCAGATTAAGATCACATAGTTTGTTTTTTATCTTTTGGCTTAAAGAGCAATTTGCCCCCTAAACTTGGAGTTGATTTGACAATTCATTCATATTTTAATTTTCTGGTTTTTCCCATAAACTTGTCAAAAACAACACTTTTACCATCAATTAGCCTTAAAACCAGCGAGTGTTACATGTGCACACAAAAAATTGTGAAAGTGGACTCTTTCTTCCCCTCTTTATGTCTCTCTTTCTTCTTTACTTTTAACAACAAATTCATACAAAATCAAGAATAAATTAAAGAATTTACTCAAACTTTATGGTCGTGTTCTTTGTAAATCTGTGCCCTTCTCTTCCAATCTCTTTAATTCGTACCTTATCCTTTTATAAACTTGGATTTGTACCCAAATTCTTCTAACATGTATCAATACCAGAAAGGCTTCCAGTGATTGATATTTGTTGAATGAAATGGACTTTGCCGTTGGCAGCTTCAGAAGAGATCATTATCGTAGAGGTAGGCATCGTATGAGTGGAAGCTGAACTTGGCAAGTATAAAGTATTTAGGCTCATTCTTAAGGGTTTATGTGTTTTCCCTAAAATTCAGTTGATTACAAGATTTTTTTTTTTTTTTTTTGATAGATCAAGATGTCAAAATCAAGAATTATAATGTTATTAAAAAAAGAGAGAGTAGAGTGCATACTCGGACACTTGAATCTTAATTATTTAACTTTCAAATTAACTTAATAAACACTTAAATTCTATTTTTATATTTTTAAATATTTTGATTTTTAAGTTAATTTAATAGACACATGAATTTTATTTAATAATAATAGTAAAATACTTACATATAATATACGTGAATATATTAAATAAAGCTACATGTCAAAAATATTTAAATATTACAATAATACAAATTGAAAATTAAAATATTAATATAATCAAATTCACCAAAATTAAGTATTTAAATATGCATTTGGACAAAAAGAAAGAGATGGAAGAGGAAATAAAGGATGGCAGAAGACAAGAAATGGAATACCATTTGTACGACTATTTGTCAAAATGTGTTGGAATTTGAATTTTCTTGTAATTTTTTATGTTTATTCTGAGACTATTTTTCTTAATTGTTAGTTTTAATTTCAGATATATAGAGTTTTTATTAGTTTTGGATTGTAAACTATAAATTATTTTTTTATTTGTTATGATTTTTATTTATAAATAACAAAAAAATACATTTTTTAATTAATTTTTTTATATAACATAATTTAATTAAAAGGATTAAAGTGCTTCAGAGTGAAATTAATTTTCATGTTAGTGACAAAGTAACAAAAACAAGAATTTTCATGTTTTGATATGTAAATTAATATATTTACAAATTAAAGACAGATAAATTCGCTATAAAATCTCTGAATGCAGGGGCAAAATTGACCTTTTGAGCCTTTTTTTTATAAAAAATAAATAAATAATAATTTCTGTTTTTTTATTCTAAAAAAGGCCTTCCACCCTCGCCTCCATTCCTTCCTTGTACGTCCTTTCGCGCCTTTTCTTTGTACATGCAACTCTCTCAGAGCGCATTATATGCATAGAATTGAATTCTGAATTTAGATTTCAAATTCAGAATTTAAAATTCTTTATGAATATCATAAAGAATTTTAAGATTTTAAAAAATTCATTATTTAAATTGTTTATCAATATACTTGAATAGAAAAATAGAATTAAGATTAATTATTTGATTATTTTGAATGACTATATAATTAAAATCTTTTTTGAAAAATAATATAATTTAAATTAATCGTTATAAAAAAAATTATGATATGACTTTATAAATCAGCATGTAATATTTTTATGGGGGCCGGGCGTAGCGCGTTCTTTTTTGGGACACAGGCTATTACAGACGCATCATTAAACACATTGCGAAGTGCGGAACCTCGGAATGGAATCATTGCAGAAGAAAAGTATAACGGTTAAGGACCGGTACAGGATTAAACCTTTAAGCATGATTCTTTGGAACAACTCGATGAATTTAGTAAATTTTTTTAGGAGGTCTAATGACCATAGATCGAACCTATCCAATTTTAACAGTATGATGGTTGACTATTCACGGACTAACTGTACCTGTCGTTCTTTTTGGGTCAATAACATCAATACAGTTCATCCAACGATAAATCTAATCCAAATTAATTATAAAACTATGACACAATCAAACCCAATACAGATCTGGATTCATAAAATTTTAATTCTTTTATATACTCTATAAAATAGATAATAACTTTTAACGATAAATCTAATCCAAATTAATTATAAAACTATGACACAATCAAACCCAATACGGATCTGGATTCATAAAATTTTAATTCTTTTATATACTCTATAAAATAGATAATAACTTTTAACTATTATAATTTAAGATCCCTTGAATAGTAAATAATGCATTTAAAGAAGTTAATAATTGTATCCATAGTTATTTTTTAATTATAATTATTTGAATTTAAATTTAATACTGATTTAAGTCTAATAATTTAACCAGATCCAATCCAACCCAAAAACCTATTTAACTTTTATACACCATAAACATGTACATGTTTAAGGAAGTCTAATAATTTAGAGCAAATGATTCTCACTTCCATCAATGCCTTTATGGTTGCACCACGTGTAGTTAAGATTTCTCTGTGTCATTGAATTTTAGTTATATCATAAAATTTTAATTTAATCTATTTTTATTATTTAATTTTAATAAAATTATTTCACAGATAAAATTTAACACGTAATAAAAATAAATAACTAAAAGAATTAGTTAAATATCACCTACTTAACACGTGATATTTTAATTTGTTATTAACTATAATTAAAATTAAAAAAATTTTATCTTCACCTAGTGTATATACTACAACTAATATGAGAACATCACAGACATATATATATGTTATATTTTGGTATTGGATGATTATCACATACTGCACTATTATTTATAATTAATAAATATGAGTCGATTATCTACCGGTTTAGTGTATAGATGGAAAACTATATCAAACTTAGGTAAGAAAAATTTTAAAATTAAAGTAAATAATTAAATAAAATAAATTAAAATTATTTTAACTAAAACAAAACTAAATATAAAATATAGTGACGATCTATATTATTATTTTGAGTGTTTTTTTTTTTATACTGGCATAGATTTCTTTTGATATCATTTTCTAATCAGCTAACTTGGCATGTGATTTGGGGGAGTTTGTTGTCTGCTTATATGCCTTTTCTTACTATTAACATATACTGAAACTGATGATTTACTTATTTAATAACATTAAAAAAAGATTGTCAAAGTCAAGTTCAAATCTCACTCGAAACTTGATCAACTATAAAAAAAGAACATGCACTTATTATATTTGTAGATTCATACATTTGTTTTTCTTTTTGGTCGGAACGACTTCACAATTTGGTTGCAGAGGAGCTACGGATGAGTTCTGCTACAAATTCCTCTATGTTCTTCTCAGAACTCCCACCTTCATCTACTGCTTCTCTGGCGAGTTTCTTCCATTTCTCCGAGTTTTTTCTGATCTCATTCGCTTTCACTCCTTCCATCACTTCCCTTATTCGCAATTCTATTTCTTCTTCCGTAACTATTCCCTCTTCATCTAACTTTACTCTAACCCCAACATGCCAAACATCAGCAACATATTTTGCATTAGTTGATTGATCTGCCCACTGTGGCATTGCCACCATTGGCACTCCCAAGCTAAAGGCCTCAAGTGTTGAGTTCCACCCACAGTGAGTCATGAAGCACCGTATGGACTTGTGAGCTAAAACTTCTAGCTGAGAGCACCAATTCACTATCAGACCCTTTTCCAATGTCTCCTCAACAAAGTTGCTTGGAAGTTTTTTCTCTTCTGGTTCTTTAACTACCCACAGGAAATAATGACCACTCCTTTTTAGTCCATTTGCTAATTCTTGCATCTGCTTTTCTCCCAAATCAGTTATGCTCCCAAAGGATACATAAACTACTGAGCTAGCTTCCCTTAAGTCTAGCCACTTCATGCAATTTTCTACATTGGGCTTGAATAGGTTGATGCCATATTCCCTGTTATCTTCCACCCTCTTGTCCAGATACATTGATGGAATAGTTGGCCCTATTGATTTTACAGGCCATTGGCTTGTCATCCCTCTCAGCACCTAAACAAATTTCATCAACAATATGTATTAGAAATGCAATAAGAACTAAACGAAGTAATATTAAGCAAACATGTTAACTTAAATAATACTGTTAACATCTCCTCCCCCGTACAAAAACAAGAATTGCTATTTAGATGATGTGGTTGAAGGTTTACATACCTCATCTTCCAAGCTGTTGAAAGTATTAAAAAACACCCAATCAGCTTCTTCAATATTCAAAAACTGATTAGCCATGAAGGTTAGGCAGGTCGGGTACTTTTCCAATTCATAAAAGAAGCTAGGCAGATCATAGATTTCAAGTGGTGGCATCCCTTCTACTGACACAAGGACTTGTTCAGTAGGAACATTAAGCTTCCCTTCATGAAGTTTGTAATATATGTGATTAACGGCACTAGACTGCGTGAAGAGTGAAGCTCCAGGAAGCCCAAGCTGTCTAGCTATGTCTAGAACCCAAGGCATTAACGAGTCATATATGACGCAACTTACTGGGAAACCAGACTCGCTATGTTTTGCAACGATCTGTGGTAACGTTTGTCGCATAGTAGCTTGCAAGTTGTTTAGATAGCCATCATCTTCTTCACTACTGTAAGCAGGAAAGACTTCGACATTAATAGGGCCATTTTCCCCTATTAACACTTTGTTGGTGAAGGAGACTAGTGTCACTCTGATTCCTTTGGAGGCTATACGTTTAGAAAATTGGAGCATTGGGTTCATGTGGCCCTGGAAAGGTAAAGGCAGTGCTAGAACACTAGTTTCAGTAGCTCTCTCTTCACTCCCCATTTCCTTGACGACTCTTTTTCTCATAATTTGCAACACAGACACGCACTCATATATACAAGTTCAATACGGCAACCCAGGAAATAATTGTCGTCTATAAATACAAAGAAGATGAGGCCAAAAATTGTTACATGGTACATCCACTAAAGAGCATTTAACTGAGTGCCTGGAGGTAATGTTTTCTGATCTAACGTATTGATCAATGATTATGAAAGATGGCGGCCTTTGATGGTTACAGCTTTATTATCTCCCATAACTCTTATCTAGAAGGGTCAGAAAAATTTGAACAGAAAGAGTTGCATGAGAATGAACAATTTTCAAGGTGCACTGATATACATGAACTGTGCATATAGCTAGAAGAGTTGAGAGTTCTCGTCACAAAAAGCCTCCAAAAAGATGGGAGACTCGTGACAACGAGTTAATAATAAACAAGATCTTTTAACAAGTTAATATAATTAATTAATTAAAAGCTGACGTTATTAGCTCTAATACTAGTATTTGGAAGAATACAGAAGTTCCTACATATAACAAGATAAACAATTTCTCAGAACCAAATAAATTTAAATGACATTTTGCCTTTTGATTTATCTCAAGAAAATACTTTTCAATTGTGATAATTAATGGTCGAATTTTAATCTATATATAAATTTACAATATAAATATTTTTAGTCAATATTGCTCTTATCTTTTATAATGTTTTTATTAAATTCTTTATAAAAATTACCATTTTAAATTAATTGTATGTAATATTACTTATATTGATTAATAAAAATTATTTTTAATAGCAATTCAAAAAAATGTTACTACAATTTGGAACAAATAAAAGAAATTATCTTTTTGAAAATGAAGAAAAGTATTATCTTTTATTCATTTTATCATTTTTTATTCTATTACACATTTTTAATGAAATTTGCACATTATTGCCTTCTTTCAAGAATAAATTCATCTCATCACTAATGGATGCCTATTACCTACTTTAACTATAAAAGAAAAATAAATTAGAACAACTCAATTAATTATTGAATAATACTTATTATTTTGTGTGTTAACGGTAATAGATATGTTAGAGGCACATACGAATATTTTGTTCTTTCTTTTTAAATAAAAAGAGTCTTTTATTAAAAATAATTAATAAATAAAACATGTAATAGACAAGTAAATATGACTGTATTCAAAAAATACATACTAATTTTATTATAAAGACGAGCTTTTCTTCTAAGCTTCATTAATCGTGTTGACGTAGCAATTGTATACAGCATTTTGGCTGCGTTTGACGCATCAAAATAAAATATATTTTACTCAGTGGCTATATTGAGCTACAAATCGCCTTTAATATTATTTGATGAGTTTTTAAAAGAGTATGATATTTTGAATATCATAATCAAACTTATTCTAACTTCCATGATAAAAGACAAACAAACTCTTATAAAGAAAGATATGGTATAACACATAAATATTTTCTTTAATAATCTTAATGTCAATTACTACGAGACTAATTAAAGAGGTCGAGACAAATTAATCCTCAATCTTTATTTTCTTGTTCTTGTCCATCAAAATTGCTTGTTTGCCTTCAAGCCTTTGTTTTATATACTTTTTTCCAAAGGGGCAATTATATATATATACATATATATATTTGCTGCGTAAGATTGAGAGAGATATATGAGAAACACCATTGAGAATTAATACAGAAAAACGTGGCTAAAATATTAGTTTTCCATGATTACATGCAATCCGCCCTTAAAATTATTTAACACTTACATCCAAATGTTAGATTCATAGCATTTGGCAACTTGCGAAATAGAGTTTGTCACTAAATCTAGTTAGAATTTGATAATATAAATATCATTGTAAATTCTAAAATTAATTTACTCTTTTTCCCTTTTCTTTTTTATATATATTTTTTAATAGAATAGCGGCTTCATTTCCACAACTATACAATTATGGAAAAAGAAAACAGCAAGTAAATTAATTTTAAAATTTACAATAATACATGTACACAATTGCTTATTAAATTTAATAATATAAATTGTTTTTTTACATGTTACATATACGCGGTGCATTTAGAGAAGGAATATACTTTTTAAATGTCATATTATTTAAGTGTGTTGAAAAATCTACAGATGCTATTAAAAAATAAGATAAAATAAAGTTTAATTTGTCCTTTAAATTGTTATTGATTTAAAATATTAAAAATTACTTTTCTATATTTAAATAACTTGATTTAATTTTAAAACATTAATTTTTTATATTTTTTTTATAGTCTCTCTTCTTTTAGAAAGTTGTAATTATTATTTTTTATTTAAAATAGAGCTAATCTAAGTTAAATATATAAGAATTTGAATTAAAATATTCATAAATCAGAGAAAATGGTAAATTAAATCCGGATGATAAAAGACATGGAAATAAATTGAGGTTTGGAGGCTAAGCATTTATAAAAAGGAAAAGGTGTACTTTTGCCCTTAATATTTAGCCTGAAGAATGATTTAGTCCTTAAAACTATTTTTAGGCATAATTAAACCCTTGAATTAGAAAAAGCTGCAATTTAAACCCTCAACAAGAGGTGACTAACAGTGGTGCAATATAAGCGATGCTCATCATTTCTTAATTAATTAAAAAAAATACTTTAATATTAAAAAAGACCACTTTTCTCTCTCTCTCTCTCTCTCTAGTCCTCCTCTTTTTTCTTTTTTTTTTTATTCTTTTTCTTCTTCCTTTCTCTGTTCCTTCAAGATTTGCAGAAAATGGCTCCTATGATATCCAAAATCTCAATTCATATCAACTTCTCAAATTCAATCAAATTCATAAAATTAATTAACAAATCCAACAAAGATTATTCTGAATCTCGGTGATTTCACTGTTTTCTTAAGTTGAACATGGCGTATGCATAAGAAAAAGCGAATTCAGCTCCTTCCTTGATCTGGCCATTGCTTATAATCCCTCAATAATTTTTCTTTCTTAAAGGTAGATTCTTTCATATCCAACCCATATTATGGGATCTGAGGCAGATGAAGATAGTGACATCCATTACATAACCTTTTCCTTTGTTCTTTTCAAATGTAGTTGACATGTAAAGATCATTGATAACTCGTGCCAAAGTTCTTTGCTGTCTTTCTGTTTATAAGTTTGCATGTGGATCGACTTATATTAAAAACAACGGCGAAGACTTGTAGTAGGAAATGGTTGAAGGATTTGCAGTGAGAGAGAGGGAGATCAGTGGTTTTAGAGAAAATATTGATGAAGGAGATTACATATTTATGTCCAAAAGTAGGAGATGATTGGGAAATTAAGATTTCAAATTTGGAATCCATTTTTCTTTAAGAATGAAGGGGAATGAATGCAGTCAGGATTTGAAATTTGGAAAGAAAGAAAGGAAGAGATGAGTCGGTGAAGATGAGAGTAGTGAGAAAAGAAAAAGAAAAAGAAAAAGAAAAGGAAAAACTGAATTAAAAATTAAAAGCAACGGTAAAAAGATTTAACTCACACCAAATAAACAAGAAGAGTGTACATACTTTTAATTTTTTTTTTACTTTAAATATAATATTACACAAATTATGACGTCAACTTTTAAACTACATAGTTTCGGGTATCGTTTCATTAAATTTTTGTTTAAAATATTTTAGTACGTAAATTATAATATGGACTCGTATCATATGGGCTTAGGTCGAAACAGTGTTTTTTTAATAATATTTTAATAGATTTAAATAATATTTAATATGCTTTTAAAAATTATATCTATTTTTATATTTTATAAATAAAAAATATAAAAATAGTTCAAATATAATTTCAAAGTGAATTACGGAACAGAAATGGGACGAGATGGGTTAAATCTGTTTTTACTCTATTATTAATAGCAGGATGAATATTCTCCGTTCCGTTAAATCGGATTACAGATATTATCTACAGGTAGAGAGTTATCATGCAGCCTATTATTTCTTTCATTTGCAAACTTTAACTAATTAAGATTAAACAATCAAATATAAAATTCAATCAGTATTTACATCATTATCCTGCTTTCTTTGCATTTATCTCCTTCGTGAATCGTGAGAATTAGATGAATTAAAAGGCAGTAATGGGTAATATCAAGAAAAAGAAAGAGAGGCAATAATGGAGGAATAACTTATTGCCTAACAAAGACAAAGAGATAATACTAAAAATGTTGGAACGCAGTGATTTATATATATATATATATATATAAAAGATATGCTTTTGAAATGAATATTGCTGTTTTGTTTTATATTAGTGTATTTATTTACATGTGACAATTGCTTGACAATTCACATATGATATGAGCAATTAGAGTCCAAGATCAAGACTCCATAGGCACACAAAGGTAACAATGACAGACAAAACACGTCTATCACTATGACAAAGAAATAATAGAGCAGCAATTATCTTTCTTTTTTTTTTTTATAGCTTGCAATGTACAAAATGGCATCATATGTGGAGTTGAAGATAACTCCCATAATTAGAGCATTGGAGGAAACTGATTGAAGGGAATCAATTATTTCCTTCCAAAAAGATGTTGCAGAATAGCAAAATTAACAAACCTGATAATACCTTCGCAATTGGGATGTCTGGAATTTGTTTGTTGGTTCTTCAAACTCAGTGGGACATTTGTATATGAAGTTGATTTGTATGGTGTTTTTAGTGGATTTATTATTATTTGAGCCAGTAATTATTTTCCTTTTTTTTTTTCTTTATTATTTCTTTTTCATTTGCTTTCTTGGTATATTTGAACTTTGAAGGAATATGGGGATTAAAAAATATAATAAGTAACCTTAAGCTAAAAGATGGTCTCAAATACCAATGAACAATGGCATTAATAGTTATTTTCCTCCACAGAAGGAATTCCACTCACTTTCGAGGTTTATTATGATAGCAACATGAAATTCTATAGAAATGGAATGCCTTCTTTATGCTCGTTAGGGCCTATTAGTACAGTAGTCTCACTGTACTTTAGTACCATTAATGGAATTGCATACAAGTTTTGAAACAAATTCCTCAATGTTCTTGTCTGAGCTTCCACCTTCATCTACAGCAATTCTCGCTAACTCCTTCCATTTTTCAGAATTCATCCTCATCTCCTTCCCTGTTTCCCCTTCCATCACTTCCCTAATACATTTCTCAATCTCCTCTTGCGTGACTATCCCATTTTGATCAACCTTTACTCTAACTCCTACTCGCCAGACATCGGTAACAAACTTGGCATTTGTTGGCTGATCCGTCCACTGTGGCATTGCCACCATTGGCACTCCCAAGCTCAGCGCCTCTAGTGTTGAATTCCACCCACAATGAGTCATAAAACAACCGACTGACTTGTGAGCTAGAACTTCTAATTGAGGACTCCATGTTACAACCACACCCTTTTCTTCTGTTATCTCCTCTGCAAAGTTGGCTGGAAGCTTTTTCGCTTCTGATTCTCTTACTACCCATAAGAAGTTACTGTTGCTTCTTCTTAGTCCCCAGGCCACTTCTGCCATTTGATCTTCTTCCAGGGCAGCCTGGCTTCCGAATGATACGTAAACAACTGACCTTGCTTCCTTTGAGTCTAGCCACTTCATGCAAGCGTCCGAGTTGGGCTTGAAGAGGCTGAGGCCATAGTCTTTATCATCCTCTAATCGCCTGTCTAAAAACATTGAAGGAATTGTTGGTCCTATTGGCATGATAGGCCACTTGCTTTTCATCCAATTCACAACCTGATACAGGACAGGTAAAACAACAAGATACAGTAATCAACAATGTGGAAACAGAAATTAAATGTTATTACGTACCATGAGAAGTCATATGCTTGGCTTTGAGCTGTAACAAGAAACTAGAATGAGGATTCGATATACTAGCTAATTGTTGTGTTTCTCGTTGCATAGGATATGAAAAGGCCAATAAAAATTTAAGACTAACTGACTGCTTTGAATTTACACTTTTGGCTGGTCATCTAGTGAAAAAATTAAGCAACTTTTGTTAGATATTAAAATTAAATACCTCTTCTTCCAAGCTAGTGAAGGTGTTAAAAACGATCCAATGGGCTGTCAATATTTGAAAACTTACCAGTCAGAAATGCTAGACTACCTTGATAATGTTCCAAGTCACAGAGAAAAGAAGGCAGGTCATATACCAAAAGCGGTAATCCTGGAAGCCAAACAGATGGATCTTCTATAGGAATACTCAATTTCCCTTCATAGGCACTGCAATAGAGTGGCCAACAGCACAAGACTGTCTGAAGAATAAGGCTGCAGCGACTCCTATAGCTTTTTGGCTCTCTCTAGAAACCATGGAATGGTTGAGCCGTATACTAGGCAACTTACAGGGTATCCATGAGGGCTATGTCTTGCAATGGTTTCAGCCAACGTTTGTGACAAAATGACTTCGAATTTTCGGAAATGGTCTCAAATATTTCCAATATTTTGTCCTTGTTGAGAAGTATCAGGAATTGTAGCTAGTAAACTGAACTGGCTTGCATTTCCGTCACACTCCATAAGGGTAGGTGACTCGAGTGATTTCAAGTCCTCTAGAAGCAAGACGTTTGGAGATTTGGAGCATTGGGTTTATGTGACCTTGAACAGAGTATGGAATGACCAAATCCTCAACTTTTCTCTCCATATTTTTCTTTATCTTTCAGGGATACATGGAATGAAGTGTATACACAAGGTTCTATGATTTTCTTTACTTAATTAAACAGTCAATCATAATTACTGACTACCCAATTACAAAAGTTCGAAAACTAAAGGCATTGACGGTTTTCAACTTTAAGTCACAACACACAGAAACCCAACAGGAGTTCGACAATTAGTGTGCTATCTTGCTTGTCTTATGCCCTTTATTGCTTCTGTTGTTTCCAAGGTACAATTCACATATTCTTGTAAATAAGAGTGGCACAGATAGTGCCAAAGTGCACTGCCTGATCCATTCACTCAGATTCACAGGAAAAATGCAAAATTTTTTACGAGTCAAATTTACTGCATATTCTTAATTATATTCTCACCTAACTCTGGCCTATTTATATGGCTAAGTCCAGGAGTTTTGAGAGCCATAATGAAAATTTACTCTTAGTCAAATATATATATAATCACATCTCATTAAAAGCCAATAAAGGTTCAAATTGATAAGGGCTTAAAAGAAAATGCCTAACACTAAGCCTAGTTCATAAAGGAGGCCGAAATAAACAAGTTCAAATTTTACAGGGCTTTTTTCTTTTTTTTTTCTTTTTTTTTTTTTTTGTATGGATCTTTCTAGTTTTATCAAATATAGAATACTGACACTAATAGCTTATGAACAGAATTCAACCTAAAAAAACTAATAGATATAGAGATTATGACAAGTAAAATATCACATGTTATTAAGAATGAAAAGTTTTTTTTTTTAATATTTGGTGTATGTTCTATCTATATATCAAATTTATAAATGATTAATTTGTATTTATCAATTTTAAATAAGAGAGGATACATCAATCATGCAATATCAAGATATACTGTTGTAGGGTATATATGAGACGTAAAGTAAAAATTTCTCAAAAGACAGTGCGAAACAAACAGAAAATATATTAATACAGAACTCATAAATTAACTTCAATTGCATGTCTTTATACGTATAGAATTTGCAGGGTACGAGAAGCATACCTCATCCTCAAGCTCATTAAAGGTATTCCACAGAAGCCAATCGACCTCATCCACATTTGAAAACTGACTAAAAGCCATATCGTATATGGCTTGATATGACCCTGCCCCATTAACATAAGATGGCAAGTCATTCGACTCCAATTCAGGATATGAAGGCAGTGAAACCACAGACTCTTCTAAAGGAACTCTCAGTGCTCCTTGAATTTTATGGTAATATAAACCAGTAACCGCGCAAGACTGAGTGAAAAAAGAAGCTCCATAAATTCCTGAACGTCTAGCAACATCAAAAAGCCAAGGCGTTACTGAGTCGTAGATCAAACACTTGACTGGATATGGAGAGCCAGCATGTTTCTCTATGAGCTCAACCAAACTTTTTGGTACTGTTGCCTTGAATGTTTCGTCGAATGCGTTAGGATCTGATGCCTTTTCGCCTTCTTCGAATCCATCAAAAATTGTTTCTATATGGACTGAACTTGCGTGAGATGCTTTCATGGCTTTAGCAATGGAAGATGTGGCTACTAAGGTGACTCTTAGGCCTTTTGAAGCTAAGCGTTTTGATAATTGAAGCATTGGGTTTATATGACCTTGCACTGGGTAAGGGAAGACAAGGACATGGTTTTGTGATGCTGCTCTAAACTGCTCTTCTTTCTCCATTTCTTTGTTCGTTTTTTCCTTCTGTGCTCATGCACATAAATGTGGAGAAAGGCAGACGCTGCTGTGAAGCTAGTTAAAGTATAATTTATAGAAATGTTGCGAATAAAACAAATGTAAGTAAAAAAAGAGACCTATTTGTCTTATTACATTCAATAAAAGTGCCTGTGCCATCTTCAATATTAAATTTCTGATTTCCAATAATGGAGATTCAATGAATCAGTTGCTTCATCATTATTTGCTTGAATAATTCTTAAGAATGGTTCACAAGCACACATGTTAAGGGAATATTACAATGAAAACAAACAAAAAAGATGGTGCACATGCTAGCATATATGCTTAGGCATAATATTTATTTTCTTTTTAATAAGAATCGTGCAGGAAACTTTTAATTCATTGAGAAAATAAGGGTACAATTCTTTTAACAATTAAGCCTATATTCAATGATAAAAGTAAAAAATATAAAAGAAAATCTCAGCTATTGAATTCGTACGTCAGAGTGGGCTTGGATTCGTGGCTTTTCTTTGAATATCGGCGGCTGCTTAGTTATCGGTGCGGACTTGCGGGGAATTCTGCATGGATTGCGTATGGCTTGGAATTTAGGCTTGCAATGTGTAATTCTTGAAGTGAATAATGAATGTGCTGTCAAATGGGACTGCAGGATATTTCAGCAGCCCAGGGCCTCTTGTTAACTACATTATGCAAATTGCTTCAGAGACCTTGGAATGTTGAGATATTGCATGTTTATAGAGAAGCCAATTCTGAAGCTGACCGTCTTGCTTCTCTTGCCAGTTCTATTTCTGTTGGTAATCAATTCTTTTGGTGATGTTACTATTGAGGTTGGAGAGTTGCTTCAACAGGATGCCATTGGCGTGGCCTTTCCTAGAATTCTACTGATATAGCTCTTTTAATCTATAACTCAACGACTAAGTCAGTTTATTCAATAGCTATTTTAAATTATAAATTAATTCTTTAAATTTTTAATGAGTCCAATCATAACAACATCAATCAAAAAGTGTCTCGCTAAATTTACTAACTTTCATAAATAAATTCATAAAAAGATACAAATTTCGTAAAGAATATCATCACAAAATCCATAAAAAGAAAATCAAAAATTTCTATAAAAGAAAAATTAAAAATTCTAATAATAAATAACAAAAAAGACAATTAAATTTAATAGATATATATTTATTAAATAAAATGAAATAACATAAACATAAAAGAAAGTTATTTCTTATAAATAATGTATATCATCACTTCAGTCACTTATATTTTTTATTTTATAAACATTTAATTAGTTATTATAATATTATTTATATCATCACTTCAGTCACTTATATTTTTTATTTTATAAACATTTAATTAGTTATTATAATATTATTTATATCATCACTTATTACACTATTTATTTTTCATAAAACAATTAATCTTTAAGACATGATGCATAAACTTTAAACCCATGTATATAATAATTTATTAATGGAGCTGATACTTTAAACCCATGCAAACAAACAAATTAATAAACTTAAACATTTGAGGAGATGAGGAGGAGGAGAAAGAGGGGTCTAATGTAGAAATAGAGTGTGAAGATGTTAAAAATAGAACTATAAAAAAAGAGTATAAATATAGAGTAGGACTCCAAAAAAGAGGAGAAAAAGCTGACTAATGAATTTGATATAAATGTGAAAATGGAAGTAGAGTTAAAAGAGAGTGATGAAAAAGCACAAGTTGATGAGAGAAAATTTGGAAAAAGAAGAAGGCAAGAGTGACAAGTAGTTTTAATTTTGGAGTTACTAGGTCCCAAACCAACCAACTAACAAATTTCTAATTTTCTAGTAAGCCAACCCATTGATGTTTTGGAGTATTAGAAGTACTGCAATCAAAAAGCAACTTTGTTTTGGATTTGGAATCTAAAGAAATTAGAAAAGAAAGGGCTATGGAAGAAGGAAATGAAGAAAAGAGGGGAAGGAAAGTGACCACTAGTTTAGGATGAAATGAAATGTCATAATGGAAACTTAATTGAAGAGAGTGAAAGGTACAAGTTAATGAGTGGGAATTTGGAAAAAGAAGGTAAATGCCCTGTTATGTCTTCTTTTCATAATGAGGTGGATTGTATTGTCAAGTAATTGAAGAAATGAAAATAAAAGAGGCATAGCACACATTCCACTATTCTACTTTTTTTAGTCCACTTCCTTTGAAATAATTATAGTCCACTTTCTTAACAATTACAAAAATAAAGAAAAAAAGGAACATTAGACTTGGAGCTTTTAATACTAAAAATGGTCTTAAAATTAGCAAATAAGGTACTTATAAATGCTATCTTAAAAAAGAATAATCAATCTTAAATCCATGGTTATAATGATTGTATTAGTTCAGTCCTAAAAATATACAATCAACTATACTTTCTTTTTCTTAAATAATTTTAAATTAAAATAAACATTGTTTAAAATATTAGTAAAAACTAGTTAGAAAGCAAAGTAAAACCAATAGTATTCTTTAGAGAAAAATAAAATCTCATGGCATAAAAGACTTTTATATTAATTAAATAAAATAAAAAGATAATATGTTAGAAAAATTATACTGTTTACTTAAAAATATATACTATCTGAAGATAAAATAAATAATTTTGAAAAAAGAAAATAAAAATGTCTAATTTTTTAAAATAATATATAAATTCGTTTCTAAAACTATTTTTCTAATTTCTAGAAAAAGATCATTCTATTAGAAAAATTTATGGGTATTCTCTATTTTATAATATAATTCTTTTATGCACTATTAATTTTAATTTGTCCTGTTAGATGGTTGCGTATCTCACTTTCCTAGTAGCGTTTTGATTTTGATGTTGGAAAGTTGTAGCAGTGACATCATTGCAAATGTAAACAAATGCTGAAAAACGATTTTCTCCAGAAAAAGGAAAAAGAAAAAGCCAAACAACAAGGAATCTCAACACATTTGCACAACGTAAGATGTAGAGTTTTGTATTGGTACTTATTTGAGAGAGCAAGTATGATTTTATTAACGTTTTTGTATGCTCCTCCTAAATTGGACTTTCTAAGGAATTCAAGGATTAAAGCTAAAAGTTTATCTTATATATCAATGAGCTTTAGCATAATCTCAGAGTAATTAATATGGTTACTTTCCTAAATTACACATGGAAAAGATATAAATTTAAAGTTTTCTTAGCATGGCAACATGAAATTCCACAGGATTGAATTTTCTCTTTATGCTCATTAGGGCCTAATAGTTTCACTGCTCTTTAGAACCATTGATGGACTTGCATACAAGTCTTGAAACAAATTCCTCAATGTTCTTATCTGAGCTTCCACCTTCATCTACAGTAATTCTCGCTAACTCTTTCCATTTTTCAGAATTCATCCTCATCCCCTTTCCTGTTTCCCCTTCCATGACTTCCCTAATACATTTTTCAATCTCTTCTCGCGTGACAATCCCATTTTGATCAACCTCTACTCTAACTCCTACTCGCCAAACATCTGTGACAAACTTCGCATTCGTTGACTGATCCGACCATTGTGGCATTGCCACCATTGGCACTCCCAAGCTCAATGCCTCAAGTGTTGAGTTCCACCCACAATGAGTTAGAAAACACCCTACTGATCTGTGAGCTAGAACTTTTAACTGAGGACTCCATGTTACAACTAGACCCTTTTCTTCTGTTGTCTCCTCTATAAAGTTGGGTGGAACCTTTTTCTCTTCTGATTCTCTTACTACCCATAAGAAGTTGTTGTTGCTTCTTTTTAGTCCCCAGGCCAGTTGGGCCATTTGATCTTCCCCTAGGGCAGCCAGGCTTCCAAATGATACGTAAACAACTGAGCTTGGTTCCTTTGAGTCTAGCCACTTCATGCAAGTATCCGAATTGGGTTTAAAGAGGCTAACGCCATAGTCTTTGTCATCCTTTAATCGTTTGTCTAAAAACATTGAAGGAATTGTGGGTCCTATTGGTATGATTGGCCACTTGCTTGCCATCCACTTCACTACCTGATACACGAACGATATATCAAATTAAAAAAAAAAAAAAAAAAAAAAAAAGAAGAATTTCTAGAATTGCGAAAAATTTGGACACTGAAAGGCAGTGATGATTATCAAGTTTAAGTCAAAATCACTGGCTAGAAATAAAAAAAACAAGAGAGATAGGAAATCCACAAAACTCCAATAGAAGTTGGACAACTGATGTGTTGGTCTTAATTACAAGCTTGTAAATAAGAGTGCCACTGACAGGGGGGGTCGAGCTATTTTTCAGCAGGACCTCCCCTATAGTATTCTTTAAAGATGATGATACGAAAAAAGAAAAATCCAAAAACTACTTCGTAAGTGAGGTGAGGTACTTCTCCAAAATAAATGTTAGACGGCAAGTTGATATAAACTCTCGAGTAAAATAATTCAGTAAAATCTTCCGGGTCCTGTCACTCACATTCAAAGAAAATTGATATAAACTCTCGAGTGAAAATGCCACTCTAAATTGTTACCCCAACTCTAGTGTAAAACCCTGCCTTTCTACAAAAATAAAGCAATCACCGAAAGTTTTCTTTATTTGATAAGATTTATCTTGACTTTTATATATATATGTCAAAAGTGAGAGAAACCCTATCCCTCTCTTTCCTTTTTTCGTCTCCATGTCGCCACGCGGGAGGGGCATGAGGACGAAAAAAGGGGATCCTATCAACTTGTTCTGACCTAGGATAATAAGCTCATGAGCTTGGTCTTACTTCACCGTCGAGAAAGAAGACTTACGTCGACAAGTTTAACTCATACGTAGATTCCTTCTTTTGGAGTGTAAAGCAGTGTCAAACCAAAATACTCAACAAGCATTATCTCTCCCTGAAAAGGAGGTGATCCAGCCGCACCTTCCAGTACGGCTACCTTGTTACGACTTCACTCCAATCACTAGCCTTACCTTCGGCATCCCTCTCCTTGCGGTTAAGGTAACGACTTCGGGCATGGCCAGCTCCCATAGTATGACGGGATATATATATATATATATATATGATGAAAACACTCAACTACCAAGCTAAATCAGTACTCAATCATAAAGGAAAGGAAAAAAGAAAAGTCAGTGTTCATTCTTTTAAATCATTAATTGTGTGATTCTTGATTAATTGCCTCACCACATCCAGCCACCAACGTATAGATATGTAAACATGATTTCTTCTTGTTACAATTAATAAAATATTTCTGATTATCAAAAAACAAAAGAAGGAAAAGAGAAAGAAAGTTATGTAAACATGAGGCATAGTCCATTCACAAAGATGCTTATAGTGCATTCCTACTAAAACTGCAGAGCATCAATTTGATATATAAAGGAAATCGAATTTTATGTGTGAATTCTTTACTTCTTTTTTTTTTTTTAAATCTTAATCTACAGAATTCAATATTAAAAGAAATTATAGATGTATATATCATGACAAATAAAACTAGAGGGTGACACTTAATCTAGATGCAAGTGACATGTAACTAGACTTTTTATAGTGAGGTGTTTAATAATTAGTATTGTTTTAATTATATAATAATACTAACAATATTTATAAGTATGTATATATCATTCATCCATTGATTTATTCTGCACAAGCATTTTCCCAGGGAACAATATCAAAATTTGCGGTACCCAAGTTTATATATGTCTATGTATATGCAGGTTAACAGAAGCATACATACCTCATCCTCAAGCTCATTAAAGGTATTCCATAGAACCCAATCGACCTCATCAACATTTGAAAACTGACTAAAAGCCATATCATAAATAGCTTGATACGACCCTGGACCATTAACATACGATGGCATGTCATTTGCCTCCAGTTCAGGATATGCAGGCAGTGAAACCGCAGACTCCCCTAGAGGAACTTTCAGTGCTCCTTGAATCTTATGGTAATATAAACCAGTAACCGCACAAGATTGAGTGAAGAAAGAAGCTCCATAAACGCCTGAACTTCGAGCAATATCGAAAATCCAAGGTGTCGCTGAGTCATAGATCACACACTTGACTGGCTGTGGAGAGCTAGCATATTTCTCTATGAGCCCAGCTAAGCTTTCTGGAATGGTTCTATTGAATGTCTCGATAAATTCCTCGAGATCTGATGTCCTTTCGCCTTCTTCGAATCCATCAAAGATGGTTTCTATATGGACTGAACCTGCTTGAGGTGCTTGCATGGTTTTGGCAATGGAAGATGTGGCTATTAAGGTGACTTTTAAACCCTTTGATGCTAAACGTTTTGATAATTGGAGCATTGGGTTTATATGACCTTGTACCGGAAAAGGGAAGACAAGGACATGGCTTTGTGATGTTTCCCTAATCTGCTCTTCCTTCTCCATTTTTTCCTTCTATGAGGAAATAGGTAGGCACTTGTATGGAGCTAGTTAGGTTATTTATAGTAATGTTGCAAGGAATGCAGGAGATTGTGCCAAAAACATAAATAGATGCATGTGGAGACCTACTTGTCTAATTAATTTAGGCCTGCCAGTCTAAAATGTCCAAAGGTTTGCGCTAATTTACTATTTTAACAATATTTTTTAAAATTGTCAATTTAGATATGATTTAATCAATTGAATGTAATCTTAGTCAAAATTGAGTTACTGGTCAAAATTAATCACCTTAAAAGACAATATTGATGCAATTTAGAAAATAAAAATTTAAAATTAAATAACATATATAAAAAATATGGCATTAAGATTCATCAATTTGGATTTCACATTTCCTAATTAGCGTTTGTATCACTATTCGCATTGATTAATTCCGACAAACAACTCAAGTAGCTCAAAATTACACTCAATTTACTAAATTGATATTTTTAAAGAATTGGTCAAAATAAAAAAATTTCATACAAGTTTTGTATTATTTAGACTATTAAACCATTAATTTAATAAGAGTACATAAATTTATTTTAATTTAATTTTAATTATTGATATGGTTTAAGTGAAATAAATAAGTTTCTCTTTTCTATGATAAGTTTTTTTATTTTTTTTATTTATTCAATGTGGATAAATTTACACATCTACATTGTCTTTATCAAATTTAATAAGACTGCATACACTTAATCTTTTTTTTTCCTTTTTTTATAAATCATTCAATTTATTCAAAATAGAAAAACATAATACTTCACCATAAAATTTCATTTTTTTCTTTAAGTATTATATTTTCTCTTTTTTCATTCAGTTCTTTCTCATTTTATTTTATTAAAAAGATTAATTAGAGAATAAAATAAAAATATTATTAAAAATATATTTTTTATAATAAATTAATTATTTATACTTTAATAAAATGACATATTGAAAATATTGTTGGAATGCTCTATCCGCCTACTTTTCTTTTGGCATTTAAGATAAGCAAGATCACATGCCCATTTGTTTTTCATTTTCTGGCTATGCTACAACACATGCGAGAGAGTCGGTGACTCTTTAAGATGTGTCAGCAATTATTGTTGGGCGTTGCAAAAATAAATTTAAATATTTTAATATTTTTATAAATTTCTTTTTTCTAATCTATTTTTGCAAAAGCAATATATGCTAAAATATTTTCTACTAAATTTATTTAAAATGGATTTTTGGTCTAATTAAGGGTTTAGATTAATATAACAAAAATATTCTTATGTATTTATTTACACTAGAAAATTAAGGGAAAAGGTTCAAATATGCCTCTAACGTATAATTACTGGTGCAGATTGGTCTTTCAAGTTTTTTTTAGCCAGTTGCACACAATCTCGTCAAAACTGAGTTTTTAAGCCTCTTTTTAGAACGGAGCTAAAGATCGTTAAAATTTTCGTTAAATGGAAGTGAGGTGGCACATTTTCTAATCAAATATAAAAATAAAAATTAAAAAAAAAGAATTGTTTCCTCTTTATCAAAATCTTCTAGATCAACTCGTGTGTTTATGGAGAAATGAATTTTAAAGAGAGAAAACAAAGCGAGGTTTGTATTTATAGAGAGAGGAAAATTATCGAGTAAAATATAAATTCAATTAAAATATTTATATGATCCATACAAAATCAGTAAAAAATAAGTACCCAAAATTAATCTATATAAAAAATGCATAGTAAACTTGGCATTATTGTAAACCAGATCAATCAAAAAATTAAAGAAAATCCAAAAATTTTAAAAAAATATTATAAGATCATCATAATCCAAGAAAAAACAATCAAAGAAAAATAAATACATGTAAAGAAATCGATAAAAAAAATTAAAATATCAAGATATTAAAAGCACATTTATGTTTATTATACTTCTAAGTTGTTGACGAGAAACAACAGCTTTTAACACCATTTAATATTCTTATTTTTCTTATTTTTCTTCTAATACTTTAGCAAATAGTAACGAGAAAAACTCTTAGAGAAGACTGTTTTATATCTTTCTTTCTTCTGTTTTATAATAATAGTGGCCACTCTCTTCTTTTTCCTTTCTTTCTCTGCTTTCTCTCTCTTTATTAAAAGAAGAATGGTATTGTTTTTACTCTTTTTTGTAAGGGTACATTTGCGAAAATGACCAAAAGTCAGGGTAGGGGAGATAGTTTTAGTCAGGACTGTATTTCATGTTAGTAAAAAATAAGACATGTATTTATGTCCATCATCAAAGGCACACGTCTAAATAAAATTGGTAAATTTAGTTAAAATCATAGAAATAATATAACAAAATGCTAAAATTTGAAAGTGAGGATATATTTATGAAAAAGAATTAGAAGTCAAAATAGATGAGATAGTTTTGCCTTGAAATTACTACCGTGACTACCAGGTTAGGGGTATATATCCCTTAATTATGGTCACCGAGCTTTTCATTATATATCAAATTAGTACACACTGTAATTTTAATTCTTTTTCTTTTGGTACCATTATTTTGTTTTATAATGAAGGATGCTGTGTTTGCTGTAATTTAGTTCGATTTGGTAGCCAAATATGATCCATTCACTGCAAACTGATAATTGTTCAACTCAGTAAATGTCAATTTTCTTTTAAAGGAAGTAAATGTCACAATTAATGAGGCTAAATTACTATATTTCTTCGTTTTTCTTTTTCTTCTTAAGAGTATAATGCTAAATTAGGCAATTAAAATGCATTTTTACTATCTCAAATAATTCCTTTGTAGATTTTAAGAAGCTGTGTTTTTATTATATGATAGAATTCTGATTATTTACAACTGTTGCTTGATATATATACAAGATGAAATCCTACTCTAACGGTTGCATTCTAACATATACTTCTCAATGTGGAAAGGTTGAAGTGACCTTTCCTGCAAAGCAGGAAAGGTTGCTCCCTTTTTACTTATAGGTCTATAATGAACTGTCTGCACAAGCAATCTAGCTTGTGCAGCCTCTGAGACCACAGTCTTATCCTTTCTTCTTTCAGCACTCCCCCTCAAGATGGGTTCATATAAGTTTATTGAGCCCATCTTGCTGAGAATTGAGTGATGCGTCTGTTTGTCAAGTGCCTTTGTAAGAATGTCTGCTAGTTGGTCATGGCTCTTGATATAAGGAGTTTCAATTTCTCCCTTTTGAACTTTTTCCCTGATGAAGTGGCAATCCACTTCAATGTGTTTAGTTCGTTCATGAAACACAAGGTTTGATGCAATGTGACAGGCAGCTTGGTTATCACAATGCATCGTCATAGGTCCGTTGTTTTCAACTTTCATGTCTTTGAGGACTTGCTTGATCCAAATGAGTTCGCTAGCTGAAGATGCCATTGCAAGGTATTCAGCTTCTGCGCTAGATCTTGCAACAACACTTTACTCTTTGCTTTTCCATGTTACCAAGTTTTCTCCTACAAAGACACAGAAACCAGTGGTTAACTTTCTGTCACAGCTTCCAGCCCAATCTGCATCAGAAAAACCAACTATAGAATTAGAATTGTTATTCTTCATCCATATTCCCTGTCTTGGAGTTCCCTTTAGGTATTTGAGAATCCTATCTATAGCTTCTAGGTGACAGGTGCAAGGGGCATGCATGAACTGGCTTACCATACTTACTGCAAATGATATGTTAAGTCTAGTGACAGTTAGATATATTAATTTTCCTACCAAGCGTTGATAATGTCCTATGTTGGCTAGAGGTTCTCCATCTTCCAGATTGAGTTTGACTTTGGTTTCCATAGGAGTGTTGGCAGGTTTAGCCCCCAATTTTCCAATTTCTTTTAATAGATCAAGAATGTATTTCCTTTGACATAGGAATAAACCTTTCGGACTTTGCCATTTCTATGCCTAGGAAATAAGAGAGCTGCCCAAGGTCCTTAGTATCAAACTCTTTCTTTAGACTTTGTTTGACATCCTTAATACCTTGATCATCATTTCCTGTTATTATGATATCGTCAACATAAACTAGAATAATGATAGTGTGTGTGTGTGATTGTGTTTAATAAACATAGAGGAGTCATAATCACATTTAGTAAAACCAATTTTTAATAGAAAGAGACTTAGTTTGGCATACCATGCTCTCGGAGATTGTTTAAGGCCATAGATAGCCTTTTTTAGCCTACATACCAGGGAAGCATCTGTGGCTGATTCGTGGCCAGGGGGGAGAGTCATATAAACTTCTTTTTCTAGGTTTCCTTGTAAAAAGGCGTTCTTGACATCAATTTAGAATAAGCTCCACCCATGATTGGATGCAATTGAAAGAAGAATTCTGACAGTGTTCATCTTGGCAACCGGAGCAAACGTCTTTTGGTAATCAACTCCGTAAGTTTGAGTGAAGCCTTTGGCGACAAGTCTGGCATTGTATCTGTCAATAGTCCCATCACTGTTATACTTTATTTTGTATATCCACTTGCATCCAACGGGTTTCTTATTTGCAGGAAGAGGTACAACATTTCAAGTGTCATTCTTTTCTAAAGCTCGAAATTCTTCTTTCATAGCCCTACACCATTTGGGATTGGTATTGGCTTCGTAAAAGTTGGTTGGCTCAAGATGAGATGAGATGAGATCTGGCTTAAGTAGCTACGGTATTGGCTTGATATGGTATCATAGGAAATAAAACTTTGGATAAGGTAAGTTACCGAATGAGATACATAATCTCTTAATTTTAGAGGAGGTCGAGTTTGACGAGTGGATCTTCTCAAGGTGATTGCTTCCTCTTGAGGTTGAGGTTGGATTTGGGGTTGAATTTCAGAAGTTGTATCTTCAATTGTATTGTCTCCCCCTGAAGGAATTGACCTTGAGACTGGAGATGGCTCCCCCTGTAGAGAATTCTGAGTAGGGCTGCTAAGATAAAAATCAGAGTTAGGCGGAAATAATAACGTGCATGGCCCATGAGGATTACTATGATTTCGAGTGGTGTAATAAGGAACAGTCTCGAGAAATGAGACATCTCGAGAGATGTAAGTTTTATGAGTATAGGGGTCATAACATTTATACCCTTTTTTAGTGGAGGAATATCCTAAAAACAGGATTTTGACAGAACTTTTATCTAGTTTGTGTTGACGGTTGATGTGAATATAACAAACACAGCCAAAGACCTTGAGGTGACTTAATTCAATTTTTCTACCTTTGAGAACCTCTAGGGGACTTAAATGCTTTAAAGTGGCAGTGGGAAGTCTATTAATCAGGTAGGCAGCAGTTAAAAGGGCATCCGACCAAAAAATCGACGGGATATTATTTTGAAAAAGGAGAGTACGAACGACATTGAGAAGATGTCTATTTTTACGTTCAGAAATACCATTTTGTTCAAGAGTATTGATATAAGTGGTTTGATAAACAATACCTTTTTGTTTAAAGAATGTAGAAAAATTTTGGTTTATGTACTCCGTGCCGTTGTCGGAGTGAAAATTTGTTAAAGTAGCATTATATTGGTTTTGGATGAAATTATAGAATTCTTGAAAATGAGAAAAAACTTCATTTTTTTCCTTTTAGTAAATAAACCCAGGTAGTACGAGAATAATCCTCAATAAATGTGATAAAATATCTAAAATGATTATAGGATGTAACAGGGGCAGGTCCCCAAACATCAGAGTGAATTAAATCAAAAGCTTTTTCAGATATACTGGAGGATAAAGAAAAAGGTAATCGAGTGTGTTTAGAAAATTTACACACATCACAATTGGTGGAATTTAAGTTATAATGAAATAATTTATTCAAAACATTGTCGGAGGGATGCCCAAACCGCTGATGCATTAACATGCCTTGGTTAGGGTTTGTTGACAAAAAACATTTCTTAGGTGGAGCATGGAGGTAGTAGAGGCTATTTTCTAGTTTTCCCTCACCAATCATCTTCCCAGAAATTCGATCTTGAAATATGATTGAAGTAGGTGAGAAGATAACATTGCAGTTTAAATCACAAGTAATTTTACCCACAGATAACATATTAGATTTAAATTCAGGTAAATATAAAATATTTTCAATGTGAGAGTCAAGTAAAATTGAAGTGCCATATCCCTGAATTTTGACTTTATCTTCATTTGCAACAATCACATGGTGGGAATTGGAAACAAAAATAATTTTTTTGAAGTTTTTTGGATCCCAAGTCATGTGATCTGTTGCCCCTGAGTCAATAATCCAAGTATTTTGACAAGGTTTTAAAGAATTTTATGAGGAATTTAAAGCAGTTTGAACCGAACCTGACCCGTCGGGTTGAGTTGACCCGAACCCGTTGGGTTGGAGAACCAAGGCCTGTAATTGGGCCAACATTTCGGCCACTTGGGCTTGCTGCTTCTGCTGGGCCTAGAGGGCCTGTTGGGCCGGCTGGGCCTGGAGGGCCTGATGGGCCTGTTGGGCCTGATGGACCTGCTGGGCTTGGAGGCTCTGCTGGGCCTGGTGAGCCTGATGGATCGGGCCTCACCTGGAGGTATTATAACCGGATCGAGTCTAGTCCAGATTTTTCGGGTCGGGTTGCTCCCTTGGGTCGGGTTGATGTAACCCTAGGGAGTCGGGTCGGGACGTCATATAACTATCCGCATATGACGCCCAGCCCCCATAATCCCTTTTTTCACTAGGGTTTTCCTCGGGCCTTCTTCTTCCTCCTCTTCTCGCCCCTTCGCCGCTCCCCCTTTCCCAACCTCGGGTTGGCTTGAGCTGCGGGTGTAGGTGCCAGCAACGAGCGCGATTGTGACCCTACTTCTTGCAGTGGTCGCATCGCTCGCTCGTGCTCACCCCTCCCCCTGTCTGGCTTCCTTCGGTGAGATTGAGGCGATGCGATGCGAATGCTTGACTTTCAGTGAGATCCAGTGAAGCCGAAGGGTTCATTAGAGTCCTTTGAGTCTCCTCGCGTTGCACATTCGCCATGACAGTGTCGATTTTTGGTAAGTCCGTGGATAGGAGGATCTGAGACCTCAAGCTTTCATAGCTTGAGTCTAGTCCTCCCAGGTAGGTGTATACCATATCATTTTCTGCTCTTCTTTGAATTTCTTCTACATCTATTGATGGAGGTAAGTAGCTTTAAAGCTCTTCCCATCGAGTTAGTATTTCTGTTGCATACTGCGAACTTGATTTTGTGCCCTGAGTGATTCTTGCTAATTCTTGTTTTCGGTTAAAGATATGGGCAAAATTCTGTTGATGGCCATATAGGCTTTTTACTTTATCCCAGACTTTTTTTGATGAATCCAGTAGCATACAGAGCCTTGCAATTTGCAGCTCCATAGTGCTGGTGAGCAACGACATGACCATGTGGTCTGTCGTTTGCCATTCTTCCAGTTTCTCGAGCTCATGCTCTGTCGGGGCTTCTGGTCTTTCAGGCTTTGGCTTTGGCTTTGTGCCTGTGATGAAGCCAAGCTTCCTTCTACCACTAAGACCAATATAGACCGATTTGGACCATTCGAAATAATTCTGATTTCCTTTGAGAATGATGCTAGTTAATTTGTTATCTGTTTGTGACATATTGGTGGGTAAATGATGATTATAGGATGGTAACCTGCTCTGATGCCATGTAGATTTTAAGAAGCTGTGTTTTTATTATATGATGGAATTCTGATTATTTACAATTGTTGCTTGATATATATACAAGATGAAATCCTACTCTAACTGTTGCATTCTAACATATACTTCTCAATGTGGAAAGGTTGAAGTGACATTTCCTGCAAAGTAGGAAAGGTTGCTCCCTTTTTACTTGTAGGTCTATGATGAACTGTCTGCACAAGCAATCTAGCTTGTGCAGCTTCTGAGACCACAATCTTGTCCTTTCTTCTTTCAACATCCTTAGTCTAGGATTAGTCCATAAGTCTTGAGTCGGGAGATACCACGAAGTAGCTTTGCTGATCAAGACTTACAAACTACATTTACATAGTGTTTGGTTGAAATTTAAAAAATTAATGAAATTTATTTGTAAATCTAAAATTTTTATGTTTTAAATAGAGTATAAGTTAATTTAATATTCTGCATAATCAAATTTGTATAGAATTGGTTATAGCTAAATTAAGTTCTAATAAAATGAATAGGATTTTTAAATGAATTCTACATTAATAAATTAATACATTCCATAACATAAAAATATCTTTTTTAATTTTATTATTTCTATTTTATTTTCTCTTTCATATTATTCTGAAATAAAATGAATCCTTATATGAATTTATACCAAACATAGCATTAACCTAAGTTATCGTTTGTCATATACTGTTTTATATTTTGATTGCTTAATTTAGTGTTATAGTTTTAAATAAATAAAGATAATGATTCAATGTAGGAAAAAAAGAAACAATATTTAAGCTCAAAAGTAATTTTTTTTATTGGTTTCCACATCATCAATTTTAGGCAGTAATGTGTTACGGTACCTACATCGCAGCAAAATAAAAATAGTATTATGGGCATTAAAAGGGTACAAATTAAAATTATGGTATCATTTTGATAGAAGGGAAAAACTTGGTGATCAAGTAGGCAATTTACCCTTAGACGTGGCTAGTCTTTAATGCCTTAGATTGGCTTCACCACCTTGTTATTGTAATTGACTTATTTGAGTTTGATCAATTTTCTTCAATGAACATTTTACTTGGTTTAATTGCACTTTTTTCTTTAATCAAAGTTTTATCCCGTTGAATATTTCTTGAAAAAAACTTTATAACAAGGCAATTATAAGAAAGTAATTAGGTTGTATCAATCTTTTTTAAAAGAAAAATTGCAAATTTTTTAATACAAAACATATCAATGTAAATTCTAAACTAATAAGTTATCTTCCACTTTCTTCCCCTTACTCTTTTAGTAGCTTATGTTCCTTAGAATAATTGACTACCCATAATCTTGAAGCCTCATAAAACTTTCATTTGCTTTTCAAAGGATACATATACAACTTGTACGAGTAAAATATATAAATATAAATGGTTCCACAATCATGTATAATGTATCATAATCAAAATTAAAAGTATCTCTCCTACCCATTAATGAATCATGCAATATTACCTGTATACTTTTTGACTGTTTTATATACTTTTTGACTATTTTGTGCTGATATACCAGCTAAATTTTCTCATAAGATAAGATGTCATTTTGTCTAATTTTTTAATTTAATATATCAGACTATAATAAATAGATACATTATGCAGTGTGATATGTTATCTGGTGAGAAATCTGACAACTATATTAGCACAAAAATCGAAACCGTCATTTAATTTATTAATGGAAAGGTATTGTACTATTATAATTGATTTATGAATTGCCGTACTAAGTGGATACATGATGCATATTACCCCCACAAGCATGACCTCAAAGTAATAAATATGGTTACTTTCATGAATAAAGAAATTACACATTCAAAAAGATATCCATTTTCAATTTTTCTGAGGACAGCAACTTAAAATTCCACAGGATTGAAATTTTTTTTCTTTATGCTTATTCGGGCCTCATAGTTTCAGCGCTCTTTAAATGCATTGCTGGACTTGGATACAAGTTTTGAAACAAATTCCTCAATGTTCTTATCTGAGCTTCCACCTTTATCTACAGCAATTCTCGCTAACTCCTTCCACTTTTCAGAGTTTCTCCTCATCTCCTTTCCCGTTTCCCCTTCCATCACTTCCCTAATACATTTTTCAATCTCTTCTCGAGTGACAATCCCATTTTGATCAACCTTTACTCTAACTCCTACCCGCCAAACATCTGTAACAAACTTTGCATTCGTTGGCTGATCCGTCCATTGTGGCATTGCCACCATTGGCACGCCTAAGCTCAACGCCTCAAGTGTTGAGTTCCACCCACAATGAGTCATAAAACATCCTACTGACTTGTGGGCTAGAACTTGTAACTGAGGACTCCATGTTACGACTAGACCATTCTCTTCTGATACCTCCTCTACAAAGTTGGGTGGGAGCTTTTTCTGTTCTAATTCTCTTACTACCCATAAGAAGTTGTTGTTACTTCTTTTTAGTCCCCAGGCCAGTTCGGCCATTTGGTCTTCTCCTAGGGCAGCCAGGCTTCCAAATGATACGTAAATAACTGAGCTTGGTTCCTTTGAGTCTAGCCACTTCATGCAAGCGTCCGAGTTGGGTTTGAAGAGGTTAACGCCATAGTCCTTGTCATCTTCTAATCGATTGTCTAAAAACATTGAAGGAATTGCGGGTCCTATTGGCATGATCGTCCACTTGCTTGCCATCCAATTCACAATCTGACACAAGATACATAAAAGAACAAAAGACATTAACTAACAATGGGGACTTAAATATACTAACCAACCAATTGCTATGTTTCTCCTAGCTCTTTGGCTATGTCTAGAAACCATGGAATGGCTGAGAAGTATCAGGGATTTTATCTACACCAACCGAACTGGCTTACATTTCCGTCAATTCTCCATAAGGGTAGACGATTAGACTGATTTTCTTAAGTCCTTCAGAAGCAAGATGTTTGGATTATTGGAGCACTGGGTATCTATGTGAGCTTATGAAATGATAAAACCTGAACTCTACTGTCCAACCACTAGCTAAATATTTAAAATGAGAGAAATTCTTAGATAAACTCGATCTATCACGTTATCTATAGATTAATTTAATTATATATTAATATGTGACTATATTTATTAATTGTAATATTTTTAGTTGATATATTATTATTAATAATAATTCATGATTAATATATAAAATCATATATTAATATATAATTTAATTTAGCTTATAAATAATAATAGATCGCCTCTATTTAAGAATTTCTAGCAAAAACTACATGCCAAATCCACAAAAATCCAACAGAAGTTAATAGTTATCGTGCTGAGTAACACAGTGGCAGTGCCGGATCTTGTGAGGAATATTTCTTTAAAATAAATAAATACCATGAGGTGATCTGTATGATGCTAAAAACTATATAATATTATTATGGTACCACGCAAGCCATCATGTTCCCGTTGTGTTTGTTTGTCCATCAGATGTAAACTTTTTAGCAAGATTTTGACTCTTCCAAAGTGAAAATTTAATTAAATTTTGTCTTAGATATAGGTATAAACTTTTCAAAAAATTTAAAAATTAAAAAAGTAAATCCTATTTATCAAAAACTTATTATATAAATTTAATTCATCGTAGCATCGTTTAAGAATGAAATAAAATATCACCTAAATAAAATTATTAAAAAAGATAATAATATTAATTTTGTAGTATATCTACCGCGTAAACTGTAATCATATATATTTATATATATAACGCTGTCAGTTTTTGGTATGACTCAATTAAACGATACGATACGATAAGACACGTAGTTAGACGGATTTAGATTTAGAATAAATGGGTTTGGATTACAAATGGATCAACCTATTTATGACACGAAAATAACTAGGTTTAAACGAGGTAATCCTACCTAATCCGTGAGTGACACAAATAAACACGTTTGTTTAAATGGATTTACAGATTAATAATAGGTATATATGATACATATATATACTTTAAATATATTTATATTTTATATAAATAATTTTATCATTTATAAAAATATAATATATTTTAAAATAATAATTTAAATTAAAATTATTTTATATTTTTAAAATTATAATGGTTAGTTTCTTTACCTAAAAAATATATTTTAAAATTAAATTTATTAAATAGATTATACGGATCAATTCATTTAATCTAATAAATAAATATATTTATATTTGAACTTTTTTTTTATATAATTAACTAAACAGATCACAATCAAATTAATATTTTTTATATTATATATATCGGATTATATATATATATATATATATGTCGACAAAAAATGATTAGAGAAGGCATGATACTAATTATCTAACATTTTGTATGAGTATAATTTGTAGGGTATGAGAAGCATACCTCATCCTCAAGCTCAGTAAAGGTATTCCATAAAAGCCAATCGACCTCATCCACATTTGAAAGCTGACTGAAAGCCATATCATAAACAGCTTGATATGACCCTGGACCATTAACAAATGACGGCAGGTCATTCGCCTCCAATTCAGGATATGCAGGCAGTGAAACCGCAGGCTCTTCTAAAGGAACTTTCAGTGCTCCTTGGATTTTATGGTAATATAAACCAGTAGCCGCGCAAGACTGAGTGAAGAAAGAAGCTCCATAAACGCCTGAACTGCGAGCAACATCGAAGATCCAAGGTGTCACCGAGTCATAGATCACGCACTTGACAGGGTGTGGAGAGCCAGCATGTTTCTCTATGAGCTCAGCTAAACTTTTCGGAACAGTTCTGTCGTACGTCTTGATAAACTCGCTTGGATTTGATGCCTTCTCGCCTTCTTTGAACCCATCAAAGATGGTTTCAATGTGGACTGAACTTGCTTGAGGTGCTCGCATGGTGCGGGCAATGGAAGATGTGGCTATTAAGGTCACTTTTAAGCCTTTTGAAGCTAAATGTTTTGATAATTGGAACATTGGGTTAATATGACCTTGAATTGGGAAAGGGAAGACAAGGACATGGCTTTGTGGTGTTTCTCTAGTCTGCTCTTCCTTCTCCATTTTTAATTTTCTTTTTCCTTCTGTATCCATGCACAGAAATATGAGAAAATAGACAGGCACTTTTATGGAGCTAGTTAGGTAATTTATAGTAGTAATAATAGTGGTGCGCTTTATCTCAATAATAAAGGTAAAATTTAATTCTTTTTCTTATCCTTAGTTTTTCAGCTTAATAGTCATAAAAACTCAGAATTTTACCTGAATTTATTATTTTAGCTACTGTAAATATTGTCAATTTAACCATAAATTTACTAATTAAAAGTTATTTTAACCAAATTTGAGTACCGGTCAAAATTAAACTAGGTAAAAAATGACGTGCAAGTCATGAATAATTTTAAACACATCCAAAAAGACCTAAATTGCCACATCATTTTAAAATTAACCACCTTAGTTAAACTAACTAACCAACTCTATCCACTTTATCCATTTTACTCAAACCCATTTTACCTTAACTAAAAGAACAAAGAAGAACTCTCTCACCTCTCATCTTTCTTTTTCTTCTTTGACTGTTATACAAGTTGCAGCACCAACACAGACATAATATATCTCAGTTATAAAAATGAGATCTTTCTATTGCCGTTCACGTCAAATTTAAAATTCTATTCAAGTTCTTCAACGTGGAATCTAAGTTTTAGTGACTGAGATCTTGATCCGTTTATTTAGATTGTTATGGGTGAATCTTCGCTTTTTTTAAATCTTTTTATAGAAAAATAAACTTTAAAGTCCATTTTTAGAATGAATTCTCACAAATAAAAAAGAGAAATAAGTAACGTATTTGAAAGAGTGATCTTCACATTTTATTTTTTTTTAAATATATTTGTAGAAAAAGATTTGTTACTAATAATACGACCGGAAATTCAAAAAAAAAAATTAGAAGATAAGAGTAAAATGGGTAAAGTTGGTAGGATTAGTTAGGTTAAATAAGATGAGTTAGTTTTGAATCGATATGGAAATGAAATCCTTTTACATGTTAAAATTTATCTATGATTCTCTACCTGGTTCAATTTTATTAATTCGAATTTGGTCAAAATAGCTTTAATTAGAAAATTCATTATTAAAGCAATAATATTTAATTTTTTTTTTTAAATAAAGTTTGATGTTGGGATGACCGAAAACAGTTCTTTTGTCTCTTGCAAAAAATACTCTAATTTTTTTTAAACAATCTAAATCTTTTTATTTAATTATTTAAAATTATAAATAAATACTCATACTTTTAATTTATTTTTAAAAATGTCTTCTAATAACAATAAGATTTTATAATTAAAAAATGACATAAAATATTAATTTTATTTATTAAAAAATAAGCGAGTCAGTAAAAAATTTATTATATTTAAATAAAAGAGTAATAAATGATAAATATATATGAAATTTTTTATATTCTATTATTAAGTCTATGACAAACTATTTTTATTGATTTATAATTATTATTCTTTAATAAATATAGTTGACTTATCATATTATTTTTTTAATTGTAAATTTTAAAATTTTTCATCAAAAAATATTTTAAAAACTAATTAAAAGTATCGATGTTTATTTTAAAATTTTAAAATAATATAAATTAAACTATTAAAAAGTATAAAATCTAAAATTAACTAGTAATTACATCTTTAAAAAAATACCAGTGCAAAATTTTACACGTGGGACTCAATCAATAGTACAAAATTATATTAAAAAAAAAGGTTATAGAACTGCAAAAATTACTATAAATAAAATAAAATTATTATTTCATTAATATTGGTCTAATCTACACCTATGAGCAATTCTTTCTTTTCTTTTCCATTCAAGTCATCTATATTAGTTCAATTATTTTCTCTTTTTTTTTTCTGTTCTTGTGCTTTTGTTGTTTTGCATGCCAGAGGGAAATGGTACTAATAACTAGCATCCAAGTTTTAACACACAAATACATTTATATAATTAAAATGTTTACACAGAGGTTTTGTGTTCAAACTTGGATACCTCCTCTATAATTACAACTTTAAATGGTTTCAGTTTCCATGACACCTGGCTGATAGGAAAGATGTGGACATGGATGAAGATGTCTAGCAAGGAAATGTAACACGTTAGTCGCAATTCGCACCAAACAAGACCATGTCCACTGTAAGTCTCACTCAATGGAAATTAAAAGGGAAAAAGAAAAAGGTTATTTTATGCCATAAAGATATATAGCAAATTATATGATTATTATTTATTATGTATGTATTTAAGATAATTATTCTCAAAGACCTGACGTGCAAACTTTTTGTTTTGTTCTTGGAAAGTTGTGGTGTGGCAATGACATCATTGCATATGTACACAGATATTAAACGACGAATTCCAAAAGAAAAAAAAAATAAAAAGAAAAACAGAAGAAGCAGCTAAACAACAAAGGAATCTCAATTCAAAAATCACTTTCAAATATATTAGAAGTATGTGGTTTAGATTATTGGTGGCCAACAATGGAAGCTTGGAGAAGGTGTGATGAAACTCTGCACATGGTGGCCCATATTGCTGCCACAGTAATACTTCTACACTTAAACTCTGAACAACTACCATTTGCCCCTCCAGCTTTCCAGTCAGATTAATTTGGCCTTCTTTTATCTTTTTATGGTCAATTTTTTGAAAGAGTTCAGTTTAGCTTTTTTTTAAGTGAATTAATTAAAAGTGAGAAGTGAAATTAAACTCAATCGACAAATTGAGGAGTCAATTAAATTTATCCTATTTTAAGTAAGAATTAAGAATTATAGATTTAAATTCTTTTAATTGCTATAAATTTATTAGAACTATCAAAATAATATCGTTACTGTCATGGGTATTTTTTTCACTATCACTAATTTTTTTAAATAAGAAATTACCACTAATAGTAAAAATATAGATGAAATTTTACAATCCAGTATTGCTGTTATTGCTCCTTATCAACCTTCATACTATTACTTTCACCCATCAATTAAAAAATAATATATGCAAAATCACCATCAGCACTCACAAAAACACATTAATTAATCACCTAAAGAAAATAATGCAATCTAAGAGACTAAATTTATTGCCAATATTAGCACCAAAGCCACACTACACTAACTTCTTTATATTTGCTCAACCAAGTAATTAAAAGTCTAAAATATATAAGAAAAATTAATATATAAATTCAACTTGATAAGAATTATAATTAAATTACTTTTAAGAGGTCAAATTGAGTCCGCACATGCAACAAGTTGAGTGGCCAAATTGAGCCGATATTAAAAGTTCAAATTAGTCTTTATCACATTGCAACTCACTCTCTCACAAGAAATACTAAATTATACTTATTCGAGAAATTCAAGAGTCAAATTAGCCATAAAGGTGAAAAATGAGCCAAATCGAATATAACTTCAAAGCTTGAGGTCCAAATTGAATTTTATTACTTTGAACAATAAAGTTAATAATAAAGGAAAGAAATATTGTTTTTCCCACGAGGTTTGGCAAACCCACAATTGAATCTTGACTAAAAAATATACAATACAATCCTTTTATACCTTTAAAAAATTAATAAAAAATTCACAATTTTTAATATTTATAATATTATTTTTGTTTCAAACAAAGGTATCTTATTATAGCTACTAAATAATATTGTTCATATCAGTTGCCATGTGAGGAGAAGAGAGACCAATATCTCTTGTGGTCACCAATTTGATATATATTCCATAGCTGTAGCATTTGATATTTAATCACCACATCAGCAAGATTACATCGAATATCTCTAGTATCCTTAATCTGGAACGAAAATAGAATTTATAGTACCCAAATAAATAAAACTTATAGTTCCAATTTGATACATAGTGGAAAGTTTGATGACAATAAATGACTTACCCTTCTTTTGATATGGCAGCTGATGTGGTTCTCTCTATATGGATGCTATGTCAACAATTTTAGACCAGAATATTTTAGGGCACTCCTTCACTTAAAACAAAAATGGTACTGTAGATATCAAAAAGATATAAATTAAAATTATGGTACCATTTTGATATAAGGGCAAAATTTGGTGATGGAATGTGCAATCTATCCTGTGATATAGCTAGTCTTTATTGAGGGTGAATGCCTTGATTGGCTTCACCTTGTTTTCTCATATTATAATTTACTTTTTTGAGTTTGATCCGTTATTTCTCATAGTCATTAAAATTCTCTCAAAAGATTTTATAACAAGATAATTTTAGATAAAGTGATTTGGTTGTATCAGTTTTTACAATAAGTTCATGAACAGATAATTTTAAAATTTAGTTTCCGATGAGCATACAATCATAAACTAATATAAAGACTTAAACTTTGTAACCTTAAATACAAGTTCATCTATGTTTTTATCAGAAGTCCCACCTTCACTAATAGCTTCAACAGCCAACTCTTTCCATTTCTTAGAGTTCTCCTTCATTTCTTTTCCTCTAACACTCTCCATTACTTCCTTTATACAATATTCAATTTGATCTCTTTTGGCAATTCCATTATCAGCATCAACCTTCACTCTAATGCCAACTCTCCACACATCCTCAACAAACTTAGAATTTGTTGGTTGATCACTCCATTGTGGCAATGTTACCATTGGCACACCCAAACTCAATGCCTCAATAGTAGAATTCCAACCACAATGAGTAAAAAAGCACCCAATAGACTCATTTGTTAGGATTTTCACTTGAGGACTCCAATTCACTATTAATCCTTTCGGTGCCACTTCTTCCACATATCCTTTTGGTAGTTTATGTTCCTCAGAGTTCTTAACTACCCACAAGAAGTAGAAATTGCTTCTCTTTAAGCCCCATGCAACTTCTTCCATTTGCTTTTCACTTAAGTTATTGGCTATGCTGCCAAAGGATACATATACAACTGAACCAGTTGGTTTGGTGCTAAGCCAAGTAATGGGAATGGATGCATTAGCTTCATAGAGATCAATACCATAATCGTCCTCATTTTCAATCCTTTTGTCTGAGTAACTGGATGGTATTGTTGGGCCAATTGTCAACAGTGGACACAGTGTTGACATTGTATCCACAACCTGTTAGATAAAGACAATGAACCAAATATTCATTTATATGTAACTTCTGTTATTAGTATTTACTAAATAACGTAGTATCAAAGAGATTCATGATCTATAAAAAACAGAGGAAGAGTAGCCAATGGTAGAATCAAGAGGGCTAGGATGCCTATGGTCCCTCCTAATTTTCTACAATAATTTTATAGCTGTCTGAAGAAAATATCTGAATCTGCCACTAATGATATATTCAACCACTTAAACAAATTAATGTGAACCATGTTCATACCTAATCAATACTGCGATGGAAATAAATCCGCTAAAATCAATTTTCATAAGACATAACTTTTTAGTAAATTTATTATTTAATATTAGAAATAGATAATATTATTTTTTTATTTTTTTATTTTTTTGTTTTAAAGTTAAAAGACCTATGATTTGTCTAAAGTGTTCAGAGATGTTAAAGCCACCATGGGTACAGCCAAATGAATTCACAATAAACGGGGCACGTCTACATACCTGGTACTCCAACTTGTAGAATGTGTTAACGAGGATATAATCAGCCTTGTCCACATTAGAAAACTGTCTCTTTATCATCTCAGCATTCGCAGGATATGCTTCCGGCAACACAATGAATGTCGGCAAGTCTTGAAGCTCTAGTGGAGGTAACCCCTCGATCAGCACTGGCATTGAGGAGGAATTCACGTCGGGAACCGGCACCATTTTCCTGTAGAAACTGTAGAAGACATAATCGACAGCACAAGCATGCGTGAAAAACGCAGCCGCGATCAATCCAAACTGCTTGGCAATATCAAGAGCCCAGGACAAGAAAGGCTCATAAATTAGACAGTCGATCGGGTTTGAAGAGCTCTGGTATTTCGCTATGAGCTCTTTTAGGGTTCTTGGACCGACGGTATGTATACTTGAAAGATAGGCACCCATGGAACTAGCTTGCTCAAAGCCACCCTCATCGTAGCCGTCGGATATGGTGTCGAATTGCAGAAGGCGGTTAGATGAGCTGACTAGATGCTTGGACCTGGATATGTAGGTGGTTACGATGAAGGTGACTTGCAACCCTTTAGAGACCAGACGCCTTGAGAATTGAAGCATAGGGTTGAGGTGACCTTGCCCTGGAAATGGAATTACCAGTACATGCCCTCTACTCTCCTTCTCTCTCATCCTAAGGATAGCTACCAAACAAATTGATTAGATTCAGTATTTAAAATTTCAGCGTTTAGAACTCAGTGTTTAATCTTTCAGCATTTAATTTTTAATTATATTAAATGTTATATCATCATTATTTTAGTAATATAATAATATGAAATTTATTTTAAATATATTTACTAATTAGTATTATATAAATTAAAATTATAAACTATTGATATTACTGTTTTTTGAACTTTAAAATTATCGTATATTAGAAAAATAATTTATTAGTTAATATAATATCAAAAAAATAATTAATATGTTAATTTCTAGAATTAAACTTATTATTTATTTAAAAATATAATTGATTAAGCAATAAAAAATATAAAATTATACATAAATTTAAATTTTATTTGCTAAAAATAAGTATATATATCAAATAAAAATTATATATTTAAAAAAATTATGTTTCAAAATTATATATAGAGAGAGAAAGAGATATTTCTTTTAGTTTTTTAAATTATTTTTTGGGAATTATATTTAATATTAAAATTATTTTATTCAAAAATTATATTTAAGAAATTTACTAAATTTTTAATAATTAGATCTCATATATTAAAAAGTCTTATTTATATCACTTATGATTTATTTTAATTATTTAAAAATTAGAACATATAGAAAGTACCACTTATGATTTATTTTAATTATTTAAAATTTTAACTAACTTGAAATAATATTAACAAAATTTACTAAATTTACAAAAAATTCATAAAAAATTAAAAGATTTATATCTTTCGTATTATACATGTTGAAGTTTTAAATCAATTGTAATCTTGTTTGTTAGTGGCGAAGTCAACTTCTTTAAAAGAAAAATCTAAATTACTTTTATTTTTATTGAACAAATTATGGTTGTCCCCTTGAAAAATTCAAATTTAAATAGCCCTTTAAGAAAACTGGATGGACCCTCTTACTTTTACTCCTCTCCTTAAGACAATTGAATTGACTTGTTTGTCACTTTTATTTAGACTAGAGACATTGAATTGACCATATTGTCGTCTGTCCTTTTTAGAAAAGATAATTAAATTGATTTTAGTTTAAATATGAGTTCAATAAAATATTATTATTAAATAATTTTCAGCTTTTAAGTTTTAACTATTTTTCTTTCTAAGATAGAAAATATAGTGAAGGATAATGATAAAAATAGTGGAAAGAAATTTGTGAAGAAAAAAAATACGAGTTTATTTAAATCTTGAGAAGAAGTGAAAGAAAATTTTGAAAATTTTTTATTATTACCACTACATAAGAAGCCATTCAAATCAAAATATATAAAAGTTTATTTTTATAAAAATTAATGATTTTTTGAATATCAATTTGCTTTTATAACGGTCAATAATTTTTACAAAATTTTTTAAAGTCATTATATTAAATACATTCTGACTTTTAAGTTCATCAAAATCTTTAATTCTCTTAATTCAATATGATTATTAAGATGTTTTCTCTAATTTTGAGTAAGGTTTGCCCTGCCAGTGAAATGAAGGATTAAATATTAGGTGAGTCTACAATATCTGATAGGACTGTAGTGCTTATATATATTGATAACTTACTGCTAGAAATATGTAAGACAAGAATGACACCCTGTAAGACACACTCCCAAACAAAGTGTAGATCAATCTTTAAATTTTTGGTTCGAGCATGAACAATTGGATTAACGGCAAGATAAGTAGCTGAAATATTATCAAAGTAAATTTTCACTAGCAACTGAATAGAAATACGCAACTCGTGTAGGATATTTGAAAGTTACATTTTCTTTAGATGTACAAAGTTGAACAATATATGTTATAATCACACTGAAACTCTGATCATATAACTAAAAATTCTTAAACATCTTATCAAGAGTTTTCGACTTTTCATAAATAAGATAATATATACAATAAAGGCATTATTTTATAATATTCAAATATCATATGAGAAGAAGTAATATATGAGAATTTATGACAATAATAAAACGAGAACATTGACGATGTACAATTAATAAATTTGTTATATGCGATTGTTGTCTCTTTTTTATTATAAACACTTATTATTTAAATTTATACATCTAAATTATATATTCTTCAAAAAGAGGTACATGGACAAAAAATATAATATCAAATATCAAAAAATATTTATAGGGACTAAAACAATATTAGACAAATTATGAAGTTTTTTTAAAAAAAAATATTAATAAATTATAAGAATTTGTAAGAATATTTCGAATGATACACGAGCAGGTATCAACTTTTTTCATCTTTCTAAGCGCAAGGAGATTACACACGTGCTTTTGACCTTTTTTAAATATGAATACATGATACTGAATCATTATGTGTTGTCACACGAGATTTATATCATAAAAATATTATTTTTAATAAAAAATAAAATTAATATATTTTTTTAAGAATTTGGATAATTGGTGAAAAAGTATAACTAAAGGTTGTAAGTAAATTAACAAATCTAAAGACTCAAAATATTCATAACATGATATCGATATCGTGCTATATGTTATCAATTTGATAAGATAAGTGGAGATGTCCGCTGACATTATCAATTTAATAAAGAGATATCCGACACATAAATCGTAAAATATAAAGTATCTAGTAACTATTTGATAAAAATACATATGTTAGATAATGTATTGTACCTTTTAAATTTGTTCAAAATCGACTAGAAAGAGACTTTGAGCCCTAATTACTCGTGACATGAAACTGAAAGTACTAACATCAAATCAACATAAAGAGTGCCTTCACCCGGAATCAAACATGGCCTTATTAATGTAAGGAGTGATACATAAGATGAGAGAAAATTGTCGATGATGCTTTTATTATTGTCCATTCTGACAACATCAGACAAGTGAAGTAAAGATCATCATTATATTTATAAATGTAGGATATTATGTAGCTAACAAATATCGGTCATAACAGCGGCAAGAGCACGATATTCTGACTCTGCACTACTGTGAGATAGTGTGTGCTACTTTTTAAACGCCTAAGAAATCAGATTATTACTAAGAAAAACACAATAGCCTGTTATTGATCATTTAGTGTCCGAACAACCATCCCAATCGGCATCGCTATATGCAACCATCCGAGATAAAGAACCTTTGTAAAGTTGAAAGCCACATGAAATAGTGCCCTTAATGTAGCGTAAAATCCTCTTAACAGACTGCCAATGAACATCTAATGGATCATGCATATGTTGATATACAAAATTAACAATAAAAGTAATTTTGGGTCTGGTAAAAGTAAAATATTAAAGACCCCCGACCACATTCCAATATAAGGATGGATCATCAAACTTTTTCACAGTCACAGAATGATGCAAATGACTATGAGTAGGAGTATGAACACTACTGGCACCTAGCATGTGCATGCTTTGGTAAGCAAATCATATGCATACGTATGTTGAGATAAGAAAAACCCATGTTGATTATAACTAACTTAGATGCCTAGGAAATAATGCAATAGTCTCAAATCAATCATCAAAATATCACGCTTTAGATTGGCAATAATGCTGGACAAGAGTGATAAAATAGAGGCTATGATAAGTATATTATAAAAGCAAAATCACCATATACCCTCTGAAGTACTGTAAATAAATATTGAGCAATTATATTTGTAACTAGTAAAACCAAGCTGATTTAAGTAAGAACTGAACTATTTAGACCATGCTCTCAAAGCTTGATGTAAACCATATAAAGCTCTATTTAATTTACAAACATAATTAGGTTTTCACTATCTACAAACCCCTCTGGCTACATCATATACACTTCTTGATCAAATTTGCCATATAACAAAGCATTCTTGACATCGAGTTCATATGCAGACCAATATTAGACAAAGTTGTTGTCAACACAATTTGAATGGTCGATGGTTTAACAATAGACTATATGTTTCATCAAAATTGATACCTAATTGTTTATTGTACATTTTGCTATGAGGCGAGCCTTGTATCTTTGGATGCTTCCATCTGCTTTCCTTTTCAGTTTACCACTTACAGCCAATTATATTGCCAGAAAATGATGGTGGTGGAACTAGAGTCCACGTGTTATTAGCCATAAGTGCAGCATATTGTGAATCCATGGCATCACATCAAACCCTTTGAGTGCAAGCTTCCTTAAAGATTATTGGTTCCATATAATTAGAGTTATATATCTCTGAAAGTATAGAGAAATTTATTTATTTATTGGGTTCCATCTTTCTTGTCGGTTATAGGATGTTGATTAGTCGGTAAGGTAGGTTGTGGTGATTCGGGTAATAGAATGCTGGTAGTGTTTGAGTCGGATTGAGATGAATTGGTATTTACTGGAGATATGGAAGGTAAAGATGAAACTATTTGTGGATAAGAGATAAGGTAGTCAGTTGTAATTGTATGTGAATTAGAGAGTTATGAATAGGTAGGTGTTGTATAATTGTGATGAGGTGAGATATTTATAGTTGGAATAAAGCTTGATATAGATAAGGATGTGTTTCTAAGAGATAAAGATGGAATAAATGATAAGGGTGAAGAAAGTATCATAGCTGGATTGAAGAAGGAACCAAATTTATCCATATCAAGAGAAGATTATTGTGAGCCATTAGTACTGATGCTGGAGTAAGGAAAGATGTTCTCTGCAAAAGTAACATGGCGTGAAACAAACAATTTCAAAGTCGATAAATCAAAACATCGACATCCCTTTTGGTTAGCAACAAATCCAATAAAAACACACACTCTAGCTTGAGGTGCTAACTTGTTAGGAATTAGGATTTGTGACATATGCATAATAAAGACACCTAAATACTTGAAACATGGAATAGTTCGGTTTGATCCCAGAGAGTAACTCATGTGGATTGATACAATTAAAGGTACTGTGAGGCAGTTTATTTATGGTGGAAATCGTTGCATGAAGAGCTTCTACCCAAAGTGCTGCTGGAAGATTAGATTGAAAAAAAGTGTATGAATTATATTAAGTATGATTCATCCTCTCAACTAGACCATTTTGCTAAGGTGTTTGAGGACATGAAAAGCGAGCCACTATACCAGCTTCATTAAACGATTTATTGAACTTCTTATTTAGATATACTCTTCTACTACTATCACAATAAAGTTGTTTGATTCTCATAGTGAACTGAGTTTCAACTATTGCCTTAAATATAATAAAAACATTAAATGCCTCTCTTTAACACATAAGGGAAACACCTATGAAAAATCGGTAAAATCATCTAAAATTAACACATAAAAACAAAAACCTAAATGGAATTAGAGATTACCAAACATCAAAATGAATTAAGTGAAATGGTTAATGAGTTAGATTTATTGAACTGTGAAAAGGAAGCTTGGTATGTTTCCTAAGCTGATAAGCATGACAAATAGAATCAAACTTTCTAGAACTAAAAAATGTTGTTATTTTGTCCAAAAAAAATGGAGAAAATTGGGACACCGAGATGAGCAAGCCTTTGATGCCATAAAGAAGAGGACACTTTTGAAGAAAGCATGGTTGAATGAGCGACATTTGAACTAACTAAACTCATGAAAAAAGATAGAGGGAAGCCTGACTAATGTAACGAAGCACTTCCTTCTGTGTTGGAAGATCCTTCGCAGAAAAATCCAAAGAATCAACATCCATAGAACAATAATTATCAATGGTAAGTTTTAAATAAAAATCAGATTATGTTTCAAATTAGGAACTATAAGAACATCACGTAAAATAAAATAAAAGAATGAGGTATGAATGGTTTTCGGACCAACATGAGTGATGTGTAATTTTGTGTCATCTCCAACTTTAACATAATCAGTACCAGTGTATTTCTCATAACTGTCTAGTATACTTATATCATTTGTCATGTGGTGAGAAGCATTAGTATCAGTTTGCCAAGTGGGATCATGAATATGTAAGCCGGTAAAAGGAGCAGATAAATCCTGGCTATATGCATTACATTGAGGGCAGAACTTAGCAGTGTAGTTTGTACCATCACATATTTGGCAATGTAAAGGAGGAGCACCAAGAATATAGGACAGAGGATTGGAATTAACCTACGATTGACGAGAAGCCTACTGATTATAAGGTCGAGTAAAGGGCTGAGATATAGAATTATAACCATAGCCACCACGAAAACCATAACTAAAAGATCTGGGATAAGAACCAAAACCACCACGATGGTATTGAAACCGACCACCTCTATTATAACCACCATGTGGACTTCCCCAAGGATTATAACCTCCTCAGTTATAAACTGTAACAAAAGATTGTGTTTCAATAGTTGGTTTGGAATCCAATTGAATACGCGACTCATGTGCTAGAAGAAAAGATCGAAATTCTAGGAAAGTTGGGAGGGATTTTCTAGCTATCATGACTTTTACAAAGTTAGAATATTCAATAGGTAATCCGTATAGAATTTAAAGAATAATATCATCATCATCCAATGCCCTACTAATAGAATGAAGAGAGTTTGTTGTTGAGTTAATATATTTAAGATATTCAGCCATAGATTTGGTGCCTTTTGGTTGCATGCTTTCATATCATCATGAAACAATTTCTCAATCTCTTGCCATGTTTGTCGAGTCGTTAATATTTTTCTTGGTTGAACAACATGTTTCAAAATTTCAGGGGAAATAGTTGCATGAAGTCATGAGATAATCACATAGTCAACTTGTTGCCAAAAAGCATATGCGGAATTAGGTTTAGTTAGGATCTGTATCATGTATAGTTAAAGGAGGGGGTTCCATATTCTTATATATATGATCATAAATCTGATGACAACGTAATATATTCAGAACTAGAATTTTCTATAAAAGAAAATTAGTAAAACCAAGAATGATAAAGACATTGTTTTCAAAATTGCCAACACTGAAAACATAGTGAGATGTGGGGGTAGAGATGTTTGTGTTCATAACAGCACAAGAAGAAGAAGAAAAGGAAGACATTGTTAAAGAGTTTGAAAGAAGAGAAGAAGGTGGCAGAAAGGAAGAAAAAGGATCAATGAAAAAAAGGAATTTTTTCTAAAAGGTTTTTGGCGTTGATACTATAAAGAATAGGTGAGTCTATAATACCTAATAGGACTATAGTACTCATATATATATCGACAATAATGCATATAAGAACTGGAAATTTAAGCATGTAAAATTATATTAATTGTAAAGCTAGCTTGTGAATAATCGCTGCACATCAGAAAAGAAACTACTCTCTTTTCAACAGTAAATGTGATATGACAGTGCTGGAAGCAGAACGATAGAGTTATCAGGAAAATAATCTTAGCTCTAACTTCTAAGGCTTACCAACTTGGATACAAATTCATCAATATTTTTATCAGATGTTCCACCTTCACTTACTGCCTCAATAGCCAATTCCCTCCATTTTGCACCATTATTTCTCATCTCTTTTCCTTTCTCTCCTGTCATTACTTCTCTGATGCAAGATTCAACTTCTTCTCGTGTCACAATTCCATCTTCATTAACCTTGACTCTGATACCTACCTTCCAAACATCTTCAACAAGTTTAGCATTTGGTGGTTGGTCAGTCCACTGAGGCATTGCCACCATCGGCACACTTAAGCTCAATGCCTCAATTGTTGAGTTCCATCCACTGTGTGTGAAAAAACACCCAATAGCTTCACTTGCCAGCACTTTCACCTGAGGACTCCAATTCACAATCAGGCCCTTACTACCCAATTCCTGCACAAATCCTTTAGGTAGTTTTGACTGCTCACAAGCTCTAACCACCCACAGGAAGTTGAAGTTGCTGTTGTTTAAACCCCATGCTAGTTCTTCCATTTGCTTGTCACTTAGATTAGCCATGCTACCAAAGGCTACATACACAACTGATCCTGCCGGCTTAGTGCTCATCCAGTTGATGGAAATAGATGCATCTAAGGCATAAAGATCAAGACCATAGTCATCATCATTTTCAATCCTCTTGTCCAAGTATATGGATGGAATTGTTGGCCCAATTGTTAATACAGGGCAAACCTTTGACATCTCATTCACAGCCTATATCAATAGTCAAAGATTCCAGTCCTATGATGTTAGTATAGATACGTTAATTTCAAGAAAAAATCTTGTGTACTATGCATAAACTTTATTTACAATGTCTCAATTTCAATCAAAATGAAAATCTATTCTGTTTCTATAAGCAATCTATATGCATTGAACTAAGAAGTAAACTAAGGAATTTAATCTGAAGCATAGAAAATATTTATTAATTTATTATTTAAGTCATAGTCTGAAATGAAAGACAGTTTGAATGATAATTTAGTCAATTTTTATCTATTCAAGAAAATGTCTTACAGTGGAAATGATGTGTACTTGTCATATAAGTCATATAGAGATTTTTTTTTTTTCCTTCACATAAAATGACAAATGAATTAATTATATGATATTTTATTTTGAGAGTAGGTATCAAAATTTTTAATAATAAAATATATAATATTTCTAAACTAACAATTGAATTTGTTCACCTTTTCGTGGAACAACTTAAATATAAGCAATCAAAGAAATTCCTTGTTATATAAGACATTTATTTATTAGACAAACCATAATTGTATGTCTATTTCCAAAAGAAAGAATATTACAAATTAACTTTCAAATATGAAAAAGAATAACTCCACTATCTTTTAGATTTAGCTTCTGAAAAGTAATTCCATTTTATTTATTTTCATTTCCATTTTGTTCTTTTCAACGAAGACAGAAATTTAAATTTAAAATTTTAATTGAGATATATATCTACCATTTGACTAAGTGCATAAATTTTATTTTTTAAATTAAAAAAAAAAATTATTACTAAAAGATATGAATTTGATATATGATGTTTACTATATTAATTTTATAATTATTAGATCTTTTAAGTTGAATTTTGATGGTAGAATTAAAGTAAACATTAATACAAGAATTCTTTCAAGCAGATGTACACAAAATCTGAATAAAACTAAAATAAATGACATAATCAAAAGTTGGACCGTTCAAATAATTTATTACCTCTTGTTCTAGCTTGTAGAATGTGTTGATAAGGATATTATCAGCTCTCTCTGTGTTACAAAACTGATGCAGTACCATCTGAAAGTAAGCCGGATATGAACCAGGAACATTAACGAAAGACGGCATATCCCTGAGCTCAAGCAAAGGCAACCCGGAAATCGACACAGGCGTTTCAGAAACCGGCAACTTCAGCAGCTTGTGGTGAATATTATAGTAAATATAATCAACAACACAAGGTTGCGTGAAGAAAGCAGCAGCAAACAGACCATGCTCTTTGGCCACATCCAAAGCCCAAGGCAAGAAAGGCTCGTATATTACACAGTCAACAGGGTTGGAAGAGCTTTCGTGCTTCTTGATGAGCTCCGCTAGGGTTCTCGAACCCGCGGTCTTCAGTCGAGCCAGATAATCGTCGATGCTGCCTGCATCTCCGAACCCACCTTCGTCGTAACCGTCGGAGATTACGTCGAGGTCGACGGAGCCGATGGAGGAGCCAAAGTTCATAGACTTGGAGATAAAAACGGAAGTTATCAAGGTGGTTTTGATGGCCTTGGAGAGTAAGCGCCTGGAGAAGTGGAGCATTGGGTTTATATGACCTTGGCCTGGATATGGAAGTAACAGGACATGAGCTTTATATGATGACTGCTCCATGATGATCCAAACTTGAATTTTATTTAATTGATCGGTTTGTTTTGATGGACAAGTAGTTTCTGGGGTTCTGTTCCTAGTAGTTGTTGTTTCTGTTGTGTTTGGGTATATCTGGATAAGCTATTTGTAAGAAGAAGAAGGTACACTTCACATTTGGGGGTTCAACTGTCTCGAGCATGATCAAACTTTTATTTTGTTTCATTTTCAGGACTAAACTTTCCTATATATTATTTTTAGTGCAACCTAAAACCTCTTTAAATCATAAGTTCTATTAATTCTAATAATTTTTCATTCGATATTTTACTTCTATTCTACCCTTAAAAATCACTAGTTTTTTGTCCACGTAAATATTTGTAGTTTGAATATTACTTGTTTGACCCGTGTATATTTTTTATGTAAATCTTATATACATTAATTTAAAAATAAAAAAATCCTACTTAAACTCATTATTATAAAATATTTAGTACAGATTTAATTAATAATAAATATAAAATAATTAATAAAGATATCTATTTGAAATATTGTTTCAGTTGATATGTGTATCAATCAGGTTAATAGTTCTAAGAATAAAATACAAAAATACAAAAAAATTTCACTATATATTATCTTTAATTATACGTCTATTTTTAAATTACATAGTCAAGTTAGTTTTAGTTGTTTTATTATTTTAATATTCTCTTTTTATTTTATCTAGTTTAAAATTTTTAAATAATTAATTGAAAATAAGACATATAATTCAAATAAAAATTTATATCTCAAGTATTTAGCTGAAATTTTTTTGATTAATTACACCTTATGTCCCAATTATATACCGAATTGCCTCCTTTGATATTTTATAGACCAAATTAATATTTAGTCACTTAAATAAAATAAAAATCAATTGCATGATAAAATTATAACTATTTAAGGATCAATTAATTAGAAATGTGCATTTTTATCTCATTCAATTAAAATTTTATCTTATTAGATATTAGCAATAGATACTATGTTAGTGTAAAGCAATAAATTTAATTATAACACCAAGACACTATTTCTACATTATTTGATCTACCATATTGGTGATCTTCTATAACATAATATTTTTAATATATTTTTTTATATGTGTTGCACGTAAATTTAATATTTTAACTCATTATTCATATAATAAAAGATAAAATAACTAAGAAAATAAGAATTAAGTGTGCTAAATACTTATAATATCCCTAATTATATGTTAATTATAATTTCCATTTAAAATATAAACTATTAATCTCATAAAAAACAACATTTAATAGGATTAAATGTTAATTGTTTATATTAAATTTTAATTATTTTTTGTTAGTTAATTTAATAAAATTATTAATGAATTAAAATTTTAGTTTAAAGGTTCTTTATCTTAAAAATAGTTTAACTAATATAAATTAGTAAATAATAAATATTAATAAATATTAATTTTCAATGGACACAATTAATAAATTATTATTTAATTAATCATAATTAAAATAATATGCAAGGATTCTCTTATTAAATTTATTTGTCCATACATAATAAAGTAAGTGAAATTCATTATTGCGTATAAAATAAAATATAATTATTGTTAAAATTTAAAATCATAAAGAGTTTAGTATAGTCCTTAGACTACAATGTTAGATTTAAATTACACGTTTTTTAAATAAATCTACCCATGTATTATATTTATAAATTCGTTAACTAAATTATTATATTTTATTAAGATAGACACTTATCTCAGAATCATAACTACTTTTAATATTCAAAAGTGAAAATTTTTCTAAATTATAAACCATTTGTTTAAATTTTAAATTATTTTTTTATATAGAAGAAGCTATTTATTATTAATAAAAAAAGTTTTAAAGCTAATAACAAATAAGTTTGTCATAATCTTTAAAAGCCAATCTTTCGTACAAAGCAAACATTTAGCAAAAATTAAGGTCCAATTTAAAATAAGATAAATTAAATTAAAATAATAATAACTTTTAGTAATTATAATCAATATATTTTTATGTTCTCTCCTTTACATTTTTATATATGTTATAATTATGATATCTCTTAATTGTTATCAAATTTATTTTGTTTAATATAATCTAAAAAAGTTATTTTACGACCAATATTGAAATTCTTATAAAGTTGAACTTCTAGAGTTAGACTTATACTTAATAAATTATTAATATTTTATTATTATAAAATTAATTAATAAATAACCTAGTTAATTTATAATACAATTTAAATACAATTAGATAACTTAAAAATTAATTAAAATCCTAATCCTAAGTCAAATAGGATAGTTTTCTAATAAAACACAAAGCAAAAATTAAAACCAGTATCTCGTTCAAAGTAATCAATTTAAAATTAATATAAATTGCTATAAAGTAATTTATATAATAATAATACTAATTCTTTTTATTGTTATTGACTGATGTGATGTCATTATATATGTTAATTTATGTAACCTAAAAGTTTTTGATATATGTGCTTAAATTTGTCACATAAAATTTTTATTTTAACCTTCGTACTATTTTTGACACATGAAATTTAAGTTTTTGCGTAATTTTTTATATTATTTTATTGATTAATAAGTTACATTCCTCATTAAACACTGACTTTAATCCTAAAAATTGAAATATTAATTTTTAATATGATATTAACTAATAAATAATTTTCTAATCAGATAATAAAATTAATTCCTATCCTAAAAAACAGCATATCAATTATATTTTAATATTAAATTAATTAATACATTAATTTTCTAATTAGATTATAATTCTAATTCTAAACTATTTTTTAATTATATTTTTAATATTATATTTAGTAATAAATTAATCTTTTAATTATATAATAAATTTTTAATCGTAAGAAATAGTAATATGAATTATATTGATAGTACTCATATATATAATATTAAAATTAATCAATAAATATGTTTAAAATAATTTTTATATTGTTGTACTAATAAAATTTTAAAATTTAAAAAAGAATATTCAAATATACTTAGTTTGCTATAATTTTTTAAAATATTATAAACTAATATCAAATATTAGAAATTTTATTAAATTGTATTTATCAATTTAATTTTATAATCGAAATAATAATAACGTTTGTGCAATGCACGGGTATATAATTAGTAAATTACCAAATCATTACTTTACAATAATGATTAATAATACAATAGTTAATTCAAAAGACTATAATCATTAGTCGGCTTATTAAAAATTAAAGTAATAATAACTTTTAGTAATTATAATTAATATATTTCTTTATGTTATACATATCATAATTGTTATTGAATTTATTTTGTTTAATATTATTTAAAAATTCTATTTCATAACCAACACCAAAACCCTAATAGAATTAGATTGCTAGAGTTAGATCTATGTTTAATGAATTATTGAGTTAGACTTATATTTAATAAATTATTAATATTTTTAATATTGATAAAATTAATTAATAAATGATCTAACTAATAAAATTAACTAAACAATCAACAATAGTAATTTAGTAAATCTGCTTATGTTCTCTTTTTTCGCCCTTTAATAAATGATCTAATAAATAAAATTAATTAATAAAATTAACTAAATAATCAATAATGCTACTTTAGTAAATGTGTTTGTCCTTCTTTCGTACTTTAATATATATTATGATTATGATAGTATTTTGTATAGGGATAAAAATAATTTCTAAAGTTAAGATTAGAGGTAAAATTTTAAATGAGAAATGACTAGAATTAATGAGATCCATAATTTAAATGAATTAGATTTCATATTACCGCATAAGCAATAAATTATTTGAATTCAACTTTCAATAATATTATAATCAAAATTTGAATATCGAAATTAATACAAATTAAAGTTTAGTATACAATATGAAAATAAAGCAAAATTTTGATCACCATTCAAGCCATTAATTCTCACATTTGCAGTCACAAAAGTCGGATTCATGTGCTCCTCTAATTAGTATTTTTCTATCCTTAAAGAATTTAAGCTTACATGTTCTAAATTAATTAAATTTATTTTAAATATATATTCATAAAAGAAACTAATATATAAATTTATTTTTTTAATACGTTAATTTCATAATATTTTATAATTTTCATTCTTATAAATTTGATATATTAATATATCAAATATTTTAATCTTCTTGGTTTCTATTATGTTATTATTAGATTGTTATGATATGCATTCAGTATGTTATTACTTAGATTTTAAACATTAATTCATTTCTAAAATTTTAAAATGAAAAATATATTTATAAAATAAATATAGTAATAATCTCACCTGACATATAATTGGACTACTAATAAAATATAATTATATATATTAAAGTACGGAAAATGAAAAATCTAACATATTATCCTAATCATTCAAATTATCATATTCAAAATTCAACGTATATCATATTATCAAATTCAAAATTCAGCATATATAATGTTATCATATTCAATGCCAGTATAACAAAAGCACGTTGATTTGAGAAGAAGCCTAAATCTAATCAAGTGAATCATACAAAGCAATTAAAAATCACGATAATTATGTTTCTAAAATCAGAAAGTAAAAGAGCCAATATGAAGAAAGAGATATTGATGATATTGGATTTGAGGAATCCTCATATTGTCATTGCCATAGTAGAATGTTTACTTTCGAGTTTTTGGAGATGATGAGGAGGTTGAATCGAAAATAGAGTAAGAATATCAATTTACTAAAATGTCAATATTAAATTCTTACTATATTTTCTTATAAGATGGTATTATTTTGATAATTTATTATTTACTAATATGAATAAGATAAAAAATATTATCTTTTAGAATAAAAATTATTATTTATTTAAGAGATAATTAACTTGTGATATGTTATCTTTTAAAATAAGGAACCATTATTTAATTAGGATAACATTAGCTAAATCTCATTTTTTTTTAAGAAGTATTATCTCTTAAAATAAAGAATCAATTAGAAAATAAATTATAATATGTTAAGGATAACGAATCATTATTTAATTAGGATAATATTAACAAAATCTCATATTTATTTTTAAGAGATATTATCTCTTAAAATAAAGAGTTGTTATTTTAGAAAATAAATTATAATATATTAAGGACAATGAATTATTTTTTAATCAAAAATAAGTTACTAAATACTTGATGGTACTAAATTTTAATTTTGTCTTATATATTATGATTTTCTACAAAAAGAAATAATTATTTGACAGTAAAATCAGTCATTAATAAATCAATAGTTATCATAATTTAGTAGATTATATTTTCCGTTTTAATTAAGAATATTTGATATATATAACATTATTAGGTTAAGTATAAAATGAAAATATTTATAACAGAATATATTTGATATATAAATAATAAATAGTAATGACCAAAGTATATGCTGAGTTTTATGTTAGTAAAGCAAAAAAAAATCTTAATATATTAGAAAATTTTGAGAAAAGATTCTGATTTATTATATTTTATTCATAAATTTAAAAATATAATTAATCACCTACGAAGCATGTGTATGAAAAAAATAATATTATTTGATTTTTTCTTTTTACTATTTTCAAAGAGGAAGAACTCAACACTCCTACAACGAATAATCATAATATTCCTATAGAAGAAGAATTCAATACTCATATAATTGAAAAATATAAAACTCTTTAAAAATATTAATATTTATTTATTAAAATTAATTAATATAAAAAAACACCGCCGATCTAAAAATAATCGGCAATGGACCAAGAAAGAAATTTTAATAAAAGACAAGAAAGAAAGAAGAGAGCCGGCTATAGTTTTTTTTTTTTTTTTACCAATTTGCCCCTTTACATCTATAACTATTCTTATATTGATAAATGTATAATGTTAAATTATTTAACATACAAACTATTGAGCTTTGGAAAAGGTTACGTATAATATAATCCTAAGATATTAGCCCTAACAGCCTAACTCAATCATATATGCATTTACGTGTTCAAGTTTGACACGAAGTCAAAAGAAACATGATATCACTAGGAGGTCCTTTGTCATTGCTTCTGTAGAGTAAAACGCTGACGTAAAATAACAGTTTTGAAAACTTTTTAGTTATAATTAAAAATGAGTTTTAATAACGATGATTTCAAACTGTTTAGTAAAAGTACCTAAAAGTTTTCAAATCTCATTTTTTGTTTTGATAGGCACCTGTTTGTTTAAATAAATATGTACAAATAAAATTTGTGATTTAAAAAATATTATATTATTACTAATATATAAATCAAAACCTTTATTCTTTTATCTTATCTATTTTCTCTGTACATGCTAATAATTCATATTTTTTATTAAATAAGACATGTTTAGTTCAGCTCATCAATATAACTGATAGCTGATAAATTAAATTGGTGGAATTTTACTAGCAGTTATTGTTACTATATTAAATGACTATTGAAGATATAATTTATTATTAAATATAATTTATCGTTATATTATATTTAATGATATAATATAATAAAAATAACTTATAATAAGTAAATTTTATAGTTAAATTTTTTAGTTCAATTATATTTATTATTAAAAGTAGAAACTTAAATTTAAATTCTACTAATAAAAATTTCTAATTTCAAATATTATAGTTTTAAATATTATAATTATTTAACTCTTAAGAATAAATTTAAAATAGTAATTATTTATTTTAAAATATAAAAATTAATTATATGAGATCAATTTAAAATAAGTTATTGTTAGTAAGTTTTAATAAAAATAATAATGTCCAAATAAATAAAAGATCAAATTAGCTATCAGCTCATAAGAAAAAGCTCTAAAATAAAACTGATACAATCAACAGCTGATTGGAACTAAATCAGCTATTAACTGTTGTTTCTTAAGTTTTTACCAAGTGAGAAACAACTATCAATTGCATCAAACCTTTGAACCAAACACTTTTATAATTGATGTCATGTTTTATTTATTCTAGTAGTTTATTATTTTACTATTCTTATAATTTTGATAATAATCATAAAAAGTTTAATTATTTAAAAAAATCAATTAAATATTTCATCTTTATAAATATTTACCTATTTTAGTATTTTAGTTATAACAGCACTTCAAACAATAATTTTAACCATATTTAATAAATAATTTTTTTATTTACTTACAAATTTTTATTTTATCACCAAATATTTAAACATTCTTCTTATCAGCATTTTTTTAATCAATAATTTTGAAAACAGTAATAGCAAAATCTACAGCAATGTTAAATAGGGCATAAGAATCACAGAAAAATACTCTAAAAAGTGAAATAGGCATGTTCCAATTTGGTGTATAGATATAATTTCTACTATATTGTAGGATTGCATGGTTATTATTATAATTTTGGTTAATAAAATTAAATGTATAGATAAAATTAATAGAATTTCTAATATTTATTTATAATATTAAAAAATAATAAATTAGATATTTTAATATTTAATATTATAAAATTTTATTAGTGTAATAATATAAAATTATTTTTAAAATATTTCTTAGTTTATTTTAATATTCTATAAATTAATACTATTAATATATTATTATTCTTTTAAGTTTAGAACTATAATATAAATTGAAAATTAATTTATTAGTATAATATTAAAAATATTATTTCTAAAATTAAAATTATTTTTAATTAGAAAACTAATTTACTAGTTAATATAATATTAAAATATAATTAATATGTTATTTCTTAGAATAGAATTAAGATAATTATTTAATTTTAAAATTAATTTATTAGTTAATAAAATATTAAAATATAATTAATATGCTATTTTTAGGAATTGGTATTTAATTAGAAATGTATTTTATTAATTAATAAATTAATAAAAAATTATAAAATTACATATGAGTTTGAGTTTTATATGTTAAAATAATAAATATATATATTTAAAAAATTTAATTGGGAGAGATAGGTTATAGGTAAATTTGTTTTAACTTATCTTTTAAGTTAGTAGATTTTATTATTTTTAAATATGTAATAATTTTTATATGTGTCAAAAAAAAAAGATTAAATTGTATAACCGCCATGAGTTTATTAAAAGAAAAAATATAATACATCAATGTAATATATATAGTTTTATATCTTTAAATTGGAATAACTAGATGGATATAATTATAAAGAGGAAAGGAAAAACCTGATATACTATGTAAAAAGATACTACTTATCAATATTAATTGTAGAAAAAAAGAATTAAAATTATGATTAAATTTGTGATGACAATAGAAAGTTAAAATAATTATAATAATAATAATGTTCTCCATGGAAAATAAAAATAAAAATAAAAAAAGTGGACCCTACAACGTAAGCTCAATGTCTTGAAATGGTGACACACTCACAGCCAGCCTCGTCTTCCTAACCTCATTTTCAAAGACTTTTACATGCCAATTTCCGTCCTTTACTAAGAATATTTTTAGAAAAAAGGAAAAGAAAGAAAGAAAAAGAAAAAAAATGATTGGCTAGTCTTACAAGTGTGCATTGCTTTGCATAGCCGCCCCACAGAAACACAATGTGTCAACTGGTCACGTGTAAGATGTTGATTGGAGGGTGGCCTTTGGTCCACTAGATAGTCCTATGTATGGGCATAGGATGTGGGCCCTATTTTACTTCTTGTCTGAAACCACAACCACCACCACCAACATAACTCTCCCTTTCACAGACCACCACTTTTCTTTTCTTTCTTCAGCTTTTCATTTTCTCAATGTTTATTATTACATTATTGTCATCACACATATGCTTATCTTCTCTCTCTCTCTCTCTAGACAAATAGGATGTTTCTTGCTACTTGAGTACAGACCTATTCATAAGTATCTGTCCGGTCCGTCCAAACTCATATCAAAAATATTTTAAATTTTGATATATATCTTTTGTTTTAAATTTATTTAAATTTAAATTCATAAAAATTTAAATAATTTTTTGGATGAATTTAAAAATATTATCTTTTAAGACTGTCTAATAAACTCGATCGAAATAAAAAATTATAAAATAAAATATCATATTTTTTTATGACGAGTTAACTTTTAAAAATATTATACGAGCATAGTCATACCACATTGAATTCGGATCTAAACTTAAAACATTTCAAATTCGACAAAATTCGGCCTAAACTATCTAATCCGAAATTTGAATAGGTCTAGTTAAGTGTAGAGATGCAAACTAATTAAGTCGTTTTATGAGTAGCTTGAATTTGACTTATTAAAGGTATTATATATAGCACAATAAATAGAAGAATGATGCATATATAGGAAAATGACACATATATAAATATTCATGATTAACATATAACTTATTATTTAAAATTAATAAATATATTTTATCATCTACCGATTTGATGTTAATACGAGAACATACACCTAGACTAGGTAAGAGTTCAGTTCTTCATTGTATAAATATCTAAATAAGTAATTCTCAAACTCAATAGTAAGGTTCATATAATAAATGAATTAAGTTTAAACATGAGTGTGATTAACTCATTTAAAGTTGTGAGAAATTGTTTAGGCTTGATTAATAAAACGAAATTCATCCATAAATATATGAATCATAGCTATTCTTTTAACTATAATTTAAGTATTATAAAAGATACTATCTATGGTTTATATTTTTATATTAGTAATTGTATATTTTATGTATATGTTATTAGATATTATAAAAATTATAAAGAAAAAATATAAATTTGACTCTGTGATTTAATTTTTTGACAAAAAAGATTTTATATTTTTTTTATGAACATTTTAGTACTATGAAAATTAAAACGTTAATAATTTGCATTTAAATTCATTAACACCGTTAATTCAATAGTTGTAGTTCATTCATTTAGTGTTAATTGGTTGTGATTCTATCATCATTTCACTCCTTATCAATTTAGCTTTTATCCAAGACTAGTCAATGTCAATTTTTATAAAGTTTGGAGAGAAAAAATAGTCTCACAATTTAATCTTTTTCTTTAATTCTAGTCAATCCAGGTAAAAACTTCGTTTGAAGTTCAATTTCCAAAATTAGTGTTAACGAATTTGGACACAAATTACTAACAATATAATTTGCAGGATGATAAAGTGTCATAAAAGCACATGAGCTCTTATATCACCGCATGATCAATTTTTATATTTTTCGAAATTTTAATAATAATTTATACTTTGAATCAGTATTTAAAAGAAAATTCTATTTTAAATTTATATTTATGACTAAAAGTTTAGGATTCTTTAGAGTTCGAAGAAGCTTATGCTCATTAAATGAACATAGTAATGTTCGGCTTGAGCTCAACTCATTTGATAAATGAGAAATTTTTAAATTTAAATATTAGGCTTATTTAATAAACCAACCAAGCCTGAATATGCCAAGACACGACTCAGTTTCAATTTATTTATAATCCTAGTTCAGTAAATCATAAAATATATGCACTCTTATAAACTTATAAATCATGATTTAAATAAGAAAATTTTAAAAAAATAAAAATAAATCATTGATACAAATTACTATTATCAAATCAAACTTAATAAATTCTATAGTTTCTTACCTTCTATTTTTAAATTTACAATATAGCATATATGTAACATGAATGATTTGAGCTAAGCCCAAAATATTTTAAAATACTCGTTATTGAAATTTTGAGTTTCGTAAATAAATTGAATCAAAATTGAAAGAGTTCAAATTCATATTGTTAAAATTTATACGGATTAAACTTAAATTGAATTTTAAAATTAAAAATCTTTAAAACTCTTATCAAATATAAAACATAATTCATAAACCACTTATATTGATTCTCATAATGAGTCTTAAAATCCATAGTTAAAGACAAATTGAAAAAAGATGCAGTCTTTTAATGTATGAAATTCTTTACTTATTTATTTATGTTAGTAATAATAATATATAATATAAGCATATGTACAAGTTAGTTCCCTAGCTTTTTATTCTTTAAACAAATTGATTTACAAGCTTTTTAAATGAGTTAATTTGCAAGCCTAGATTAGGGGTGGCAATAAACTAAAATTCCATAAGTTTATAAATAAGTTGTTGCGCCCCAAATTATTAAGAGCTCGTTTGGTATTATTTTATTAAGGCCTAACAATATTGACAATTTAAATATTTATCTTTTTTTTAGATTTGCTTTTTTTAAAAAAAATTTACTTAAATGATATGATTTGGCTAATTGATTATAATTATAGTGAAATTAAAATTTCGGTCAAAATTAGATACTACTCTCTTAACTCTAGATACTAACCTCTTTTATTTTACTAATATTATTTGCCTCTTAAAAAATATATAAAATCACAATCAAAGTGAGAAAATAGATGACTTCAGCCTTCATCCTTCTACTAGATTCTTGATTTTTACTTGTCATTCACTTTCTTATTCTTTTATAATTTAATCTTGATAACTCGTGCGTGATGTATAAATATATATGGCTGTGACGTATAAGCTGTGACACGTTATTTGTCACGTCATTCTATTTTGATCAAAATTTTAATTTGACTATAATTATAATTAATTAGCCACATTAAGTCATTTAAAGAAAAATTAAACGAATAAACCAGATTTACCATTGAATGTAAAAGTATAAACTTTTAGTATCATTAGACCTTTTATTAATAAACAATTAAACAGTAATTTTATTAATGTTTTTCTCATCAGCAGGAACATAACTTAATAGCAATGCTAAACACACCCATAATTATGTACACAAAAAAAAAAAAAAAAAAAGAGTTGCTTTAAGGCTAAACTCGGTTTTATAAAGTGTATGGTTAGTTCTAGATCTGAGGACGGACGATATTGCTTAGATAATAAGTAATCTTCATTCCTGTTGTAAAAAGATAAAATTTTACCTTACGATTTATACAAATGAGATAAAATAACATGTATAATCTCCGCATTGCATTTTTGTCTTGAAATATTTCCATTATCAATTCATAACCACGTTGTGTTTGGTGGCGAATTGGATGTCGAGCGTGTCATGTGTGTAAGATACATGAACTGTTAAAATTGAATTGTGCTTTGATTTTTATAATTAGACTAATTATGAATTTCTAAGCTCCTTTACCACAATTTGCTTATATCTTAATTGAATAACGTTAGAAATAATGTGTTTGATGCAAAAAAATTAAATTAAGAGTAAAAGCTAAAAATTTTGGTTGAAAGAAAATTAATTTATATTAATGATAATATCTAACATTATTGGAAATTAAAATAACAATTTAGAATTAAAAAGTTTGAATTGAAACAAGGCTTGTATTTGAAAAGTACTAGAATTGAAATAAATAAAGGTTGAGTAATTGAAAAAAGCTTGAATGATTGAAGAACTTGTTGTACAATTTGTTTGTTGTACAGCAGTTGCCGATGTTGATCTTCATGTTCCCCCTTTACTTGATGTATGCTTTTTATAGAGATTCTCATGTTTCATTTACGGTCTTAAATTTTTTAGCCATTTATTTTAATTATTAACTAATTAATAAATCAAATTAAATTAATTAATTAATTAAATAAAATAATTATAGGCCGAACATATTGTTATACAATTATTCAAATTTATATAGATGATACTAATTATAGAGAATCTAATAATTTTAAGAAGATAAATTCTTAACCATTCATATAAAGAATTTCATTCTTATAGCTATTTAACTTTTTTAGTCATTTCAATTTATATCATCACTTCAGTCAGTAACTTTTACTAATTAAATAGCAAATTATTCCTTTCACTTCAAAGCAATTTTTCTATTTTATCACAGAACAGCTAAATAGTTTTCCTCATTATTGAATAACGAGCATTTTAAAAAATAATAGCAGCTAACGGCAACACAAAAATAAATCAAACGACGCCGTAGTTTGATTCAATTACAGAAGTATCCATATTATTACATCCTCGAAGAATTGCCACAAAATTAGACAGATGCACCAAGCCAAGCAAAAGTAATGGCGAATAAGGATGCAACCTTTTTCTTCTTTGTCTTCTGTCTCTTCTGGAACCTCTTGGTAGCTTTTTGAACCATATATTATGACGAGGAGCTGTGTCTGTGCTGCAGCAAACCCCAAAATAAATAATTTTGCCTGACCGACCAGGATCGACTCGTTTGTCCTTAACCCAGTTAGATTTACAGCAAATCACCGACCCATGCCGACCATTATCATTCCAAAAGAGAAAACTTAAAAATTAAATGAAAATTATTAACTGGTTATTTGAATTGGAGGTGTCACTTCAGTACCAATACGTCACATTTCATTTGGTTTTTTTAGATTTTATAGTTGCTTTTTAATTGTAAGAATTTATTTTAAATTAAATATTAAAATATAATTACTGTACTATTCTTTAAAATAAAATTAATAATATTTAATTAAAAAATTATTTATTAATTAATATAATATTTAAATAGTACTAATATATTTTTTATAATAATTATTTTCTAATTAGAAAACTAAATATATTAATGTACTACTTCTTAAATTCAGTATTTAATTAGAATTATAACTTATTAATTAATAAATTAATAAAAAATTATAAAATTATATATATCAAAATAAGTATATATATATATATATATATATATATATATATATATATATATATATATATATCTTATTAGAAAAAAAAAAACAAATAACCTCTTCAATCTCACTGCCATTTATACAACCTAGAAATGTTAAGTGATTTAATTAGAATTATAGATAGTTTTAAACAAATAACCTCTTCAATCTCACTGCCATTTATACTTATTCTACTCCTTCCACTTCTTATTCCCAATAAGTGGCTACAAAGAACAGGAAAAAGTATATACGAAATGAATTTTTGTGAGTAATCCGAAATTAAGTCATTCATAATTATTGTACATACCCTTCCTAACATATAAGTTAAGAAAAATAAATATTTTTAGTTAATATCATTAATTTTTATTACTATTTTTAAGAATATTCCTTTTTAGAATCAAGAGCGATGATGATAGTTTAAAAGGTGGTGTGACAGAGGTATAATAGATGTTAAAAAGAAAGGCTAAATACATAAATAATTCTTTCAATTTGTCCTTTTTCACAATTACGTTATGAATTCAGTTTTGATTCAATTTGATTTTTCAAACTTTACGGTATTATCTTTAACTTTTTTATTAAGGGTAATAATGAAAAATTATTATTCTCACTAATAATGTTATTTATACTAGACAATTGAGTTCTTAAACTTGTCCTGATTTTATAATTGGCTTCTAAACTCAACTTTGATTCAATTACATATATGAACTTCATGAGTTATATTTAAATTTTTTAAAAAATAAAAGTTAAACATGTTGGATTAAGTTATAGTTAAATTTTTCAAAATGAAAATTAAGCCTTTTGGATTAACCTCCTATAAAATATGTGTTCCATTAGTTTTAAAAGATTATTTATTATACACTAGAATTATTCTATTATTTTAAAAATAAAATATATATTTTTCAATTGAAAATAAATGTTGTAATCCTTAAGTTTTTCTGCCATCAAGGATTTTCTTATGCTCATAGGCGATAAACACACCGATAACTGTAGCAAGGAAATATTTAACATACAATAAAATTGGTGGGTTTTATTTAAAAACTAAAACTCATTGTTTTACTTTTTTTTTTTTATATAGTCTAATTATTTTATAATTTAAATAAATTATTATTTTATTCAAACTATATATTTTTGAGATGGCGTAAAACAAACTCGCATAACGTATGTAATTGAAAGAGTTAAGAAATAATAACCAATAAAGTTTTGAAATCCAATTGAATCAAAATTAAATCTTGAGAACTATTTGCAAAAACAGAACAAGTTCGCCTCATTTATGCTAGTGGCATCCCGTACCGCATTATGCTAAACACTCACAAAAGCCGTGGCAAGGACCATTTATATATTTTGTTATTATTTTATATTTTAAATATATTATTATTTATACGAATTTATGCTTTTTTTTAAATGGTGCAAAACACACGTGCATAATGTCTGTGATTAGAAAGGTTAAAAATAATAACTCGTAAAGTTAAAAAGTCTAATTGAATCAAAGTTAAGTTCAAGAGGGATCATATATATGTATTTAGTAAAGAAATACATAACGATCTCTAATACTAAAACATAGTATAAAATATTGTATAAATTGGCTCAATTGCCAAAATAAATTCTATATTTTGCATTTGTTATCAGATCTAGCACATAGTTTTTAATTTTAATATTTCACTTTAACATTGAGTTAAATTTCATTTTTTCTTTAAATTATTAATTAAATATATTGACGTGATGTGACTGACGATAAAAAAAAGAGACTAAATCAACACTCATATTAATAAAATATTATCGTATAGACACATAAAATTAATAAAAAATTTAGTTAATATTATACTTAAATAATAGTAATTTAGTAATGGAATGAGAATAACTCTAAGTATTAATTCAACTATTTTTTTGTTATCGCAAAATTTACACCACCTCAATAAATTTGACTGATAATTTTATTTAAAGTTAAAATTAAAATTCATACTAGATTTGATAATAAATACAAAATACAAATTTTTTTTTTAACAATTAAGCCTATAAGATTCAGTAATTTATATGCACAATTTAAGATGGTGTTTTTTATTATTTTATTTATTTTTTCAAATAAGAAATAAAAACTTTTGTTAAAATTATTTTTACTTTACTTTTTCATAACTTTTTACATAGCGTCTAAAAAGTAAAATCAATATTCAATAATTTATGAATAGGGAGCAAAGAAAGGACAGGCAACTTGCATAAAAGATAAAGCCACAATGATATAATAATTGGGTTTCTTTTTTCATCTCAAAACTTATGTTTGGGCAAAAAAAGAAAAGATAGGAATGGGATTTATGATTCCTTTCTAATGGAATCTATATTTATCAATCACTTTCTTTTATTTTGCTTTTAATTTATTAGTTTCTGTCCATTTGTGTCGCCCATATATAAATGGAAGAAAATTAATGTCCTCTGGTTTCTCTCCCTTTTTTTTGTTTTTTTTATTCAGTGTCTTCATTCTATATGGTCTTGTTTCAACTTTCAAGTCAAGTAGCTTAATTGAGGTCTTGTCTGTATATTTTTATTTTCATTAGAGATTTAATAACTCATGAGCTATATATATATATATATATAAAATAATTTAGTAAAACTATTATATGAAAAATTAAGTGGACAATAATTAAAATAAATAATAATGGGATGTGTAGTGTTATTATTATTTTTTTTATAAAAATATCTATGACAAGATAATCTCACCGATTGTTTTAATTATATATATCTTTTGTCCTGTTATACTATATTATTATATATCTCTATATTAAAATATAATATATATAATAAATAATTTTTTTTATTAAAATGGCAGCACTGCAAATAAAGAAGATAATGTATAGAAGAAATCACTTGCACATTTTTTTATATAATAAATTAGTTTTTTAATTATATAATAATTTTAAAATTCTAAAAAATGTATGTTAATTACATTTTCAATATTAGTTTTATACTTAAGCTAATATCGATGTAATAAGTAAGATAGTAAAATAATATATTAAAATAGCAATAATAATAAATACAAAAAGATACCAAATGAGATAAATCATCTGCATAATTTTATATATAAGTTTGTAGGTATTTACAGTTCATAAAATGAAAATAAATATGTCTAGATGATACCATAAAGTTGTATATTGATAGTGCAAAGAGTTCATCAAAGAAGCTAAATATATTACTAATTGGAGTCAAATACTAATGTATCATTATAGCTTTATCATGACAATACAAATTGGTTATATTCTTTATAAGGAAATAATTTTTATTTATTATTTATCTGATCTCAATTTTAGAGTGTTCTGTCTGATTAATCAGAAAGACAGAATGTATATAATAATTGAAATTTTTATATATTTTTTAATAAGCTATTAAATATAATATAATTTATTAATAATATTTTTTAGATGATATTTTTTCTAAACCTAAGATTCTTGAAGTTTAAATATAAATTTAGATATCTAAACCTACATATAATATTAAAATCAAAAGATTTAATTCTATAATGTTTTAAAGTAAAATATAAAAAATAAATAGTTCATAAATAAAATATTTGCAATATTTTACCTAATTAAATCACTAGTGTACAATTTTCACATTAAATTGATACATTTTTGCTATATATATGAATCTTGATTTTTTAATAATATATTAATTTTATTTATTGCTAGCTAATTAATAAATTTTGTAAGTTATAAATATATTTATTTATAGGTGAATTTACTATAATAAAAGAAATTATCATTATTTTGACATTAAAATTATTTATAATATTAAATTTAAAATTTTATTTTTTAAATAATAACGAGTGAAATAGTTAATATTGACATGTTGAGTAAAAATTAATATTAATAAGAGAAAAAAATGTGAATGATATTAGACATTTTATTTATTTTTATTTTAAGAAAAAACCTAAATTAATGTTTGTTTCATGTGACAGTAAGAGTATTTTTAGAATGTCAGAGAGATAAATTTAATTCAAAAGTTATAATTTAAACATAATATGTGATTCGACACTGCAAAAGTCAAAACACATAAATATTACAACAGATTTCCCTTTGTCGGATAATTATTACAATGGGATTTGAAGGGAAAAAGAGAAAAAGAAAAGACAAAACTCATATTTGGTCCCTATATTATACAAATTTGTTTCAATTAATTCCTATACATCAATTGCTTCCTAAATAGTTCCTTTATTTTTATTTTTGTACCTAGTTGATCCTTATGATAACAGATATTTTGCGCGTGTTTAAACCTGTCATTATTTGCTTATAAATCCAACTTACTAACGTTACTTTTTCTTTATTTCTTTATTTTTTAAGCCACAATTACGATGATAAACTATTTATATATACAAAAAGCTGCAAAATATCATTCCTTAACAAAAATAAAAAAAAACAATCTATATCAGCTAATTTAAAAAATAAAATAGAAGAATAGAAAGACTATGTATAGAGTTTCTATTTTTTCCTGAATATTCAATCAAAATTGTGTCGAATCTCATTCTTTTTCATAGTTTTACCAACCTTTCATTTTCGCTTTTATTTACCATAAATATAGCCTGACTAACTCACTATATATAGAGTTTCCATGTTTCCCTTCTATTGCTTTTCAAATGCCAATGTATTCTTTTGCAACCTTTTTCCATATAGATTTATGGTTTTTTTTTTTTTATGCTAGTTTATCTTTTGTTTTTTTATTGTTTATATAATGTATGAGGGAATGTCTCGAATAAATGTGTATGTGTATTGCAGATGATGTATTGAATTTGATAGTAATTGGATGTGGTACAATTGGTTTAGCTTTTGCTGAATCTATAAGTTAGGATTAAATGTTAGTTTTATTAATTTTGATCTTTCTTTTACTAATAATTATGGTATTTAGGAAAATTAATTTAAAGGTCTACTGCTTAGTTTACTAAGTTATAAGTATGGGTTCAGGCATGGGTAATTATGCAAATAGATTATAAATTTTTGTTGGGATTTTGATCTTTAGCAAAAACATTAGTAGTTTTTCTAAACCATTAACACAAGAAATAACTAGGTACAAAATTAAAAATAAAAAAAAAAACTACTTTTGACACAATTGATATATAGGGACTGCATGAAACAAACCTATATAATATAGGGACTGAAAAATGGGTTTTGCCAAGGAAAAAAGATGGATGCCCTTTATCACTTATGACACTCTCCCTCATTTCATAATAATTGATTTTTTTAATTAAAATTTTTAGTTATTGTCATTTTTTATATCTAATTCATTTCATTCTATACTAACTACTCTTTTTAAAATAAAAAATTAGAATTATTTAATATTTTTATATATTTAATACAGCATTAATATTTTTTTTTTATCTTATCACTGTATTCAAATATGTATAATAAATCTTGTAATATTTATAGAAGAATAATTTAAAATAATTTAGCTAGTTTTTTTTATAATTAAGTTTATTAAATATTTTGTTAATATAAGTGAACTATTAAAAAGTAACAATTAGTATTGAATAAAAAGAGTACCGTATTAATTTTTTTATATTTTTATATTAACTTTATCTATATTAATTGGTCTGTATAATTTTATAATTTTTTTAATATTTTAAAATTATTATCTCATATTCCGAAAAAAAAATCTTCATTATAAAGAATAGATCTTGGTAAAACCGTACAAGTGTGATTGAAATAAGAGAATGTGCCACAATTATTTTTATTATAATAAATAATAAATTTTAAATACGTATAAAGTTTAGTCGCATTTAACTTTCTTTTCTATCATTAAGTTTATTAAGTATATTTTTAATATAAGCAAAATATTAAAAACGTCATTTACTTTGAAATAGAGGAAATATAAATTATATCTATAGTCATCATTTTAATTATAAATTTAAGTTGAAAGATATAATTTAATAAATTTTTAATATTTAATATTTAGTTTATAATATCTTAAGAAATAATGTAAATTAAATATTTTTAAATATTTTTTATTTTTTAAAATTTTATTACTACCATATATAAAATTTATTTTATAAATATTAATTAATTAATTGTATTACATAAATTAATATTATCAATTACATTACTATTTTTTAAAATTAAAATTATTATATAATTAAAAACTAATTTATTATTGAATATAATATTAAAAATATAATTTAAATAGTTATTTTTAAAATTATTAATTTTTAATTAATATAATATTAAAAATAAATAATACTATTTTTTAAATTAGGATTAATATCATTATTTAATTAGAAAATTATTTATTATTAATACTAAAAATAAATAATATACTATTTCTTAAAATTAGAGTTAGTGTTTAATTAGAAATGAGACTTATTAATCAATAAATTAATAAAAAATTATAAAATTTAATATAAACTTCAATCTCATATGTCAAAAATAAAAGTATAATCAAAATAAAAATTTTATGCATTAGGAATTAAGCACACGTATCAAAAATATTTTAAGACTTAAAAAAAATATATATATATATAAAAGTAATAAAATAAAAAGTTTTCAGAAAAAGTAATAAAATAAAAATATATACTTTAAAATTTTAAAATTATTTTGTATTTACAACTTATATTAAATAAGAGCATATTCGGATCAGTAGAATTCTTTCCATAATATTTTAGTTTTGTGATTGATTAATGACACTCTAGTTTAGGAAGTAAAAAATATCGCAAAGAAAAAGAAAAGGAAGGAAAAATAAATGACTACAGTTTAGGAAAGAAAAAAAAAAATCCTTTGTTAAATGTGGTAGTAGAATAAATAAGAGTAGAAGAAGACTCGTGCCTTAGTTTCCCTCCTCTCTCAGGCACACGCGTCTTCTCTGTTTCTTTCTCCTCTTTCTCTTCTCTGTTCATATGCCAATGCATTGTCGTTTTTCGCAACTCTCTTCTTTCTTATTACATTATCTTTATTCTTATGATTATTTTTGCAGAGAGATTGACACAATCAAGGTACCCTTCTTCCTTTTTTCATCTTTCTTCCGATTTTCAAGTGGTCTTTGATGCATTTGTACAGTCAAACTCTTGTTACAATTTGATGCTCTGGGTTTTATTTGATGAAAGATAGTCGATTATCATCTTCTATGAATTTAATATGAAAAATTCTTCTTCTTTCTTTTTGAAGTTCATTTATTGGCATTTGATTGTTTTATGTGTTGATCATTAATTGATGAAAATCTTGATTTTGTCAAATTTTAGTCATTTTTAATCCAAGTTTTTTCTAGAATTTATTTTTTGAAGTTGATTTATCAATCTTTACTGGTTTTTGTTTACTTTAGAATCTGATTTTTATGTTTGCTGTAACACTGTTTCTTTCTTTGCCTTGAAGATTTAATCTTTCTAGGACAAGTACCTTTCAGTTGTTTCTTTTTTTTTTTTTTTCTCATGTCGAAGAAAAGGTTTCCCAGGAAACAAATAGATGGGGATTGAGTATCATTATCACTTACCTCTGGCTTATAACTTTCTGTATAAACAATTTTCTCAGGACATATAAAGTTTGTGACTTTACCAAAATTTACTTTTGAAAACATGGTTGATTATCAATATCTATTGTAGGATTGATTGATTTGATTATGTTTGTTTATTTTTCTTTTTTCAGGTTTCTTAGTAATACAGTACAGTGTCTTTTCTTTTTTTTGGAGAAGATCTGCAGCTTTTTTATTTAAAGGTAACTTTCTATCTGATTGGTGTTATGTTCAGCACTGTAAAAACCAATATCTGTTTACTTCACTTCAGTTCAAGAAATATTCGGAAGGGTCAAATATAGTGTCTTTCAAAAAAAAAAATCTTTTTTTCTTTTTTCTAAGATTTGGACTGTGTAAAGTAAAATATTGGATCTGGGTTTCTCTTACTTTCATGTAACATATCATATGCATGCAAAAGTTTTTGAAGTTTGTGCTAAAATGGATTATTCTTTTTGTGTTGCATTAAGTTATGTTACTTTAATCATGTTAGATTATGATATATTCTCTGTCACTTTGAACTAGAATATGATATATTCCTTATGCTATTTCTTTTTCCAGTTTCTTAGTAATATTTAAACAATTGGTCAATTGCTCAAGTTTTGTTATGCATATCAAATAGAGTTGAAAGTTTGACGTTTTTGTGCCTTTCATTAATGTTTCTTTTTGTCCAAAATCCTCTCTAATTTGATTGATGCTTTATTTTAACTAATTCTAGTTATTTTAAGCAATTTAATATAGTATTTGGGGTTTTCTCACTTTCTTATTGGATTTCTTGAAAATCCCTCAATAGATTTTATTGAGATGAGAAACGAGAAAATATCAGTACTTAAAAGCAAGGAATTTCTGAGTTTTCACTGTGAAGAAACTTTGTGAATGGCCTGCAAGTCATCAGGAAGGAGTTTTCCTGCTGATGCTTTTCCTGTTTGATAATACTTTCAATTTTCTCTTTGTTTATTGTGTAATTTGATGTTCCTTCTTAGAACTCGTTTAGATATGAACAATGTTTAGACCTACAGCACAATTGAGAAATAGAATACAATCTTGACAATCTTATATATTTGGATTTGTTTCGGGTAGATATCCCATGCATTTATCATTACGTGGTGTTTTCTTTATCTAACTCGTTTAATGTGTCTTGCAGTTCCCTGAAAACTAATTATGCAATTGTGTTTCTTTTCTCCTTGCAGATCTTCTCGGCAAGAATTTTCTTTCTTAGTTATTTTTTTTGTTATATAACAGAGACCTATAGTCATTGATGGCTTCAGCAGATCTTGATTCCTCCTGGCTATCTGCAGCCGGTGAATCAGTTGGTGGTTGTTTCAATATACATATGGTGGAAGTAAATTCAGCCGAAATTTTATGTGTGCAGGATTCCCCCACCGCTTCTGTATCATATAGCAATACTATACCAAAACCACCTCCTGTTCCTGATAAGACATTTTGTAGAGCCAATAACAGCAAAAGCATTTCACAATATTGCTCTGTCCCAAAGGAGATAAGAGACACATGGGATAGGTTATTCAAGGAAGGATATGGTGCAGATGTGTATATTATTACAGATAGCAAATCATATATACCAGCTCATTTCAATGTCTTGGTGAGTTAATTGATCTTCTTCTATGCATCCTGCAAAAATGTACAGACTACTGCTTGAGTAAAACATTTTTATTTGAAATAATTATAGTTAAAGGTAAATGGTGCCTGAATTTACAAAGGCTTCCATTTTTTCTGGGTATGGATACTGAAGGAAGTTTGGGATGCGCAGAAAGTCATAATTGGTGTCTCCAAAAATAAAGTATATTATGCCTTTTGTCTTCTTTATGAAATGAACTAGGAAGATAAAAGCGGCAGTATAAATGTATATATTTGAGTCTTTTGCTCTATATAAATATCTGAAATTTATATACTGAGTCAATGAAAAATTTCTGAATGGAATTTGGCTAAAGGAAGCTTCAACTTTGTCTTCGCAGAGTATTGCATCACCAGTCCTATGGAATCTTCTGCAGCAATCAAAAGTTAAGAATGGAGTCAGATTCATCAAAATTCTTGGTGTACCTTCTGAAGCAGTCTATGCATTCATTCGGTTTTTATACTCATCCTGGTACCTGGAAAAATCTAATTACCCTTATAATTTGTTACTGGTACTACAGAACTAATGAGAATTTGCAGTTACTGCACATTTGTATGTTGACAAAAAATTAATTTTATTGGACTGTATAAATAATACACAAGTTCTGCGACTCTGAAGCCTATCACTAGATTGTATTTGTGAGTTGAAGTATTTTTTTTTATTCCTTCTATAACCTATTGCAGCTTCGAGGAGGAAGAGATGAAGAAGTTCGTTCTCCATTTGTTGGTTTTATCACACTCGTACTCTGTCCCATCACTGAAAAAAGTTTGTGTGCGGCATCTGGAGCAGGGCTGGCTGACCAAAGAAAATGTGATAGATGTACTTCAGTTAGCAAGGAACTGTGATGCACCCCGGCTTTCCTTTATTTGTGTCCGTATGGTTGTCAAGGACTTCAAATTTATTTCATCAACCGAGGGTTGGAAGGTTATGAAGCGTGCTAATCCTGCTCTTGAACAAGAGCTTGTGGAGTCTGTCGTTGAAGCCGATTCTGTAAGTCAGTTCCTAATCTTTGTCTGGAGCAAAAAAAATTGTCCATATGGCTATTATATTATGTACTTAAAAAAGAAAATCATTTCTAGGTTCCTGAGCAATGATCTTTAGTATGCTGTCTTATTTATGTTGAGATGGAAAACTGGATGAACATGCATTTTTTCATGAATTTTGTTTCTTTAATTTTTTGACACACGAGTGAAGATCAGGAAGTTTTACGTAATGTATTGGTTTTGGAGTCCTATAATTTCTGCTTTATGGGAAATATACAATGAAATCTTTCCACCTATGTTTTGAAGTCACAAAGTTTAATTTTGCTTATAAATTCAGCTTATGGGAAATATTCTTGGTATTTCTAAATGCATTAAAAGAGAGCGCAATTTGATTGATATCTAAACATTTTGCATTTAGTACTGGTTATCAGTTGCGTTTTCTTCTATTTGTGTTCCCATGTGCATCTTCCCATCTTCTTGCCTTCAATTCACTTTCAGAGTTTTATGGTTGTGGCAATTTTTTTTTTTTTTAAATTATGTACACTAAACTCTACATTATCCTTAATATCTCGGAAATATTCCGCTATAGTTAGGGTAGTTAAGCCAACTGTCATACAAGCTCCCGGGGGTTTGTTCATATGACCATAGACTAGAGCTACTTTTGTTTCTGCAATATCTTCTTCATTAATTATTCGACCCAGGAAGTGGGATCATGGTTTTACTTGTTCATGTCAGCGAAAACAAGAGAGGTTGAGAAAAATGGAAGAGAAAAAAGTGTACTTGCAACTTTATGAGGCCATGGAGGCCCTCTTTCACATTTGCAAGGATGGGTGCAGAACGATTGGTCCTCGTGACAAAGTGCTGAAAGGAAGCCAGGTCACATGCAATTTTCCTGCTTGCAAAGGGCTTGAGAATTTAGTCCGACATTTCTCCAATTGTAAGACTCGAGTTCCCGGTGGATGTGTTCACTGCAAACGCATGTGGCAACTTCTTGAACTACACTCTCGTTTGTGCAATGAGCCAGATTCTTGCAAGGTTCCACTTTGTAGGTAAGCATGAAATTTATGTACACCACCTTGGGTCTATGCCATTTAAGTTCTTAAGATTCATAAAACGGACTTAGATGACTGCGGAACTAAATACAGAGATTAATACAAGAAATTCTGAATTCCTTGACTTTTTCTTTTTTCTTTCTGAGATGATTGGAGATTATATTTTAATGGTATTTGCAACATCAATATATCCTGAGGTATAAAGTTGCAGGAAGAAATTTTTAGAAGGCAGCTGATTACATAAAGTAGTCAACTGCAGTTTGTTACCAGAATGCTATTGCATGGATGTTAGCAATAACAAATTTGTCTTGAATAGCATATTATACTGGATCTTTGATTTGGTTAAAATGCTTAGTACAAAAGGTCGGCCACTTAAGTAACCAATTACTGTTTGGTAATGGAAGGTTGCATTGCAGACTGGTTTTGATCAGTTATCCATCTAGGTAGAGCTGGATTAGTCTATAAGATCAAATCTGCAACGGTTTGTGAAGGAGTACATTCTAGGATTTGTGACTAACCTATTAGGTTCATGTGGTGCTTTTACTGGTCCAGACGACAATTAGTGTAATAATATGGTTAATAATAATACATTGATAGTTCATCTTCTAAATTGAACTTTCAATTCGTTCTTTTCTTTCTTGCTTGTTGCATTTCTGAGCATGGGTGGTTTCCCATAGCAAACATTAGAATTTGGTTTAACTCATTAGAAAACAAGGGATTAAATAAACACCTCATTGTATTCCATGATAGCTTGTTGATATTCTCTTTTCTTGTTAACAGACATTTCAAGGAAAAAATGCAGCAGCAGACCAAGAAAGATGAAGCTAGGTGGAGACTACTGGTTGGCAAGGTGATAGCAGCAAAGGGAAACCTGGGTCCATTAACAGCTAGGCATATGGGTTTAATCATGAGCCGCTGAGCTCTTGAATTTATTTACCTTGTGCCTTCTGCAATGCCAATTGTAAGAAATAATGGGAACTGTAACATAGAAACAATGATGATAAAATGGCAAGAATATATTCATTCTGTTTAATCCGTTTTTCTTTTCATCATCTTCTATTTATATATTATATATAGCAAGCATCCAATCTGCGTCACCATTGTTTCAACTGCTGGATTAGGGCTAGATCATATTTTGGCAACTGGGAGGTTTTTGAGGTCTTTCATTTGAAATCTGAGTGTCATATGTGGGTCAAAACTCTGAAAAGCGTTTATGTTTGAAGATATGACAATCTCAGGCTGAGAGAAATCAGAGGCGGCTCGTCACGTTATAGGGTCGAGTACAAGTACAAGTACTAGGAACAAAATGTTGTACAAAGGTTATGTCGCAAGCAGGATTGCATGAAATTTGTCAAAGACTGCCTGCAGAATGGGATTTCATTGCATCTCCAAATAAAAGCCCCAATACATGTAGGCCCTTTTAAGCATATTGTTTGAATAAAAACTCAGAAACTAGGTGAAACGGATTGGAACTTACTCCAGACCATGTATTTTATACTGGTGATAGAACCTGAAATGAAGAAAAGGCAAATTCACAGGAAATGCTTACAAATAGGGCTGTGCCAACGCCACCAGTAGCAGCAATCTGGTTCTCTTACTGCTGGATACAACTGAACAATTCTCACTAACAGACATATACATGGCGCAATAGTCTGCAATATCCACGTATACATGGATCTGTCAAGAAAAAGCAAAATTGACAAAACATGAAAAACCTCAATCATCCCTTGTAATGAAAAATAAACAGAATAATGCTTACATAGCCCTTAACAAGATCATGACAAAATATATTCAATTGATCATAGAAGTTTTGTTGTTTTTCAAAATGGAACGTTACATGATCCCTAAAAATCCAAAAGCGGCATGATAGTACATCATGATTTAATTATAGGAGAACATTAAGCCTGAATCTTCTCCTCTTGTATGATATCGCATTGCTACGCCCCATCTGCTAACGTCCTCTTTGTTGTACTAATGTACAGAACTGCACTTAAAAGAAAAAAGAATTATTTATATTTGCATATTAATAATTGCCACAATAGCTGAAGTGGTGGTACTTGCTAGACAAATTACTTACCATTATTTCCTCGAATAAAAGCATCACCATATTTGTTCTTCAGTTGCCCATTCACATATTCTTCAGTTTGTTCCATTGCTATGTTCATATATCCATCTAGACAAGCTAAAATACCTGCACAAGAGTATAACTATCAAGAAATCCTGCTCATTAAGGTCAGCATGTAAACCAACTACCAATACACCAATATTATCAAACCCAAACATTATCTTCCTTCTCCTTCCCCAAACCCAGACCCCAAATCCACAAACCAAAAAGAAAAAAGAAAAGGAAGGAGAAGAAAAATCCCCTTCCTCCTAGATCTGCACATCCTTCAGTTACAATTAAAATGTACATTGAACAAAAAGACAAACCAAATCCTTTCATTTGAAAATAACTGAAGGATTATTCCTTGGTGGATGACAGCTATTTTTAACTAATGTCATGAGATCCAAGGCTAGAAACTGTCTGATCTTAGTTTTGTCATTATTTTTCACTTTGTCATTAGATCCAAAATTAGAAATTCTGATACTCGAACACATATATGTACGAATATGTACTTTTAGATATCTAGCAGCCATTAGGTCCATTAATCAAAATTGTTTCATGGTTTGCAACATATCAGAAAAACGATGATAATGCATGTCCTCTTGAATGGGTTACAAATAGTTCTTCCCTCAATTTTACATAATTCAAAGAAAATCAAGCAAGAAACAAAGAATCAGTGCTTGTATAGCTCGAGTCTTGTATCAATTGTAAGATGACTAATTCAATATTTGGTTTCTCTAATACAGTGAGACTTAAGTTAATTGAACAATAACACAAACAGTATGCAAAAATGTTGATAAGAAGTACAGAAACAAACTTATGTCCCTTACATGATACTTCTACTAAGTTTTGTTATTTGATATCTTTTCAATCACAATATTTTTTGTGTTCTTCAAGCAGCATAATGCTTTGTTGAAAGAAATTTGACACCTATCTGTCATGCTCCGCCTGATTCTCTTTATCATACTAGTAGTACTGTCATGCTACCAGAAGACAAAAAAGACCACAGTAGGCCTTTCATTACAGATAAACAATCACAACAGGCCAACCAAAGCTAAATGTGGATAATATCTAATATTATCTAATTGAAACTTGAAAAAGAAAATCTACTCATCATGCCCAAAAATATATACTAAGCTACTACTGAAACGAAACACGTTTGCATTAAATATGTTAATGAAAAACAAGTAAAAAAATAACTTTAACAGATTAAAAATGAAAGAGGCAAACCTCGATAATCAACACCGGAGTTCAATTTGACAACAACGGGACGCCCACGAATCGACTTGAGAAAGTCAGCAGGGGTTTTTGTGGTTGCTGACCCTTTCTCTCCACCTCCACTCATCTCCCTAGATTTATCTACAAATAGTTAAGATCTTATAAGCTACCCTTCAAGAGGATGCAAACAGAAACAAGCATATTATAACCTAGTTGCATATAAAAACAACACAACTTAAAGGAAAAAAAAAAGTGAAACAAATCATATGCACTAATTAAACACATGTAATTGAAAAATTTTCCCCAATAACTCCAAAAGAAGACAAATTTCCTTTTTAAACATATGTTAAAACAGTAAAACAGAACCCAAAAGAAAAAAAAAAAACTACTGCTATCAGATTACAAAAGAAAAGGAAAGAAAAAAGGAATAAAACACTAATAACACATAAATTACAAATAAAAACAATAATTACCATAAACAGGAGATTAATCGAGCACTTGGTTATGCAAGCTTAAAATAACCATAATCCTTGGATATTATTCTAAAATAAATCCATAATTAGCCAATGAGACGAAAATGAAGCTAATAGTAAAACTCAGAAACTGCAGTTATTTCCATTCAAACAAGCCCTTAAGTTCCACATATACAGCAAGATTCAAGTAAATATATAAATTAACAAAAAACAGAAGGAAAAGAAAAAGAACTGAACGGAATAGAGAAAATTTGGATTGCAAAACAAGGGTTTCTTTGGCGCTTACCTTTCGAATTTCTTTTCTTTTTCTTTCTTTTTTATTTCGGTTCGGTGGTTTCTGAATTCTGACTTTGATTTTGGACGCCGGTAGAGAGGGGATTTATATTTATACTAACGCTGTCGTTTTGTATTCGTTTAAGAACGAGTCCGTATATGTCTTTTGGGCTTGGGCTATCACTTAAAACCTATTCACAGGGCCGGGTATCATTTTAATGGGTTGTTTACCCGATTCCCCTTTTTTAGCAAGTCAATAGCACTTAGAAAAGTAAATATTTACAAAAATCTCTTTTTGACTTTATTCTTTTTTGCAAAAATACGCTCTTAGTTTTTCACTTCCATTTCACGTGTTCTGAATCTTCTCAATACTAATATTTCCATTTCAAATGCTTCTATTGTTCTAGAGAAAAGCAATTCTTTTTGACATTTTTTTATTTTTTCTCTTTATTTATTTATTTTTAAATCTTAAAAATTATTCATTTTTCTTATACTTTTTTCTAAATCTATATTATTAATATAATTATATTTTTTTAATTAGCTGAAATTTTTAGTTAATTATATCTTTTTTAAATAGCTGATATTTTTAGTTAACTAAATAATTTATAAATTAAAATGTGATGAATAATTAAATTTATAAATAAAAAATAATTAATTACTTCACCGGCTGTCATATTTTTAGAAAATTAAAAATAAGTGTTACAATTGTTTCAGATATAATATTTTAATTCAAGAAAAATTATTTAAAATTTCAATTTAATAAATAAGTAAGTTATAAAAAGTATTTCAAAACAAATAGTGATTAAATCTTAAAGTAATAAATATCTTAAAATAAAAAATTAATATATCGATATATTTTTTATTGTTTTTTTGACAATTTTTTTTAATTAATTATAAAATTGATTATATTATTTTATAATTTCTCTATCGTCATTGTTTTATTTTTTTTTATCTAATGACACGAAAATTTATACAAATTATTTTTTAGTTGTAATCTTGACTTTAATATTTTTCTCATTAACAAAATAAATAAAAAATAACTATAATCAAATATAAAATAAGATAATTTAAATATTAAAAAATAATTTTTTTTAAAAAAATAATTTCGAATATTTCGAATCTTCTTCAACATGTAAATAAACAGTTCAAAGAACTTAAAACTATTTTTTCAACAAAAAACTAATTGCTAATATTCTAGATTGTCTTCAACAAATAAATAACAATTTAAAGAAAGAAATTAAAAACACTTTTTCATATATCTTAAATCAACCAAACATCAACAGAATCATTTAATTATATAAAGACTTAAAATAAATAAAAAAAGTATAAAAAATTACATAAAAATTCATAACGGAACTGTAAATATTGTCCAAAATTAGAAGAATATATATATCAAAATAATTTCTTACAAAAAGTTTTAAAAAAGCTGAATTTTTTACAAAAAAATCAAACAAATTTTAAGAAAATTAAAATAATAATATTTATTTTATTTAATAAAGAGAAATGTAATAAGAGAGATAAAAAAAAAAGAGTGAGACCCATAAGAAAAATAATAACAGTTCAAAAAAATTGAAGACAATTATTCATAGATCTGAAAATCAACCAAATATAAACCAAACATTAATCAAATAACAACTAAACATCAACCAAACATCAACAAAATCATTCAAATAACTAGTTATATAACACAAAAAGCACTTATATTTGATTTTTGAAAAAATTATTTGGTTCTTTCCACACATTCATTTGGTCAAACATCTAAATTGTAAGATCTAATTCAATAAAATAGTTACATTTTTATAGTTTGATAATTTTGAGTTTGATTTATAATTTTGAGTTCATGAAATATAATGAAAAAAATTCAATAAGAATCAAGTATCATATATCTGAAATATATTAGTTATATACTTAATATATATTGTTTACTGTATATCTTAAAATTTCAAATAAGTAAAGGGTAGCATATAACTTATGAATAAAAGAAAAAAAATACAAATACTCATTTAATTTGTTTATTACTTTTCTTAAATAAAAATGATATATAAAAAGCTTGAGCTAATCGATTTTCATCTTTCTATATATATTTTATTGTTTACTTTTAAATTTGTTTATATACTTATTGTAAATATATACATATTGTATGCCTGCATATACCCATTAATTCTTAGTACACAAGTTTTGTACAATATATATATAAATAAAAAGTTATTTAATATTATTTGTTATAATTTTATAATAGATATTTATTAGGTGCCTCTATGTACTCACGGTAATACTTTTTGCTGTATACTGTAACTTTTAAAACTTGTTTTATATTTTGTTTTGAAACTTCTTTTTATAATCTATTAACCACTTTATATTTATTACATACATTTTTCTGAATTTTTCAGCAAATAAGTTTTGATTACTTACTTATCTTTAGATCTGAGAATTTAAATTTTTTAATTATCTTATTATATTTGTAAGTTGTTAAGTAAATCATACAATATATTTGTTTTGGAGAATTTTAATGTACTTTTTTTCAAAACAACAAGAAAAAAAATAAATGGATAAGATTGGATTACCTAATTGGATTCGAATTTGGTGAATGTATGTTGAAAAAACTTTCTATTCTATCGCTTCTGTTATTTATTGCAGATTTTATCGAAATTATATATTGTTTATTGGAAATTTCTTTTAGTGTAGCGATTTTATTTGAATTATTTATTGCGATTATTTGGCTTTTGTATCTGTTGTTTTTTAGTGAAACATACGTGTTTTTATACGGATTATATAGAAGTAAATTTTTCGGTTTTTGAGTGTATTTTTATAAGATTTTAAAAATGAAGATATAAAAGTTAGATACCTTTTATATTCAGGTATTGTTTTTCCTTTAATTTACTCCGAAGGAACTAGACTGACTTATGAATTGAAAGTAATTTTAAGAAATTAACTATTTTTATGTGAAATATTATATATATATATATATATATATATATATATATATATATATTTATAATTATTTAGTAACATAATAGTTTTATTTATCATTTTATTATAAGTTAAGAAAATTAATTTTAAATATTATAAAGTTATTTAAAGGAAATTTTCATCTTTTTATCAATTAAGTCTTTTTATTTTTTTCCGCACCTAACTAAACTATATATATATATATATATATATATATATATTAATTTAGTATTTTAATCCAAATAAAATAGGTACTTGTTTCTTCTTTTTATTATGTATAATTAAGTATTGATATAATTTAAAATACTAATATTTTTTAATAAGATAGCATCTACTTTTTCTTTAAAAAAAAAAGAAGAAAAGATAGCATCTAACTATGCATTATGGAGCCTCAAGAGATATTAAGAACTTATTGCTAAAAAAATGTTAATTAAATATAAATTGAAAAAGATACATATACTTTTTATTTATTAATAAATTTTGTATTAGATATCTGATATATCATAAAAATTGGTTGGTTTGATATAATAATGTTAGAATAAAAATTATAAAATATTAAAAGCATTTTGAAATGTAAAATTTAAACTGAAAAGGCACGAAATAATAAATTATCTATTTTCTTTTTATTACTCTCACCTCTTTTATATGATAAAATGAGATTTAAAAAAAGATATTGCTACGAATTTTACATTACATGATATCATATTAAATTAAAGTATTAAATTGTTTATTTAATTCATTTAATTACTTTCCAATAAACCAGCAAAGTCCAATTTCTCAGGAATATTAGCAAACCAACCGGACAAGAGCTTCTGATTCTCCTATAGCACAGTCGATCTTAAAAACCTCATGACTTTTCCTAATTTTGTAGCAGAAACAAAAAAATCAAGAGCATCATCATAAATTACTGAGTCCACACAACAATCATGAAACCCATCTTCTCAAAATTACATAAAAGCAATACCCTCTTTGCCAATTCATGGAAACAATTGAAACCCACTTCAAATTTCTCAAAGCAGTCAAAACCCATATTGGAAACCGCATTATATGATCCAATCCCTTGCCATTTCATTCGAAGGAGATGTTTTTCTTCCAATGAAATTCCAGACCCACAAAATGTTACACAAAAGGTTTCAGCTTTTACTTCTCCAAGTGAGAGTACAGCTCCAATTGATGCAGGCTCTTCCATCAGAAAACCTATTAGTTTGTGGCCAGGAATGTACCATTCACCTGTAACTAATGCTTTATGGGAAGCAAGATCAAGCATTTTTGAAAAACCTGCTGCTGATTCACCACTTGATGACAGTTCAGAGAGTGAATTGGTAACAAAAACGCCTTCAAGGAGTAGGACTGTCATTCTTTATAACTTCTCTTCTGATTTTGTACTCAGAGAGCAGTATAGGAACCCTTGGAATGAAATTAGGATGGGGAAATTAGTTGAAGATCTTGATGCACTTGCTGGTACCATTTCCTATAAGGTAATAATGTCTTTTCTCAAGGTGTGTTTTTGTTGGTGTTGTTGCCATCCCCTTTTAGTGAATTGGGTTTTACTAAGAACTGAATTTTAGTTATTTGTTTGGAAAAGATAATGACTTCTACTCTAGATTTGGCTGGCTGGTGTTGCTTGGATGCTATTTGGTCTATGATTGATTTGTCATTTCTCTATTTCCTGTTAAAGATTTTGTTATTTGACGACATATCAACTGTCTAGCATTGGAACTCTCTGTCCAAGGTTATTGCATTAGATTACCATAGTCTTTCATTTCTTTTTGTTCATCGACTGCTTGATGTGTTCATTATTTTTAATCACTAGTTCACTTGTTGGCCAGCACTGCTGCAATGAAGATGGTATGACAAGGCCTATTTTATTGGTTACTGCTTCTGTTGACAGGATGGTTCTTAAAATGCCAATCCGTGTTGATGCTGATCTTAGAATAGCTGGTGCTGTTACATGGGTTGGGCGGTCATCCATGGAGATTCAATTGGAAGTAACTCAATCAACAGAAGGTACTAGGTCAATGATGGGTTGTTTGTTTCTTTTACAAGCTCGAATGTGATTGGTTCAATGTTTTTTTTGAATTATGGCACTTGCTTGATCATTTATATGGTCTTCTGCGCCTGTATTCGTCATCCTTAATTGAGGGTGATTGCCAGCGAATAAAATTTAGGGTGTGAATCAGTGAACAATCTTTATTCTTTCTTTATATAATATGGAGGTATTGGAATAATTCCTGCAAAATAGAGATATTCATTCTGCTAATGACTGCTTAATGGTAGAAATAACTATTGGTCATTTCTGTTGCTTTGTTCTCATGGGCACAAACACGAGAGACTACTAAATACTAATCTGTGTTTAAGCACCTAATTTTAACTAAAATGTTTCCTTGGAGAAACTACTAATGAGAAAGTATTAGATCATATCATCACGTGACTCGTGTATCCTAATATATTCTCAGGAACAGCTTTCTTTTTTCCGAGATAGCAATCCTAGAAACTGCTACTGTTGGTATAATCTTTTAATTGACTTTTATGCTCCTACAAAAAATTCTCTCTCCAGTGATATTCTATTCTTGCAATAGACTACATTGTGACTCTTGACTATTGACAAAAAACAGAACTGAATTCTGCTCTTGTGATTTCATGACATTAATGTCTTATTTAACTTAGAAATTTTCCTCCTATTTCTGTAAAAGTTTAGCAATGTTTTGAGTATGAAAACTTGTTTTGCAGGGACTCCCAATCCATCTGACTCACTTGCTCTTATAGCAAACTTCACATTTGTGGCTCGTGATTCAAAGACTGGGAAATCAGCTCCTGTTAACCGGATCTCACCGGAAACTGAACAAGAAAAATTGCTCTGGGAAGAAGCAGAAGAAAGAAACAAAACAAGAAAACAGAAGAGAGCAGAAAGTAAAATAGATACTGAGAATAGGGACATGGAAAGGCTCAACGCATTGCTCGCCGAAGGCCGGATCTTCAGTGACATGCCGGCATTGGCAGACAGAGATAGCATTCTTATAAAGGATACTTGCCATCAGAACTCTTTGATCTGTCAACCACAGCAAAGGAACATTCATGGTCGAATTTTTGGTGGATTTCTAATGCGCAAAGCATTTGAGCTGGCCTTTTCAACTGCTTATGCATTTGCTGGTGCAGCACCACGCTTTGTTGAAGTTGATCATGTTGATTTCTTAAAACCTGTAAGTTGCAACACTTTTAACTAAAAGCTTCACGCAATTTTTAAGAACTACTTCAAATAGCACATACAGCAAACAAAAGACAGAGAACTGAATATTCCATGGATCCTTCTGAGTGCATTTTAGTTATTTTGTTGTGGTATGCTCTCTTTTCTTTCTTTTGTCAGCAAGATGCAATTTACATAATAATGAAATGTGAAGCCCATTTTAGGATGGAAGATATTTTGCTAATCAGCTTCCTCCTATTTACTATTCTACTCGTCATGCTGATGTAGATTTACCAAAAGAGATGCTAGTATATATTATTTTCTCATGTTGATATCGATTCACCAAAAATTGGCCAGAAATATGTCAACAGTCAAAAATCAAAATTTTTATTTTTGGCGATTGTTAAATTTGCTAATGCTAATAGGATTTAGAATTTGTTTGATTGATGCAGGTAGATGTTGGAAATTTTCTTCGCTTGAAGTCCTGTGTTCTGTACACAGAGCTTCAGGACCCTGCTAGACCACTGATTAATGTGGAAGTCATAGCTCATGTTACAAGGCCTGAGCTAAGGTCCAGTGAGGTAAGCACCTGAATTCAAATGGAAAATAAGCTAATGGTCCTGCAGAAACGAGTCATATTTTAGTATTCAAAATTTGTAACCAGTGCAGGTTTCCACATGTAAAATAAATTCAGAACATTTTCTTTTCCCTGTTGAAACGCATGAATTCACAAATCCGAAATAGAACACCAAGAGTAGCATGTGAGAAATAAAGTGATTCCAGAAATAGCCCTTCAGATACTTGTATTGGCCACAGAACTCGTTAGCTGCCTCTAATTCCACTGAAACATAGTGCTTTATGTCTTGTAAAGTTGAATTGGAACAAAATTGGATAGTTCTCATTTCTTCCGGTTCTAGATCACTTGTGAAAACCAACTGCTTTTCATCTTCTATGCAAGTTCTGTCACAATGCTTAAACATCATAATTTTGTTTCGTTGCATGCAATGCAATTTGATGAACAGGTATCTAACAAGTTCTACTTCACATTCACCGTCCGTCCTGAGGCCATTAAAGATGGATTAAGGATTCGGAATGTTTTTCCAGCTACAGAAGAAGAAGGGCGCCGAGTGCTTGAACGTATGGATGCTGAGAATTCCCAGATTGCAAAATCATGAAACAGATTTTGCTATCATGTTTTTCTTCTAGAATTAATTTAAACTTCCTTGTATTTAAATGGTAAAATCTCCTCGGAAGAATTAGTGGGCGCAAGATGTGATAACAAGAGGCTTTTTTTTTTTTTTAACATCCAGTATCCGTGCATGGATATTTCTTAATTACTTTCGTTTTAAATATCCTAACATGGATCTTTCTTTTTTCTTTTGTCTTTGTTGATACCATAAAGTTGCAGGATTCTTACCGAAGAAGGCAAAATTCCTGAATACACCAGTGAAAATCAGGATCATGTATAATGAGAACAACAGAGTTCAAAACTTCAGTATACCACCAATAGCAATTCATGGCAGATGAATAAATACTCAAGCTGCACATTAACTTCCAGAGTTCCAAGGAGAATAATCTGCATTGGTTTACATGAATAGAAGTACCTTCTTAAGCTACTGCCCGTTAAACAGGAAACTTTAATTCAGCTTCTAACAAATTTACATGACAGATTCAACTATTCCAGCATTACTACTTTATTATGTCCCAACATAATTTGGTATATATTACATATGAAGTAAACAAATCCAAAATCTTGTAAGCCAGTATATTTAGGTACAAAAAGGAGAGGCCAACAAATGGACTCCAGGTTGAGAAGCTCAGTTCAGATCCTCCTTTTATGTTTACTGATTTTCTCACTGGCATGATGATCCCAGTGAAATTCAGCAAAAATGCAGTCATAAGGTGGAGATCAATCCTAGGATGCTAAGAAAAGGATGAACTTTCATCATCCGATGAGCTAAAATGCTGCCTTCCATTGAAAACAGGAAAAACTGGTGGAAGGTTTGAATTTATTGGCATAGGCCGCACTGAACTGTATATAGTTCTCTCATTGATCTTCCCAACTTCTTTGCACACCTGATCAAGAATGGAAAGGAAATCCCTTACCACCATAAAAATCCGGAATGGATGAGCTTCTTCCTTTGCTGAGTTTCCATGAAAATATTCTGTTATTTCCTTCACCAGAGAGAGTGCGAGTTTCTCCTGTGCTTGAATTCTTACAATTTCTTCCTCTGCCTTCTTCAAGAATCCGTTCGTTGATTCTGAAAACTTCCTGCTGCTCTCTTTCAGTGCAATATCTTCATTTAGTTTCAGAACTTCCTTAACTTTCATAATTCCAATCGCAAGCTTTGCAACTTCACTGCTAAGAATATCTGAATCCATGGCTGCAGCTTTCTTTACATTGGTGAGCTCTCCGCTCAAACCTGAAACAACTTGCAGGCCAATCTTCCTAAATTCAACATCATCCTGGAAGCTGGATTGTTGAGCTTTCTCAGCTGTTTGAATTTGATTAGGACCTGAAAGACGAGAACCTTCAGATCTGATGATCTCCTGTACAACAAAATGCAAAAGTGTAGTTTTCCCATCAGTTCCCTTAACATCAACCAGCTTAAGGAGTGTATCAAGCTTGAAGGCATGGGCATCGCCACGGTTGGTGCCAACATTCATGCGGTTCCCAGTCTTGAGCACTGCTTCCAGAAGCTTCAAGAACATTCTGCTGTTTCTTAATTCTTCACAAGCTGCCTGTAGTAAAAGAATGGAATGTGAGCAGCAGCTAGAAGATCAAGACATGAAAAAATTAAGTGCACCTCAAGCAGAAGAGATGATAATTAGCAAAAAAGATACACTCACTAGGAGAGCTGGATGATCAGTCAGGATAATTAATTTGTATCCATAACATGAAATATAGCAAACAGCTATATTAAAAGTCAATGCAACTCATGCTCTCTATATGTGGAAGTCAGCAGGCCATTGGTGATAATTTCAGAACTGAATAATGTCTGTTTATTTTGTTACTGTTATAGAATATTCCAAACATCTTGATGCTTCTTACATGTGATAGAGGTAGTACTTTGCTTCATTACATTAACCCAACATCCCACCCTAAATTACTTGGTGATACAATTTTGTCGTTGCTCTATACAATAACATCAGAAACTACACCAGAGCCAGTTGGCATCCAAACTCCATAGCATCTTAAGATCTCCTATAATTAGGAAGCTTTGTGAATTGCTAAAGTACAAGCATGGACCTTATGACTTGAAGTTAGTAGTCTACAGTTTTCCCCTGTGGTAGGCACAACCAGGTAAGGATGAAATATCAAGGAATAAAAACATGAAGTCACATACTTAGAAATACAATGGCAATTGGAGAGAACAGTAACAAGGGAGTAGAACAAGTAGAGGTTATAAGTACCAGAAGGGAGTTTTAGGTTAGACATGCAGTGGCATACACAAGCATAAAAGCATAGATACTAAATTCGTGTATTTGATAGGTTGCACCAAACTGCAGCTTAAGAATTTAGCACATGAAGCAACATCAGGAAGAAAAAAAGAACAATGATATCAATCAGCAGTGGTATTAACAGGTCAAGTTCATTAAAGTTTTGAAAGGGTCACAACTAATAAGACTAAAGCAGGACAAAAATGGGGAGGTACTATGCCACAAATCCTCAAGAAACAGAGTATTGCAAGTTCTAAAGCAAATTTCATTTCTCAACCTTAAACTTCAGAATTGTCCGAGGTTTTTTTATTAATCACCATCCATGATAGGAAAAAAGAACCTATAATGACATCAATAAGAAATAAGGAGCAACCACAATGGAACAGCTGAGCTCATACACGATTTGATGAGAGTGTCAAGTTGATTTAATGAGAGTGTCAAGTGTTGTATTAGAAAGATGAGCATTTGAAATTTAACACCCTCAATAAGCATCAAGCATGCATGCAAGAATAAACATTTACCTCCAGATTCTCAAAAGACCTCTGCAGGTATTCAACTTCTGATTCAAAGTTAGCAATATAAAGCATCGCATCAACTCTCTTAAATGCAAAAGGAATGTCAAGCACTGCCTTGAGAAACTTCTCTGCAGGGCCGAGCTTAAATGGTGATTCATCCTTATACTCCCTGAGTTTGCGTTCTTCTTCTTTAGTTGGAGCCATCTTTAATAAACTCTCAAGGAGCTCTGTTCCTAGTGTATCTGAGTTTCCTGTTACATCAAAGAGAATTAATCATTTTAGGACTGACCAAGATTCAAGAGAGACTCTACACTCCAGCAATCAAGAATGTTATCGGGTTTCTAGCTTTCAATTTATCTTTCCCTCTTGAATTGGGAATTGGAATAATCATGTTGTTTAGCCAGCAGCATTTGCATAAAATCAACCAAATTTCTAATTTTTCATATTTCTCCCCTTAAGTAATCAACAAAGAATTTTGGGTTTAAAGTACGTGCTTTCTTTCAGACTTTCGCTCATGCACATGATGACATAGGACATGGATAGGACTCTGCATGATCAAACCTACAGCATAATCTTTAAATTAATAGCATTAATTGTGACATCTTAATTGCGAGAAGCGAAGTTTTGAACATTTAACACTACCCATCAATCATGAAAAAAACAGGAATAATTTACACACTGAATAAGAAAACAACACTGGCAACATGGCATCCATTACGTTTACAAATTTGAATGCAGGGGATAAAAGTACAAGATTGATTCTAAAATGTCAAAGAAAGATCACATATAGATCACTAATTACCTTCCAAGAGGGCCTCGCATACTTCATCAATGGTAACATTAAGTGCCCTCAACAATATTGCAATGTTCTGAGACTTCTTCGAATCAAGCACACAATTCTCTTGGTTCGGCAATGGAAGAGACTGTCGCCGTCCATTATTATCTTTAACATTGAAATTAGAATGGTTTACCATAAATAAAGTCTCAATCATTTCCTCATTTAACCTGCAACCACAGCAACATTCTACAAACTTACAAAACCATCGCACGAATAACCAAACAAGGCATCAAAGAAGTACATCTCAATTCAAAAACTATTAATCCAAAATGACGGAAAAAAAAAACAATAGTAATAAAACAAGATTTACTAAATAAAGAAAAGCTAAGAGGGGATATCAGTATCTCACTGAAAAGAACTGGACTTAATCTGATCCCACACCATAGCCCGATCCGAGCTAGCTCTGACTTTATCCCAATGTAAAGGCTTCAACTTTGGTTTCATGGCCTCTTCGCTCCTCTCAATGCTTGCATTAATTTGGGTTTGCTCATTAACTAAAACTGGCATTGGACTCGGAACCAAAACTGGCCTTGAGGGAGTAACAAGAACAGGAGGACCTGAACTCCCAAAATTCACTTCCCTAGCCTGTCTCACCCCTTCCGGGATCTCCCAAAATCGCGGCGGCGGAGGCGGAGGAGGTGGTGGCGGAAGTTTAGTCGGGCCAAATTGTATACCAATACTCTCAACTCTCGTCAGAGAGGGCTTATTCTGCTCCGGCGAGTTCTGGGTATTCCCTGAATCTCTCCAAGACGGCGAGGAAGACAAAGATATGGAAAGCGGTGATCTTTTCACAGAATGAACTCCAGCAGCAGGAAAACTTAAGATAGTCTCAGGAGATTTAGATTTTGCACTTGTAGGACTCAAATTTGATGCTGGAGAGGGACTAGTAGCTATAGAAGTAGCTGGGGAAGAAGAATTAGAATAAGGATAAGACGCAGTTCTTGAATTAAAACTTGTAGAACCAAAATTATCTCCATGAACAACACCTCGAAACTCTCTTCTTGAACTTGACTCAACGCGAACTGGACTTTCTTGAATAGTCTCTTTGCGCCCTGATGAGCCTCTTGGAGAAAAGAACTCTTCTTCTTCATCATCAGTATCAATATTTGCTTGGTGATCATCAACACTATAGGACCCTATAAGTACTTCACCACTTCTATATGTTGGTGTATAGTTGTGTTTAGGCAATGGCGGCAATGGTTTTAGCTCTGGAGAACCAAGTTTCTGATACGGAGAGGATGATACGCCAATCCTAACACCAGCATTGCTCGAGTTTGTAACCTTATGATGGTGAGGTTCACTGATTCCACCACTTGTAGAGTTAACTAAAGTTCCCAGGTAAAGGAACTCTGAGCTTCTGTTGGGTACCCCAGGGCGGTTTGGAAGCTTTGGAGGCTTTGGAGAACCGTCGGAGGGGATGGTGTTTGGCGGGAAAAGGCGAAGGCTGTCAGATCGTGAGGTTTTGTCAGAGGTGGTGGTGGTGGTGTAGCGGTGGTTGTGGCGGCGGCGGGAGTAGAGGTAGATGGCTGAAATGGCAGTAAGAATGGCAATAAAGAGTAGAGAAAGGGAAATAGAGAGGGTGATAATGAGGTGGCGATGAGAGGTTTGGGAGGAAGGTGGGTGGGGGAAGAGAAGGGAGGAGATGTTGGCCGGGAAAGTGGATAGAGCGGAAATGGTAGGAGGTGGAGGTGGGGATGGGAGGGTAGGGAAGAAAGGTTTTTGAGGGATGTTTGGAGTAGTGGAGAACGGATATTTGGGTTGTGGTGGTGGTTGTGGAGACAGAGATGGTGGTTGTATTGGCGGGAAGGTGTTTGTTAGAGGGAAGAAAGGTTGGTGGAGGAGGTGGCGGTGGTAGGCAGCGGTGGAGGTGGTGGTGCTGGGGAGGAGGAGAGAGAAGAGAAGGAGAATGCGAATGGACATTTTAGTGCTAATGTCTGAAATTTGATGTCTTTGTCTTTCAGGAAGTAGAGAAGATGACCATATGATTATTATGGTTAATGCAGGTGGGGCAACTGATAGGGAGAGAGAGAAAGGAGCTGTTCATTCATTAATGGATGCTTGCTTGCAATGGAGTGAGAACTGTACATATCACTAGACAGAGAAGCAAATAGAATGTACTGCAAACAAAAAAGAAAAAAAAAGAAAAAAAAAAAAAGAGGAAAAGCTTTGTTCTTTGCAAGTAAATTAGAGGGAGAAACAAAGCTTTCAACCTTGATGGTAAAATGGTATTGTTTGTTGACAGAGAAAAGTTCTGTTCTTGGACTGAAATCCTCCTCACAAGAAAAGATAAGACAACAACCAAAACAAACCCTTTCTTCCTTGGTTGGTATGTTTAATGGGCTTAGAGAAAGAAATGTGCTTGAAGATAACCAAAATTCTTCAGCTTCTGATAGATTACTACAGAAAAGTGTAGAGAGAGAGAGACCAACCTAGAAAAATGTGAGGTCCAATAAGAGAATGTCTTTACGCATAGGTATGGAGAGAGAGAGAGAGAGAGAACCAGATGATGATGGTGGTGGTGGTGGGGAATGGAGGGAATAGTAGGAAGCAAAAGAAAATAATGGTAGTTCGGTCTTCAAAATAGAACATAACTACTAGAGTAGAGTAAACAGCATACAGCCATTAAACCATCAACACTGCTTCACCACTTCATTTTCAACTAAAACCATCATCATCATCAGAAAGATGATGCCGACAATAATTACAGGTTTACATACAGTAATCTGTGTATGTAACTGTGAAAGGTAAAAAAGATGTCAAAGGAAAAAGGGCCAAAGAAAGAGAGAGAAGATGATGTTGTGGAAGATAGAGAGAAGGAGAAGTTAAAAAAATCTCTGACACAATGAAGATGTTCATCATTGGGATTTGCAATTATTTTTCATTTCCATGGACAAAAGATTCTTCCTTACTGTTACTAAATAAATTTTTTCTTTTCTTTCTTTTATCTTTCAATCTATCAGAAAAAGTTACAGGGAAAGATGAGCTGTTTACAATTACAATTTGGATGGAGTGAGATGAAAAGATTCAATTTTTTGCACTTAAGAAAGCAATAAGGTTTTTGCTTTCAAATTCTGTCTCTTTTTGCTGTTTGAAAAGTGGTCTTTTTTTTATTTGGTTTATTATTAACAAAAGCAATAGACCTAAAAAAACCTTCGTGCAAATGACTAAAGCCTTTTTCTCTTTTTTTATTTTATTTTTTATTTTCCAGTGGGACTTGATTAGTTCATAGGAGAGGAATTTAATATTTGAAGGAGAGATGTATCCTTTTTTACTAAAAAATATTATATCTTTTATTCTTAATACTTTTTAAATATATATTATATTTTTATACTATAAATTTTAATAAATTGATAAAACAATATTTTTTAAGTCATTTAAGTAAATTATTAAATATATATTTTTAACTTTAATTAGAATTAGAAAAATTTAAATATGTTTGTGAATTTCATAATGTGTTATTAGATGATTTTATGTGTTTATATATATAAGAAAAAAATAACTTTCTAGATAGATTCAGTCTACTGTATCATTCATAGATAAAATTAATTATATAATTACATATGATATTATTTATTAATTATTATATCTGTATTACTTGATTTTTAATTATTATAATTAATAATAATAAATAGTTGAATCAAAATTTAATAAATAATACTACGTGTCACTAATATTGATTGATTTGTGAGTATAGCCAATTTGATTTACGAATTCATAATCTTTAGTATTATATATTTAATTTTAGATTTAATTAAGTTATATGATTGTTTATATTAAATTTTATTTAGTACAAACATTCTAATATATAGTATTATTAATTCTATTTTTTTAGCTCATGTTGGTACCATAATATAATCAATGAGATAAACTATTAAAATAATTATATTAATTAAATATACTTACCTCATATATAAAGCTATATCTTTTTAGTTTTTGTTTTATTTTGTTCAAAAAATCTTTAAATCATCTAATCTGTGCGGATTTGTTTTGCTTGAAGCACCATTTTTTATTTTCAAATATTAATTAGTTTCGTAATACTATTTTTTATATTAACTATTATTACTTGTTTATTGGATAAATTTTAGTGAGTTTTTTTATTGAAACTCATATATAATCATAATTCAAATTTATTATATAAATAAAAATAAAAATAAATTATTTTGAGCAAACAATCCCACCATATATAGACTTCTAGATTTTATTAGGAAGATATTTTTTTCCTGTTGGTAAACGTAATTGTTGTCGGTTTATGTATTTATCAATGAAGAAGCGCGATTATTATTGGTCTAAGTATTTATCAAATAAGTAATAAACAAAATATAACGAGTATAACATGAATTTGATGATTTAATCGGAGAAAAATTGTAATAAGATAATTTATTTTTAAAAAAATAGTATTAATATTAGAAATAAAATATTTAAAAATAATATGAATTTGACAAAACAATGAAATGAAGTCTGTTACTTGTATATAGAGTTGCATATAATATTATGTGAAGTAATATTTAAATTAAATAATAAATATAAAAAAGAAGATGAAGAAAATAATAAAAATAAAATAACTAAATTTATTTTTAAATAATTAAATAATAGATAAATAATAGTTTATGAAAATTGATGAAAAAAGTTTATGAAAGTTATTTATAAAATTATAAACTCTGTAAGAATCATTAAAAATCATCAACTCTTTAAAAATAATTTATTTAAAAAATCTATAAAAATCTTAACTAAATACACCTCCTAAATTTGTATTTTTCTTTTTAATGTTTATGAGTTAGGAATTTATAAGTTAATAAAGAGAGTTTTGACTCAATTTATCCAATATTTATTTTTGCTGTAATTGTTTTAGGTGGATTGAGCTGTTGAATATTGTCCTAATTTATCAATTAGGTCTCAAGTTTACTCCCACCAATCTATAGCATTTTTATTAGTCAATTTGGAAGTTTTTGTCCATAATGCCCTTATTTTGGCCTTTTAGTAGCTTTCATTTCTTATGGGTTTTTGCACTCGTTAGACTCTTCTTTTCTTAACCACCTTACACCTTTTTTTGTTATTTCAATATGTTAAATATTATTTATTTCATTAAATTTTAATAATAATAAAATATTAAATTTATTATTTTAATTAGATATTAAAATTAATTTATATTAAAAATAAAATTTTACTATAATTTAATATAAAATTAATTTTAGATAAATTTGATAATAAATTGAAGGATCAAATTATAATTTTAAATTATTAATTTAGACATTCAATTAACACGAAAAATAATAATAGTTAATTTTATTAAAACTCAAAAATAATACATAGATCGATTTATATATTAGACCAACCAATAAGAATAAATAGCATTTTTAACTATATTTTAAGAGATCTATACTTTAATTATCTATATATTTTATATCTTTCATCAATGTATGAATAAATTTTAAATTGTGAAAAATATAAAAGAAAATACTATTTATATAGTAAAAATATATCTTTATTTTCTTAATTGTATAAATAAAACTCTACTAATTTATAATTAGAGAATCAGATGGCTTTATTTTATGATTATATTAAATTATATGCGCATAAAACTCAAGATTCAATAATAAGGTTGAATCTAGAACAGTAAAAGTTCATTCATTATGATGGGGTGGGGTGACATTTTCTTCTTTCTTTCCTTTTCTTTTTTTTTTTCCTTTTTTTCTATAATAAGCTTAATATTGTAATGATGACTTACTTTTTATGTCACTAGTATTAATTTAAGTCACTAAACCTACTTTTTAATGGATCAAAATGATGTTAACTTGAATAAGCCTGTCTCTTATTCCAAATGCCATCCCCTATTTGAAAGATTGCAAGAAATTAGAATCTATGTATGATGGGAAGTACTTTAATCATTTTCTTTTTCATAACAAACTTCCAAAATTAATTTCTATGCAACTTATGCTAGAAATAGAATCAAAATAAAGTTTAAATCAATTAGAAAGTGAACAAATAAACTTTCTCATTTATGAGAAGTGGAGACTCCTTAAATTTTAGTAACTTCGACTCAATTAACAACATTTTATGAATTTTTTTTCGAATTATACCCATTATCTCAAGTTTTGGATCGAACTAATCCATTGACACAAATAGTTCATAGAAGAAAATCGAGTCGAAATATTTTTGCTGATATCACCATCTCGTATATCAGTTTATTATATTTCGGTTCTACAGTTTGAAATTTTCGAAAAGAAAATATGTAAACTTTGGATTGAAAATTAAATTTTAAGAAATATAAATAAGCATTTAACCTTATTAATATTAAAAATATTTCTAAAATATTGAAGGTTCAAATATATTTAATTCAATAATTTAAGACCATAAGCTATTAAATCTTTATTTTTTGAAATCTGATTTTTTTTTTGAAGGAAAAAGAATAAATGATGCGAATTAATTTAAACTTATAATATATTGTACTTAGGCATGTTGAAGGGTTGTATAGAGAAGTACCATTGAATAAATGAGTTGGGTGAAGGGCAAAAGATAGGGATGCCATCATAATATTCAGAATTAAATACCATATATTAGACTAGACGTTGGGGCATATTTGCACTGTGCTGCAAAAATGGCTACAGGGGTCAGCTTGCAGTGGTCACAGAAATGGCTGTGATTATAACTCTTGTCTGTAACCATCACCAATTAGTAATAGTGTGTATGGTTAGTCGTAATCGTAAGACTTTAATATCGATGCCTAAGTGTTTAATCTCGGCCTTCAGATTTTAAATTCGAAACTTTATTTTATAAATAATTTTTTTTTCTTTTCTTTTAGGACATTAATATACTAAATGCTAATCATATTTACTGTTAAAAGAATCTTTTTAGCATATGTATGTAATGATATAAATTTTTCATTTAATTGACTTTTTTTGTTTTGCTAAAGCATATAAGAAAGGAATAGGGTTTAAATTGACCGCTCAACTTTTTACTCGAGGCCAAATAAGCTTTTCTTGACTTTTTTTGGATCATTTTAGCCCAATACTTAATATTTTCAGTTCAAGAAACCTCTTTTATGTGCGTGTGTATACCACTTGAGAGATTCAGTGCGTGAATAAGTCATTTGACATTTTTTCTAATCTTAAATATTAAATAAAAGATAATAAATAATTAAATTAAAAATATTTAAATAAATTTTACAAAAATCCATTGCGACTATCGATACACGGCCATTGTCAAAAATCCATTCCCACAATCGATACACTGCTACTGTCAAAAACCATTGCCAGAGTTAACAACACTGCCACTATAAAAAATCCATCATCACTGTCGACAACAACATCGCTACTATCAACAACTATCGCCCATATTAATAACAATGAACCACGCTATTATCAATATCTCATCGCCCTTGTTAATCGCCACTATTAACATCAACATAAAACATCAATGGCATGAAAAAAGAAAAGACAAATACAAAGGACCTAGCACCAGAAGGCCGCTGCTTGATGGTGTGCTATTGTAGTAGTGTTCTCACAGAGCGACTCAATCGGCCGAAACTTCCTGGCACCACCTCTGTCATTGTTGTTTTCGTCTAAAAATAAATTAGAACCATCGAATTCTCACTAGTAGGTAATAGAGGGAAAAACTAGGATTTGAAAGGGAAAATTAAGGATTAAAAGTAGTTAAAAAAATGAGACAAATAATATTAGTGAATTCATAGAAATAGAAATTTTTAAAAAATAAAATATACAAAAAAATAAAAAATTCAATTTTCTAAAAATAAATCATTATTTTAATTTTTTAATAGTTTTTATTCAAAATTCATGTGTGTAACACACGTTCCCAATATGGGGTTATTTGGATTAAAATTGTCAAGTATTAGACTAAAATGACCCAAATTGGTCAAAAGAGCTTATTTGGCCCCGAGTAAAAGTTGAGTGGCTAATTTGAACCTTATTCCTATAAAAAAAAAAAAGGCCCACTCGCCTGAGATAATGTGTGCAAAAGGAATTGGTTAATAAATGAACTAGTATGACCTATAATTTGCCAATTGTGGACTTCTTTTTGGTCTAAAAGATAGTATTTACACATTTTTGTGCCTGTATTTAACTTCAAAAGCCATAATGGTCCTTTGTTTTAAAATTCAGAGCTCACACGACTTTAATTATTATAAAATGAGCTAAGGTTAGCCTGCGCTATCCAAGCAAAAGACTGCATTTTGAAACAGATAATCCTTTACTGCCTAAAGTCATTTATAATCCTTTTAATTGCCCTTAGGATGTCAGGCAATTTGTTTCTTATACTTTGGATGTTCTAAAACAAATCTTTCTTGATCTTTTTTGTATGTTTAGAGATGTTGTAACGCTTTTGTTGATTGGATAGCTACATCAACTTTGAAAAACTCTATTCCTAGTTGGTCTTTTTGTATGTTCAGAATTATTCTAACGTTGTTGCTAATTGGGTAGCCACATTAACTTTGAAAAACTCTATTCCTAGTTGATGGGTTGCTCCCCCTCCTTAGGGCAGATCTATTAAATTAGTTCTTAAGTCGCTAACGTGCTTTAATTTTTTTTTTTAAATTCAATATTAAAATAAAGACTATCGATAATAGCTCGGTGGCAAGGAGTAGGGCAGAGGATAATATTTAGAGATTCTGAATCGCATAAAAAATATTAAATAAAATTATAAGTTGATAGTTTGATTTTTCCAAACCAAATCATACTAAAATTATATTTTTAGTACGGTTCTAAATCACTTTAGTTATTCTGATTGAAAATCATATTGAATCGTTTCATATTATATAAAACTAAAGAATCAAATTAGAACCGGTTTTATAATATACATATAGTCTCGGACTCAATTAGTTAGATTATAAAATTAATCATAAATAGTCTAAATTTAAAAATATTATTTATTATTAAATAAAAATGTAAAAAAATTCCTAAATCTTAATTGTTCCATTCTGTAATAAAATTGGATTCAAAATTTTAAACCAATCCATCTCAAAAAAAATAAAAAAACCATTCGAATATTTTCATTTTACAGCACAATTTATAAATTTTTAAAATTTTAATTCAATTTTAAAAATTTTCTAATATTTAAATTCTCCCCAACTATGCTCACCCTCTGAAAAAAAAGGTTCCGATGCCTCAAGTCGGGTCTCATATTTTGAGATCCACCGCCCTGTCTCTAAGTTTAAAAATAAACTGACACTTCAAAAGAGAAAACGACGTAGCATAATCGTCGGTGAAAAATAAGACAGATTAAAAATGAGGTGACGGCTACGAAGCCGTACAAGAGGAAAAGGACGAGAATTACCCAATAATAGTAAACCCGTGAATAACGCAGACGCTGACCTGATAAAAAAAAAAAAAGGACAGCTGCCGGTTTCTATACGCGCATGGATCGCACTTTCACTGGCTACTGTCGGTTAGACAGCCACCCATGACTTCGACGTGGATGGGAGGGAATAAATAATTATTCAACACGTTAAACATTACTGCATCCTCGCCTAATAATATATTCCTTTTCCCTTTATTTATTTTTCCGTTGCATAAATTGTAAGTCACAAACAGAAACTGCTAAATTATATGTCAGTCAGAAAATCATTTTATTAATATTAATATAATTTTTTTAAAAAAATTAAAAATATCTCAAATTTTAATTTTTTTTCTATTTATTGACAACAATTATGATTGCAAACCTATACTTTTCTTGAATTCTTTATTTTAAAATAAATTAAGTTTTTGGAAAATCATTAATATGGTTTTTGTTAAGAAATCCATTTTCAAAGTTAGGTTTATTGGTTTATTTATTTATTTTTTGTAAATCATGCATTATTCTCAGTTAGGGTTGAGAATCCAAATTATTGTACTGCCATGCACATATACAATTTTTGTTTTTTTTGTTTTTTATTATTATTCTTACCCTTTTGAAAATAAAGAAAAAAGAGAGAATATTCTTGTCTATGCAATGAAAAGTGAAGAAAGGTGTAGCTTTTGCACTTGCACTAGATATATAAAAAGAGATTATGAAAGGATAAACTTTTGATTTACTAAAAAGATGAGAAAGGTAGGCCCTTTTTTTCTTCTTTATTTTCTTTTAGATGGAATTTAAGGATCTTGTACAAAAGCAATGTCACATAGCCAACAAATGGTGTTCAAAAGGAATAACTCTACCATTTTATCAAGGTTTAATGGAACATTTTTATTACCTGTTTAATCGGTGGTAAATAATATATTTTATTAGTCCAGATTAAAAATTGAAATCTAATAGGTTTAGATTACACCATGTGGGTACTTAAAAAAGAAAATGTTAAAACCTAACTGTTTGCTCTCAGGAAAACATGTAAATTCTTGTAACAATTCCCCATTTTTTTTCCATCTACTTTCTGCCAAGATTCAAGAACTGGTTATTTAGTGTTCCTTATCAAAATTTACTTAGCAATGGGTTACCCTAAAAAGCATATTATTAAAAGTTATACAAGTCAATTCACGAGTTATAATTAAATTTAACTTTATGATTAAGATTTAATGTCAGGTTGTGCAAGTAACCATGACTTTTTATCTTAAAAAAAATAATAAAAAAAGTATAAACATTACAATTGATTAACTTCAGCATAGAAATAATCAATGTCATGTTGTTGGGTTTTTTGTTTTTATTATAAAGAGAACTCAACCGCATGAGAGATGATTGCAAATCGACAAGCATCTGAGTCTTACTATCCATACACATATATATATAATTTTTATTTTATTTTATTAAATCTTTTATTTTTATTATAGACTTAATAGTTTTTAAAGAAAGTAAAATAAAATTATAACAACTTAACAGAACAAAATAAAATATTTATAATATATATATATATAATTTTTAACAAAATTAAAATAAAATTTTAAAAAAAATGAATGAAAATTTTCAATAATAAGACTGATTTGGGTATGTGCAGATATGTGTAAATTTGAGACCAAATAGGCAATAAAATAAAAACCCATTTATGCATTTAATTATTTACATATTTTCCTAAGTTTTATTACTTTCCACCCACATCTTACATATGGTAACACTCCAAAAAAGAAAGAAACAAAAAACAAAAGAAAAGGAAAAAACAATCTCCTGAGTCCCATCTTTTTGTCTTTGGTCTGAATTCCCACTTGCAAAAAAGTAAAACAGAGAGATCTTACATTTACATATATACCATAAACATAAAGCATATTTTGCTGTTGTAGTGAGGGCTGACAATGGCATCCAAATTCAGTGATAAAAAATAATATGATAATATAAAGTGACAGACATGAAACACATTCCTGCCTGCCTGCATTTAAATTGCAAACTTTGTAATATAAAGTATGAACAAATCAACAATTAAAAATGTTAATCATATTATTAAATAAGAATGTTTGTTCCTATTTATGGTTTGGGTGGGTCCCCCTTCACTTTTGAAAATCACAAAATGTTGCCAATACTTTTGACTAGTATTTCTTGGAAAACCAAATTCATTTTTAGGTTATGGGTTCTGAGTTCTGACTTCCATGCAGCCTGTTAAATTTGCAATTACATTCTCTTTTATTTATTTATTTTTTTCTTCTTCTTGTCACTGTAACCAAGTAAGAATTTTACATACAGTAAGTTTATATAAATTCTCTCTAGAATAATTCTTTATATATGAATAAATTCTAAGTTATAAATTTTTAAAATTTTTATATAGTAATATTTATATATATTCTCAAAAAATATATATTATATTTTATCTTATTATATTATTATTTTATCCCATCAATTTTATTTATATAATATTATAAGACATTAACTTGTATAATAGTATAAAATATTAATGCATTTTTATCTCTAGTTATTATTATCCTACCAATAAAATTAAATATCTACATTAAAAAGGATATAGAATTCAAATCTTTACTAAACTATAATATCTTTATAATCATAAATTCTATTTACTCCTAAATATATAACTATAAACAGATTTTACTGTATAAATAATAGAATACATGTATTGTATGAGTTCATACTTCATAAAAAGAAAAATAGGACCCATGTAATTTGGTGTAACAATTCCAAATAATGATCAATGATAAGAGGTAATTTCACTTTATCAGTTGGGTTTGTTCTTGAGAATTAGATCTTTAAAAATCCAAAACAAATTATAGGCTGTGTGGTATTGTTGAGATAAGAATTTATACTCAATAATTAGTGATATATATGTGAAGAAAAACAGCATGTGCTAATTAATTAGGGATGAGGGGGAGGGGGAGGGGGAGGCAGATTCTCAATCTACACCTCATGAAAATGAAAGTTGAGGGGAAAGGGAGACTTCACTTTGTTTTTCCATAACTATATCATCTCTAAAATTGTATTATCCTCATCTCATCATTTTCTCTGAGTTTGAACATTAAGATTTTTTGTGTACAAGAAGAAAGAAAAATTCACATTAAGCTCTTAAATTTTGTATTTTTTTTTTATAGATTTTAAATAGTTTAAATTTCGATCACCTACACTTTAAATAGCATGTGTCGCATACCTACTGGATAAAATTTAAAGCTAAAATATTAAATAAATAAAAATATAAAAATTAGTGAATCTAAATATATGGAAATGACCTTGAGGGGGCTAATTTTCTTTTAAAATATATATATATATAATTCAGGAGTATAATATATGCCTAAATTGCACATATTTCTGTTTGCATAAATTAGGGAAATTGTCTACACTGCTTGTCCAATTTTGGGCATTAGATAAACATAAGCTACTTTTCTTCTCAACTAATTTTTCTTTTTTATTTTAGGCACAATTTTCTAGATATTTTTTTTTTTTGTCATTGAGGTTTAACAGACATTTGGCTGCATAATAAAAGATAATTATTTTTTTACATTAATAATAGCACTAGATATATATTGATAGGCAGTTGTAAAAAGAATTCAAATTTAAAATCTTTTTAATTTTAATAAATAAAAATACCTATTAAAAATTATCTCAAATTAAATTAAATTAAATTTCCTAGACAGTACCATCTTTTAAAGCTGAATTAGACCTAACTATTGAGTATCTTCATAAATTACCTCCTTATAAACTAAATTAAGACAGTGTAAGGAACATAATTTGCAAATTAACAACCAAAACTGTAATAAGATTCATTTATTAGAAAAAAAATAAAAGAAAAAAAAGGACTTATTTCAACTTCAATGAGGTGGGTTCTCCTCTAGTATTTTGACTCATCAAAGGACATTGAAAGTGACTTGGATTGGACCCTCCTAATTGTACCACTTAGGGATTCTGCAAATTATTGACAAACAATAATTAAAAGCCTTATTATTACCTTTTTTCACATGAAATTTGTTAGCATCTACTTTTATTTTGTATCATTAATCATATTCCTTTTTATTATTATGTAATGGAGGATCCTCTTTCTCAACTATCTTCCACTGCATTTAGCTTATTTATTTATTTATTTTCAGAAGAGATAAAAAAAAAAAAAAGAATAAAAGACATAATGGTTTCCCTTAAACAAATGGAAGTGAGCAATAAAATGGTCCCATTCTCTTTTATTTTTTTTAATGTCTATATTCAATGATTGAGAATCTATTGCTAATTATAAACTGACCAATGAGACAAAGATGTACTCCTGGAGTGATAGAATAATCAATTGTCCACAATTCTATAGATTTGCTCCTTATTTTTAGGTCCATTGCAAATTAAATTATGTAAAGGGACCCAAATTCAATTCAAATACAGATTTCCCAAAAAGTTTATTTTATAATGCACAACCTAATTATTCTCAAATTACTAAATCTCTTTTGAAATTACACTTTTTTTTTATGTAATAAACTAATTTTTAGAACCTAATAAGTTATAGAAACTTTTTAAAATATCTTATAAGATTATATTATGCTAGTGGTTTACTTGTTATTATTATTTTGATTATATAATTAAATTTATAAATTTTTTATAAAATTTTAATATTTTAATAATTATTTATAATATTTCTAGAAATAATAAGTTTTTTTTTTAATATTTTAAAATCTTATTTGTACAATAATGTGTGTTGAGTTTTCTTAACGGAAGTGAAGAAGAAAATTAATGAAAAAAAAAAGATATCATATTTAGACAATCAAACTTATTAAAAAATATTTATGATATTGACATGTGACTCGGTATTATCGAATAAAACGTACTTTTTGTAAAATTGTAATCTATTCTATTAACATATGATTAATAATAATTAGAAATATATATTTATTAATGTCTAATATATGGAGATTTTTTAAAATTATTTATTAGTTAATCTTTAGTATTATATAAATTAATATTATAAAATATAATTGATATTACTATTATATTTAGGATAAAATAATTATATAATTAAAAATTAATTATTAATGACTATAGTATTAAAAATAATGTCTCAAATGTAATTTTTATAATTATATTATTATCTAATCAAACATTAGTTTATTAATATAATATTAAAATATAATTAATATATTATTTTCTTAATTAAAATTATTATTTAATTATATAAGATAATCTATTGATCACTCAATTAATAAAAAATATAAATTTATAAATAAATTTAAGACTTATATGTCAAATATAAATACAAATATTGAAATAAAATTTTATATATCAAATTATAGTTACAAATATCAAAAACAATATCATATATATATATATATATATATATTATATAATATTTTCTTTTTCTTCTCGTATAATTAACTTTTGGAGGAACATTTAGAATAGTTGTTACACCAGAGATTCAACAATGAATTTTTTCTATTTTTACTATTCACATATAAAAAGAATTTATTACTCTCGTAAAAAAAACAAACTACTCCCTAAAAAATATATTAATATTTATTAAAATATTAAAATAAAAATTATTATTGATCTAAACCATAATCAGCAATAATATGAAAGTTTATTAAAAACTAAGAAAATAAGAGAAAGAGATAAGTAACTGCTAGAACTTTTGTAAAAGTTAGAATTGCATAAAAAAACTAACTTTCTTGAATCGTAATAAGAGATGAATTTTTTTAACTTAGAGTATCTCATGCACATAATAAATTAATAAAAAAGAAAATATTATGAGAAATATTACATTTATTAAAATGTATTTCAGTCTTATTTAAAATGTAATTTTTGATAAAATTAATTATAATAAATCATTTATCTACTATTATTATTACTTTAATTATAAAATTATAAGTAACAAGTTTAGTATTTAATATTTATTTATAATATTTAAAAAACATAAAATTAAGTATTTTTAACATAAGATTTTAATATATAATATTTATTCATAATATTTAGAAAACATAAAATTACATATTTTTAACATCCCTTGTAATTTTTTAATATTTTAAAATTTTATTAATTAAATAATATAGAATTTATCTTACAAATATTTATTAATAGCTTTTTATATTATATAAATTAATACTAAAAATATAAATGATATTACTACATTTTTTAAGATTAGAGATTATTATATAATAAAAATATATTAATGAATATAATATTAAGAAATATAATTTAAACTATTATTATTATTATTTAATTAAAAATTTAATTTATTCTAATATAATATTAAAAATATAAAAAAATATGCTATTTTTAGATTATAATTATTATTTAATTAAAAAAATAACTTATCAATCAATCAATTAATATAAAAAATTATAATATTATACATAGATTTAAATGTGAAAATAAATATATATATTAAAATAAAAATGATATATATTATATATTAAATGGTGACTGAATTATGAATAACATAATATACATTTTCTTACACCTGTAATGAAAATAATGGAACAAGAATACATCGCAGCTTCTCTTAAATGAGAATATCTTTAGCATTTTCTTCAAATTCACTCATCTTTGCAGAGTCTCAAACCTAAAATTCCCTAATGCATATTCAAAACTTTTATGGTTGGGTTGTCCTCTTCATAACATTACTTTTATATTTATATTATCACAGCAGTTCAGCCCCCAACCCATCCTATTTTAATAAAAGGGTTCTGACTCTATTTCATATCAATTTAAAATGGAAAATTTATAAAAATATGTATATTTTTTAATTTTTTATTAAAAACACAATGTAAACTTTTTTTTTTTCATTTTACTGTATAAAAATATAAAAATTATGGTTTCAAATTATATTTTTTAAAAAAATTTAAAAAACAATATTTAAAAAAAAATACAAATAAATTCTAATATTGCTAATGATCTAGATTCAGATGAGGATTTGTAAGTATAAATCTAAGAAAAAGAGTAATGTAAAGAAAAATAAAATCTTTTTTCATTGAAAGATTTTTTTATTATCAATTGACGCTGATTTGAAATAACAAAAACTGACTAGTAATCCCTGCATTTTTTTGAGCTTAACTAATTTAATTGAATAGTTGACCGAACTCCTTGTTGTTTGAAGAAATCCTCCATTTTAATTGATATTTATTCATGAAAAGTAAATATAAGATAATGAATTCAGTCTTTCACTAATATTTTGAATAACTGTACCGAATTCAAGTTGAGTATGTTTCGCCCCTTTTTCGGAGAAAGACGATAATTTTTGTTGATTTTTAGATATTTTTAAAAAGTTTTCATTTAAAATCTGTGGGTGGTTCTTCTTTACTAGTTTAATTCTTGTTATTCATATTCTTTTTCTTTTACGAGTCTCTTTTGAACAATCTTTCAAAAATGAATTTTTGGAGATTTTTAAATTAAAATCAAAGGAAGATTTCATATTTTAATTTGCATGAAAGGGAAAAAAGCATAAGATTATGGAATAGCCCAACCACCCAAGCCCACCGTCTGATCCAGCCGAACATAACCCATAGTTGCTCAAAACAAGAATGGGATAAAGGGTCAATCTAGCCCCTGAACTTTTTTCTGGGCAAATATAAACTGACAACTTGTTATTTTTAGCTCAATTAGATCCCTATTTTTACTTGTCTTCAGCTTACATATAGCACACAAACTATGCAAAGAGAGTGAGATGGATTAATCAATAATAACGCACACACTATTATGATTTTGCTCTGAGAATTGTGGGTGCTGTTGAGCATTTCCTGCAAATGCAATTAGGGGAATGAACTCTTGTACTCTACCAATGCAACTAACATGAAAATCAGTGACATGGTTTCTTATATAAAGCTAATTTATTATACAAGTCTACACATATATTTGTATAAATTATGTTAAACCAAATATATTAAATGTGTCTTCGGTTAAAATCCATAAAAATTATAAAATTTATTTACGAATTTAAAGTCTTTATGGTTTAAATAAAGTAAAAGTTAATTTATAAATATACATAATAAAATTTATGTGAAATTAATTGTAGTTAAATTAAATTCCAACAAAATAGATAAAATTTTATAAATGGATTTCACATTAGTAAGTCAATATATCCCATAACACCAAAATATATTTTTTAACTTTTCTATTTGTATCTTATAATATCCCTTATGTTTTTTTCTCAAATAAAATAAATTTTTAACAAATTTTAATAAAAAATAATATAAAAATACATTTAAATGACGTGTTAAACTAGAAAAAATCTAAATAAATTTTACTGGCATAAAATCTAATTTATTTTCATTCGTCATAATTTAGGTTTACATTCTATGATAAAACTATTGATTGATTTAATCAAGAACAACGAAAAAATATCAATTTTTTCGTAAATTGGGGCAAAATTTGACAAACCTCGGATGATTGGCAACACCATAAATTGCAGTCTATATATTAATGGAGAGAATTATACATCAATACATTAAAAAATATAATATTTATTGTAAAATTATTAAATATATATTTACTAAAATTATAATTTTATTGTAACTAATAAATTTAAATATTTATATCTATGATAAGTAAAAACATAGAAATCATAAATTAAATATTAAATATTATATATTATATTATAGCTTATGATTTAGCTCACACGCTAATATGTTGAATTTATCCAATTTTTTACTCAAGTTGTATTACACTGAAGATCTGACTCAATAATAAGAAAATTCAGTATTGGAAGATAGATTTCTTTGCACTAAATCAGCTATTATCACCTTGTATTAGATGAGTTAGCACCTAGAACCCAAGAAAATAGCTACCTGTTTTCTAACCCTTAGCCTACTGGGCCTTTCATGAAAGACAAAAAGAAAATAACATTAAGCTACACTATAATTAACCCATAAATAAAGTTCCAAGTTCTTTTTTCTCTGTGTCTTTTTGTTTCCTCTCTCTCTTACATGGGTTTTGGACCGTTAATACCCTAATCAAATCTCTCTCCAATTTTATTTTTTAAAAAAAATTTCCTTCTGCTTTAAAATTTTCCATCAAATTCAAGACTTTCCTTATAGTTGTCCCCGATTCTTGATCTGGGTATTTCTCAGATTTCAAAAATGGGTAAAAATCAAGCTTACAAAGCTATGCAGAGAGCGAGGCTTGGCTCGAGCTCTGCTGGCCCTGAAGAGGTCGAAGATGGCATGGTTTGTACCGTTTCATACTATTTCCTGTCAGTTAATTCTGCAATTTTCTATTTTTCAGTTCTATTTACTTATAGGTTCTCTTTTTGATGCTAAATTTTTGTTCTTTGCATATTTAGGTCGTCTTTGCTTAGCGTATTCTCTTGTTTGTTGGAATTTTTTTTTTTTTTTTTTTTGCCTTTAGGTCAATATGTGGCTGGATACCAATTAGGTTGTGTGAGATTGAATGTGAATTGTGTTTACATTGTATTTCCATTGATTTGTTTTGTAAGTTTTTACTCTCAAATTTTGTCCCAAACTGTTTGTAGCTTGAAAGTGAGCAGTACTCAATCTATGGTTTCAATGAACTTGATAGTATGAAATTTGAGGACGTGCTTTATGCTATTCTGAAACTAGTAATATTCCCACAAAGTTGGAGTTCATTTACAGCTAGAACTTTTAAAACTTCTATATAGTTAAGTAAACCATTTAATCATCTTTTTTATTTTTTATTGGGAAGTCATATTCGTGTGGATTTAAAATGGTGAAGGACACATCGTTGAACCTTTGAAATTGTTTTATTCCTCTGTTGATTCTATGGGATAACTGGGTATTAACAGAGTTTCGTTTATCTGCCATTTTGTCATATTACAAGCTCTTATTGGCTGTGTCATTTCGATGCACTATTTCTTTGAGTAGTAAAAAGCTTTGCTTGCCATATGATCTCATGTATTCATAGGTTTATGGGTTTTATAGCATGTGTACAAGGTCTACAGGGCAGTATAAAACTCAAATCTTGAAAGCATGTTGGTCATGAAACATATAGGCAGGCTTCCTCTTGTAGTGTGGTGTCCTAAGAAGCATTTTCTCTGATGATTTTTACCCTTACCTTCTAATTATTGGAAAAACTGGATGGCATCACCAATAGGAAATCAGAGTCTTTTTTATCACCATGTCCCTGCTTCTGAGGTGCTTAAATGAAGTTCCTTTTGGAGTTTTTATAGTCCTATATGATTTTGGTTCTCTCACTCTCTTTCTCTCTCCCTCTCTGTATCTCTCTCTCTTTTGCTTATTGTCTTTCTCTGTTATTGTATCCCCTTGTACTCATTCTATTCTTGCTGGCACCCCTCAATGAAGAGGGGCAGGAGAGAGAAAAATGTACTAGGATCCTTTGTTCTTCATTGTTTACTTAACCTGAAGCTTGTATAATAAAACAAAGTCTGAACTCTGATTGGTGCATGTATGTGTAATTACAATCAGCAGGAAAGGGAAAGAAAGCTTGTATAAATGGTTATATTAACTACTTTCTGGACAGCAGATTTCAAATCAATTATAAATATGTAAAAGCTGACGCATGGAAAGGCTTGTTGACATATTGATACGTGGATCAGTCATAATTCAATATCTAAATTTCCTCATGAATAGTGCTTGACCAATTTTTTTCACTATGCTATGTGTCAGATTGTATCTCATAAACTGACACACACTTTAAAGTAAAGTATAACACTTCAAAACACATTTCATGCATCCACAGAATCCTTTCATGCATCTGTTAGTGTTTCTTTCCCACTTATAAAATGATTAAAACCTTGGGCCCTAAATGTTCATCCCCTTCAGATGCATGGCCTCTTTTCGTCCATTATTCATCCTTTTCATATATGCTCACAAATTAATCTTTCTCATATTCACTCATTAATTAAAAAGAAAAATAAAGAGGCTATGCATCTGTCAAAATCTAGTAACTTTAAAACTATTTCATTCTTCTTTTTACTGATTCCGTATTCCCTTCCAATGGGTCAGGCACAATTTCAAATATGTTTAAATCATTTTATATCCTTATAGGATAACTAGAAAAGGCACAAAATATTTTTTCCAATCTGTGCAGCGTGTGGGTATACACATAGTTTTATCAACTTGTGATGAGAATTATTGAGTACAAGTTGAATTATCAACGTGTTAAACTCGGAGCTTGGCAATGATTCGAAATCATTGTCATCAAGTCCTCATTATCACCCATTGAGCTGTTCTAGTGCAATGCTAATTTAACAGTTGCTTATATAACCAGTCACACAACAATCTTTCATGCTATAATAACTTGTTCAATATTTGTGACTGAGTTTACCACTGTGTTTGTAAGTTGCTTGACTTTATTGCAAATAACTTCTGAACTTCTTTGCTGAAGGATCTTTCAGCACCATTTCACTATTTAAACTTATGAGATGCTGAGAAGATTCTCTGCTTTTATAGTTTCCTTTTTGATTGAATTAATAAATGGAATCCTCTAGGGTTAGAAGCTCTCTAGGTGAGAAGCTAATAGATTAATGCTAATTGTTTTTAAGCATTCAAGCGTCATAATCTTATTTGACTGTTCTTGCAAGGGACAGGTCCTTTCCAGCAAGTTAAGAGGAAGTAACTGTTGCTGTCTTGAAATTTGAATATTTTACTGTTTTAGCTGCTCAGCCACTCGGCAAACTGCTCTATAATTATAGTCTTGAATATGAGTTAATTTTCTTATGAAAATTGTAACCTATTTATGAATTTGATAATTGACATAAGTTCAAATCCAACTGTTTTTGTTGTCTGCCTTGGGCTCTAAATATTGAATCTAAAAGAACTTTAGACTTGGGTAAACAATGATACATATGTTCTTTTATATATTTGTATGATGCAAGTCGTGTCAAAGGACCTTTTGGAGTGTTTACATTCATCTGTAGAATCATATATACCTCGCAGTTCTTTTTTTCTTTTTTGCCTTTTTCAGTGTTTATGACAAAGCGCAAGGTTTACATGTTCGATGCATTCTTAATATGGTCTTAATCATTTCAACCATTAGCGTATGAAATGCTGAAGAAATAACATGTAGACTAGCTTCTTAGATCCAGGCTAGTAAATGGACTGTTTGCTCCTCTATCAAGCTTATGATGTATTAGTTATCATTTACTAAATATACAAATGTGTACTGATGTGGTGTTTCCTTGACATAAACTTTGAAATATTACTGCAATTTACGTCACGCATAATGTGTTTAGCTGTAGCTTAGTTAATTCTATAACTTTTTCATCATCACTTTTCTTGATGAAAATGATATGGAGAATTTCACAGAATTTGAGTGGATAAATTGGCTAGTAACAAGCGTCAGTTCTTTTTGTTCGTGCATACCACTTCAGCTGGAAACTTGAGAAATTTTCTCACTTAGTGTTATAAAATTGCGAGTGGATAATCTGGAGTAGTTTTTATTTTTTTTATTTTTTTTTTTGTAGTTAAGAATGATTGCTCATTTTTCTTCTTCTCCCTTATCTTCTTAAAATATTTTTGCTTTATGTTTTCCTGGAACATTTCTGATGAGGAGAGTCGCAGGTGGATGGTTCTTTTCATACACCAGCTTGGCATGCTGCTCGTTTGGCCAGTCTTAATACTTCTCACACAGTCACATGGGAAGAGTTCAAGAGGAAGCAAAAGGTAAGCTTGTATTTTTTCTGCTTGTGTGGTTTTAAAACAAAACTGTGCATATATTCATAAAATCAGTGCAATTTTAGGAGTGGATAAATTAATTCTTCTTTAGTCTTTGAATTCTCTGTCATAGCAAAGGGAAGAAGGGGGACCTGGACTTCTTGATATTTTTAACATAGTGCTATCCCAAACATCAATAATTATTGACATACTAAGGACGGAAGTGAAATGCATGAATAACCTGAAGTTGCCTTATCTATTCTTTCCATCTAATTATAACTCATGAAATCAGGCATACTTTTTCTGAAAGGAATCAGAACTAATGATTATCATAAAACTACAAAACCACAAAGATTAGCCTCTATAAATAATATACTGACACATATAATGTATAGTTTTATCTAGATAGATATACTTGTAAATTGTAGATGCGTAGCTATATCATGTGTCAATAGCAGCAAGTTCTTGAGAAATGAGATAGTTAAGTTGCTTAATTATAACTACTAGTTCAGTTACCATCCTGATTCTGTCAGAAGCTGGATAAGGACCAAAAAAAACTGTGATGCATGCTACTTTCTGGGAACTTGACAAATTTAGTTTTGGAAATAGTTGGAAACCCCTAGCTCTCCTCATATTTGCTTTACCCAGTTCGCTTTCCATTTGGTAGAAATTAAGGAATGTGCTTCAACAAATATCTCACAATTGTTAATGTTATTAGTTGAAATTCCTCCTTCAAATTTCTAATTGTGATTGGAGATCATTTGTATATCAAAATTGTAACTATCCTAAAGCACAAGCCTAATTCAAAATTAACTTGCATCACTTGAAAGCGAACTTCATATAGTTTTTAAGGATACAATACTGTGTGAATTATAGTTGGTGATTAAGCCAGGCATATGACCTCACATGTTTTAGCTTCTTTAACTATTGCTTGAAAGAAAGGAATACAGTATATGAATGCAAGGAGTAATCTTCTGTTACTATAGCCGAAGTTTGCTAGGTGCATAAAATTTGTCCCTTGTGCTAGTTTTCTGAAGCTAGATAAATTTTTAATTAAATATCCAGCCATACTGCATGAGGAAAATGGATCAAGTTCGGCACTTGTTCATGGCAAATAATCTTGGTTCATGATGCGGCTAATGGTTTGTTCATAAATTTAAGGTGTGATTTTCACTAGCAGCCCTTGAGTTTATGTATCCCATTTGCTGTCCCTAAATTTTTGTTTCTCTTAAAAATCCTTAAACTACCATTTCTGTACATTAAATCAAAAGTCTCTTGTCACTTGATTTTGATCAAAATTTCATTGAAAACTTGATGCTGTGGGGACAAAATTGTATCATCATGATTATCGATTGCCACTTTCATGCTAAAACTTGCCATCCTCATCTGTGCCGTTTGATTTTCGGTGGAACTTTTACCAAAATTTAGGCATGGATTTCTCAAGTACAAATATCAAAGTTCAGTGATTTTTAAGTGACAAATTGAAGTTTGGTGGCAAACACACTAAAAACCAGTGACAGAGAGTGAAAATTAGCCTAAATTTTAAGGATAGTAGTTATGGAAGCCTGCTATTCCAACTTTCCAGTTACTGCAGTAGGGAGTATGAAGATTTTTATGCAGCTTTCAGCATTTAATGAACCTTTAACTGAAAGATATCATAATAGAATAAGATTGGTAATAAGAAAACTACATTAAAGTTTGCCATGTGATCTGGTTTTTCATGGAAATAGCTTAAGATTCTATAAAGGAGGCTTTTCTACCATAGCAAGTAGCTTGTCACATTATATAAAAAGACACGCTTGCATGATTACTTTGAAGAAAGGCACAAGGGGTTTGTCTGAAACTGGAAGAAGACACAAGGTTTGGGTTGAAGAGCCCGCTGAAGTTGAAGGCTATTCTGGCTAATGGGGCAAGCCTAGCTGACTGAATTGTGGGTTTGTATTGCCTGCACTTTGGATGTTTCCTACAGCTTATCATCTTTGAAATATAGTGACTAATACTTATCGTAGATTTATTCATGATTTTAGAAGCCTCAATCCTATTATAATTGCAGACACCATTTTGACACTGCATTATGCCCGTCTTAAATTACTTTAAAATAGTTTTAATTGCATCTTTTGACTTTAAAAAAGGGTTTTGATAAAATGAAATTTTCTAATGTTTAAAATCTCAAGACTCCGTCTATCACAACTCATTTTACATTATTTCCCAGTTTTGGAGTCGTGAAATTGGAGTCCTGGGGTTAGGGAATATTACTATGATCCATGGAATAATATATGAGTTGCACATTTCTTCATTCACTTGATGTATTAGGAAGATGAAATTAGAAAGGGGGAACTGGAAGCTGATACAGATAGAATGATGCGTGAGTACAGAGCTCAACTTGATGCTGAAAGAGCCCGGAAACTTGCCCATGGAAGGAACCATTCCAGTAGCAAGTCTAATCATAAGAAAGGTTTCTATCTTATTCTTTTTTCAGAATAAGGACTGGCAATTTTCTTGGCCTGTCTGAATGAGATGTGTTCTTGCAGATAGAAAGGAGAAAGATTCAAAGAAGCGTAGCAGCAGAAAGAGAAAGGTGCCTGAATTATTTGCTATTATTAAAAGTGCGATTTTAGAATTTGCATTTCGTACATGACTGAAAACTATGATGCTAAACTTATTACTTAATTTTTCTTTATTGACAATTAAGCATATGTGACTCATTATTTAAGCTCCTCTTTGCTATGAAAAAAATCAACCATGTAATTTGCTGATAAAAAGTTAATGCTATTGAAAAAATGTTCTGCTTTGCAAGCACAATGTTCAGATTAAATGCCCTTTTAAGGGATTATCAAAGGTCATCACCTGTAGTGAAGATTAATTATGACATGTTCAGATAATACTCTTGTTTCAATGTAAATTTCAGGGAGATTGGCTGGTTTATCTAGTTCGCATTAGAAATTCAAATGGCTTGTTTCAGGCCTGTAATAATCTGATTCCTCACATGGAATAATCTGACTTGCCTTTGAATTGGCAGTATATATGGATCCATGAAAGGTGCCAAAGCATAGGACTCAACAAGGATTACATTTAACCTACAGATCCCTTGGTGGCATTATGTGTTTAGGATGGATTTAGTGCCTTTCCTTTCTATCTCTTTGTTTTTAGAGCAAGGCTCTTCACTTGAAAAAATCAAATTGAAAGTCTGTATTTTTCAACATATCATTCTTTCGATGCATGGTTGAAACTCAGTTATAAAATGGCATGTAACCATGACAGAATAATAAGTTGAATATTGTCCCTTTCAATTACACTACATTTTGTAAGTGTTGGCGAACCATTGCTGGGGCAAGGGTTATATTGTAGAAGGCAATACTATGTTATTTCAATTGGTTTTATTTCTTTGTTTTTCTTTGGTTACTTTAGTTGGATTGAGTGTATTCGCTCCTACTTCTCATGCTTGAAATATGATTTTTACTTGTTTCTTGCCCCTCGTTTCAAAATCTGTCATGTTTAGTTTTAAGTTCTGAATCAAAAAGTTCTTCAGACTCCGGGTCTATGCTTGTTTGGCTGGTAAAATGTCCATTAAATAGATGGCGTTTGGTTTGAAGCTAGAAGGTTGAGAGTTTGTTGTAAAGATGAGCATTAAATTTGATCTGTTAAATGACTCGGTTGTGAAGTCTCTGATTTGCAAGTGGAGCTCTGCTTTTCTTTTTCTCATTCCGAGCTATATCTGAAATTTTTGCAAGCAAATAAACTTGAAACTTTACCTCTGCAGCATTCAAGGCGCAGATCTTCGGATTCGAGCTCGTCAAGTTCATCATCAGATTCTTCAAGTAGCGACGACGAGGAAAGGGAATCAAGAAGATCAAAGTCAAGATCTAAGAGAACAAAGAAGGAAAAGAAGCACAGGTCAAGATCCAAGCACTCTGGCAATGACGAGGAAGAGGCGGATGGCCCTGTGCCGCTCTCAAGATTCTTCGGAAGTCTGAAGAGCTAATGCCATGTTTGCAGATGGTGTTTGCATACTTCATACGATTCTCTTCCTAGAGCAGAAATGAATTCAAGTGGACTTCCTCATTCTCCGGCCGAGTGTTGCGATTAGCAACTGCAAGCAATTATTTCCTTCCTTATGAACTGCTGAGCTTGTAATCATATTAGTTTACCTCCACATTCTTCCTCCTTGAAATTCATTTCCTATTAATTTTTCTTTTTCTTTTTTTTTTTTCCTTGGGAAAAATAGGCTGCCTTGCTGCAAGGCACAGGATAGCACAAGACTAAGACACGCCAAACAGTAAACATTTTATCTTCTGGTGCATGTAATAGCAGATAAACTGGTTGTCCTGCTTTGTAATTTTCAGATAGAATTGGATTTGTAAGAAATGACAATAATATAATTACCTCAATCTTACATATTAAATTTTTGAGTCTTCTCATTAATTTACTTGAACAATGTTTTGGTTTATGGATAATTGGCTTAGTTAATAATACAGTTGACAAATTTGATCAACTAATTGTTTAAGAGCAATGCTATGTATACGGCTGATCTTAAAGGAAATATTAAATGCATTATTATTACGTATGAGTGTAAAATAGGTTCTAATCTGATTTTTTGGAAAATTTTTTGTTGTTTATAATCATCTAATTCTTTTTGGCTAAAGTTATTATGCAGTTTAACGTTTTTACACTTGCAGAATAAATATATTTTTTGTATTAAAGAAATTATTATATATTTTATTTTTAAAATTTTTTTATTAAACTATCTTGTGGTTTAGTGTATTTTTATTTTACGGTTTGTGGTTTGTTTTTTGTCATTTTAATATCCTGTGAATATCATCGTTTGGTAAAATTGTTTAACAACATTAAAAGATTCTAATGTACTATTCTTTCAACTACTACGACAACACTTAATAATAGTATATTACAATTTAGTTGTTAGTTACTAACGGTCATATTCACAAGATATCAAAGTAAAAAAAAAAATAAACTACAAACTCTAAAATAAAAATACGTTAAAACATATGGTAGTTTACTGAAGTTTTTCTTGTATTTTCCTAGTACTTTTAGGTACAAATTTATATTTTTATTCTTTTTTTAATATAATTTTACATGTATTTAACTTGAAACATTATCAAATCATGATTGTATAAGTAATATAACATCTAATAATGTATTATAAAATTCATAAATATATCAAAATAATATTTTAAAAAGCATCTTTAAATTTGATTAAAATTAAAAAAGAAAATATTTTAATAATTTATTATAATAATAAAATATTTAATTGGATGCCAAATTATTTAAAAATATTTATTTTATATAAAAATTTTATACTCTTATTAATATTTTAAATATAATAATGAGAAATTTTGGTGGGTACCTAGAACGTACTAAAATTATAAAACACATCATAATATTTTAATTTTTAATCTAATACATTTAATTTAATATAATAATTACCTGATAAAGATATAATACTAAAATACCTTAATACCTAATACAGGTACATGCTAAATAAAATTACATGTAAAAAAAAAAATTTAAATATCAAATAAATTTAGAGCGTCTATTAAATTATATCAAAATTTAAGGTATCCAAGCAACTAAGTAAATATATGCATTTAGCCACTTTAATCACTATGTTCAAATTAAGAATCTTTAAAGGAACAAATCTTAATTTTTTAATAGGCATTTTAGTGAGCCTAAAATTTAATCTAAACAACCAATTTTGGTATTTAATTATCTCAAAGGCTGTGATATGGAATCCTAATTTGTGTCCAATTAACTAAAACAATTTCGATGTGATTAAACAAATATTTTAATGAACCTTTAAATAAATAATATTCTTTTAACACGAATATAGAATTAAATCTCTAAGTATATCCTAAGATACCAAAATTTATCTAATTAGGATTTTAAATTATCTTTAGCATAATTTCTTTTATCACCACGAAAGGAGGTTTTCTAACATTACCAACCTATTTTTATGTTCACTATTCTTTTCTTTTTTTTTTCTTCATTTTTTTTAATTATTCGACTTAATTTTTTTAAATTTTTTTTTGAGATATTGATACATGACTATTCTCTTCTTATGCAATTTTAAGGATATATTTCTACATATTGACTCGGTATATTTAGAAATAAATTCTCCGAGTGTTTCTCAAGAGGAACGAACCTACTAAAAAGTATATGAGTAAATATATTTTTAATAGGTAAGATTTTGATTAATTCATATTATAATTGTGCGCTTTATTTTTAATACAAATTTATAAATCTAAAATTTCAATAATTCGGCTCTCATTTAGTCCTAATATAGAGTAAAATAAGACTTAACATATTAGTTCAAAATTGATAAACCTTTATAATTCAATTCAAAGTAGGAACTAAGGATTATCATCACTGCAAGCCGCTTCAAAAAGTAAATTATTTAGCCCTGACTAAATGGATTTTCAAGTGATGGACTAAACTGTGCACATTCTATGCATGCAGGGACTAAAGTGATTAATTGTTTTTAGTACACATATATCTAGAATTAATTTAAGAATAAAGGAATAAAAGTGACTATTAAGGGAAATCTCCAAAGATTTCCATAATAACTATCCCATAAATTCCTTATTAGACTAAGAAGCCATAGTACTTTACTTTACTTCAACCTCAAGGCTGAAGGAATAAGGAGTAAGGATTATGGCAAAACAAGTAAATTAATATAAAAGAAGAAAAAAAACCTTAAACAGTGCTAATTAATTAATTAATTAATTTTCTTTTTTTGGTTTATTAAGTCTCCTAATTATGAGAGGACTAGGATTCTCACTTATTCGGCGGCAGCCAGTCTTTGCTATTTAAGCAAATTATTAGCTTCATCCTCCTATAAATATACACTGTTATAACCTACCTTTCTATGTATTCTCTCTCTCTCTCTCTCAGTCTCAACCTTCTCTATCTCTAACCTTATAATGGCTTTTACTGTGAATATAGATGTTGCCACAAACAATACCAAAGACAATGATGGGTCTAAGTCAGAGTCTAGGTCGAGTGTTTCCACGGAATCTTATTGCTATCATGGTCACGACAAGATGGATGATGATCATAACAGCTGTTGTAGTGCTACAGGAGTTTATCATAGTCATGGGGATAACAAGATTGAGGATGACTATGCTGTTTCTACTACTCCTGAAGACAAGGAACCCGTCGATCTTATGCGCGTACTTCCGACAAGTTGGCCAAACGATACCCGGAAGAAGAGAGCAACAGTTGTTTCAGAAACTTCGAATACTGAAGTTCTTGAAAGGGTTAAGGACGAACTAAGGTTTCAGTTTGGTCGTCTTAATGAAGTTCGGAAGGCACCAGACCTGAAGAACGAACAGTTCAAAGTCGTTGAAAGGATTAAAGAGCTTCTCGTCCAACAGTCTCACGTCTTCCTTCAATCTAATGGCATCGATGAAACCAGCATATTCAGCATCTTACAAATTAACGCGGATGCACAGGATGAAAGCGGACAGTCTCAATCTGAGAAAGTTTATGAAACGATATCAAGAGTTCTGCAAGAGATTATTCTTGACAGGAAAGATAGTGGTATCGAGGACAATACCACTCACAATCCAAACAATCCCGATGGCACAAACGAGGGTGTTACTCGTACTAATGTGAATGATACCATGAGCTTACGTAACGAGCCTATGCAGAAGAAGAATAGGGAACTGAAGCTCAAGAACCAGCCACAATTCATTCGCTTAAATCGTAGATACGAGTGTAAAGAATGCAAGCAGATTTTCAATGATTTTCGAGCTCTTGGTGGGCATATGGCTTCTCATAACAGGAAGAACATGTCGGATATTGTAAAAACTAGTTATGAATGTCGTGTATGCAATGTGGTTTTTGATGATTTTCGAGCTCTTGGTGGGCATATAGCTTCACATAACAGAAAGAAGAGAGCACATGAAACTGCATCTGATCCTGGTTTGGTAGCAGAATCAGTTGGTAGTAGGCAAAAATTTTACGCGTGTAATATTTGCTCAAAGAGATTTTCGACCGGACAGGCACTTGGAGGTCATAAAACCTATCACCGGAAAATTGCCGACGCTTTAGGAATTCAGGCGAGCTCGGGAACAAGTCCTGGCCTTGAACTTGATTTGAATGCCGCTCCGGATGAGAGATTATGGGGTGTTTAATAATACGGAATAGAGAAGTTTACCTCCAACTCCATCACTCGACAATAATGGAAAACAAACCTCTTGATTATTATACTTTAATCAGTGTATTATTGGATCAAGATTTACTCCATTACCTTTTTTTTTTCTTTGTTTCTGTTTCTGTTTTTAATGAATGAACAATTTATTTGTTCTTTTCCTCATCCTCTCTTCATCATTACTTTATTTTGTTTTATTTATTTTGAGTTTGATGAGGTTTAGATTCCGTTCTTTTTACTACATTATATATAAAATATATATTATTATTATATTATATTTACGTGTATTATATTATTTTACTATTAGCAGTCTAAAGAAAAATTATAATTATTGAAATATTTATTAAATTATAGTATTTTCATATAATCATAAATTTTATGATTAATAAGTAGCTAATATGTGTGTGATGATATTATTAAAAATTGAAATAAAATTTTAGATAATTTAGACTATTTTATCTAAAATATATTTTAAATCTCTACTATATATATATATTTAAAACTAAATTGATAAAAAAATATAATTTAATTCTCAGACTATTTTATTAAAATTATGATTTCAGTGTAGAATAATATTTATTTTATTTTAATAATTTAAATTTAAATTATATAAATTTTTAATATTTTGATTAATATAAATATATTTAAAATATTTAAATTTTATTAAAATTTAATTATGTTAGAAATTAAAATAATATAAAAATACTAGTTAATTAATTTTATATAGATATTATAACTAAAATTTGTATAGAAATTAAACGAAAAGGTTATGATATAATAAATAAATTATAAAAAATAATTTATATATTACACCAAAAATTAGGAAGCAAATTGGATAAAATCATTAGGAAGCAAATTGGATAAAATCATACCCAGTGACCGATTGTTTAACTGAATCGGAATTGAGATTTTAATATAAAATTATAAAATAAAAATAAAAAAAGAATTTTTCTTTTTAATATTAGAGAGTAACTATAGAAAGATATATGAGACCTGTTTTCTTTAGTGGGGCTCTTTTTAATTATTACTTTTATATTCTTAATCAAATTCTTAAATTTTAACTAAATTCGGTTTTTAACAGGCGAAAAGAAAAACACAATTCATAGATTCTAAAGAATTCTTCATTATCTAAAATCTCTTATTTTATAAAATCATAAAATTCCATATAATAAGACAGATTTTAAGGTTATAATATCCCAAAATTGTCCTCAACTATAACTAAAAGAAGAAACATCCCTCTTCTAAGCCTATCCATGAATACATATTCCCTTCAGTCTCATTGTTTTTCCTTATAAAAATATCAAGAAACAATCTTTTCATTTTGTTCTTCCAATTTCTCTCTTTTCACTCTCAATCTTAGTCTCTAATCTCCTCCTCTGCAACTTTTCAATGGTGGGTATGACCACTAACCGTAACAACATTGATGATAATCCTGGCGATGACTCTGGTTCTACCGCTGGAGATGGACCCCATAATCTTTCTTCGAGTAAGGGTGCTGAGATCAACGGGTAGTTCAAGGACCCGGCACGACGAGATTCTTGAGAAGATCGAGAAGTTACAAAGCATTTTCGTGAGCAAATACCAAACCCTTGGAAAGATTACCGATGACATTCTCTTTTTGAAACAAAAAGGTGTTGATGTTGATGAAACTAGCATTTTAAAGATCTTAACAGAACAAGAAGTTGAAGTTGAAGCAAAGGAGAAGAAGAAGAAGAAGAAAGATGATGAAACTAGCCTATCGAGACTTCTACAAAAGATTAGGTCTTGAGTATAACAAGAAGAGATTTACTGACCACTCGGGAGTGATTGACTATAAATGTAAGGAATGCAATGAGGGTTTTGATGATTATGAAGCTTTTGATGCGCACAAGGATTTTCATGAAATTTGTGAATTAGTGACAAGCTGGTATTATTGTCAATATTGCGAAGTGGGTTTTGATGATTTTTATACTCTTGTGTCTACTCATAATAGGGATGAAGATATTGGTTATGAAGCTAATATCAAAAGGATCTTTGATGATTTTCGAGGTTCTTCGCATAAAAGAAAGAAGAAAGAAGAACAAGCCGCTGCATCTGCCACTGGTGGAAAGGCTTAAGTTTGGGTGCAAAACCAGATGATAATGGGAGAGCAAACAGTTACGAGTATGACATTTGCCTTGAGGGATTTCCAAATGGGCAGGCTCTTGGAGGTCATAAAGCCTCCCACCGCAAGCAATAACTTGCTCACACTTTTCAAGTTACAGGGAAAGCTCTACCCAAGTCGCATGTCCTCATCTTAAATTTGATTTGCATTCCACTCCAGATGGTGAGGGCGGGTCTTTAATCTTGTTTTTTTTTCTTTCTTTCTTTTAATTGAAACCCTTTTTTAGTCAGCCTGTAGTACAGATTTTGTTTGTTTAGTTCAACTGGTAGAAATCTTAATCTTGGTTGCAAGAACATTCCTGCTGGGTCACATGGATGGTTGGTACATGATATTAGTGGGCCAATTTGCTTGTGATGATTTTATTTTCTTATGACAATTGAGAATGTTAGTAATACATGATATTAGTTGGAAAGTTCCATACTGGCAGGAATATGGTTCTTTATATTTAGGATTAATAAATGAAGGCATGCTGAAAAGACTGGAGCAAAAGTTGGAGTAGCAGGTCTAATGTCAGGGTAAAGGTTGATAAGAAAGATGAGAGAGAGAGGAAACATGAGCCATTTTGAAGAACTGGTATCTTCAATGCTTTTGGTGCCCTGAGAACAATCCATGATAGAAGTTGGACATTAGTGACTAAAACAGTAAATTGTGGTAATTGACAGTCTAACACCATTCTGGGCGGAGGCATTAACAATTTATTAATAAATAAAAACACAATTGATTTGATCTACGGATATGGATAAAACTATGTTTGCGATGAAATTGCTAATATTTAGAGTTTGTAATAAATTCAGAGAACAAACAAAACTACTATTAGTTATATTTAGGAGGGAGATTACTCCTACAAGTTTTGCCTGTGTATTTAGTGCAGGCAAGAAATCATGCACCAAAGTAGTAGAATTTCACCAGTTGTAGTAGGAGATTGTGCGGCGATGGAACTTTCAAGGACAAAATGGTGTCTTCAGAGTTGAGAAATTCCAATTGATCTAAACCATATTTTGCTACCCTATTATTTAAAATGAAAAGTTAAGCCATTACCACAAGGTCTTACACTATAGTTTTCCTGCCAGCCAATTTAAGAAACTGGCCAGCACCCAGCAACTTATACATAGTTCCGATTTTGACTATGGTCATTGCTCTTCCTTGCCAGTGCTGTTGATTTCAACTCCAAGAATCTTATGCCAAGCAGTGTAAAAACATTGTCAGTCAGGAAACTAAGGTGTGCGCATGCCCACAAGAGAGGGAGAAATTAAATTCATTAAAGAGCACAACAATAAGCAAGACAAGCAATACAAACACCATTTCAACAGTTCTTATCCTCGACCTCAGCCCATAATCGAATACTTCAATTCAAGAACCACCCAGTTTTGGTGGATCATATGTACATGAAGAAATAAATTTCGAAAAGCATCCAACTAACGGAAACCACAGTGATCAAAGCCACAATGAATGTATTATACCGTAAGTGCTTATTACTATTGCTGCTGATACTCTGGGTTAAAAGCAAGAGCCTCCCGGTAAATCAGCTCCTTCATCTGATCTTCAGTCAAAGCATGCTGCTCAAAGTCAAAGCTGAATGGGGTCGTGCAGACTGGCTCATCACTTATGTCGTGAAGTGAAGTTAGATACGGATGAGCGAGCGCATCCTCAACTATAGCAAAGTGAGATAAAGGAAATATCAAGTTATTGACCAAATCAAGTATGAAACCTGAGTTGTCAATTTATTCTATGCGGAAGAAATCATTATGCAGTATAATTAGAGAGCAACAAGGGCAGCAGTTGGCATTTCAAGCACTATAATCTCCAAGATTACTAGTTCTAAGAATAAAAATTGAGCTGCACAGGAGTTTAAATGCATACATGATTGCGTTTAGAAATACTTAGATCCCTATGATGGAAAATAAGAGATATCTTTTATTCGAGTTCTTTTAATTCAAAGTTTTAGGCTGTCCTTTTATTCAGTAGAATAAATTTATTTGAAACTGTAATTAAGTTAATTTACATGGCTATATATGGGGCCTACCATGCTGTTTTACATGCAGAGTGAATTTGTAGTTGATTATTGAGTTCATTGCCAGAGCACACATCTTTCACTTCTTTCTTCTTTCTTCTTCCTTTTTCTTTTCTTCTTTCATTTCTCTGTTCTCTCTGTTTACTCAAATTCTCTTCCTTATCATTTCTCTACTGCTCTTTTGTCTTTCATATGTTTGTGACAAATCAAATTGTTCGATCTTTGTTCTACATGCAGAGTGAATTTGTAGTTGATTATTGAGTTCATTGCCAGAGCACACATCTTTCACTTCTTTCTTCTTTCTTCTTCCTTTTTCTTTTCTTCTTTCATTTCTCTGTTCTCTCTGTTTACTCAAATTCTCTTCCTTATCATTTCTCTACTGCTCTTTTGTCTTTCATATGTTTGTGACAAATCAAATTGTTCGATCTTTGTTCTAAATCAGGTATTTAATATCCTAAATATGCATGAAGCCATGACTACTTGGTGGCCAACCAAGCAATCGGCGTATCACTATGGAAGCATCAAAATACAAACTTCAAGGGGATGTAAGAAACTCAGGAATATTAAGAAATAATGCAGCACAGCTTCACAAGTAAATTATGCAATGATCGATTAAACATCAGGGATCACAAAATTACCTGTAATCCTTAATCTGGGATCAAATGTTAACATCTTTTCGACAAGATCAATAGCTGCTGGGTGGACATTTGGAAACTTATCAGTGAAAGATTGTCGGCGATAAAGAGGAAGTTGTCTAATGTATCTCTTGGCATTTTCATTCAAAAATCCCAACTCTGCCTCTGATGGAGTGCCAATTAGCTGCAAAGTTTACATGATTAATCATATAAATTATTTTGAATTGCAAAACCTGTATGCATGAAATGACACACTAATACAATAAATTTCGTATTCATATTCCTGCAGACGAGAAGACATGTGATGCTTACTCACAATTGCAAACTTGACAAAGTTTTTAACAATGAAATGCTATTTGAAAATTAGAGAAACACAGCTCATGACTCCAGAGGAATGTCCAGTTCAAGAAAGCCCATCTAAAATCACATGCTTTTGAGTCAAAATAACAAAAGTAATCTTTAGCACTTCCAGAAATCTTGTCAAATTAACAAAAGGATGCCCCATTTATTCAAGGGAAACCATTGGTTAATGTATCATCTACTAAAATTGTTCCATGATTTTAAACATTCCTAAAAAAGGTATAAATACAGAAGTTAATAAGTCCAATACCTCCATAAGTAAACGAAGCTGATGCACATGATCTCTGCCTGGAAATAGGGGCTTCCGATCCATCAACTCCATGAAAATGCAACCTACTGACCATACATCAATAGCTGCAGTGTAATCTGAAGAGTTTAACAGCAGCTCTGGTGCACGATACCATCTTGTAACAACATATTCTGTCATGAAATCAGTTTCTGAGGTAACACGAGCTAGACCAAAGTCACATATCTTCAGGTCACAATTTGCATTTAAGAGAAGATTGCTTGGTTTTAAATCTCTATGCAGAACATTTGCGGAATGTATATATTTCAATCCTCGGAGAATTTGATACAGAAAATACTGCACAGCACATATAACAATTGTTTTGGCTCTTTAATTCTTCAATACACTAGAATAAAAGATGAATAAGAATAAAACAAAGACCCAGAGAAATATTGACTAAGAAGCAGAATTTGTTTGCATACAACTTGCCAAAACCAAATTTACCGACAATCCAGCAGGAAATTAACAACCCGCAAGCAGTCCAAATGACAGCTGGGGATAGTTTACAATATTGGCACCATTACATATTGTAATAGGCTTTAGACTTTAGAGATCATTATAGTTGATAAAGTTAGACTGCTTAGTAATAAATATTGTTCTTTTTAAAACGTGGGTCCACTTGGTTGCTTGGTCCAGTTGGAACCAATTGTATTTGATAAAAATTGGGTAAACCTAGTAAGGCTGCTGGACAACTTTAGAGAGAAGTCTTTAAGGGATTTGGAAAATGAAAGGTGCACGAAGGGAAAAAGAACCATCATAAAGCTAACTTAGTCTATATCCAGAGTATTTTGCCGATGAGAAATGCTAAAAAGTTAAAAAAACCAAAATCTTACCTTGTGGTTGTTCAGAATGTAAATTTATTTCATTCTGTAGTATTTTTCTTAATAGATTTTTACTTCGAGGAAATATTTAAAAGTGCCACTTTCTAATATCCATTATGATCAGAGCTTTACTAGATTAATTTCTTTCCTGGTTATCTGTGTATCACATGTATCATTTAGAGAAAAATACCTTATCCTCTTCTTTATGTTTATTCATTCTTTAGAAAACAAAAAATTGATTGACATTTATCTTTTGATAAAGGGTGTCTGTGCTACAATCTGTTATGTGCATTTGAAAAAAATAACTAAATGAAGTAAAAAAGCAATCTATTGAAGAAAATAATGTATAGACAAAATGTCTGTGTTTTTGTCCTCAGATCTGCTTGATTACAGGATGTTAAATAAAAAGAAAGGGCTCACGTGATTGGCAGATAAGTGCCGTGTAATCTGTATTCTGTAAGCAGTAGAAATTTGTAATACTCTAATCGATTATGAACATGATAATATTTCTACATCCCTTTTGCAGATGAAACACCAACTAACTATTAAATTTCTCGTTCCAGAAATATTTTCTTAATATTTGAAAGAGACCTGTAATCCACACAAAAGGCCAGGCTTTGTGACTTTAAAAATAGATTATTTGATACTAGACCAACCCATAAACTTGGAGTAATATAGTCTGCAACACATCACTTCATCTGCCATAATTCCTTGCATCTAATACATGCATGTGAGTAGGTCATGCATAAATTCAACTCCCATTAGCACTTAGAAGTTCGAAAGTACTTCAACTTCTCACTTGATCAAATAATATAGATATATATCATCATTCATTGTCTTAGCAGTCTATAATCTAAGAAACACATAATCCAATAACTCCACCTTCATTCACATGCAAGGATAATACATTTCTTTTGTCCTCAATCTTCCACCATAAAACCTAAATGCTTGACGAAAGCATCCCAACTATTCCTGATACCTTTTGACCAATTTAAAAAACTAGATCTCTCAAGGGTCAAAAGAGTAAATTCTCATAAAATAGAAGTTCTCCTTCATGTTGAAGGATAGTAACCTAATTGTCTGATGATTCCAGAAGTGTGATGACGTAGTGGAAGAGTTTCAAGCAATCAGATCTAAGCAATTAGGCTAGAATATGGTTGATTGTAGTTGAAAATAGAGAAAATATAATTAGAGTTTAAACCTCTCAATCAAAGATTCAGACAAATACAATGACTAATTTGTCTAATAGTGTCCTCTTTAAACTAGGAAAGATAACTAGCCATAAATAAAAGATTTCATAGCAATTACCTTGCATAAAATTAAATTCAACAATGCTAAATAAGGAGCACAAAATAAATAGATATTCCTGCATCAAGTGAACTCACCATCAGCTAATGGCAATGACAACCTAAGAAGAAACTAAAGGTAGTCAATGCATTCATTTCTGATTTGCAAGAACTAAATATTTTTGAAAAATATAAATAGCTTCGCCACCCTTTCATAACATTAGTCTTAAATCCAATCCCACCTTATTTAGAACCTTCCATGCAATTATAAACAATGCAGGCTCCCCATCATAATTCTCAGTATTTTGAGTATACTATAAAAAGGCGCATTGATATTACTCCTACAAATCCTGAAGCCATATTTAAAGCTATCTAGACCTATCAAATCTTTGGTCATCTCTCATATTAAATAATCATGCACATGCACTTCAGAAGAACTGCAACTATCACCCTGGAGATCTTCCTCAAACTACATAAACATAGAGCAACATAGAATAAAAGAAAAGGTATTATGGAGCTAGAGGTGAAAGGTCTTAATAACACAGGATAAAACTCCTAATCAGTTATATATGCAGCACTAGAGGGAACTATATTAAAGGCCATGGACATAGAGCCAATCTCATATAGAAGTATAGCATAAAGTCCATAACTTTATTTCTCTAATTTGCCTCCATTACTTCTCTTTTATACCTGGGACTTGTCCTCTTTGCCTCTTAATGGATTGCTTACTCAATACTGAAATAAATTGATCTTATCTATTGATCAACAGCCAACACCTATGGAACCTGATAAACTGAAAAGTAACTGGTAATATAAAAGTTAATCCTCTGATAAATGCCAACCTGGCAGTGCTCCTCTGATAATGCTTGATTCGAACGAATGATCTGATGGAGATCAGTGTCCATTAGCTCATAAGCGATATAAACGTCATTGAACAATTCTCTCTTGGGTGGGGGGATTATATCCCTGATTGCAACAACCTGCAAGACAAATGCCTTTGATGTCAATAAAAATAGAGTCCAACAAAGATATAACATAACAGTGGTTTATTATCTTAAAGAAATTTCATTGAGTAACAATGTGGCAATTGGCAAAGGCAATGATCATATGCGAAGGATTTGGAATTAAATAAATAAACAAAAACTGTAATGTAATATCTCTCTTTCACATTGTAAGTCATTGAAGTTACATCAGATTTTTTTTCTTTTACATCTACGAGCATTTATCAAAGTAATGATCATAGAATTGACCTCATTTCCAACTTCAAAGTTTCACCAATAATGTTAAGCGAGTCCATTCTTATGCTTCAGTTGGGGTAACGAATTTTAGATACACAATTTTCCACAATACATCAAGACCTCCTTTAGCTAATGTCATCAAAATAGTAAAGAGGCCTTTTCTTTTATGTGTGTCTGAATGCTAGCACCTGGTGGCTCAAAGATGCAAGACTTCAACTGTAGCAACAGCATTATAAACTCAAGATCAAGATCATGGTATAGTTACATACGAACTTGAGAAGGAAGAAGGAATTACAGAATAGATGTTATTGCGGAGTTACGTCCGGATAAAAGTTTTAGAATATGGCTTCAATTGAATCAAACTTGAGATATCTAATTTCAAGTTCCCATTAACAAAGGAGAGAAGATAAATCTGAAATATAAATCAGTTGTGACTTGTGAGGTAGGAATTCCATGAAGCAAGACTCAAAATTTGATAATATCAAACAAGGATGTAATAAGAGAATGATTGATGCTCCTTAAGTAGAAGCTTCAGTTTCAAAAATATAGGTAATAGATTATAACTTGATTCCATTCCCAACAACAGGATGTTGTAACTATTTATCAAAATTGCAGAGCACTGTTCTCAAATTGATCGGTTAAAAGCAACACTAATTTGTGAAAAACTGACTGTAAGAATGCATGATCGTGAAATATTACCACTAAATACCCGATGACCATGTGCATGCCTATAGAAGTAACAACCGATTACTCAAGTCATGACAACAAGGAGTTTCCTACATTGTTGACAGGCTTGCACAAGTTGTTTCAGATAAAGGGCAAGATCTACTTGGCCAGTTAACCATGGAATCAATTTAAAATTGAAAACCTAGAAGACAGTTTATCTGGGATTCTATTAAAATCAAGCTAGCATCAAAGTCTTGGCTGTCTAATAGTACAACTAACTCATAGTAATATGACATTTGAGTACTAAGGAGCCCAGTTTATAACAAGAGTGCGTTCAGCATTGTGATGCCAAACATTTTGGGATATACCTTGTCTGCTCTAGAAAGTATATTGACCCATCACTCAGGAACATATTAATTTGATGCCGCCTACAAATTCGGTTGAGTTGAAACAAGGGTAAACCCACATAAAATTAAAGAGGAAACAAAGTAAAAAAGGCAGCTAAGAATCCAGGAGAAATTCCCATCAACAAACATAATTGAAAGAAGTAACATCAAGTTCCCATTTTTCTGGATGTAATAACTAAATAAATATATGAAATGCCAGGTGAAGCAGAACCTAACATGGCATATAACTAGAATCAATACGTTATACAAATCAATTTAAGGGCTTTGTTTCTCTTCTATAATTGAAATGACAATAACAATTCTCTTATAATCTGTTTTAGGAACTGTTTGTTTGATAGTTGTTAAAGTCATAGTTACCGATTTTAATCAAATATAAGAATGTTATTCTATATTTGCCTACAATTTCTTTCCTAAAACTAACAAGTGTTATACAAGAAAAAACTCCAAAATATGAATTTATTTACTTTCTTGAATGTGAAAGGATCTAATAGCCAAGATTAATATTTTGAATTTTATCAAAACACACGCAGAACAAGAAAGTTAAAAAAATCATAAAGAAATCAGTAAAATAAATAAAATAAAACACTCACTGACGTTTTCATGATCCATATGACGGAGCAATTTGATCTCACGAAGAGTCCTTTTAGCATCGATTTTATTATCAAATGCATTCGCTATCTTCTTTATTGCTACATGCTCTGCCGTCTCCGAATTCAACGCAGAGCTTCAAAGAAAACCATAATCATCAAAATCAAGCCATTAGAGATAAATAAATTTTTAAAAAAAGAGACAGTATAAGTGTGTGTTTTTCTTACCAAACGATGCCGTATGCGCCTTTACCGATAGGCATAATAGGAGGCTTATATTTAGCGGTGACTTCGAATATGTTGCCAAAGATATTGTATTGTATGAACCGTCCGCCGTGACTTAGCGTTGCCGGAATATTCTCCATGCCTCCGGCCGGAGGAGGAGGTTGGTGAGGGTCAGAAGAAGGCGGTGGAGGCGCTGCTGAAGCGGCGGCGGTGGAGGCATCCTCCATCTCGGTGTCAGGTCCAGCGGCGTTCATTTCTGAAGGATCAGTTGGGTTTGGCGATGGTGGCGATGGTGGCGTGGTGGAATGTGTAAAATAATTGTTTTTTCGTTTAATTTTTTTGTGGTCAACAGATCTGTAGATTATGGGTTTCTGTATAAAATGTTTTTAACAGAGAGAAAAAGGTTTGCTTTTATTATTATTATTATTATTATTACTATTATTTGGTATTTGTTTGCTTTTGGAAAAAGTTTCAAATACCCCTTAAACTTATACCTCAATACTAAATGAGTCCAATTTCAATTATATTAATAAATAAACTGATAATTTGTATTTAAAGGTCAAATAGATCCAAAAGTTTACTAAATTTGATGAAATTAATGGCAACAATATTCATAATGTTTGAAAAAGTCAACGCTGATAGTAAAATAGAAAAAATAATTTTAAATTTTAAATTTCTGAAAAAATATAAAATAATTTTTAATATATAAAATTAAAAAAATTTATTTTCAATATTAAAAATTAATATTTTTTAAATTTGATTTATTTAATTAATCTCAATAAGAAGTACGATAAGATGCTCATAGTTTTCTTAAAATTTTGACTTTAAATAGAAATTCTAGATCTATTTTTTACAATAGTTGAATTTAGACTTATTTGACCTTGAGCTATAAGTTTAAGACACTATTTGATTCCTTATCCGTTTACCTTTAGATGCTATAAATTAGTAAATGAATAAGGTTCAAGTTGGCTCTCAAACTTTATAGTTAGGTTCAATTTGATCATTTTTAATTCTTACAATTAATTTAATTTCTAAACTTTTTGAATAGGTTCAATATAGTATTTTTTTAAGAGAATGAAATGCACGTGCTGTAGAGTCCAATTTGGCCACTTAACTTTTGATATAGGTTCAATTTGACTACTAAATCAATTTTTTATGCGACTCAATTTGAACTTTAAGAATATTTTAAAAATTATAAATGATTTATTATATAATTAAATTTATATATTAATTTTTTTATATATTTTAGATTTTGAGTTAATTGGTGGAATGGAGGCTGATGAAGTAGTGAAAATAATGGTGTTGGATTGTAAAATTTCATATATACTTTTATTTTGTATTGATAATTTGTGAAAAAGTAATGGTGGTCGTGGTAAGTTGGTTTTGATATTTTATTGATTTGTGGTAATTTAAAAAATTAAAATTTAATTTTTAATTTAGAAAAAATTAAAGTTTAATTTGGCTTCTTACCCTGTTATTCAAGTTCAATTTGACCTTTAAACTTTACAATCAGGCTTAATTTGATATTTTTTTATGCTCTTGTATAACGCGTGGAAAGAACTCGTTTAGAAAATGATTAAATTGAATCTACTTGAGAAATTCAAGGGTTAAATTGGCCATAAGAATTAAAAAAAGTCAAATTGAATATGATTATAAAGTCCAAGGGACAAATTAAACATTATTCCATTGGTAAAGTGATGTAGCAGCACGTGACACACTGAGTGACGTTTGTTTTCTTTAATTGGATAATTTCTCTTTTTTCTTTTTCTTGATTTGTTTTTGGATAATTTGGTTTTTATATATAATATAGATAGCGTGGTGTATGTTTTAATGTGAAATAAAATAACTATTTTAATTCAGATCTTAATGTTTTGGGTGAAGTATATTAAGAAAACCGAATCAGATAAATTTGAAATTAATAGTTGGTCTAATCCAATTTTAGTATTTAAAATTAAATTTAGATTTAATTTATTAGAACAATCATGAATTAACTAGTTGAATTAATTTATCGATTATTAAAATTTTAAAAAATTAAAAATAATTTTTTATTATTAAAATGGTTTGATAGACTGAAGCATTGATCAATTCGGTTTTAAAAACATTGTTTGCAGATGTTTTTTTCTTTTGTTTAACCTTCGTATAATGGAATTTGATTGACAAAAAAATTGATACAAAACATGACTTTAAAAAAGAATTCAAATTCTCAATTATTTTATAATTCATTTAGTTTCAACACATGGTTTATATAAAAAATATTTTTGAAAAATATATATATATATATATCCATTATTTAAAATAGTTTCATTAGAAACATGAAGTTGTAAATTTGTTTGTTCTTCTTTGTTTGGCTGAGATAAAGATGTGAATTAGACATGGAGAAATGGAATTTCAAATCTATACGACATTACAATTGTGATGTGCAAATTTAATAATATTTTAATAAAATTTTATTCAGATTTAGTATATATACCATAGCAAATAGTAATATAACGTGTACATATAAGTATTTTATATTTTAATATTAATAATTAACGCGTACTTTATTATTTAAAATTAATAAATATACCAATCATATATGAATTTTATGTATAAATTGAAACACACGTCAAGTCTAAACAATAATTTCTTTTAATATATGGTATTCTATGAAAATAAAATTCTTACCTAAATATATATATATACATCACTTTCGTATTAATTATGATTTACCCACTAAATTTTTATAAGAAAATATGATGCTTAGGAAAGACAAATACCCTTAAAGGCAAAATACTTTTTGGGGTAAGAAACAAACTCCAAGACACAGTTTGTATTTGCTGGCTTGCCTTAAAAACAGTCTCAGAAATTAAAGATACACTTTGGAACATGTGTTATCTAATAATATTATGACACATCAATATTAAATTAGTATATTATTAAATGAAAAGATAAATTAATATTGCTATTACTAGTTACTTTATAAATATTATTTTCGCTTATAAATGAAAAAAAAAACTTATATAATTATTCTTTTGTGTAATTATTTTACTTAATATAATAGATAACTTGTAAAAATTAGTCTAAATTTGCATTAAAGAATTTTAGTATTTACGTTTATTGTTAACTAGATAATTCTTTATTATATTTCATGAATAATAAAAACAATGTGTTAACTTACTAATTATTTAATTAATCCGAATGGTTTGGTGTACGCTTAATGGTTCCGCTTTCCACACGGTACCATTGATATTTTTCCTTCTAAAACGACATTTCTGCATCTACTTCCTCTTCTTCCTCTTGATAGAGCCAGTTTAGTTAAAAGTCATTACTTGCAGTTTTTTCTTTCTTGTAAATCAACGTGCCAAAGGGAAAACGGAGAAAAGAATGGCAGAGTTTCTCCTAGGATTTGCCTTGGAGGAGATGTTGAGGAGAGTGAGTTCACTAGCAGTTGAAGGGGTCATTCTAGCATGGGGGTGCAAAAGAGAGCTTAAAAGGCTTAATGAATTATTAACTTTGATTCAAGCTGTGCTACGTGACGCTGAGGATAGACAAGAAAGAGAGAGACACATTAGTGTATGGTTAGAGAAGCTTAAAGATGTGGTTTTTGATGCTGAAGATGTGGTCGATGAATTTGAGTATGAGATTTTAAGGCAAAGGGTAGAGATTGGAAGCCAGTTTAAAGGAAAGGTAACCGATTTCTTTTCCTTTTACAACCCATTTCTGTTCTGTATTAGTATGTCTCAAAAAGTTAACAAAATTAATAAATTGATGGATTAAATTAAGAAAGATGCAGTTGTCTTTGGACTTACTAGGGTCACTTCAGTAGACAGGAATAATCTTTTTGGCTTTAACCGAGAGACAGATTCATTTCTTGACAAATTCAAAGTTATAGGGAGGGAAGATGAGGTGTCTAAAATTGTGAGCTTGTTGATTAGTTTGAGTAGTAGTCAAGTTGTTTCTGTTGTACCCATTGTTGGTATGGCAGGTCTTTGAAAAACTACTTCAGCAAAATTGGTGCGTAAAGTAGTGGAGTATTTTTCATGGAATTCTAAAAGCAAGATGTAGTTGCTCATTCCTTAGCCGAAGCCGAGTATATTGCAGCGACAGCAGCTTCAAACCAAGCTATATGGATCAGAAAGGTCTTGAGAGACCTGGATTATGTTCAAAAAGAACCTACTCTGTTATGGTGTGACAATAGCTCAACTATTTCCATTGATAAAAATCTTGTCCAGCATGGAAGAACGAAGCATATCAATGTCAAATTTCATGCTATAAAAGAAGCTGAAAAGAATGGTGATGTTCAGTTGATACATTACAAGTCTGAAGAGCAATTGGCAGATATACTCACCAAAGCTCTTCCTTCTGACAAGTTTAATGTACTAAGAAGCAAGCTGGGAGCCTTAAAGAAAAGTTTCAGGGAGGAGGTGTTAACTTGTGAAACTTTTCTAGATACCTTTTTTGCTAATGGATGTAATCATTTTGTATATTCTAGTAAGTAATGTTAGGTATGAAAGTATCGTCTTCTATGTTTAAGCAAATCAACCTATCTAATATTAAGGTCCTTGTCAGTGTTTTGTAGTAATGTATGGCTGTAATATTGTTATAATTTCTTTTATATTATCTTATATATATCAATGAAAAGTAATGGAGTCGTAGGACACTACTAAATCAATTGTACAGTGACGCATAGTTTCATTTATTAATTATTACATTTTCATTGGTTGGTATATTTATTAAATTTAGTTAGGTTTTATAGGCCTGCATGTAAATGAGAATAAGAGCTCAGTGTTCTTTGGTATTGTTCCTCAAGCTACTAAGATAGCTATATTTGAACTTTTAGGAAGGCCCTCCTTGCTAGTAAGGTATTTTAGGGTTCCTCTAGTTTGTGGAAGTCTCAAAAGGAGCATTCTCAGGATCTGTAAGGAGAATATTACTTCGAGATTTTCAAGCTGGACTGTGAAATCTTTATTGGTTTTCCATATTTGTTCTTCCAGAGACAATTATAAATGAGGTGGAGGCTATATGCAGAAGTTTTTATGAGAACTGAAATAGAAGAAGTGGTCCAGCAGCTTGGAAAGGGATCTGCAATGACAAAAACATGTAGTCTTGGAAGTAAATCCTAGCAATAAGGAGCCAAAAACACAGGTTTTACAAAGACCCGAACACAGGTTTTTCTAATCAATGTTATGCTTTTAGAATCAAGTTTGTACAAATGAGATAATGACGAGGAGAAAAAAAAAAGCAAGTCTCCAACATAGTACAGAGTATCAAATGTTGGAATTTTGACAGTCCAATTCTAGAAAAGAAATTTGGCACAAAGAAAATTTTCATGAATGGGAAGATCGTGGACTTTTCACCACAGTGATTATTCTTTTCCAAGTAAAAACCGAATTGAATGGAAAATTGAACAAGCCATCTGATATTAACTTAAATTTGACGCATAACATAATGGAAAATACTTACCTCCACTCTAAGTCTTATTTGAATGGCAAAACGAACTTGGAATATGACTATTACAAGTTCAATTCTGAATAGACTTCGAATATGACTTCTAGGATATATAGAGATTGTTCGTTTGATTCTTAATTTCAAGTCTTTACCTGCATGCACCACCATGGTGTACTTGCTGCCATATATATATATACTATATATGCATATATTTCTTTCTATACCTAAGCTTATAAACACTCCTATATACCCTTCCATGACTACCAAGAATCTCTCACTGTCCCCTTCTTTCTCCTACTGTAGAAGGCCTCATCAATGGAGCTATGATGTTTTCTTGAGCTTTAGAGGTGAAGATACCCGCAAGAACTTTACTGATCATCTTTATAATGCTCTACTCCAAGCAGGAATCCATGCATTCCGGGACGACAAACACCTCTCCAGAGGAAACCACATCTCTTCTGAACTCCTGAAAGCAATTCAAGAATCGAAGGTATCTATAGTCGTCTTCTCCAAAGGCTATGCTTCCTCCAGATGGTGCCTTGATGAACTTGTGAAGATCATGCAGTGTAAGAATACTGCGGGCCAGATCGTTGTTCCCATATTCTACGATGTTAGTCCTTCAGATGTCCGGAAGCAAACAGGTTCTTTTGCTGAAGCTTTGCAGAGACATGAGCAATTCTCTGAACGAGAGAAAGTGAATGACTGGAGAAATGCTCTGTTAGAGGCAGCAAATTTATCTGGATGGGACCTTCAAAATGTGGCAAATGGGTAACTTTTTTAGAAAGAAAATTTCTGTCAACTAATTTTATTTTTAATAATTTTGACATTTGCTTTTTCTTTTTTCATAATAACATTGCATGCATGAAAACTATGATAACTTGTTAAGGGTTTAAATGCCAGCTTGTCCTATCTAAGCAATTGAATTTAATTTTTAGGTATACCTTAGTGGAATATAGTTAATTACAAAATAGATAGTGTATGCTTTTATAATTTTGGACCAAAAAATTAAAGCTAATTTAATACTAGCTATGTCCCAAAAAAAATTAAAATTGATGCAAATTAAGAGTAGATACCTTACAAAAGAGCTATGTGTTGATTCAAACCGTATTAATTGGATCATATTTTTTAAAACTAAATTCAATATTTAAAATTAATAAATTTGAGTTTATCAAGCTTTTATCAGGTTCAGTTTTAAAAACATAATTGAAAATAAAATTCTATTTGTATTAAAATTGATACTCCTTAAAGAAGAAAAGTAAGAAAACAGATTTGCATGTGATTATATAATTAAAATGAGATGAATAGACAGAATTAAATAAATAAAAATAAAAATTAGCATTTTTTTTTAATGAAAGAGGTAAAATTAAGAAACAATTTTAAAGATTTGAGAGGAGAGGCGAACCAAATAAAAAGGAGAAATCATTATCTGAAAAGATTTAGGATAATAGTATATATATATAATATTAAAATGATATAATTTTATATAAGTTATTCTTATTTATGGATTTTGATTTTTAATTTTATATCCGATTCGTTGGGCTTTATTAAAAATGCAATCTAATTTTACTCGGTTTTAAATATTTTAAATCAATTTCAATTTAAAACAGTTTAAATCTAATATATTTTAATCAATTTTTATTGAACCGTTTATGGATTTGGTCGAAAACCCGGTAAAATAAATACTTCTTAAAGGTTAAGAATCAAAGTGTTTGGAATATGAATTAACCTCTTGAAAAAAGGTTTTTTGTTGTTTCGGATGAAAGACAACAGTAAATTTTTTAAACATTAGAAAAGATGATTTTGGCCAACAAAAAACTGAGATTTATGTAACTTTATGTACTTCTTGGAAAGTTATCTTTCCACTTACTCCACATCATTATTTTAAAGGCCTAATGATTTAAAAAAATCTAAGATTTTGCAAAAATTGTTACTTTGATCAATTTTTATAAGTTGTAATATCGCGATAATTTAATTAATTGAGTGTAATTTTGACTAAATTAAATTGCTGGTTAAAATTAAATAATATATATTGATGAAAATATCACTTAGAAAATTAAAAATCAAAATTAAGCAACATATATAAATAATATGATATTAAAATTCATTAATTTAATTTTATTATTTATAAGTAGCATTCATGTCATTATTTATGTTACTTAATTTCGACTAATAATTAAATGTTGCTAAAATTACACTCATTTGGATAAATCATGACTAAATTAATAATTTTAAAAATTTGACTAAGGTAGCCGAATAACGAAATAATTTGAATTTTTATATATGTAAATGCTGAGATTAGAAGTTTTGGTACATGGATAAAAATTTAACATTGTACTTTTTTGAGATATTAGCATTATGTTGATATGTAACTTCTATATTTTTTTAGATTAATATATTTTTATTCAAGTTATTATATTAATATTTTGTATGTTATTTTTATAATTATTTGCTAAAAATAATATTTAATAAATTATTTTTCTAATTAAATAATAAGTTTTAATTTTTAAAAATTATTAATTATATTCTTAATATTGGTTTTATATAAATATAAATAAAATTTTATAAACTTCTACATACTATTAATTATACTTTTTATTGAATTGTTGCTGTATACATTCAATTTAATATTAATTAAATTTTATATATAAATATTTTTTGAAATTCAAATTTTACAAATTAAAAATCAAAATAATACCAACAACCGAGGGAAAAGTAGTTTTATACTAAAGCTTGTCTTGTAATGGATGACTTGTACTCCTTAAAACTTGTGTCCTCCTTCCAGTGTTAGTATTACAATGACGAATGATATGATAATGCTTCATTTTATTTGATTACAGGCACGAATCGAAGAATATCCGAAAGGTTGTGGAGGATGTCTTAAGTAAATTGAGTAGGAATTGTCTGAATGTAGCCAAACACCCTGTGGGTATAGATTCTCGTATCAAAGATGTGATTGTGTTGTTGAGTGTTGGTACAAAAGATGTTCGCATGATTGGCATCCATGGGATGGGAGGAATAGGAAAAACAACCATTGCTAAAGCTGTTTTTAATCAGCTCTGTGATGGTTTTGAAGTACGTTGTTTCCTTTCAAATGTTAAAGAAATCTCAGAACAACCGAATGGTCTAATTCAATTGCAAGAACAGCTTCTACGTGCTGTCCTGAAACCAAAATCTTTACAGATTGGCAGTGTTGATAGAGGAATCAATATGATCAGAGAAAGATTTCGTCACAAAAGACTTCTTGTTGTCATTGATGATTTGGATCACATGAAACAATTTAATGCATTGATGGGTGATCGAACCTGGTTTGGGTTAGGAAGTAGATTGATCATTACATCCAGGGATGAGCACTTGCTTGCTCAACTTGAAGTTGATGAGAAGTATCAGGTCAAAGAATTGGATCATAATGAGTCCCTTGAACTGTTTAGTTGGCATGCTTTCAGGAAAACTCACCCCGTAGGAGATTATGTGGAGCTTTCAAATGGAGTGGTGGATTATGGTGGAGGGCTTCCATTAGCTCTTGAAGTTCTGGGTTCATATTTGTGCAAAAGAAGCATACCTGAGTGGACAAGTGCTTTACGGAAACTAAAAAGAATCCCTCACCATCAAATTCAGAGAAAACTTAGACTAAGTTTTGATACACTGGATGACGATAAAGTGAAGGATATATTTCTTGACATCGCATGCTTCTTCATTGGAACAGATAGAGATTATGCAGTAAAAATACTAGATGGCTGTGGTTTCTTCCCTGAAATTGGTATCAGTGTTCTCATTCAAAGGTCTCTCGTGACAGTTGACTCAAAGAATAAGTTAAGCATGCATGATCTGTTGCGAGATATGGGAAGAGAGATTGTACGTGAACTTTCACCCAATCAACCCGGAAAACGCAGTAGACTTTGGTTTCAGGAGGATGTCCTGGATGTACTCAGTAATCAGAAGGTAAGAACTGCAAAAACCTACTCTTGCATGATCCTCGTTTTAGAGAGTGTGAATACTAATAGTACCAAATCATGTTTCCTGACAATGTGAATCTTTTGCATCATCAGTTGTGTCTAATCTTTCGTTGCGATATGTTAGAATGTACAGACAACAGTTTGCTAACCGATTAGAGTTGCTGTTTCCAGGGAACAGAAGCAGTTGAAGGTCTGGTACTAGATGTAGAATCATCAAGAGATGCTGTTTTAAGTACAGAATCTTTTGCAAATATGAGATATTTAAGATTGCTCAAAATCAATAAGGTTCATCTTACTGGATGCTATGAGCACCTTTCCAAAGAATTGAGATGGCTCTGTTGGCATAGTTGCCCTCTGAAATTTTTGCCACATAATTTTCAACTAGACAACCTGGTTATTCTAGACATGCAATATAGCAACATTAAAGAAGTCTGGAAGGAGATCAGAGTATCAAATATGCTATAAGCCCTTTCTTTCCCTGTTTAAAATTATATGCAACTTTCTTATTTTCTTTTATCTACTTTTCCTTGCTTGAACAGGTTCTTAACAAGTTGCAAATTCTCAATCTCAGCCATTCTGAGTACCTTGCTAAAACGCCAAACTTCACATGTCTCACTAGTCTGGAGAGATTGGAACTTGAGGGTTGTAAGAATTTAGTTGAAATCCATCAATCTGTTGGGCATTTGGACAGACTTGTTTTCTTGAATTTGGAGGAATGCAAGAGCCTAAAGAATCTCCCTGAAAGTGTCTGTTGCTTGAAATCTCTTGAAACTTTGAACATTTCCTACTGCTCAAAACTTGAGAAATTACCTGAGTACTTAGGTAAAATGGAATCCTTAACTGAGATTCTAGAATATGGGACAGCCATTAAGCTGCTACCTTACTCTATTGGAGATTTGAAGAAACTTAGAAACGTATCATTGGGTGTACTGAAAGATACATCACCTAGATCATGGTTTTCATCAATTTCATCCTGGCTTTCTCCAAGAAATCCCAACTCCAAGAGTTTGCTGCTGCCGGCTTCTTTTGTTTGTTTAAGCTCACTGCAGAGTCTAGCTCTTTGCCACTGTAATTTGACAGAAGATTCAATTCCGAGTCTTGAGAATTTATCCTCACTTCAGTATCTGGATTTGAAAGGAAATAAGTTCTCCCGTCTTCCAACCGGCATTCACAGCCTCACTAAGCTCGATAGACTCTGCCTCAATTCCTGCACAAATATTGTCTCTATCTCGGAACTCCCTCCAAGTTTAAAGGTCTTGTATGCGTATAATTGCATATCATTGGAAAAACTCTCAATTCAGTCAAAAGAAGCACCACTTCTGCATCTGCCATATCGCCAAAAACAGGTTCAGATTCAGGGTTTAGAAAATGTTAAAAATCAGCCGATCATTCACATGGAATGTTGCAACAGTTTGCCAAACCAATATCAAGAAAATTTTCTGCAGGTTCTTCCTCTACATGTTTTCTTTTTCATTTTTATTATATGACGTATCAGATCAGTGTTTGAAATTCTTTTTTTTTTTTTCTAAATTCATTAGGTACTGTCCAAGTACAGGCCTCTTCCTGCTATTTTCCTCCCTGGTAGTGAGGTTTCTAGTTGGTTCGCCCATCAAGGATATGGATCTTCACTATCATTTTACATACCTCCAGTGTCAGAGGGTGATGAAATCCGAGGACTATTTATATGGGGCATCTACTCAGCCGGTGAACAATATGATCCAAGTGGACCTGCTTCTCCTTTTGCTATCATCAGGAATAAGAGCAATGGCCTAGAATATATTCACAGGTCCGCATACCTGTCCACTTCTTTAGTCCGCGAAGATCATTCCTGGGTGACCTTTGTGCCATTTAGTCTGGTCCCATGTTCAAGGAAAGGCGGTGAAGAGTTAGAAGTGTATGTGTTAGTAGCAGGAATTGCCACTGTGGTAAAGAAGTGTGGCGTCCACCATATAGTAAATGCAGCAGATGCAATCATGGATAGCCATTATAGTACTTTACTATCTTCATATGCCAATTTCGACCATTCTGGAGTTGATAAATTGGATACAGTTAGTGCAAAGAGAGTTTACGACAGCGATAGTATATCAGATTTATGTAGTGATGGGAGATGCCTGAAAAAAGCAAGGTGGGGAAGGCTGATGCATTAGCATCAGTTGAACAGAGGGAGTTCATGTTAACAATCTTCAAGTTAAAGTTGGCATGTTTATCTGAAGAAACTTGAAAGTTTCTTTAAAGCTGGGGAAGATCGATGAGAAAGCGGGAATGCCCCCGAAATGGCCAATGTGTATTTCTGTCAGAAAATTAAAGAGCATTATCCATTTGTATGACTATCCTTTTGAACAACTTTAGATGTTTATTTACTTATACTTTGATTTTTAAGAAACAAAGATTATACTTGAAATTGTTAAAAAGAGATTTCAATCTACTCTTCTAAGTGTTAGTATTAGCTCCCACCAACAGTATCCTGCCTAAACTACTGGCTTAACAATTTGCGCAACCCTTAAGTGTCAGTAAAACCTCATTTAAGCTCTTACATGTATATCAAATTAAGAATCGCTTTCCTACATGGAATTGGAGTAATACACAGGGAAATTGCAGAAAGAGAAAATAAGAACCACCACAATAAAGATTATGCAAATCCGAGAGAGAGAGAGAGCGAGAGAGGGAGGGAGAAGCTCAGAAACTCAAAATAATCAGGATTTTTCCATCAGCATATCCTGTAATGGTACAACGACAGCTTTAGAGAGGATCAATTGATATTAAATCAGAAAGTTAAATATACAGATTTTTTTTGGCACTGTGACATGAGAGTTTGCTCAAGAGTGGTAAGAATCCGCTGTTCCTCTAATAGCCTCTAAGCATGTGCTTTATTTCCAAAATAATTGGGTCAACCACCCGTTCACCTCCCACCATTTTGCAATGGTGCTATCATGGGTGGTTAATGGATCTTATCCCCCAGTAATTGGATTAATAAACTTGAAGAATCAAACAACCAGATACTATGCCTAGGAACAAAAAGTTCCTACCATGTAAATGATGGTAATACATATGATGGATGAGCGTCATATTTTGATGCAAGTGCTTGTACAGAAGATAAGTCTGCTATTTCTCCAAAACTCCCAAGTCCAAGTTCACTAGCATGAATCCCACCGGTTATAAATGCTGACTGGATCCCAGCTGCATTTGCACCTTTAATATCATGGTGAAGGGAGTCACCCACAGCAATAGAATCAAGTGCATCAACACCGGCCATGACCATAGCCGATTTATAAATTATCTGTCAAGAACATGAAAGTTTTGTATTGAAATAAAAGTAGGACAAAAAAAAAACAGAACATATTAACAAACAGAACAGCAAAGATGAAACAATAATGCCCGCTAGTTACACTACCAAATTCACTTATAGTGCAAAAGTAAAGCAAATGTAGACTGATCCTACACATCTCAAACAGCAAGACCATCTATAATTGTGCATTAATACTCATCTATCCTCTCACACCATGTGGGAGAAAGTAGCAACAATTCATTCCATAGAAATATATTTTCATAACTTGCAGCAAAATTACGTTACATCCAGCCAACCATAAATAGAGAAGAAAAAAGAGAATGAACAGTTAGATCACCTTATCTGGCTTGCCCATCCATTTAACTTCACCCCCAAGCTTCTCATATTTTGCAGCCAGTGTACCTAAAAATATCACAGCAACTTATATCACAGAAAAGTTAACCACCACAAATCTGCACTTGCAACAACAAAAGATACAGGTTTTGAGTTCTCGTTTTAGTAACAACAACAATATGAAAGCAACAAGCAAAGCGAAAAAAAACTCAATAAATTTTCAATTTAAGAGAAGGGCCACTGTTTACTAATAATAAAGGTCTTGCACTTCACAAGGATGCAGACTCAAGTCTCAAGAGCAACCAGTTCACACAAAATGTTGGAAGAGTAGAACTGTTGCAATGGAAGCATGCGCGCGCACACACACACGCACACATATATCCTAAAGTCACAGGAGTGTTCTTTTTTGGTTTTTGATCTTTTGATGAAAAAAGAAACTCAAGTATTGCATATTTTCTGATTACAGGAAGGAGGATTGGACATGATTTAGGCGGAAGTTTCTTGTTTATTCCATAACTTGGTGATTTCAGTTGTCTCTTAATTTTCACAATGAAAATTTTCACCACTAGAATACAAGTATTCTGTATTTATAGGCTTAAGTTCCCTTACTTACATTAGGTCAGGAAAAGGTGAAAAAAAAAATTTGTGATCCCTACCACTATAAGCAACATACCCACATAAATATCTTGCAGTTCGGATGAGCCAAATAATCTATCAGAAAAATAGGTATTCCCTGTCACAGTTCACTAGATACTTTGCCACAGGTCTTCTATACCTCTCAAGATCAGCAAAACCAAATTTCATCTCTGCAAAACTTAATGTTTGGATCTATTGGAGTAACAATCGGTTGGGCATCTAACATAACTATCTAAATAAGAAGATTACTAACAAAATACCGTCCACAAAAGGGGGAAAAACAGGGAAAGAATTATCATCCTTTGACTTTGCTAGTCAATTGATAATTGGAGACCAATAACACCAATAACATGCTCCATTTCTGCAAAAGAATAAAATGTTAATATAATGTTTTGACTTTACTACTTAATGTTAAGAAACTATTATAACTTTCCCAAGTCCTCGATTTGAAAATGCCAGCTCAATAGTCTTCAGATCTTTAATCAATCAAAATAAGAGCCAATAACCACATTATAGGCATTGCGGAAGGTTAAACTATGCAGCCTTCTCTTCCATTGCAGGCAGACTAATTCCCTGTTTTGAACCCATGATCTCCTGCTCACGGAAGAGGAAGAAGAAAGAGGAGAAATTCCTATCACATATGAACTAAAATCCAGCACTTAACTTCCAGCATGGTAAAAGAAATTGCCATATGTCATGAACACTGTTACTCATGGTAAATTTAATAATTTCATTTTCTTATTGCTTGCGCAGAATATCATTTCAGGGTATATGAAAGCAGCTTTAGGTTCCAATATGAGCTGCTTTATTCGCCATTAATGCTTAAACTGGTGAGTTTCCTATTAATGTTCACATTAATTTCTGCACAAGCTATATCTTGTTTTGAGTATGGCACAAAATCTTTACCAGGCATTACTCGCAAGTTTCTAGCTTCAACGGTTACAAAGTCTGGATTGGCTACTACCATAGGAATTCCTTTAGCAGCGCAATGCTCCAATATTTTCTCAAGCTCCTCAAGAGTCATAGGACAAGCAGCACCAGAAGGCTGCCCCAAGGCTTCAGTACCATGGGCAAGAACAAACGCAGCTTCCTCAACATTTTCCACAACTTGTAATCCTAGACCCTGGGAAAAAGAAATAATCAGCTGGGTATTAATTATATTAAAAAACGTTTTCAGAAACACAAAATGAAATTATTCAGGACTACAGATTCTTAACAGTCTAGAAGTGGTTCTGTCCAAACTACTTTTCACATAGATCCATTTAAAATTAATGTTCAGCACTCAGATAATACCATGTTATGGATGCATTCGTGGGCAAGATTTACTCTCGGTGGACAATTCATTAGTTATTTCCTTTTTAAGATTAAAGTACTGTTTGGGAAGTTTTCTTCCTGTTTAGTTAAAATTACTATTTGGGAATTCTTTTCTAAGTTTAGTATTTTCTTATTATGAGAACTAGAAGTTAGGGACTTCTATTTTTGTAATATCTGTTGCCTATTTAAAGAGCAAACAGAAGGAATTAAGTAAGCAATTTTTATAAAAGTAAGAGATTTATGAGCTCTCTCTATTAACGAGTTCTGAGGTTTCAGTCTCCCTTGGAGCTGAGTTCTTTACAAAATAGTTAGACCCAAGCATACAAACAGAATAAAAGGAAAATCAAAGTCAGCCGAACAAGATTTTCCCGTTCATCATCCTGTGACTCGATCCTTAACTAGAAATCATAACAATTTGGTATCAGAGACAGACACCATGGGCGACGATATACAAACTCTATTACAAGAGGAACGATCTTTCACCGACTCGACAACCTTTGGGTGAGAAACTCGCACAAATACTCCAGGAACAATTATCTGGATTAGGATTCAGCGCCAACAAACACACAACAATCGGAAGTGAGTCGAGCAGCGCTACTGCCCCAATAAATGGGCGGACTGTAGAATTATAGAGAGATTTATGTTTAAAGATCTGTTAGCAATATTAGGGGCTAATATCTAGGAGATCTACAGCTAACAGATCAGTTTTTCTTATCCCATGATTTTAGGAGATTTGGTAGTCTGTTACCAAATCTGTAGATATAAGTTTCCTGTTTTATAGCTTTCAGTTTAAGGTATATAAAGAGGGGCCTGTAACCTTATTTTTAATATAATTGAATCTTACTCTTTCCTTCCACAAACAAGATGGTATCAGAGCAATCTCTGAACCCTAATTCCCTCATATGACCAAATACGGGAAACGTGATTCAAGAGCTACCGTTTCCCAAATCACCTCCAATCAGGAAGCCATGGCTTCCAACAATGATAGTAACCTCATGCCCATTACAGGACACAAACTGAATGGGAACAACTATCTCCAATGGTCCCATTCCGTAATGATGTTCATATGCGGAAAGGGCAAAGATGATTATCTCACCGGAGATGCTGCCAAACCAAACAAGACGGATGAAAAGTTCAAAGTCTGGAATGCCGAAAATAATATGGTCATGTCATGGCTCATTAATTCCATGACAAATGACATTGGAGAAAACTTTCTTCTCTATGGAACAGCAAAGGAGATTTAGGATGCTGCCAAGGAAATATATTCTAACAATGAGAATACATCGGAATTATTCGAGGCGGAAAGTGTTCTTCATGACTTCCGCCAAGGAGAATTAACAGTGACTCAATACTTCAACACTCTCAATCGGTATTGGCAGCAGCTAGACTTATTCGAGGAGCACAATTGGAGCTGTCCGAATGATGGAATCAGGTATAGACAAATAATTGAACGGAAAAGAATATACAAATTTTTGATTGGATTAAATAAGAACCTTGATGAAGTACGAGGAAGAATTTTAGGATCCAAACCACTACCAAATATCCGAGAAGCTTTTTCAGAAGTTCGGAGAGAGGAAAGTCGAAAGAAGATCATGATGGGATCTCAAGATTCTATGACAAATCCTGAGAGTTCAGCACTTGTGGTGAGAGGGAATCCATCCAACAACAACAGCGATCACAGACCAAAGAAAGGGCGACCATGGTGTGATCATTGTCGACGTCCTGGTCACACCAAGGACAACTGCTGGAAGATTCATGGCAAACCAGCAGATTGGAGGCCTTCCCGGTTTGCCAATGACAAAGAAGGACGAGGCAACCTTGCTTCCATGGATGAACAACCTCCACCCGAACCAACTCCCTTCAGCAAGGAACAGATAGAGATCTTGCAGAAAATGTTCAGCCAATCCTTGCCTGCACCAGCTCCCACTGTAGTTGGTACCGGATCCCTGGCACAAAAAGGTAATTTTTTAAGTGCTCTAAATGCTAACAAGGAGAGGCTCAGTCCATGGATTATAGACTCAGGAGCTTCTGATCATATGACTGGAGATGAGAAGCTATTTTCAACTTACACCCCATGCTATAAAAATTTAACTGTGCGAATAGCTGATGGTTCACTCTCAAAGGTGGCTGGTACAGGCTCGGTTCAAATTTCAGAGAACATCACTCTTGATTCTGTTCTACTTGTACCAAAATTAAATTGCAATTTACTGTCCATTAGTAAACTCACTCGGGATCTCAACTGTGTTACTAAATTTGGCTCAAATCTGTGTGTATTTCAGGTCTTGGACTCAGGGAAGACGATTGGCAGTGCTAAGATGTGTTCGGGGCTCTATCTTCTAGAGGTTAATGATCCTCCTCAAGGAGCAATTCATCAATCAGATTGTTCAGTGTCCAGTAGTCCTGTTTCTTTGTCTGTGAGTCAGTCTAATAATGATAGTGCAATTATGTTATGGCACTATAGGTTAGGTCATCCAAATTTCTTGTATCTTGAGAAGTTGTTTCCTTCATTATTCCATAGTAAAAATCCAAATGAATTTCAATGTGAGATCTGTCAATTCTCTAAACATATTCGCAATTCTTATCCTAACAGATCCTACAAAGCATCTCAACCTTTTTCCATGATTCATAGTGATATATGGGCCCTTCTAGGATAAAAAATGTTACTGGTTCTCGCTGGTTCATTTCATTTATTGATGATCACACTAGACTCACATGGGTATTCCTCATGAAAGAAAAATCTGAGGCAAACCAGATCTTCAAAACCTTCAATACCATGATCCAAACACAATTCCAAGCAAAAATTCAAATTCTGAAAACTGACAATGCCAAAGAGTATTTCAATTCCAGCCTTAATGATTATCTCATGAGTCATGGTATTGTTCACCAAAGTTCCTGTGTTAACACTCCTCGTGAAATGGTATTGCCGAAAGAAAAAACCGCATCTTCTTGATGTGGCTCGATCTTTTATGTACTCTACCCATGTACCAAAATATTTCGGGGTGAAGCCATCCTTACTGCATACCTCATAAATAGGATGCCATCTCGGATTCTTAACTTCCAGACTCCCTATCAAATTCTCCTTCAGTCCTTTCCCACTACTCGTCTCATCTCCACCATCCCATTCAAAGTTTTCGGGTGTTCGACTTTTGTTCATGTCCATCAACAACACCGGACAAACTTGATCCTAGAGCTCATAAATGTATTTTCCTTGGGTACTCTCCAACTCAAAAGGATATAAATGCTACTCAACGGTCACTAAACAATTCTATCACTCCATGGATGTCACATTCTTTCGAGCAACAACCTTATTTCCCAAATCCGATATTCAGGAGACTAATTTTATCCTAGACTATCGGCTTTGGGATATTGAAGAATCACCTCATGTCTCTCATAATTCTGACCAAACTTGCCCATCACTAAATCATGAATCACACTTCCTCCTCAAAATCTCTCCCTTGAGTCTTCTTACTTCCTAGAACCTCCTACTTAAGATCAAGCCAACAATCCACCTCAAAATCTGGACACACCTCAAAATCTGGACACTATTCAATCAACAAAGAGTGATGAATTGATTACCTACTCAAGGAGGAGAAAGAACCAAAAGGAGATGGAACAACAAGCATCTCTTGAGCAAACCCAAGAGTCTGACTCAAGTCCTAGATCAAGTGAAGATCCACCAGGTAACACTAATCCTGAAACTAATGATGACAGTGGCCTTCCTATTGCTGTGAGAAAAGGGGTAAGATCATGCACAAAACATCCGATATACTCATTTGTGTCATATGAAGGATTGTCACCGAAGTTCAAAGCTTTTGTTGCCAACCTCGACAACATCCAAGTTCCTAATAATATACAAGAAGCTCCCGACTCACCGAATGGAAATCAGCGGTGTATGAAGAAATTCATGCACTAGAGAAAAATGGAACTTGGGAAATCTCGACTTACCAACCGGAAAGCCGAGGCTGCAAATGGATCTTCACGGTGAAATATAATGAAGATGGGAGGGTTAATCGGTTCAAGGCACGGTAGTTGCAAAGGGATTCACCCAATCATATGGAATCGATTATGAGGAGACATTTGCTCCAGAGCCAAGTTAAACATGATTGGTTTTATTATCTTTGGGCTGCAAACCTTGACCGGCCTCTCCACCAACTAGATGTCAAGAATGCCTTTCTAAATGGGGACCTAACTCAAGAAGTGTACATGGAAATTCCCCCCGGATTTGAGACACAAACTACATGCAACAAGGTTTGTAAACTTAGGAGATCACTATATGGGCTCAAGCAATCTCCAAGAGCTTGGTTTGAAAGATTCACAAAGGTAGTGAAGAAGCATGGCTACTCTCGATGTCGGACGGACCATACACTATTTGTTAAACACTCTTCACAGGAAAACTTGCTGTTCTCATAGTGTATGTGGATGACATAATCCTAACAGGAGACTATGAAGAGGAAATCGCACCACCAAAAGTTTACTAGGCAGAATTTGAAATCAAAGACCTTGGGAATCTTAAATATTTCCTAGGTATGGAGATTGCAAGGTCAAGAAAGGGAATCTCTGTCTCACAGAGAAAATATGTCCTAGATCTCTTAAAAGAGACTGGAATGCTCGGGTGTAAGCCGGTAGATACTCCTATGGATCCAACTATCAAACTAGGAGCTAAGGAAAATTGTGCACCCGTGGACAAAGGAAGATACCAAAGATTAGTAGGTAAACTAATATACCTATCTCACACACGACCAGACATTGGATTTGCTGTTAGCATGGTAAGTCAGTTCATGAACAATCCAAATGAAGAACACATGGAAGCTGTGTATAGAATCCTGAGATACCTGAAACTAACACCAGGCAGAGGATTATTTTTTGAGAAGAACCAAAGAAGAGATATTGAAGTGTTCGTGATGCAGTTAGGCGGGGATCAGTTCAAGACCGAAGATCAACTTGAGGATATTGCACTTTTGTGTGGGAAATTTGGTCACTTGGAAGTAAGAAGCGGTCGGTGGTATCGAAGGCGGTCGAGCTGAATTCGAGGCAATGGCACACGGTATTTGTGAGGGAATTTGGTTAAAAGGGTGCTAAAGGAATTAAAAATTTCGGATGAAGAACCTATGAAAATGTTCTGTGATAATCAATCGAAGAATCGGCATTGCCAAAAATCCGATTCATCATGATAGAACAAAACATGTGGAAATTGATCGACATTTTATAAAGGAGAAGATAGAGGAAGGAATAATCAAGATGTTATGCGTGCCTACATGTCTTCAGACGTGAGACATTCTTACCAAGGCTCTATCGAGAAAGGTGTTTGATGATCTGAGTTCCAAGTCGGGGTTAATTAATATTTACCGACTTGAGGGGGAGTGTAGAATTATAGAGAGATTTATGTTTAAAGATCTGTTAGCAATATTAGGGGCTAATATCTAGGAGATCTACAAATGATCAGTTTTTCTTATCCCATGATTTTAGGAGATTTGGTAGTACGTTACCAAATCCTGTAGATATAAGTTTCCTGTTTTATAGCTTTCAGTTTAAGGTATATAAAGAGGGGCCTGTAACCTTATTTTTAATATAATTGAATCTTACTCTTTCCTTCCACAAACAAGACGGACTACTGCTGCAAATAACATGGGAGGCGCTTCGTATCCGATGACGCAAAACGGAACCCATCAGACTACTGTTCCCAGATATGCAAAGTTAGATTTTCCGACTTATGATGGTACGGAGGACCCCCCTAATTTGGGCCTATCGTTGTGAACAATTTTTTGAGAATCAAAGAACAAATGAAGCAGAAAAAGTAGGTCTAGCTGGTTTCCATCTTTTGGGAGAAGCACAGATGCGGTATTACCAATTGAAGAGAGCTAAACGACCCATGACTTGGGCAAACTTTTTGAAATTGTGTTTTCAATGCTTCGGACCACCCGAAGGAAGTAACCCAATTGGAGAGCTAGTCACCCTTCGACAAACAGGACTGGTAGAACTCTATCAAAGGCAGTTCCAGGAAAAGTTGGCACGAGCAGATGAAATAGTACCAGAACATTTACATGTTGGGTTATTCACTGCAAGGTTAGATGACTCCATCCGATTAGATGTACAAATACATAAACCAGCAGACTTGTCCACAGCCATGAGTTTAGCTAGGGCCTACAAACAGAAATACCAACTGCAAAAGTTTACAGCTAACCGCAAAGGGCGTTGGCAACTGTCGAGGATAGTGTCGGGAAGTTCCACAATGACTGGTTCTTCAGGCAATCATCCTTCTCCTTTTATCAAACGATTAACCAAAACCAAAATGGCAGAAAGGCGGTCTAAAGGGTTGTGCTACAACTGTGATGAGCCTTATTCCACAACCCACCAATGCAAACGACTCTTTTGGTTAGAGTTGAACGATACGGATGAAGCTACCTATATAGAAGAAGTAGAGGCTGCTCCAGAAATTTCCCTCCATGCTATCACAGGTCTAACGCATGCGTGAACCATGCAGATGCAAGCTATAATTCATGGACAGCCTGTGCTTAGTTTGTTGGATTCAGGTAGTACTCATAACTTTATCAGTGCAATAGCTGCTCCACTTTTAGCCCTTCAAAGCGAGCCTTTAAACAACACTAGTGTCTCTATTGCTAATGGCGACAAGGTGTGTAGCATAGGGTTCTGCAAACGAGTAACATTCTCTATTTCTGGACATGGTTTCACTGCTGATTTTTTTGTTATTCCATTGGATGGCTTTGATATTGTTTTGGGGGTTAAATGGCTACAAATGTTGGGTCCTATTTTGTGGGATTTTGCTGCACTTACTATGTCATTTTCGGTGGAAGGGAAAACTATTTTAGTTCAGGGTCAGCACAGGAATTTAGGAAAGAGCTTATACATGCTCGGTGACGCCATAACAGCAGAGCAGCAACTGGACAACCTTTTAGTCAAATTTGGGGACTTATTTCATGAACCCACAGCGTTACCACCTATTAGGCACCGTGATCATCGAATTTGTTTGCTTCCAGGAACAGTCCCTGTGGTGGTTCGGCCTTATCGTTACCCTCACAGACAAAAAGATGAAATTGAACGCCAGTGTAACGAGATGCTTCAGCAAGGGTTTATTCAGCCAAGTAAATCTCCATTTTCTTCTCCAGTCTTACTAGTTCCTAAGCAGGATGGATCTTGGCGACTCTGTATTGATTATCGGGAATTGAATAACAAAACGGTAAAGGATAAATTTCCAATCCTAGTTATAGATGAGCTTCTCGATGAATTACATGGAGCATGTTACTTTACTAAATTGGATTTACGAACTGGTTATTACCAGGTTCGCATGTATCCTGCCGATGTGGAAAAAACAGCTTTTCGTACTCATCATGGGCATTTCGAATTTCTCGTCATGCCTTTCGGCCTTACTAATGCCCCATCAACATTTCAGGCATTGATGAATGAGATATTTCAGGCCTTTCTATGCAAATTTGTACTTGTTTTTTTTGACGATATTTTGATTTACAGCAGCAATTGGGAGAGCCACCTAGTTCACATGCGTCAAGTTTTTCAACTCCTTCGAGCGCATAAACTCTACTTGAAGCGTTCTAAATGTTGCTTTGGATCTACCACAGTAACATACTTAGGCCATATTATTTCTATGCAAGGAGTGGGAGTTGATACAAGTAACGTCCAAGCTATTTTGGAGTGACCACAACCTCAATCTATTACTTCCCTGTGTGGATTTTTGGGTTTATCTGGATACTACCGCAAATTTTACGTGATTATGGGCAACTGGCAGCTCCCTTAACTCATATGTTAAAAAAGAATTCATTCCAGTGGACTGAGAAGGCATTACAAGCATTTGAGGCACTTAAGCAAGCTTTATCTATTGGCCCCTGTTTTGCAGCTACTTGATTTTACTAAATAATTTATTGTCGAGTGTGATGCTTCAGAAGGTGGTATTGGGGCTGTCTTACAACAAGCAGATCATTCTATTGCATTCTTTAGCCGTCAGTTAGCACTCAGGCACCAAAAATTGGCTGCTTATGAAAGGGAACTGATTGGTTTAGCCAAAGCGGTTCAACATTGGCGTCCTTATTCATGTGGACATTCTTTTCTTGTCCGCACAAATCACTTTAGTCTCAAGTACTTGTTGGAGCAACGGTTGACCACCACTCCACAGCAACATTGGTTGAGTAAAATAATGGGTTATACGTTTTCAGTTGAATATCGAGCCAGATCTTTGAATAAAGCGGCTGATGCTTTGTCTCGTCGCTCTTACGATAACCCGAGCTTATTTGCTCTAAGTTGCCCCCGAAGTTCCTTACTGGAATCAATTAAGGCTGATTTGTTGAACTCCACAGCCTTACAAGACCTGCATACAACATACCAGACTGCTGCGTTGGGAAAGGATTGGCATGAGTGTGATGGGTTGTTGCTGTTTAGAAAAAGCATCTATATTCCACCCAATTCTTCTTGGCCTTCAGTTATAAAAGCAGCATATCATGACAGTTTTCATGAAGGAATCCAGAAAACTTTGCACAGAGTTCGTGGTGATTTTTTTTGGCATGGCATGCGGACTGATATTGCTAAGTACGTTGCGTCCTGTCCTATCTGTCAGCGTAATAAATCTGAACATCTCAGTCCTGCCGAGGTGTTACAACCTCTTCAATTACCAACTCAGGTTTGGGCAGATATCCCCATGGACTTCATTGATGGGTTGCCCAAATCTTGGGGCAAATCTGTCTTGTTTGTGGTCATTCATCGATTTTCTAAGTATGCTCACTTTATTCCATTGGCACATCCATATACTGCTGCCGGAGTTGCTCAAGTATTCTTTGCTCAAATTGTTCGCTTGCATGGGCTTCCGAAAACTATTACTTGTGATCGAGATGTGGTCTTTACTAGTACTTTTTGGGAGGAGCTATTTCGCCTCCATGGGACTAAATTACAATTCTCTTCAGCCTACCACCCGCAAACTGATGGTCAGACTGAGGTAGTCAATCGTACGGTAGAAATGTATCTTCGTTGTTTTGTTGGGGACCATCCTCACAAATGGGTTGCATGGGTTCCTTGGGCTGAATTTTGCTACAACACCTCTTTCCATTCAGCCCTTCAAACTACTCCCTTTAAGGTGGTCTATGGCGGTGACCCCCCTTGTTTACTTTCTTACACGGGAGGGTCCACTCGAGTTGATGCGATTGACACAGCATTGTTCACTCGGGATCAATTCTTGAAGGATATCCGGGACCGCCTGCTGTTAGCCCAACAACGGATGAAGACATATTATGATAAGGGCCACCGAGAGGTAGAGTTTCATATTGGAGATTGGGTTTGGCTAAGGTTACAACCCTACCGACAACATTCTGTTCGGTTGAACATTCACAATAAGCTTTCTCCTCGATTTTATGGGCCATTTTTGGTGTTACGTCGCCTTGGGAAGGTTGCCTATGAGCTGGACTTACCTCGTACCAGTCGTCTTCATAATGTCTTTCATGTTTCTCTTTTAAAGGCTTTTAAGGGTCCTCAATTACCTCCAATAACGGCTATTCCTTCTATAGAAAATGGCCGAGTTGTTCCCTATCCTCAAGAGGTCCTTTGTGGCCGGTTGAACAGAGGGACTAAGGAAATTTTTGTTCATTGGATTGGCCTTCCAGCTGAGGATGCTACTTGGGAAGACTTACTTCTTTTCCAGAAGCTGTATCCTTCCTTTGCACTTGAGGACAAGCTATTTCAGCAGGAAGGGAGTAATGCTATGGATGCATTCGTGGGCAAAATTTACTCTCGCAGGACAATTCATTAGTTATTTCCTTTTTAAGATTAAAGTACTGTTTCGGAAGTCTTCTTCCTGTTTAGGTAAAATTACTATTTGGGAATTCTTTTCTAAGTTTAGTATTTTCTTATTATGAGAACTAGAAGTTAGGGACTTCTATTTTTGTAATATCTGTTGCCTATTTAAAGAGCAAACAGAAGGAATTAAATAAGCAATTTTTATAGAAGTAAGAGATTTTTGAGCTCTCTCTATTAACGAGTTCCGAGGTTTCAGTCTCCCTTGGAGCTGAGTTCTTTACAAAATAGGTAGACCCAAGCATACAAACAGAATAAAAGGAAAATCAAAGTCAGCCGAACAAGATTTTCCCGTTCATCGTCCTGTGACTCGATCCTTAACTAGAAATTTATGGCAGTATGCCATACCTTCTACACATACAATGATTTATATCAAGTAGTTTGTTAAGAGCAACACTTCTCTAACTTTCCCTTTCCGATGATAGAATTTACTTGTTTATTAAAAGAAGAGAGGAGCAAAGAAGAATGAAGATATACAGAGAAAAAGAAAAGAGAGCATCTACATATCAAACATGTATAACTAGAGGAATAAAAAAAGAAAGAGTAAATAGTCTTACAAACAACTTGTCCAAATGGCATACCTCCAGTGATATAGCGCCGCGGTCACTCCAGGTCATGTGAATGCATGATTTTCCTAATGCTGCAAACCAGTCATCATCTCTCCTAATCCAGAAACAATTGAGGGATACAATACAATTAGGGAAGAAGTTAAAAAAATGCAAAATGCAACACTAAGAGTTCGAACAAAATTAAATCAAAAGGAGAAAAAATAGATAGAAGTATTTCCAGAATAAATAACTACTACTTCTACTCATGATGAGGAATGGTCAATGATACTTTACCTAGTGAGTTGACCCAAAACATCAGTAATTTTCCAAAAGCACACACTAAAATAAAATATACAACACAGACATTCATGAGAAGCAGTAATGTCTTTGAACATATTGCAAGTGTGATGATAAAATCACAAATATAATTCTCCTGTCCGCAAGTAAAGGAAAAGAGACATACTCCTAGGGTAAGCGAAATTGGAAAGAAGCTGTCTATAAATCTATAACAAGCACAGCCCAAGATAGAACTGAATGACAAAAGAAACAGGAATATCCTGACCAAATACTTGGATTTAGCATCTATTATATCTAAGCATTTGAATCATGACATCCACATGAAGGATATAAATAACACAAAATGGAATGCACATTTAAAACCTAGCGATTGAAATTGGTCGCGAAGTATGCTAAGACTGATAGTATTATGCATAAACTAATTCAACCATATAGCATAAAACTGCCATGTACTCTAGAGATCCAGAAAAGTCAAGGTAGAAACATTATTAAAACAAACCACATAAAACGACTTAATTCTTTCCAAAACAATGTCCAGTAAAGTTAGATTCGTCGATGCAACAGAGTGCAATTGCTAATTCTGTCAACTTTCAACTGCAGTATAATCAAATAGGCACATTTTAACCAGACTTCTTTGATCTACTAGAACAAAAACCCAAAAGATTATCCTTTATTCGTAACTTATGCATTTCCACAACAATGTGGATGGATAAATGTTTCTAAGATAAAATTGGAAACCAATACAAGGAAGAGAGACTAGCTGCGACAAAATAACAGAACAGAACAAAGCAACCAGAAACAATTAAATACACTTTCTTCTAAAATAACAATTAAAACATTTGTGCATTGAAACAATGCTCATATACTGATTCAACTAGTAATATCCTTGGCAGTGTATAAGTTCTATCACATATTATATAACACATGCCGTTTAATCCTAAAGTAAGTAATAAAAAAAAGCATATGTTTTAGTAACTAACAATATGAATCTTTTCTTCAAAAAAAGAAATAAACATATAGTGCTAACCTTTGCAAGAATTGATGAGTTAATTCCCCACTAGTAATAGCACCAACAAAAAGAGAAGGATCAAATCCAAGACTCTTCATTTTGTCCATTGTAGTAGACGCACGCCGTGAAGAATTACTAATAATCACCATTTTTGCACCACTACTTGCAATTTTTTTTACTGTAACCCAAACAGAGTTACACAATCACTCACTGGATAAGAAACAAACAGGTAAAAAATAAATAAATAGTTTTTTTCTTACAATTATCCAAATATTAATAGCGATAAAAGAGAAGCATACAAGTCGAAATTGCACCAGGGTAAGGTTGTTTTCCATCATGAAGTACTCCAAATTGATCCAATAACCATGCCTGTGTAAATAAATTGCAATTGCTGAGACTAACTACTATCAAATTAAATATTAGAAGAGTATGAAATGAAATAAAACCTTGAAACGACGCGTTTCAGCGAGATGTTGAAGGCCATTGAAGGTCTGGAAGAGATGTGCCTCATTGTATTTGATGGAGCTCTGAGGCATCATCCTATGTTTTGCTTGCTTTCTTGTATGTCCAGATCAAACGTCTGCAACTTCTTTTCTATTAGGCAAAATTCTTTTTGGTCCCTGCACTTCTCGACATTATTTTACTTCTTTTTCTTAGAAATTCGACATTATTTTACTTAAGTCTCCAATCATCCATTCATTTTAATCCCTAAAAATTTATTCTATTCTAAAAATTCTTTGAAAGTTTGTTTTAAAACATTTTATGTCCTTATATAAATACTTGTTAATTTTAGAATTTTTTACTAAGAATATAGTTTAAAGATAAGTTATATTAGGAAATTATCCCGATCATTAATTTAGTACATGTTCAAGAAATAGGTAAATAGACAGTTTTTCACCTAAAGTAAAAAATGATAGAATTGAGATTTTATTTTAAATAACATAAAGAGTTATGTTAGTGCCATCTTAATCATTAAATTTAAATTCAATAGTTGAAATATTATTATTTGATAAATAATCATTCGCTGCTAAAATCTAAATTAATTATTTTAGTAAAATCCTAACTATTTTATTGAAATTTAATAGCGAAGATTATTAAGCATGATAGGTCAGTGTTCAATATAAATATAACAAGATTCTAATTCAAAATGGTAAATCTGGTAATTAACTTTTACTATATATAGTGGAATCAAGAAAACACATTTGATAAAAAAATATCCGCAAAACACCATTACCTACAAGAATGTATTCACCAAGTATAGATTTGTATCTTCTTTCTATCTATACGATAATTGACTTTTAATTTACACACGAATTAAAAAATTAAGTTTTTATTAGTATCATTAATTTTTTATTATTTTTCTCTAACAATATTCTCTAAAAGTTACAATTTTATAATAAAGATAATAAAAATTAATGATATAAAATGATATCTATATCAATTAATTTGGGATATCTCAAAAATTATTTACTAGACTAATATTAAAAAATATAATATATTTTGAGACGACCGAGAAAAACAAAAAGAAAATATTTAAAGTAGAATTTGAAGATTTCTATTGTCTTCTTTTTGTAAAATTATATTTATCTTAAATAAATTAGACTTAAATTTCTTTTAAGAATAAAATTGGACTAGCAAAGAGTAGTAGTATATAGTGTTTTCTTTTTCTTTTTTTTTGCTGAGTGAGTTTTGAATCCCAATACATAAGTGCTCGCACAAGGATAAAAATGATAATTATATAATGGTTTATAAAAATATATTATGGGTGAATGTTTTATACATCTATATTTGTTAGTAGGAGTAGTGATGAAAAAATTATTAAGTAAGTCTATTATATATTTTTTATTTGTTGTCATTAAATTAGAAGATAGAATGTATATTTAAATATTTAAATTTTAATTATTTAGTCAATCTAACACCTTGATTTTTAATTTAATCTATTAAATATGTGATCTCTATTTTTATAACCTCATAAATACCTTTAAATTTTAATTTAACCTAATAGATAATTAAATTTTATTTTTTTATAATATTTAAATATTTATAAGTAATACACGTGGACATATTGAATAAAATTATATGTTAAAAAATATTTAAATATAATAAAATATAAATTGAAATATCTATTAGATTATATTGAACATTAAAGTGTTAAAACTATCAATAAATATGCATTTGGCTAAACTATAAATTGGGTCATTAACTATGCAAACTAAAGAGGGAAAAAAGAAAGTGATCAATGAAATACAATATATAAATAATCGAAATTGCAAAAAAAATAAAAAAAAAATGATGAGGAATTTATCTCTATTATTAGAATGAAAATTTCCATTCCGCTCAAGAAAATTGCTTAGAATGTAATACAGAGTGAAGTTATATAATACTATTCAGATAGTTCATTCATTATAGGCTTAGATTGTTCGTCTACGACCTTCCCTTTCTCTCTTAGCTTGGCTATTGATTCTTTCATTGCCTCCTTCCTTTTCTTGCTTGCTAGCACTTTTGCTTGCACCCCGCTTACATTTGGGTCCTTTTTTTCCTCCGGTGGTGGAGGAGCCTGCCTTCTTGCTGCATTCGCGCTGCCTTCACCCACTGTCAAGCCCAGTAATAACCCACTTGCCAAACCTAAAGTCACAGTCCTGCGGCTGCATGCACAGTACATGTTTGATAGTTTGAAGATTACAGTTTAATTACCTTTTCTTTACATATTTTAGCCTAGTAAAATTTGCGCATTATGTAAAGTCCAGCCGCTCAACTCGAGCCATCCAAACTTCACAAGCTAATTCATGTAAAGAGCCTACATTGGAGGCCGGAAACATTTGCTCGTTGCCTATGAATATGTAAATGCATAAAAAAGAAACACTAACCTCCGATGGACGAGATTGCTGTGAGAGGCTGGCTTAGAATCTTTATGGTGAGCCAGTAGTCCTTGAAATCCTAGAGATGCAACATGGATAGTTGGGTTCTTAGACTTGGACGATGACGATATAGGAATTGCAGCGGCTGGGGTTGTGGTTAGTGAATGGGCCATGGCTGTTCCAGTATTGGGAGTGGTTTGAATTCATAGAATAAGAAGACATTTTAATCAAAATCAATTTAGTGATGTGGAATTGATAGTATAAGTGGATAGTGTTTTGGGCTCTACAGGGAAAGCAAAGAGAAAGTCCATTGGCTGGCACTAGATAAGGTTTTAGTGTTTCGGTTCGCGTGTGTGTGGACCCTTTTGCTTTAAAGAATGGGTTTGGCTCTTCCACTCATGACTGTGGTTGGGCAATAACCAAAAACAGCATATGACAAGCATATGCTTCTTCTTCCTCTTCGGATAGAAGGATGGATCGCCTTGTGTTCCAATTCGAAGCCCTTGAGAGGAGAGCAAAGCACCGATAGAATTAGCTACTATTTATGTGTGACGTTCTACCCATTAGACGAGTGAAATATGTCTCAAGTAGTTTGCACTTGAGCATTAGCAAAGTGATAATATTTTCAGTTCTATATAACTATTTTACGTGGATCACTAAAGTTATACAACTATAATAGAAAAATAAGAAATTAAATTATTAATCTAGACCTTACTAAACATACAAGTAAAATATAAGGAAGTGTTGAATCACTTGAAAAAATATCCATTTTAGTTCTAAAATAAGTCAACAAATGCCAATTCAACTTTCTTTATTATTATTTCGTTAGAATTATAGCCAATTCGTCTTGACTGATAATAAATTAAAATTAAAATTAATATCAAATTACATGCTAAAATTCGAAACAATACGGTAACCACGCGTTTCTATTTTAAACAAAAAGACTTTATCAAAACAACTACGACGGCTAAGCCACAAGGCATTTCAAAAATATTTTTGAAATAAATAGGCCATTTCCAACAAGGAAACTTTGATTTTCTTGGCAAACACTACATTTACTTAGACCACTAATCAGTTTGGCCATCATAATGCATACAATATAATAATATAATTTTTGAAAGCAAAGAAAAGATGGGAATATACTGGTCTTACGGGACAAAATCTACAAGAAATAATAGGATATTATATTACGATACAATATTAAGTCAAAACTGAAATTGCATTCATACCAAGGCTAATTTAATCATCCAAAATCTCAGTTATCTAACCAGTGATAGTCCAAGCAGCTAAAACCAGGAAGCATTAAAGCAGAGTAACTTTAAAAAGACTTCGTTCCAAGAAAGAAAAAATCAAGTAGCATGTGTACTAAAGAAACAAAAATTTAACATTTTGGAACTCATGCGCTGACATTATACTTAAGACCTTTACTCATCGTCGTCTTCATCAGCATCAGCAGCTGAGTTGAGAGCCTGCAATCGCTCAATCAACTTAGCTTTCCTTTCCTCATATGTCAACTTCTTCAAATTGTACCTGTTTTTCCATAGAGACATCAATCAAAAAACCATATAACCAAACTACTAGCTTGTTGACAAATATGATGCTGGACAGGAATCAACATCAAGTCAACACAAATTAGACAAACAAATTACGATAGAAAAAACTTTCTATTAAATGCCATCAAGGCAATGACTTGAGCAAGGAAGTTTCCAGTGCTATCATTCTCTCAATCTGCCCCCACAGCTTGATACTAACATGCAGTTAAGACATAATATATTGCCTGTTGATTGGATGCAATAAAACATGACATGGCAAGGGACAGAAATCAAGTAAACATCTTTATTGTTTTCTTTCCAGGAATAAACTAGATTTTAAGAAAAAGAAGATCCTAAAGAACTGGGGCAAGCCTGATAAAAAATCAACCCAAAGTCCGCAGAGTGGAGAACTCTGATTATTGAATGCTTAATATGACTAGGAGAAAAACCTAAAGATGCCACAATAAGAATAACAGTAAAACGTACAGCATGACAGTTAAATTGTGTAGCTTACTTAAGCTACCCATGTAACACAAAACCTCACAATATAGATTATATCAACCCTCAGAAGAAATATGTCAATGCACATCAATTAAGAAGCAACGAACCTCTTGTGCTCCTTAGGTGGCTGCTTCTCTGATTTCTTGGGAGATGGATCAGCACGAATTGCAGCATGGACCTTCTTGTACAAGGCCTCAATGTCATCTGCCTCAACTCCACTCTTGATGTATTTGCTGAAGTGAGACTGATATTTCTCTGGCTCGTCCTCCATCAAAGTCTGCAAAAGAACAGAAAGCAAGCCTATTAAAATGTGAATTTAAACTGCAAAAAACTGAAAATGACAATCTTGATAATCTTCAGACAAAATATTAAGTAGCATTGTGATTGGTCAGAATATTACATTCATATATGCAGCTACATGACCACCATAGATATACTTGCGATGAACTTCAGAATCAAGCTGTTTACCATCCTTTGAAAAACCAGCAAACCTCTTTTCACTGTGAGGTATATCCAAACCACCATCCAAAGCTCCCTGAAACCAGTGACATATCAATACTATTTGCACTCTGGAAAGTATTTAACTTAATTAATCAGACCAGCTATTCTAACCCCATTCTTATCAGGAAAGCCACAAGCAGAAAAACTAACGATTTGAAATCATTTCAATAAGCAAGTTTTGTATAGAAGCTACAGAAAATGTACAACTGAAATCGTAAGATACCTTTAGAGCACCGAACACGCGATTCCCGGTTGTGGTTCTGATCAGACCTACATCAAGTAAAGCGCGGAATGGCCTCCTAGTGTCCGCTGGCTCAACAGAGAAGTCTTCTCCAGTAGCCTAGTGATAGTATAAACTATTAGAACTTCATACACTCAACTATACTTTTGGTCCAGCATCAATTGGTTAGCATGCAAAATCACAAAACCTTATACAGGAAATGATTGCTTTAAATTCAGATTGTACCTCAACATTGCCTTGATATTCCTCATCCATCTCAAGCATTTTCAATGTCCGTCTTGCCAGGAGAAGTCCAGTGCAATAAGCTACTCAGGTTGAAAAATCAACACAAAGCACAGGAGTCAGAAATGTCAGATAAATAAGGATGAAGAGGGAAGAGAAAATAAAATAGCACATGAAGCATCAAATATTAGATACCTGCAGCATAATTTGTAAGACCCACATCAAGTCCATAGTGAGGAAGCTCATGAGCATAGGCAGCTGCCAAAACTATATCACCAGCAATACTTGCTGAGACTATTTGGGCAACAATGTCCTTGTTGGTCTATAAAAAAGTAATGAATCAAAACATATTCACAGATGCAATTAACACATCCTATTTCTTTCTAATCAGAAAAATAATATGAAAAAAAAAAGAGCATGATTACATACAAATCGCACAACAAAACGATATTTTGGAGTGTTGTACTTGTTCTTATCCTGATTGATCAGACGAATCCTAGCCCTGTAGTCAGTCTTCCCCGCTGAAAATGGTTCAAAGAAAAAACAAAATAACTAAAGAGTAAGAAACACATGACAAAGAAAGAAAACAAAGTTAGGCACATCACATCAAATTACAAAATGCAATTACCTCTCCTTCTCTTAAACTTAACCTGATACCTCTTGAAGTAAGCCTTGGTTTTCTGAGCCTTCACAAAGGCCTGTCATTCATTAATAGAAAAAACAACACACAAAGTTATGGTCTATACACTGAATAGACAAAAGTAAAAATACGACTACAATTTCTTGCCAATGGGCTAAAAATATTACACTCATAACTACCAACAGTGAAATGCAATTGACTAAAAGAGACCGAAAAAAAAAAAAAAAAAGAAGAGGAGTTACATTAACGCTTATCGTAAGCAGTAAAGCTTATTACTTTGTTTCAATTACGTACTTTCGATTAAAATTACAAAATAAATCACAACAATAAGACTACTAACCCTCACGACCCAGTTTTAGATATCTAATAAAATACAGCAAATGAAGAGTTAAAAAAAAAGTATCCAAACTTCTAAGACCGAATTTCACGTTTTCTCCAAAAAAATAAATTCGTGCAATAGCATTTAACTACTTTCTTTCTTTTCGCATTAACCAAACAGAAAGTAACTTGAAGCTTAAAAAATGATACGTAAGTAAACGTAGGTATGAACAACTATCACATTTCAAGAGATATAGTACAGGCTAGAGTTTTGAGAGACTCACCATTGTTAAAGCTCGATCTGTTAGAAAGGAAGCGAGGCAGAGAAGGAGAGAGAAGCACGACGGCTATCGCTTTTAAAGAATATGAGCAAAGGATTGAGCTTCGATTATAAACCCTAAAGCAACCTAATAGATTTTAAGATCAACGGCTGAGATCTAATCGATGAATTGCCGCTAGGGTTTTATTCATTTGGTGTGCATGTGTAATGGTATTTAGGTCATTTCCTAGTCTGTGGGATTTCTTTTTTGTTATAAAATTAGGTTTTGAAGTAATGAAATTACATTTATTTTTCATAATAAAATTTATCATCCATTACTAAAAAAAAATCTATCATTTCATGAATATATCAATATATAATTAATTTTTTATAGACATTTGTCCGTTATATTAATTTATTAAAAAATTTATATTAAACGTGTATAATATTTTATAATAAATGTAAATCTATAGCAAATAATGTGAGTTTGAATTCTAAGATAGTTTTATTGAGTTGACTAGCGTAACCAATGATAATAAGAAAAAATAAAAAAGATAACAAAAAGAATTGCTAATAAGTCTATAAGGTTTAGATTGCTAATAAATATTTACTTTCTATTAATAATATAATTCATAAGTGATACAATGATTTTTTTTTCTAAATATAAGTATTTTTAAAATATTTAAATTTTATTAGAATAAAATTTTACTAAAAATAAAAATATTAATTAATATTTTGTTAGAAATTAAAATTAAAATATGCTAAAAATATTTTTCCTAATTTAATAAAAAATAAGTCTAGATGAATTTAATACTTGATAGTGAATTTAATATTTGATAAAAAAACTTATAATATAAATTATCAATTTAACTCTTTGAATGCATTGACTTTATAGGAAATAAGATAGTAGGTAATGTTATAAAAAAATAGATTTTAATATAGAAAAAAAAAGGCTTGGCTTATCTATTAAATCAAATCTTCAAAAATTATTGGCGCCAACACTATATGGATTCAACTATTCGTCGCAAATGTGGCATATGTTGGAGATTTGTCTTTATTCTAGACGCAAATTTTTATCGCAAATAGTACATCCAAATTAGCGACAGATATAGTTTGTCAACACACTTTTGTCACTAATCCGTCGGTGATTCATCACTTTTTCAAAATATTCCATCGTTATACATACCGTTGCCAATTAGAAAGGGATTTTGTCGGTCCCAAAAATCCATTGCTATGTTATTGTATTCTTGTAGTGTTTTTCAATTTGCCTCGAGTACAAAAAGAAAGAAAGAAAAAAAAAGTTGACTCAAAGAAATTGTGAAGAATGCAGCCTAACTATATCCAATATAAATATAAGAATTTTAAGCTAAATGTCAGACATCAAGTTTAACTTATACAGAACCGCATAAAAATAGTGCAAGGATTTTTATTTTAAATATTTTTCCCATAGAGAGAAATCTAGCTAAGAATTTCGTATTTATAATATTGGGACTTTTAACTATTTTAAATTTCAATTATCTTTTAAAAAGAAGTTTCAATTATAAACAAATTTTTAAACTTTTAAAGCCTTTTTTTCATATACTTCTTATAGGAAGTTGTTAAATTTGATATTAGAAATTTTATTCACTAATTAAAGAAGTAATCATCAACAATTCAATATGTTGTTATTATCATTATCACTCTTCTAGGCTTTCAAATAGGGCAAAATTTCACAAATTATATTATAGTACTCAATTAGATGTTAAAATCATATATATACATCTCACCTAGTCTCCTTAGTATGGAGTGAAAGTGGATTTATCCCCATTGTTTCTATTTTGACTTGTTCTTTTAATGCCTTTTCTTCTCGTATTATATTTTGGTCCTATTTTCTATGTCTTTTTCCTGAAGTAGTGGGTAAGAAGCTCTTTTATTTCTTGGTTCTAGCTCATTTATTGTCTCGTCTCTTGAGGTGGTTAGTTGGTGCTTTTGAGCCTTATGCTGTAGTTAATTTCTTATCTATCATCATGGCTGAGGAAACTCAATCGGATGAGTTTCTTCTACAAGCATTATTCAAAAAATATAAAATTTATAGTGCTCTGAAAAAGTGTTACAATTGGAGTCTACACCGGAAATGGGGAAGTTCTACTCGGAAAAGATATTGGTAGGAAAATTGATGTCATTTAGGAATCTCTCTGGTCCGATTGTGAAGATCAATCTTTAAAAAATATGGAAAGTGGACGGGGATTTCCTGGTTCAAAAGCAAAATCAAAATACGTTCATTTTTCAATTTGATTCGGCTAAGGATAAGTAGTGGGTGGTGATTGATGGCATACCATGGTCTATATTTAACTCCTTGATGGTTTTAGTAGACTGGCCAGTTAACATACCAAAAGATCATATGGACTTTACCAAGTGTTCGTTTTGTGTTGAAGTCTATAACCTCTCTCCAGATCAAATAAATTTCCGGAATGCTCAAACAATATGAAGGTGTTGTGCAGGTTTTATTAGAATGGAACTAGTGTCATCAGCTTATAAATTCATGTTCTACATGAAAGTCCGAGTCTTGATGGACTTAAAACAATCGCGACCAACGGGCTTTTGGAATGATAGAAGAAAGCTTCCAGTGGGAAGGTATGAGAACGATTGGATTGTCTTTTAATATGAACGGTTGCCTGAATTTTGCTTTCTATGTGGAAGAATTGGTCATATGATAAAGTTCTGTCCATTCCAAGACGAAGAAGGTTTCCAAAACATCCTTGCTATAGGAAAGTTCGAGTACAGTGTGAAGCTTAGAAACACAAACACTTTGGGGTTTGCTAGAAATCTTCTAATAAGCTCAAAACCTAGTAAGGACTCACAAGGGGATCGTATGCAGACTAGTTCAAATTCATACCCTAAGCCAATGATGTGCAATCGGTAGTAGGAGAAGCTAATAAATTAACACTTGTTACCCATGTGCCGGCTAGTGCGGGTGGGTAAGGAAGAAGCAATAGTGGACCCTGTCTTATTTTAAATATGAAACTTGTGGAGGAAGAGTGGCGGTGCAAAGTAATAATTTTTATGAATTCCCCGTATTAAAGGTATGCACGTGCATCTTGTCCGGTCTTTATCAATGACAAGGATAATATGAATATCCAAAGGAATAGACTGTTGAAGGAAGGATATGGTGGGGTAGGCACGTCTAAGGATAAAGGCTAAGAAGTCAAGAGCCCGACTTCCACATCATCCAGTTCAACAAGAGAGGATATTAGTTTCAGGCTTGAGTAATCGGGCTAGGCCTAAGCAAAAGAGACTGTCATGGGAGGGATTGAGTATCCAAGGCTAGGGCTAGGTACTCGATAGAGCCAAAAGTTTAAAAGGATTAAAAAGGTCCAGCCAGAGATTAAGGCAATGGCTAGTGTACTTGAATGGATAGTTGGTAAGCCTCTAGAGATAGGCGAGTTTGGGTGAGCTAGAGTTTAAGGAAACACTGATGATATAAGAGAATCTGTTGGTGGGTCTACAGGTTTTTCTTCGTGTGGGCAAGCTGCTACAAACTAAGAAATTGCTACGGTTGGTTTTATTAAGAAAAGGAAAAGTAAGCAGTTGGCAAGACAAAAGAAATCTTTAAAACTGAAAGAGTTAACAAATATTACTCATGGGAAATCTGAGCTCTCAGTGCAGGATGGTAGTGGGGAAGGACAGGGCAATAGTTTTTTAGAATCTGATCAAGATGACATTGGTGGCTCACCTAAAGCCACTAGTAAAGCATGAGCTATTTAGTATAGAATTGTCAAAGGATGGGGAGGCCTTTGACAATTCATCATTTAAGGAGTCTAGTCCAAACTCACCATCTCCAATTTTATTTTTTGATAGAGACTAAGAAGGCTGGAGACTTTCTAGATAGGTAAAGAGTTTAACTAGGCTTTCAAGGCTATTTTTATGTTGACCCTTAAGGTGCTTCAAATAGTCTAGCATTATGGTGGAATCAAGAAGTCTAGTTACATATTTTAAAATATACATAGTATTTTATCCATTCATCTTATTTTCTTGTGGGTTCAGATAAAAAATGGTTTACTTCTTTTTTCTATGGGGATCCTAGGAGGAGTGTCAAATCAATTGATACTAACGATGATAAAATCGAAGGCTCTTCCTGCCCAGTTAAATCTATTAAAAAATTGGGCTAGTAACTGTGAAATGATTGAGGTTGTTATTACTGGTCCTCGGTTTACTTGGTCTAATAAACATAGGGGAGAGAACTGCATCATGCAGAGGATTGATAGAGCCTATGGCAACATTAGCTAGTATCTGATGTTCTCAAATGCTTTATTACTTCATATGGGCAATGGTGGGATCAAATCATCGACCCATCCTATTATATTTCTTTAGTCAACCTAGTAAAGGTCGAAAACTGTTTAAATTTAAGATTAAATGGATGGAAGAGTCTTAGTGTTCTAGGGTAATCTAGGAGGCTTAAGGTCATTCCATCAGAGGATCCTCCCAATTCATCCTAAGACGTAAGTTAATAGAGTGTAGTAAGGATCTCAGGAAATGGCATGTTCAAAGTGTGAGAGATACTAGGCATAAAATTGATAATCTTATTTAGAAAATTAATCTTTTGCAACAAAGCCCTACGAGCCTTTCTCAAGGGGATAACGTCCCCTTAATTAAGCAGTCAAATGCTTTATGGACACAGGAGGAACAATTTTGGTTCTAATAATCTAGAATTAAGTGGCTTCAATTTGGGGATAAAAATACAACTTTTTTCCATGCTAGTACTTTGCAAAGAATGAGCAAAAATAGGATTGTTATGCTTAAGAATAGACGAGGGGTTTGGTTGGAAGAAAGAGCCAACATTGAGAAGGAACTTTGCTCTTACTTCTAAGGGATCTACTCAACTCAAGGAACTGTTATTGAGTCTGAGATTATTAATTGTGTCAACCATGTGATATCTAATGAAATGAACATGGAACTATGCAAGAGGTGTGGGAAAAGGAAGTTAGAGAGGCTGTATTTAGTATCGGTCTTGCTAGAGCACATGGTCTTGATGGCTTTCTAGCTATTTTTTATCAAAAATTTTGGGGCTACATTAAAAAGGATTTGTTGGATATTGTCAATAGGTTCTTCAGGAATAAATTTTTACTCAAGACTCTAATCATACCTACATTTCACTGATCCCTAAAGTTTCAAATTCTGAATGTCTAGATAAATATAGGCCCATTAGTCTTTGTAATGTGGCATATAAATTTTTTTTGAACTCATAGTAAGTAGATTGAAACCTTATCTTAATCAATTCATTGATGAGCACCGGGCTGCTTTTGTGCCTCAACGTCACATTCAAGAAAACATCTTAGTTGTTCATGAGTTTTTACGTTTAATTAAGAAACCTTGTGCTCAAACAAATGCTTGCATGGCTCTTAAGCTTGACATTCCTAAGGCCTATGACAGAGTCAATTGGGGTTTTCTAAAAGGAGTAATGGAAAGGATGGGTTTCTATAAAGACTTCATTAGTATTATTATGCAGTATGTTTCCACTGCTTCTTTCTATGTACTTCTAAAATGGCAGACCAACCAAATCCTTCTACCCAATAAGAGGGTTAAGACAAGGAGATTCGCTTTCACCATACCTATTTTTGTTTGTCTCAAATGCTTTCCTTAAAAAGGCCATAGCTGATCATAACTTTGCAAAAGTAAAGTTCAATAGAAGGTTTCCTACTTTGTCTCATATGCCTTTTGCGGATGATACAATATTATTCCTTAAAGCTGATGCTAAGAAGATAGTAGGGTTAAGGAGGTGTTGGATTGTTATCAGCTCGCATCTGGTCAGCTCTTTAATTTCTCAAAGTCGAGGATGATTTTTGAAAACTCTGTCCCCATCATATCCAAAAACAACATTGTTTCCTTATTCGGGGTTAAATAGATTACTGATGAGGACAAATGTTTAGGAGTTCCCATTCTTTAGGGTAAAAGCAAGAAGAAAACATTACAATTCCTCAAGGATAGGTTTGTTAGTAAGATTCAATATTGGAAGCAACAACTTTTATCTTGTAGTGGCAGGATATTATAATCTGCTCGGTCATTACTTCTCTTCCATTTTTTATCATGTCCTGTTTTCTGGTCCTAAAGAGCCTATGTGAGGATTTTAATAGTTTAATGGCTAAATTCTGAAAAAGTCAAGACATTGATAGTAAGCACCAAAGTTTGATCAGTTGGAATTATTTATCTAAAACCAAAAGGGCATTGGGGTTTGGGCTTTAAAGATTTACATGTCTTCAACCTGGTGCTGTTAGCGAAACAAGCATGAAAACTTATGGTAAATCCTATCTCTTTATAGGCAAAGGTGGTGAAGGCTTTGTATTTTCCTAGCTGCTCCTTTTAGGAGGCAAACATTAGTTACAGACCTTCATGGGGTTGGAGAAGCCTCATAGCAGTTAGGAATGTTTTAAAATTAGGTGCGGTCAGGTTGATTGAGAATGGTCAACCTATATTGATATGGGATGATCCTTAGTTACCTAGCATATTTGGGTTTAGACTTCTATCTCATAGACCTTTAGAGTGCCCAGTCCATAGGGTGTGTGTTATTATCAAAGACGGTGGGTGGGATTTACAGGATCTATCACCCCTTATCACCGCTTTGGAAAGGAATGCCATTACAATGTGCCAAGTAGGCTCTGCAAATCAGCAAGACAAATGGATATGGAAATTCTCAAAGGTAGAAATTTATACTGTTAAGTCCAGATACTTTGCCATTAAATCTCATTCAAATCGAGAAAGCAATCTAAACTCCTCTTCTACCTCTGGGCCTTCAAAGACCTTCAGAGAATCAATATGGAAAATTGATTTACCTCATAAACTCCAAACTTTCATTTGGAGGGTTGCTAAACAGATCCTTATAATGGAAAATATCCTGAACAATAGGAGGATGATTAATGGTACGAGTTATCACCTTTGCAATCAAAGTGTTGAATCGATGGAACATGCTTTGTTATTTTGCCCTATGGTTGGTCAAGTTTGGTTCTCGTCCTTTTTATCCTATGTCCCTGGTGCTTTTGTTAATGTCTCATTTTCTGGCTGGTGGGAAATAATGATGAGAACATGGAAAGGACCTAGTCAGTTAGATATCTTAATTAGAATTGGGTTCATTTTATGGGCTATTTGGAGAGGTAGGAATGAGTTTAACTTTTCGAGGATCCCTTATGACCCCGAAAAATTGCAAAGATTGGAGACTTTATCACGACTCGATCTGTGGGCCCGTGACCGAAGCTAGGGAATGGGTAGACGTAAGGCCACCGAAACTTTTAGCAAGCTTGACTAATCACTAATTCAATCAAATTATAATTTTATCCATTATAACATTATTTCATCACTAATTTTCAACCATCCAAATACTACATATTTAAATCAATTTGTCAGCACAATTAGGTAATACCTCCTCGATTGGTTTAACATGCCAAAATAAAATAATAAGTTTTAGAATCACTACTGCAGAGAATTTAGAATTCTAATAATCAGACATACAAATAAAATTAATTACATTAAACCTGAAGATGAGAAAATCGAGCTGCCAAAGGAGAAGATCTGCGGAAAACCTAACAGACACCTAAAAAATAGAATTTGAGATTGTCAATCTCGACAGTGAGTTAAAATCATATAACCCAAAAATAAATACAACCATCTTAAAAAAATATTTATTTAATCGGAATAAAATATTATATCATATTAAAACATGTGTTATGTCATGATTCAGAAAAATACAATTTAAACGTTTATAGGATGAGTACCTCAGAAGAAGTCTAAATTCCAATTCTATTAGCCGTTCGGCTCTCTTATTCCAATAAGACTGGCGCCTAGAGAGCAATGCTCTACCAGGGACCTTTCCTCTGGCAATCAAATTTCTATAAGCCCAGAGAGCTATACTCGACCATGGCACATCACAAGAATATTTTTCTATTACCTATCTCTGATTTATACCGGTGTGCACGCGGTCTTGATACAACCCATCAGGTAGTATGTTCTACTACTGTCTTATCCCGAGTCATAATACAATCATAACATTGATAATGTGAAAAATGGCATAAATCACAAGCAATCTTAATATTATTCAATAATTTATTAAGTATTAGAAATAAATAGAATCGAGTATAGCGGAAATAAAGACTAAATGCAGTATTATCAATAATAATAATAATGATAAAAATATTAGGTAAAAAAATAAAAATAAAATCGATAATAACAAAAATAAAATTAATAATAATAGTAATGCTAATAATAATCATAATGATTATTAATAAAAATGTTGCATTTAAATTAGACATGACACATGTGCAGTGATTATATGACTTTAACTCACAAATATAACGTCTTCCTATGCACTGCTCACTCGTCCGATGTAGCTAGCTGATGGGACGGAGAATCTAAAATCCACTGCCAATAATTAATATTTATGTTCATACTATATAAATTAGTCAACTTAATTCTAAAATTTTAAGAAATTACGGTTTGGTCCTATGGTAATTTCGCTTAACAGCATGGCCAATAATAGCAAAATTTTATCTGCAATTATAATTCAGGTCCTCTGACATAATAACGTAATCATCAATTAATATTTTAAATTATTATTCTCAAATTAGCATCATCAATTTTTTGATTTTGTATAAAATAATAATAATAATTAAATTAATACTTTCGAAATTAATAAACTGGCTAACAGAATTTTCTAACTATAATAATTAAATCAATAAATCAAATTTTTATAATTAATCCTTAATTAACCTCAATTTAATTTCTATTTATCAATTTATCACTAATTATCCATAACTAATTTTAAATACATAACGGTTTCTATTTACTAAGTAACTATCCGAAATATAAATATAAATAATTAACTAAATAAGTTCGGGTTAAAAATTTACTATATCAAACTGAATACGGAATAGTGACACGTACGTCCGAAAATAAAAATAAAAATTTTAAATACATATTTTAAATACATATGTAAAATTATTTTTGCCAAAAAATTCTATATCGCCGTTTAAAGTCTTAATGCTGGCGAGTTTGATCAACAGTGAGACGGAAGAGATCGGGGCTGAGCTTCACTGTTCTAAGGTTTCTCAACATGAGGAGCTCATCTGATTGGCCAAAGGAGGTCGGCAAGATGTTAAAACCAGCAATGGCAGCAATGAGAGACGTTTTCTCTCTCTTCGAAGCACGCGAAACAGTGACTCTTGATGTTGCTTGCACCGGCGAGGGGTGGAGCGAGGCAATGATGGCCTAAAATGAGTGTTAGATGGTGAAATGGGATTAATTGACGGTGAATGGGTGAAGAAATGGGTGGTGACAATGGTGTATGACGAGAGAGAAGGAGTGAGGTAGGAGGAGGGGCCAAGTTGAATTTTTTTTTTTCAAATCTCAGTTTTGTCCTTCCTTATAAGAAGAAGAGGCTATAGTAACCATATTTCTTATATATATATAATTTACTAATTGGGAGTTAAAAATAGTAATTCGTAATTTTGTGTCTAATTAAATAATAAATTATTAATTTCCTATACTTAGGTGACTAAAAATATATTTTAACTTCGAAATAGTTATAAAATAATATATTTATAAATTAAATTAATTTACATAAAAAATAAAATTTAAAATAGAAAAAAAAAATTAATACAATAAATAAAAAAATTAAGAAAAGTAAAAATTTAAATATGATCAATGATGAATAAATTTATCATGTCTAAACATGTCTCAAAATGTTTTGATAGTCCCAAAAAAATATTAAATTACCAAAATATTCTTAAAAGAATAATAATATTCAATTAAAATTAAAATTCAGGATTGGCCAATGAATTCTTAGAGTTATCTGCTAACCCTTCTTATCTCACTTGCAGTGGAGTCACATGGCTTCGAACCATATTTTAATCTGCAACAATTCATATTTCATTTTGCTGTTAAATTTGATGACACAGAAGATTTAGCTGCGATAGACATTTTGTGCAGGAATGTTGATGGGATTTTGATTGATGGAGCTGTTGTTCTAGAGCCTAGTATATCTCAAGCTGCAGCCGAAGCAAGAGCTATCTTTTTATGCCTTCATCTAGCCCAGAAGTTAGGAATTAGATCTTTTGATGTTTGCTGTGAAAACAAAATTGTTGTTAATGCTATTAGTTCAAATTGTTAAGTCCCCTGGAAGATGTTTAATGCTATTAGCCAAGCAAAGGAGAGACTTCATCCTTTCCTTCTGGTTATTTTTGTTGTTGTGACTAAGACCAAGAATGGTCCTGCTCGTTGGGTGGCTAATAAAATCTTAAGGGGAAAGTCTTCCCTATACTTGGCTCTCTTGTCCTTCCACGGACTTTTATTGTATTGTATCTGATGATTGTTTCTTTTAATTGATGAAGTTATCCTTTGTCTAAATTAAAATTAAAAGAAGTATTACTTATTGGGGCAACTTATATTAAAAATAAAAATAAAAATAAACAAAACTAGTATACAAGTATACAATAGGAGGGATCATCTTCTTCCTCTATGAACCCTACAATTTGCTTCTCGGGAAGAATGCAGCAAAGGTATTGGCTGAAGAGAACATGTTTCTGCCGCTATGGGGCCGAATGCAAGCCCTCCCCATCCCACATGGATTAATGCAGGCAAAAAAAAACAGCCAATGCAGTAATTGGTACTCCTTCAGGAGGATGCTCTAAATGCCTACTCCCCCTGAGAGGCCTGGATGAGCCGATATTAAAATTTGATGCTCTCTTTTCCTTAATAAACTAGCGAAATTATACAATACTTTTATTTGTAATAAATTATTGGCGAATAAGCACAGAAAAGAAAAAAAAGTATTATGTAGTTGTGTTTTTAGATAAACAATTTTTTAAAAGTATATATTTTACCATTAACGTTTTTTATTTATAAAGATTCAGTTATTTTCACTTTAATTAGTCATTATTTATTGTGCTGCTCATATGTAATAAAATAGACTGAGAGCCAAAAAAATTGCTAACATCGTTATTCAGCGTCAAATTATGATGAAAAAAATCGTTACTTTGATAAAATCAATCTAATGAGTAAACAACAGCATTAGAAATTGTTTATTTCCAACCTATGTTTCCAAACATGATATAATATAACATTAAACCGATCGAAATGAAAATGCCAGAATCCTAATAACCATTTATTATAATAGATTATCGCCATATACCTTCTCTTATGCAAAAAAAAATATAAAAAATTATCAAAAAAAAAAAAAATTGAAGAAAAGAAACCACAAAGCTATTTTTGTACTCATTCCTAAATGATTTAAAGTGAGAACCCAGCCTAAATTCTAGAAAGCCTAAAATCAATTTTAGCACAGGGCTTAGTAGGGTCCTAGGCACAAGCTTAACAGGTCAGATCTGGCTTCAATGCTTGTGGTTGTATACTTGCCTATAGAGCTCATGTTGCCAGGATAATTCATTAGGCAGTATACATCACGAATAATGCTTAACCAGAACAAGGAAGTGAAGATAATACACTCCTGTCACTTCCTCCAGGTAGTGATCAGAGAATACAACAATATGGACAACAAGGGCCAATGGGCATTGCCATGACGATGATTCTTCTAATCAAATACTATGATGAATTCAAAGCAAAGAATTTATGTACTTATACAAAATTTCTCTTGGATGGAAGAGATGTTATGGTGATTCCCCAACACCACTGACATTATTACATCAATAAATTTCACACTAATTTCGTGTACCTAATATACAACAACACAGAAAGAAAAAAGAAAAAAGTAATGATTTTAGAAAACTATAAAATGACATGCTACAAGCAATCATGCTTGACGACCCCTTCTCTCGTGCATAAATGATAATCAAATTGCAGAAAGACTAGCCCATTTTCCAAGTTCATAAGGATCAGCATAGTAATATAACTTTACCCTATTTGACAAAGACAACCCCGCAGCCAAAGGTGAAGCTCTTAAACCAGAATCATCCTGTTCTGCTGGGTCATCTGTAAACATCATAACATCCCCAAGAAGCTTGAACAAAATTCTGCGTGTCTGCAACTGTCTGGGAAAATCAAAGTACATAACAGTTCCACCCTTAGCCTCTGGCAATCGATATTCACCTATAGTTACCATGTTGTGTGGTTCCTGTAAAAAGTATTTGTTTAGTCGAGATCTCAGGATGTTGAAAATACTAGATACAACAAATCTCTGGCCAAGATATTGCAGCCACTTATGCTTATTAAGAGTGATAGAGTCAGAAAGGGGAAAAGAAAAAAGGAATAAGATGATTGCACTAAGCTTATGCTTTCTATACTAGTTACTAGTCATTTTAGAAAATATAATTTGTCCCGAGCTTTCATGTAGAGTGGGTTTGCATTCTGCTGTTCCATTGAAGACTTCAAAATTTTATTTGATTAAACAGGGAGCATATATCTAAAATATGCCTCAAGTTCTCCAATTTTGAGAACTTTTATTATAAAAAATATGTCTATGGATGAATACAGCGTACAATCCAGCCTCATATTTTAATTAGCAAGCGATTTCCATTAGGCATTTGAATTTTCTAGAGAACTTCACAGCTTGCTTCATTCAGCAAGCAGCAGCCCTTTAGTCAATTTGGTAAGAGGGAAGGAACAGAGGGAGGGGAAGTCAAAGACTGGGGAAACAAAAGAAATGCTACATGGAAGAAACAAAAGAAAGGGAAGCAAACATCTATACAATACATTTTCAAATGCATGGGTACACAAATGCCACATACATTTGAAACTTACACATGGGTTCTGCCTGCTCCTTTGATACATTTAAACTTACATGTGGGTTCTGCTAACCTGTCTGCTCCTAGGGCAAGTTAGCTAGCTATTCCTCTGTCAGCACACAAAATTGTTATATTGCAGGCTTCTTTGTTTTTTGCTTAACTCTCCCACTTACTGCCAGTGAAATTTTTCTCTCCCTTGCCCTGCTAAAAAGTTTTCTGTTTCTTGTTTCCATTTTTTTCTCAAAGAGAAGTGAGCTGAGTATCAGGGTTGTAAACAGGTTGGGAAATCGATTTAAAAGCAAAATTCCTAAAGTGATAATTGTCTTAGTCTTACCAAGTTCCGACCAATAAACAAGTCAAACCAAAACTTCAGGCTTTCATTTTTTTCTGTAATATCCAACAACCAAACAAATTGACAAAGGCCCAAAGGCCCACAATATGAGTAACGATACATCACCTCCCTGCAGATAAACAACAGATAGAGAGCAACTCCTTTCTATAAGAGGTCTTGTAAGGTCTCTCACCTCTCTTGTCAGAAAGCAAAGCAAGATTTGCTGCCCATAAGAGGGCATTTAATTCACATAGAGAATTCAGCTGAAGAGGGACAAGATGCATAATTGGGCTCTAAGCTCTAATTTTGGGGCCTGATAATCAAATTGGGCCTAGTGAGAATTCATTTTCACTAATTATTTATCTATAATGATCAAGGCAGCTCAATCTGAGAACCATAAACTGAACTGATTGATCAGGTTTACAAATATTCCAATCATAGTCCAAACACATAAAAATTATCAACCACATTGTAGGTTGGTTTGCTTGAATTTTTGGGTTAGGCCACAAATTTGGTTCGACATATAGCCCTAGTTTCAATGATAGCATATCCTACTATAACTGGCCAGAAAAATTGATAGGCAGCATATTTCTCTTTCATAAAAATTGGCAGACAGCTAATCCTCATTCTGTGTGTAAAAGTGAGAAACACTCTTCCCCTCTCATAGAAGTGCTACTGAACAGAATTTAGACTTGAACATCACACTTCCAACATGGTGTCATGTCAGTTATTTGGTTGCAACATCAGCAGTGGTGTAATAAATTTGGTCTGATGGATGATACCTGGAGTGCAGAAACTTGTATATATAACACAGCTGGAGAGATATGTCTGTCCTCCAAAAATGTTATAGACGCATCCCATGCATCCATATCTGAAGATGGAGAATGAGTAACTCGAGGTTTTATTGCAGTGAAAGCATCAAGCCGAAATCCGGCAACCGTAGGAGAAGCAGGAGGCAAATATTGTTCCAAGACAAGATCATTGTCCATTAGCCTCTCAGCCTCAATTGGAACCTAAAAGATTGGATAAAGAAAACAAGTAAATATACAGGAAGAAAAATATGATTATTAGCTGCAAAATCCATAGCGTAAGAACCAGATCCTGAAGTGATTCTTATACCTTGAATCTGTTCAACTGTGGAGCCCTTTCCAGCCAGCTGTTAAATTTCATCTGGTCAGGGCCTTGTGATTCAAGTCCCATCTCTTTTCTGACAGGACTTCCAACGACTAATATCCTTCTAGCATGAAGACAAGGATCATTTTCAATTGATCCACCAAAAGAGGCACGTCGATTCACTTGTGCAAAAGGGTTTTCATCTAGTGATAAAAGATTGAAATCTTTCTCAAAATTAACAGAACTTGATCCAGGTCGCTGTAGACGTAAAGTTATCCAAAGGATTCGACATCTAACAGAATTCTTAAAGGAAAATTTTATGTGCCTAGGCACTTTATTATCTCTACCCAACTTTTCAGGACCATATATTTCTGAGGAAGATTGGGTCAGGGATTGAACATCCCATTTTCCCATGCATGACCTTTCTTCCTTCTGTATTTTATTGCTTGCCCAGATTTGGACCTGTGAATAGCAGTAGAAGCAAAATCAAAAAAGGTGAAAATTATGTACCAGAAATGTTTATGGCATCACTGTAACAGGTAGATACGGTTGTAAGCATAATTAATGTGCATTAGAAACAAGAAGTTAAAATAAATCGATGTGATAACTGCAACCAAAATTTATCAAGGACAATGGACGCAGCTATGCTGAACCAAGAGAAAACGAGGAGACTAAAACTTGCAAACTCAGAATTCTTATTTAATCCTCAAATAAGAACTAATAACAAGAGTTAATTATGGTGCTTGATATGGCATCAAAATTTATTCCAATTACAGGAGACCCCAGACCTTAGTAAAAATAGCAAACCTTTGTCCACAAAAATAAATACCAATGTAATAAAACTTTAATGTTCCAACAAAATAAAAAAACATCCAAACAAACCTCTCAAGTTGTAAAAGCTTAAGAGAAACCAAAATTTCTTATTTTTAATAATAGAAATTCCTATATATGGTCAACAAAACAATACACCAAATGCAGCCACCAGTTGTCCTTCTTTTCTCACTCCAATAATTATACTTAAGATTGTAACTGAGCCAAGTCAAGACAATAAATAATATATTTGAACTCAACTAAAAAGCTATACTCAAAACTCGATCAAGCTTTAAATTTTTATACTTAATACTCAACTCAATATGGCATTTGAAAAACCTAAGCTTAATCAAAATTCTATTATCACTAAATTCAAATTAAAAATCATTTCTATATTGAGCTTGAATACACTTGAGCAGTAAGCTTGAATTTAAGCTTAAATTGACATTTAATCATTCACATTCAGGATAATACAACTAATAGTTGAAAATAACGTAACATATAAAAATATCTATAGACATAAAAACAAGTTAATTAATTTATAAAGCTACCAAGCTATTCAAGTAGATTATTGTAGTAGTAAAACTTGGCTTGAGTAGTGCTTGAGCTTCTCTGGCTTAAAGACGGGCCAAAATAAATATTTTGCAAGCATAGCTTGAGTAGCTCAAAAGTGGCTCAAGTCATTTACACCCCATTATTTATTTAAACTTTTAACATAATCTCCTGCTTTGAATCTTGACCCTATATTTCATCAACTGGTTGAAATGTGCCCACCGTAAAAACATCAATAGGCTGGCATATCCTCCATCAACAATTCCACACACATTTATATACATGTATATACCTGACTAAATCTAATGGTTCATTATATGAACCATTTAACTTCTACATAGATCTAACAAATAAGAAACATAATAAAGGGACATGTGCACGTACGGTAGGAGCATCAGCTGCAGAATAACCACATGGACTAACAAGCATGATAACTCCACTGACATCAGAGAGGCTACTGAGAACAATGACAAATTCAACAGAATTGGTAGTTGGAGGAGCTTTCCAATACGAATGCCATGACCCAGAATCTAGTGGAGCAAGTAATGAGAAGAATGGTGCTGAATCTGTTGCAGTTTCAACCTAAAATGACATAATAGATTGTCAAACACAATAGAGATTCCAAATTCTAAACATGCAGTATTAAATCTTATAGCCAAATACTAGCATTTAGCTGAGCATTGATCATTATTAAGACTAACAGTGGCATTAATTCTTTCAGTTAGTTTCTAAGCTACTACCTCAGCCAAATACAGCATATGATATACAATTGCTTGGAATTACACTGCTACTGTTCTAAAAGGAGATGGTTGATTCTCTTCCGCAAACACTGAAAAAATCCACTATGCATACCTTAAAAACAAGGATAGCATACTAAACTGACGATGGATAGAGCATAGAGTTTCATCAGCATTGACTATATAACACAAGCATGTTAGCAAAAGAGACATCGCTAGCACTAGTTTTCTTAAACTATAATTAATTATTAAATATATCACACTTTTGTGATACTGTGCCCGCTGTAGTCCCAATATTTATCAAAAAAGCCCCAGCTTATAAGCTAAGAGTAGCTAGGACTTCAGCATGAAAAGCAGACAAGCAAAATGCAACATCTTCTCTTTGATCCCCTCACTAGTGGTCCTATTGAATGAAAAATTACAAATGATATGGGAGGAAATAATGCTACAACTTCAGGAATATTGGCCAAATAATTTTGGAAAATCCATCCATTTACTAATAAACAATTAAACGAAGAAAATTTGTGATAAACATAAAATTTAATAAAGGCAAGACCATACCGAGTATAAGAAGCTAGCCAATGGAAATTCCGCTAGTGACTCTTCCCCAGAAAGTAACTGTTGCACTTTAACAGCTCGTTGACTATCAGATGACTGACCTTCATCATAAACACTGCCCTTCAAGGAAGATCCTATAACATGATTGAAAGCTTTACATGCAGCGCTATCTGCACGATCCATTCTTCGCTGACTAATTAAGACTCTCAAATAGTCCAAGACCAATGCATCAAGGATAATATCGTGGCAGCATCTTTTACAAATAACACTATCCAGGGCTACCGAACGACTAGTGGAAATATCAACTTGGGTGCCATGGCTTGACCCACCCTGACTTGCTAGACCATTATAATTTGCACCATCCCTCAAATTACTACTCACAAGCAACAAGGCTCCTTTCCCAGCACAACAAACTTTACAAACCTTTCTTTCACATTCAGAACACAGCAAAATAGATTGCGAAGCTCCTGCAGAGGATGTCAGAGAGGATGCATGTACTGGTGCCTTTGATTCAGCACGCACCTCGCACATGCCACCAGAACAACTATCCCCAATTGCAGTAACATTCCAGAAATTTATCACATTATCATCTATAGTCCCAAGACCAATAGCAGCATTTATTTTGTCCTCAAGTGAAGTTTGTCCAAGTAAAGCAAGGGTGTTTGCCACCCTGCACAATCTTCCCATGTATGATTCATCAATTAATGCATTTGGATTAATTGTAGCAGGATCAATCCCCATGGACAACAAAGCTCTATCCCTTTCCGCGGCAGCAAGATTCAGACGAAGCCTTTCAATTTCAAGTTTCATAGCTTCCATAAAGTCTAATTTTCGTGTCTGCAAAATTGACCTAATTATTAGATGAAGTTTTCCACTCTAGCAGATTTAAACTTCAATAAGATGGAATAGATAATAACGACTTCATAGCCACATACTCAATTATTATGCCCATACGCTTGTCAAACATAAGGTAATTTATGTAGTTCTGCTACTAATGCACACAATCTAGATGATATTATAAAACAAGCAAAATGAATAGTATGAGCTGATAGTAGTTTGAGCTTGAAGAAAGTGGGCTTCTGTTTATTGATAATCAGAAAAATGTTTCTAACTGCTTTCTCTCCTACTTGCACTCATTCATATAGTCTTCCAAATCTCAATAAAAGTGGAGCAAAAATTGCTAAAAGCTGCATGGTACAACAAGTCGGAGAAATGGAGGCTTGGGATAGATAAGATATTCCTTTTAAAAAATGTCCCTCTTTTCCTTCTGCTCAAGAATCAGTATGTGCTCTTTTGGAAAAAGACTTGAGGTCCTTTTCCCATTACATATAATTTTACAGAAAAATTAATAATTTCAACATCTTTAATGGCTCTGTGGTAATTTAGGTTTCCTCAAAGCTTGAAGTAGTCTTTACCCATTTGTTTTTCCATTGTCTGATTTCTTGCAAGACATAAGAAAGGTTAAGATACCCATACATATAGTCCATGAACTATGATTTCATTAGAAATTTCTAGTTTAATGTAGGCATGTTGGACTAAGTTTTCAATTGCTTCCATCTTTAATCTCCTTCTAGTTATTGTGCAGACTTTTTTTACCTCACCTGATAATATTCTAACGTTGTTCTCTCTTTAGTTCACAACCAATCCTTACATATAGATTTCCAGACCATCAATACCCTAAATTTGTTAACCAATATTTTACTAAAGAATGTTAGTTTGCACTTTCTATAATCTTTCCTGCGCCAATAAACCTTCTTTTACATGTCAAGGAATCCAGCATCTAAGGTTGGAGTTGTTTTCTAACAGCATTTGAGCTTGGTCCTCTAATAGCTTACATTTTTTAATTAGTTTTCCTGGTGCCAATTCACCAATTCTATTGCTTCACCAGTGATATAATTTCTGCAACTTTCTCTAGTTCCCAGTTAGCAAGGCCCAATATATGAGACAGAGAGTTGGGGACACCACATTTATAATGTATAGTCATCACGGTTGCTACCATCTGTTTAAGCTTTTGGATGGGCCTTCTCCAAAATTTATGACATGATATGATAGAATACTTTAGCAGATATATATTACATTAAAAGTAGGTTGAACACGCCAGACTACTGATGATCAACCCAAAACAGAAACGAAAACAGAAATAGGACTAACAGAGATAAGATGACATTAATGGAAATCACAACTAAGGAATTTCTAGAAGAATGGAGATGTAGAGAAATACATGAAAAATATCTCTATGGATAAGGTGGACAATAATGTTATAGCACATAAGAAAAGGTCAGAACGCACCATTTTTGGCCCTGCAAGGGTCTTTAGACAATTTATATACTGCTGCGCACTATCCGTAGGCTTTGCATCTTGTGATGAAGAGAATTTCTTATCAGTTTCAGCACCATGAAATTCAACTACAGCGTTGTCTAAGAAATCAAGCAAATCACTTCCCTCTTGGATATTATTTTGCTGTAGTGGATGAGAGATGGGCTCAGAGAATGCATCCCCTCCTGTCAAAAGATCAAGCCAATCTGCAGAAGCACTTTGTTGTATTGATGCTGTCACAGGTTCAGCAGATAAACAAGTGCCAGATAATGAATTATTGTTGGTGCTAGACAAGAATGGATTAGTCTCCTCCTGAATTTTTTTGGCAAGTTCTGCTACTCTTGCACCAGAACCTTGATTATTATATATGCCTCCCCATGGAAGAGAAACTCCAAGAAATTCTATCTGTGAAAAAATGCAACATACTGACCCGTAACTAGAGTAGAAAAATACACAATCAACTAGAAAAAAGAAATCCAGAAGTGATATTCCAGTTAATAATACATCCAATTAAAATAATTCTTCAAAAGCACATCATAATTGATAATATACAACCAGATTGTACAGCATATCTACTAATGCATTTAAAAAACATGTATTCAGAAAAAAGCAGATAACTGTAAGTATCTCCACAATTAGCCATGAAACAAATATAAATATGGAAAATAAAAAATAAATGATGCATCACATAACACTTCCATAATAACTGGTCTCTACCTCACCAAGAGTCAAAGGACTTCTTCCAGAAACAGCAGGATAAAATGTAATAGCCACTATACGAGTAAGGAAGTCCAATTCTCCCTCTACTTCTTCGAATTCATACAATAGTGGAAGGATGGGTGTATCTTGAGCATGAAGACGTGCACCAGCTCCAGTGATAGCCATATCTTCTGCACTAATTGGTCCAGGTAATGGTATCAAAAGGTTTGTCCCATTGACACACTGAGGTATTGAAGCACCCTGAAAACAAGACCAGAAAAAGATTAGCAGCTTTAAGAGATTGGTTTTGCACCTATTGTGTTCATGCATACCTCTCTTATAACTTAACCTAAGAACACATAATCACATATGTAAGAAAATTCTTTTCCATTTTCCTTTGGCTAGTACAATTTGTAAGTACATGCCAATAACAAATAAGTAATTCTATTAAAATTCTTAAGCATGTTTTTTTGAAAGTGAGATTTAGAGTAATTATTGGACAGTGAGTGTTAGGAAAGCAGGAAAAAGCAAATGAAGCCAAAATATGGACTTTGGGTTGTTGTTAAACCCAAGCCTATCCAGCATTCTCAACTGGCTTCGCATTTCAGCAAGCTCGAAATTACTAACAGTAAACAAACCTTAGTTGGCTGTTTAGCATTTTCAAGCTTGGAGAAATATATACTATTCTCAGAAGTCAGAACTCTTTCAAAATGGGCAGGTTGCCACCAAGCAGCCCCTTGATGAGGATTGAGATTTTAATTCTGCCAGGTTTTGTGTTTCCTTTGCAGTTTCCTGCCTATTTAATGCTCATTATATAGGATAGTCCCTACCCTTATCTCTTCCTCTTCCAAGTAAGCTTCCATTCCTATGAGTAGTGAGAAAAGACAGACAACATTTCATGCTTTTGTGGTATTCCAATCTACAAGAGAAAATTAACAGGGGTATATATAAAGTAATGTACTTATTATCCTTTTCGATGATAAGCAACATTTTACAAAATTGAAAGGAATTAAATTTTAAGTTGACCCCTGAACCTAAATAAGAAAAAGTCATGTATAATTAAGACCATCACTTACCCCATAAGAAAAAAATTTATGAGGCGTCTTTATACACAATCTCTAAGAACAAGAATCAAGTTGTATATATGAGACAATACAGACCTCCACAACAAGTTTAAGCCCATCTAGGTGGCGTCCTGTCCTCACATCAACTGTTGACGGAAAAGTTGAATCATCTGCCCCGTGAGATACAGTTAGAAGAAGCTGACATACATGACAAGGCTCACCAAGATAGATAAAAAGTTCAACCACATCAGCAGCTTGTGGGCAAACCTGTTATACAAAACAATAATAAACTAAACTTACAAAACAATAAAGAAAAAACTGCTGGCAGATTTCAACATGAAAACCGTAGTAAGAGCGGAATGAAATAATTATAAGCAGTTGCAATTTGCGCCATTTTCCATAAAATGGAAAGACAAGGAAGAGAACATTCTAATACCCATATGAGATCTTTTCTTTTAAAGCTCAGAAGACTGGATCCACTAGGAAATATGTTGGCAGCTGGCTTTAGAAAGAAACCAGATGGTCGAGAAGGTACCTGCAAAGGTTTAGATGTCATAAATCAAATCATTCTTAATAGTAATTTGTACATTAAATTGGTTCTCAAATTGGAAGCTACATACTTATAGAACCAAATATTTTGAAATGGACTGAGAATTTCGCTCAATAGATACCCTTCTGAACCAAAAATTTTGAACCACACATAATTAAGCAGTATAATGCTACAGTATATATTTGGTCAATAAGTGTGGTATAATGGGGCTGAACATTAAAGAAAATTAATTGATAAGCAATATCACAAGCTAAATTATAATCCGCTTTAAAAGCAAATTAGCCATAGAAGGAGCTGGCAAGAGAAGGCAAAGTTTGGATCAAGTTGCTCCATGAGAATCAAAAATGAGATCTAACAATCTGGAATCACTTGCAGCACATGTCACAATTCTCAAGGCAATATGCCTCAAAAACTAACAAATAGACCAAATAATTTCCGGACATTCCTACAATGACTTCTCTTTTGCAATATGGCAAGGGAAAAGAATATTGCAGGTTTACACCAAACAACTAGTGACAAAATATCAATATTATTGCCAATAGTATACATTGCGAGATATATTTTAAAACATTCCCTTTTAGATGCATTTTCTTCTTGTAAATTGTCTTGTGATACAAATAGCCATTATATGTTCAAGATGCATTTCATCATTAATATTTGGAGCACAAAAACAAAGAAAGGGAAAAAAAACAGCCGTAGTCTTAATAAGACAAACTGAAATTACACAGCCCGGAACTCTCTCTTATGTGTTAACAGTTGTACTCTCATTTTTTTATTTTCCTTTTTTCCACTTTTCATTTAAAAATTAACGAAAAACAAATTGAGAAAGTACTTGAAGTCGAATGCAAATGAATATGAAAACAAACGATCACCCCAAGCAGATGGTTATCTTCTAGACTCTGCAAGTTCAAGATGTGAAACACCACAGTAAATTTATGGAAACTATCATTTCCTGGGAAATATACAAAGTAAAATAATGATCTTCGAACTTCTAGCATTCAACCCCAGCCAATAACGCTGTATAACTGCAAACATGGTTTATCTCCATACAATCCTTCGCTCTTTCTTATTTCTAAGAGCTATAAATGAATAAAGTATGAATCTGAAGTTTGTAGACAGGACGACTGACCACCATATATCTAAAAGCCTGTTTCAGTTTAGACACTCCATATGACCAAACAGTCAAAAGAGGAAACATGGGCATTAACCTCACTACACTACTAGCACATAAGACACATAAGATGATGCCTTATTTAGCTCTGCACTTTCCACATCCTATTAATCTTTATTTAATCAAAGACCGTGGACTAAAAGAAAAACAGTAAAGAAAAATTTGTGCGTTCTACGTGTGATTATCTAAAGAAGCATAGTTTGAATTAAGACCGTGAAAAAAGAAAGGTAATGGGGGCTTGCATAAATAATCATGAACCATCCAAAATTGGAATTCTATTACCTGAAGCCCCGGAAAATTGAGAAGGATCAAGAATATTCAGCCAATAAGAGAATCCACCAGGGAGCTTAAAAGTGGAAAGCCCCTTCTACATAAACCATACCTAACACCATCTGCTATTAACATGGGATTGCTCAAAAACTCCCTTACAAGCAAGCCCAAGAGATCACACAAACATGACATAATAGAGAAAAATGACAGAGCCTAAGACATTTGTGTAATATTTAGAGCAAATGAGCTCATTAGAGAAGTTAATTGAGATCATATTAAGGAAATAACATAGATATTCCAATCCAAAGCATGTTCGAATTTAACAAAGAGGTTCAAATGGCAAAGGGATAACTTATGAAGAAGCTTCCTTGAAGAGTAGGCGGTTGAGGAAATTTAGAACCACAAAATGAAGTTAGTTCAACTCAATTCAGTTTAGCTTTAGTCTCAAACTAGTTGGAGCTGGCTTTGATCCTTCCCTATTCACCTCAATTTAGGGATAAACATTCTGTAATCTAAGTTAGCCAGACAAGAAATTGTTATGAAGCGGCAGATGCTAGAACTTGAAATGCTCAAAAAGAAAGAAAAAAAAGAAGATATAAAAGAAACTGGTTATAGTTATAGCTGATATAAGAAAGCCCCAAAATAAAATAACATACATTCAGAGGTTTAACTGGAATTGATGGAAGATGCCTGAACAGTCTCATTCCAAGAAACATTTCCAACTGCTTCTGACGAGAGCTATCCACCACTGCATTTTTATATCTTCTTTGTAAAGTAATTTTCATATTCTGTGCAGCAGAAAACTGTTTAAACTTTCCTGCTTCTTCATTGAATATGCTAAGAATTTGGCTATGCATAGCTTTAGAACCAGTATAAAGTGTAGCGTGGATATCTCCAGCAAGAAGAAAAAGATCAGCTAACTGAGACACAGGAGATAAAATTGTTGACTGCTTGAACTCCTCAAACATCATATCAAATCTCTTCCAAGGCTTATCTGGGCAAGGATGATTCCATGTTGTGGTCCTGGTGTTATGATCAATATAATATGTCTTCCCAGTTACAGCATCAGAACGTTTCTCCCAGCCCGGTGGCAATGGAGCACTATATCCACCATGGTCACCAACTGATTGATAGCCATATCCCAAATCACTATCCAGTGATATGCCCAATCTCCTGCATTGCTCCACAAAAACTTGGAGAGCACCAAAGTAACTAGCAGCATTTGTTCTATCTAGAGAATCTGCACAGTTAAAACGTATAACTCCATTTTGATGTGATCTTAAGCAGAAGGCACCTGCAAAATCATCATTGTAGATGATTTCACCTCTGCAATCATTAAGTCGTTGCCGTGAAAGTAAATAGTCCCCTTCAGAAATGCCTATAGCCATAGTAGGTGCTTTGAGAAGTTTCCACAATCCCTCAATTGTTTGCTGTTCACCTTTTAGTTTCACACTAGCATGCCAGTCATAATTTATTAAATGTACTCGAGTATAAGGAAGTTTTCCAGTTGATCTGATGTAGTTCAATGATTCCTCAAAATGCTGAACTAGGAGACATTCTGATTTTCCTTCTCCATTCCTCAGCAGATTGATGCATACAATGGGAACAAAGGCTTTTTTCTTCTGACTTCCTCCAAAAGTTGCATCAAAACTTCGAGCATCATATCGTCTACTCAACCTCTGATAGTATTGTGAGCTTCCTTTATAAGGATCCCTATCTGAAACATAAATTTCTGCTTCTGCTGCAGTAATCTTTAGTTCTGCACCCCACCAGATTGGAATAGTCCCCCTTCGCCAGATGTAAGTGTTGAAAGGAACACTTTGACCAGTCCTTTTAGGCACCCATACAAGTTGCTCACACTCCACTTCATTTCCTGTTTATGCACATGCTTCATAAGTCCAGCAAAACTTGCTTGAAAACAATGAGATGAATGGAGCCAACTAAATGAAATAAACAGTGTAATATCAATGCTATATGAAGGATACAACAACCGAAAGCAGAACACTTTGAAAGTTTTTGTGCCTGAAAAAAGGACAAAAATAACAGTAACACCCTCCAGACAACATAAAAGTTGTAGCAGAAAAGTATATATGCATCTAAACACCAATTTATCTTCATTTTTGAATAATGAACAGTTCATTTTTGTTAAAAAGAAAAAATTGTAGTCCACAGTACCCACTATATACTTAAAGGTTGTGAATATTCAAAACTTCATAAAAGGCTACAAACAGTTTTAAAGTTAGGAAGCAAAAAGAACATGAAAGAAAACAGATTCAGAATAATTCCTAAATCTTAAACACCTAAGTTAACAACACAGGACTGCCTATTAGAAAAATAATTTCTAATTTGAAGTGATGCTACTGGATTATCTTACCTGTGCTAAAACATGAATTTAACCCCCTAGCCAAGTATCGGGTGCCAGGATGCAGCCTACTACGACGAGCTGTAAGAGCAACAATCCCTTCTAACTGACCCAAGCTTCCAAAACTTCTAGATTCTGCAAAGCCCTATACATTAATATCAAGCAAACAGAATCAAAATGTATAATTTCTATCTCAGCCATTATATTTTTCTGTTTTGAATAAAATAAATTGAGATTGTAGAGCATATAAATCCCAGTAAGGATGCATTAGAAAGAAAATGGTAATAAAGATAGGATAGAAAAGGGAGCATTCTGCAAAGGCCTGTCACCAATGTCAAGCAAACAGAATCAAGATGTATAAATTCCATGTTACGCACTTTTTTCTATTTTTTAAGATAAAACAAGATTGCAGTGCAAATAAATCCCAGTGACCATGTATTAGGGAAAATTTCAAATAAAGATAAAAAACAAGAAGAAGAGCACACAAACAGCAAAAATGGCGAGGAAGAAGTAGCTAAACGTAACTAAATTTACAAGAGAATATGCAATAGCCTGATACATAAAATGAACAGCGGATAAAGAATTGCCATAAGATTTTCAATAGCAAGCATACACAGCAAGATTTTAGCATATAAAAGTTGTAGGGCAAAATATAGCAAAATAATTTGGCAGAGTGGTAATGCTGGCCAAAATAAAGGTCATGATGAAGGAAACAGAGAAAATTTCTTCCCACAAAGCATTTTAATGGAGAACCAGAAAACCAATAATTCCAAATATCATTTCATAGGACAGTCAAATGCACCAAATAATTTGAAATACAATTAAGAAAAAGAACATAACAAACAGAACCAAAATAGTAGTGATCTAAATATGGAATTATGGATGAGTTGCTAACTTCATATTAACTTCTTCATAAGGATGGTATTCAAAGTACAGTTTCCTTGCACAAACACGAAAGAAAATGATAGATCAAAAATAGAATGAAGTAGCAAAACAATCCTGTACAGGCTAAATTTCTTGATTCAAGATGATCATTCAATTGGATTGAGGATATAAATTTGTTAGTTTCAAGTTGCCTAGTGGTAATTACTAAGAACTGCAGGACATGTCTAAACTCCAACACTTCTTAGGATCTTTAAACAGCAACTTAAAACAGATATGTTAATTTGTAGTTTGAAATCTGTGTGGGAGACAGACAGCTAACTTGCTCATATTCCAAGGCGATGTTCCTTTGTTGCTATCACAATCCTGAGACATAGAAGCTAATCCACTTTATCACTTTGCACAAAGTGCCCACAAAATAATGGAAATAAAATTAGTGGGCTGCACATCAGACTGACCAGACGACCAGCTTAACCCAACTCCTATGCATTTGGTTATATCTGTTTTTTATCCAAAGAATGAGAATAAGGTCTGCAGCAAGCCAGATGAAGTCAGATGTTTTCTAGTTGGTCTGAATCCAATGGTTAATGCGTTTGTTCTATGTTGAAATTAACACACCTTGGATTGACTCATATATGATACCATCTAAAATACTCAACCATAGGCAGCAGTATAAGTCTCAAGCAATCACAATATAAACGATAACATAATAATATTCTCTGATTCTTGGTTGAAACTTGTTCTAATTGATAGCTAGCATGTTTCACTCACCTCTTTTGAATAACTGTTAGCAATGCCTTCTAACAACTTAAGCAGCTTTTAGAGTAACAGTTAACATGACATTGCTTAAGCCAAAACTTCCATGTTGGACTCACCACTGGGATATAAGTGATGGTAATATAAAAAATAAAAAATAAAAATTAGAAAAACAGCTCACAACCTAACAGCACAAGTTTTCAAATAAAAGATTGTTCAATAGCTTCAGGCCAAAGCTTTCATTCCCTACAGCATAGGCCTCCACCTGAATTAGCAAGCCAACTCATTTGCATATACAATCTTTGTATTCATTCATTTATAATTTTCTTTAGCTTTGTCCAAATCAAATCTATGCATGCTCAAGCATACAGTATTTATGAGATATATGCCCATGCAACCACATAAGAGCAAATAGTGAGCAACAAAGAAAGCATCAAGCATAACGTGGATTAATTTCAAGTACAAAAGACTTTTAAAAGCAATAGCAATCAGAAAAGCAGTGTAAAGCTACTGAGCTTGAAACAAAACCTGCAGAAGAGTGACACAATGTAGTGGAAGCCCAATGTTTCTGAAAGATGCAGAAAACCATCCATTCCAGACAAATTCATCATCAGGCTTTTCTAAGGGGCTGGGGCTCGGAAAAGCTCGAGTTATATCTCTAGTCTCACAGAAATAGTGCTTCCCATCAATATCAAGCTCAGTTAACTCTTGAATATTCTTTACTTCTCCTTTACCTTGCTGCTCAGGATTTTGAAGTGATATCTTAATCCATTGGCTCTCCGTCACTGTATAGACACAACCTCCGCCAGGCAAATTCGGAATGCTGGCCGTTAACTTCGTAGCTACAAGAAGCAATCCAAAGCTTCCTAGGGCAGCATAACCTAAAATTGCCCTTGCATAAGTTGTACTCCTACATAGCCACCGAGATCCATTTGTAATATAATCTAAAGCTTCATCTTCAGATTTGAAGACGTCGTATCCAAGTTTCCCACTGTAGCGAAGTGCCCCTGTTGTTGGATCAATATATATGACCTGAGTGTCAGTCCTGGAGGACAAGCTCGCAACAATGTATACTTCACCAGAATCCAATGTCACAACGACGACAGATGTGTGTCTTGAACCACCAACTGCAAGAAAAACAAAAAACGTACAATAAAAATCTTAATCCAATTTTTGATACACAATATGAAAATTCATTAAATGATACGCACCAGGTGATTCCATGCGCACTTAATGAAGTTGTTTAACAGCTAGTGAAAGCTCCAGGTTTTAGCATCCGTGACGAATATATAACAAATACTCAACAAAACAGAACGGGACTGAAAAAGGCACAAGAATTTAATTAATCAACATAAGAACTAACTAGAAGTAAGAATAACAATACTGCAAAAGGAGAACGCTGATTAAAGCTAAAAGAAAAAATAATTGAAGCGTAGAATAAACAAAAAATGAGAACATTTTAAAAGTATTAAGTCAAAAAAAAAAAAAAACAAATTCAGTTCTAGCAATTGTTTTCCCATCTAACTTATTTTAATTTTTCCATGCTTATTGCTCCCAATAATATATCAACAATTCAAACATAAGATCTTAACAATATTCCATTAAAGATCTAACAAGCTTCATTTTCCAGAAACAAAAGAAGAAGAAAAAATTAAAAATTTATAACAATTTACTGTGAGAATAGAACTCAGAAAGCTTAACCAAATTTGAGAAAATTGAATTTAGAACGTAAGTTAATCTGACCTGATCGCGAACAAAGAGATGCAAGGATTTGAGAGAAAGAGAGAGTTTCAATGGAAATAAGTGGAGAAAAGTAGTATGTTTTTCTTAAAAAAGAAAAAGTTTAAAGAATAAAAGACGAAGAAAATAGAAATTAAAATCGCATACGGTACGGTCCAGATAATTAAAATTCTTGCATATCTAAAGTTTGTAATTAAATGATATATTAATTTTGGATTGTCTATTATTCGACGTTATGTCCCTTACCCTTTGTTTGGTTGGAAAAAGGCTGAAATTTACCTATAAAGAATAATTTCTGGTATAGATTGGCCCTCTATATTTTTTTTAGCCAGTTGCATATAATATCTCGCCAAACGAAGTTCTTAAGCCCTTCTTTTAAACTTGTTAATGACGGAGCTGAAGTTCAAAATATATAATGGTTAGTAGGACCGACATGTAAAAATAATTTAATAAATAAGTGGGACTCATCTGCTAGCCACATCAGCTTCTGATATAAAAAAAAAGTTTATTGTGAAATTGTGGGAGTTATTGTCATGTACTAACTAGGGATTGTAACTTACTATAATGAATCCCAACCACCAACCTTAGGTTAAACTGTAGGGGCTAAATCGATTGATTAAAGCTCATTTACTCTAACCCTAATACATTACTGAAATTACCACTCAACCATATAGCAAGGAAGTGAGTTACGACTGTATTTAGGTGTATACTATGTTTGCAAATTGGAGTTACCAAGTATGTTAAAGCGAAACATGTGGTTCTCACTGTTTTATTTTATTATGTTTTCAAATGTGATTGCTTTTTATTATTATATGTTGAGTTGTCCCTTTCGAAATAGTGGTCCTCATGTGGTGTAAACTGAGTTAACTATTGCGAAAGCTTTATTACTTGAGCTATATGTGGTTGTATACACTACGTATATTTGTTGTCTGCTTGATGTCACAAGAAAATGATTTTATTATTTTATTTTATGCAGAATGGATGGTATTGTGAATCTGAGATTTAATTGGCGGTAGATGGCAACTACATCCAAAAATTGATTATCTAGATCATGATATTGATATACTATATGGTTTTGATTCTGACTTCCTCTGCTATGGACATATTAAGGATAGATATAGAAATGTGCTTGGGTATGCAAATGTGGAACGTATTTTTGTACTTGAACTTGGAAAAGAAATGGAAGATGGATTGTATTTAGTTGAAGATGATGAGGGAATTAGGAGAGTTTTGAATTATATTAGCAAATACAATTGGGTGAGAGAAATAGATTTCTATGCTGATAACTCCATAGATTTTCAACCAAATATTCTGGAGATTGAATGGAATGTTGATGTGAATGCATCTGTTGCAGACATTAACAATAAAATGCCTACACAGAGTAGCTATTTCAATGTGGGTGATAGAGCTAATGCTAGTCAACCTAAGTCTATTGTTACTGAAGAACCTTTTTATAGTTTTGGACCTACAGATTATATTAATAATAAGGAAAAGGATGGTGAAGATGATAGTGCAAATAGAAACAAAAATGATGAAAGTCAAAAATCTAGTGATGAGGAAAGTGAGTTTGAACAATCTGCACCTAGGGAAAGGGTCAGATATGATGAAGGTGATGGGCAAAGCCATTTGATGCTTGGAATGACTTTTGCTAATGCTAATGAGGCTAGACAAGCAATAGCAAAGTATGGAGTAGCTCTAGGTGTTAAGCTAAAAATCAATCCAAATGAATCATTTAGACTTAGGATTAAATGTATCAATGAGGAAAGTTGCCCTTTTATACTTTTCATTTCAAAAGATGGTAAAAACTCTAGATTGGCAGTAAAGATACTAATACCTTAGCATAGGTGCTTTAGGGATTTCTCACTCCCTGGTGCTACTGCTAGGTTTTTAGCCAATTATTTCAAGGGTAGGATTTATAAAAATCCTTCAATAAAGATAAAACAAATGAAAGATGACGCATAGAGCTTGTTAAAAATTAATGTTAGTCTAGCTAAGTGTAAAAGGGCTAAGAGAATGATAATTCAAGAAATGGATGAGAGTTTCAATGTGGAGTTTGGTTATTTGGAAGTATATGCAACTGCACTTAAAAGAAGCAATCTTGATACAAAAGCAGAGATTGAGTTATGTAAGGAAGCATTGAAAGAAGGAAGAAAGATGTTTAGGAGGATGTTCTTGTATTTTGATACTCGTGAGAGGAACTGGAAAAGTGGATGCAGACCTATCATAGGTTTGGATCGATGTTTCTTAAAAGGGGTTACTAAGGATTAGATTCTTACTGCAGTAGGCAAAAATAGTGATGATCATATGGTGCCTATCGCATGGGTAATGGTAGACAAAGAGAATAAGAATTATTGGAGATGGTTTTTGCATTTGCTAAAGCAAGAACTTGAACTTGGAAATGGAACAACCTATACTATAATCTTTGACATGCAAAAGGTGAGCAATTTTCATTTTCTTTGCTTGTATTTTTATTTTTGTAGTATACAACCTTTTACAATTGTAGTATTGGCTACTCTTTTATGCTTTAGAGTCTCATTGATGCTGTGGAGAATGTCTTACCCCTTGCTGAGCACAGATGGTGTGCGAGGCACATTTGCTCCAACTGGTCCAAGCAATTGAGAGGGGGGGAATTGAAGAAAAAGTTTTGAATTTGTGCTTGGAGCACATTTGAGGAGGAGATCAAAGATAATTTAGAGCTTCTTGGTGAAGTGTCAAAGAAGGTAGCAGAAAACCTTCTAAAATATCCACCCCATTGTTGGTGCATGGTCTATTTCTCTAGCAGAGCCAAGTCATACATGGTAGATAATAACATCTCTGAATGTTTTAACTCCTGGATACTAGAGGCAAGACATAAGTGATACGAACTCGAACCGGATACGTTCAAACACCAAGATGAGCAATAGCGAGAAACTCAAACTGATAAACGCTCTCCCTATTTAAGAGAAAGCACCCTTACCAATATTTGAATTGTTGCCCCAAAATCTAACTTAAAAGTTTGCAATTGATTATGGAACTAACAAAGTTAGCAATATAACTACTAAGCCTTTTAATTATAAATAGATGAAGAATGTTCAAACAACCCAAGAAACTAATAAAAAGTTGATTGATTGATTAAACATGTAGATGTGAAACTAAATTAAATAAATTAATTTAATCTCAAGAAATTCAAGAGTTAACAACTTAAGGAAAATAAACTTATTCAAAATGATGTATTGATCTAATGCCCTTTTGGCTGAAATATATAGCTTTATTTATAGAGCTTTGAAATGATTCTAACCCTAAAAAAGACTAAGAGAAGCACCCTTACCAATAAGTTCAAATTGTCGCTCCAAGATCTAACTTGAAAGTTTGCAATTGATTATGGAACTAACAAACTTAGCAATAGAACTACTAAGCCCTTTAGTTATAAATAGATGAAGAATGTTCAAACAACCCAAGAAACTAATAAAAAGTTAATTGATTGACCAAACATGTAAATGTGAAACTAAATTAAACAAGTTAATTTAATCTCAAGAAATTCAAAAGTTAACAACTCAAGAAAAATACACTTCAGATCTAATGCCCTTTTGGCCAAAATACATAGCTCTATTTATAAGGTTTTGAAATGATTCTAACCCTAAAAAGGACTAAGAGATAAGGAATAAAAATCAAACCTTATAAAACTCCTAATATGCGGCTGATCTTATCCCTATAAGAAAGGATAAGATAAAGAGTAATATAAACAAATTAAAATCCTAAATTCATGGAAAAAGTTCTCTTTTATCCAGTACTTCCAAAAATAGAGGAAATTAATAAAAAAATGGATCCACTACGAATTTATCTTGAAAAATTCAAAGCTCTTTTTGCAGGCTCCAGCAGCTTATGAATTGTAAGGCGTGGTCACGCCTTATTGACAATGATCTTCTGTACAGATTTTGCATAGCTCGCTGGTTGTAAGGCGTGGTCATGCCTTATTGAAGACGAGTTTCTGCCTCAATCTTTATTAATAGCAATTACTGTCACTATCTTCAAGGCATTGTTATCATCATCAAAAGCACCATCATTAGCCATCTTCAAAACATGCTCCAAGTAAGAATTTAAGGCTTGCTTGAACTTCTTACTCCTTACTCGTGTTATTAGTCCTCCATAGGCTAGTGGATCCATGCTAGTTGACTTAGATGCATCCTTGGTTGCATCAATAAGCCTATAGTTAGTATGTTAGAGGAAATAAGACTACAAGCAATGAATCTAATTAAAGAGAATAAGAAAATGGTTGACAGATGGATTAATGATTAGAGTCCAGCTTGTATGGATTTGTTCTAAGACAATAAAGAAAATGCTTCAGGTTGCAGAGTAGTGTTGAATGGTCAGAATGGTTATAAGATTGGGGAAGGTAATAATAAGTAGATAGTCTTTTTAGATAGAAATTTGTGCACCTGTAGGCCATAGGATCTTACAGGCATCCCATGCCAACATGTCATTTATGCTCTATATCATTCCAAGCTTGATCCTTTTTCACATATCAGCCATTTTTATCATAAATCAACCTAGCTAGCCTCGTATCAGTTCCCATTATTATCAATCCCTGGTAAAAAATTCATGAGATGTGAGGAATACCAGGGAATAAAACCTCTTCCATTGACTAAAATGTCAGGCAGGCCTAGAAAGAAGAGAGTTCGATGATCAAATGAGCCTAATACAACCAGCAAAGTTGGAAAGCTTACTAATAAAGGCAAGAAGCAGAGTTGTGGATTGTACACAGAATAAGGACATAATAGAACTAAGTGTCCAAATAAGAACAAGAAAGTAAAATACATATTTCTGCATCATATTGAGTATTTGTATTATTTAGTTTTTGAAATTCTAAAAGGTGCAATTGTTTCTCATTAACTTTATAGGGAACAACAACAAGCACACCAGGAAGTGCTGCAACAAGTGCTCCAGGAAGCATACGAGCAAGTGCTCCAGGAAGTACATCAGCAACTACTCCAGCAAGCACACCAGTAACTGCTCCAACAAGCACACCAGCAAGTGCTCCAAAAAGTACAAGTGCTAATGTAACTGCAAGAAGCTTAGGAGGACAGTGTGTAAGAAATTCAAGGAGGATAAATGGTTTGGATGTCATGTGGATTTGAATACAGGAAGAATAACTTACAATGTCAGGAAACTTTTCATACTTATTTTTTCTTTTAATATTAGTTTGTGGCATATTTTTTCTGATATTTTAACATTCACAGCCTGGACAAACTAATGAAAGAGTAATTAGTGAAGGTCTCCTCAGACTAGGTTCCCAGTACCATGTGAAAGAGACTTCAAAAGAAGCAAAGAGAAAAGGGATGCATCATCCATTACAAGGACAATCAAATTCACTAGAGATGGCTCAGAAGTCATATTTGCTACTAACCTGCCATTTGAACCTCCAGGACTGCAATGGAGAGGAGTTGCAATTACCTCTTCACAATTGCAAGCTCAAAAAGAGTAACTAATAGGCAAATAGAAAAAAAAAGGCAAGATAGTTAGTGATACTACTACAACAGATCAATAGTTTACCATAAAATATTAGTTTGAATGGAGCACATTTTTTGTATTTTTATTGCTACTTTGGTGTTTTGTGCCTTAGAGCAAGCAATATCTTTTTTTGTATTTTGTTGCTACTTTGGTGTTTTGTGCCTTAGAGCAAGCATTTTTTTTTGTTGCTACTTTGGTGTTTTATGCCTTAGAGCAAGCATTATCTTTTTGGTCAATATTTAATTACAGTAACAGGTGATGTCAGTAATTAGCTTTTTGTATATTGTTGCTACTTTGGTGTTATTTGCCTAAGAGCAAGTGATGTTGACACTTTAGCTCAATATTGATTGCAGTATGCCAGCAATTGGCTTTTTGCTCATTGGTTATGATTATGAATGTCGTTTAGCAAAGCTTTTCCATTTACAACAATTCATTTCAGTGCATAGCCAGTGTTCAAATCAAGTGTCATAATTTCATTTCATCAACTCTTAACAAAACTACACAAATAATAGTTGTACTACAAGCAATTTACTACAACTAATATCATTTCACCAAATTCTTATAAACAATGCAAGCTAATAATGCAATTAACAAGACAACAAAATCATTTTTCATCTTCTTGTTTTCATGTTGAAATTATTCAATTTATGTTTCTATGCTGGCTTTCAAATTTCTTAGCTCAGTCCACATCTTTTCCATTTCATTCTGCAAATCAAGTGCTGCAAATCTCTTTCATTTCCTTTTATCCTTTTCTCTATCTTCATACTTCAACCTCCTAATCTCTGCCTTTAAAAAAGAGTTTTCAACTATCAGTTCATTAATCATTTTGATTCCTCTCACAGTTGATGACTCATCATGCCATTCGAAGTACCCATATCCTCCAACCTAGAAATCATATATATCTTACATTATAAACTTAACTTTGGACTTTTATAGCACTTTCAAAATTTTCCACATTTATAGAACTTTCGATGTCCAGAACTTTCGCCATTCATAGAACCTTCAACATTCATAAAACCTTCGACGTCTTGAACTTTCGACATTCACAGAACCTTAGTGTCATTGCTTCATGTGGTTGTTGATGATGGCAATGTAGTTGAAGAAGAAGCCATCATCAATGTTAATTAGAATCAATTGGTTAATTTAGGGTTCCTTATTTTGTATGAAAAGGAAAGTGATGAAAGAAAAGGGGAGATGGTGGTGGAGAGTAGTTATTCTCTTATTACCGTTGGGTTGTAGGTCCTATTTCATTTGCCACATCAATTACATTTAACGAAAGTTTCTTCCATTCTTCAGCTCCGTCATCAACAGGTCTATAAAAGGGGTTTAAGAACTTCGTTTGGCGAGATATTATGTGCAACTGGCTAAAAAAAATATGGAGGATCAATCTGTACCTCAGGTTATACTTTAGGGGAAAATTTATTACCTTTTCCTTGTTTGGTTAGAAGAAAAGGCAAAAGAAGAGAAATTAGAATTACCTTTTTTAGTTACATACTTAAATAATAAATAAAAACAAAAAAGAAAATCAAGAAAAATAATATATTCCAACTACTCCTCAAAGCACTATTTATATCCTTTCAAATTAAATAAAAGAAAAACAAGGAGCATAAAGAAATTAAAATAAATAAGTCAAGAATTTATTATTTTATTATCCATCAAATAAAAATATAAAATCTTAATAAGGCTCAGTTTCACATAACCTTTCAAATTCTTTTTTGTTTAGTTTTGATTTTTTAATTTTTTTAAAATCTATTTTTCAAATTTACTTTTTATAGATCGCCATAAAATTAAATTTTTTAAGAATTAATTTTAAAATTAGTAAAGAAAATTTTGAAAGTAAAAAAGCTATAATCATTAATTTGAAAAGTTATACTAAATAGAATTTGAGAAAAATATAGTTATTCAAAAATAGATTTTTTTTATTATAAAATATGATAAAATATATTATTTCTCATTTCTTTTTCAATTAGAGTTGTTTAATTAGTGATAAAATAGGATACAAATGAAAAATAAAAATGAGTGATCTTCATCATTAATATTTAATTTGTTAAAATTATTTTTAAATTGAGATGAGATTCTCTCATCAGCATAAACATTTATTTCTTTCATTTAAATATTTTATTTCTATAAAAATCAAATTAAACTAATTATAATGAAAGTTTTCAAAAAGAAAAAAAGTAATTATAAGGGTCAAATAAATAAAATTGTAATTTATTATTTGTATCTTTTATATTTATGAATATAATAATAAATTAAATATTTTTTATAATAATTAATTATTACAAAAAAATTATTGATTTGAAGTTTTATAAAGCATATCACTTTCCTTTCTTACAAAGCTTCTCCAAATAGAAAACCCTAGCCACCTATAGCTATCTTTTGTTTTTGTATTTTTTTATTGTCGTCTGTAACTTTTCTTTGTCGTCGATGGTAGCTAATTTCAACTCTTTGTTAGCTATTTCTTTTCTCTTTTTTTTTAATAATAGTCTTTTCCAGTTTTAATAACTAACCAAATCATATTCTCATCCTTTTCCACATGAATTGGTCAAAACTTATAGATTTTGATAGTAAAATCTCTTATATTTCTTTAGTAGTGAATTTGAAAAAACAAATGACAAATAAAAAATATATAGAAAAAGATCTCATGCCTATTAAGGTTTTAACATTTGAAAATGAATCAAAGTCTCACAACAATGAAAATGAATTTATTTAGTTGAAAATTCATTTAGGATTTTATGTTAGATTTACTTTTTTTAGTTGTTTGTTAATTTTATTGATGAAATATTATGAATATTTTATTTTATCTTCCTTGATAGGAGTTTATTTATTTTTATTTATGGGGGTTTATTTGTCTTCCTCTATGGAAGTTTATTTATCTTCCATCATGGGAGTTAGGATGAGTTTAAATGTAATATTCAAAAAATCGGACTCATCAAACGATAATGAAGTCGATTTGTGGTTTAGTATAGCCCCGTGAAATGTGTTTCTTACTAATATGCCAAATGCAGCCAATATGCTGCATATAATTGTTCTATCAACACAATCGATGAAGTTTAGAGGAAAAGCTCATATTTATAGTAAAATTAGTATATATTTCTTCAACATAATCAAGTTTACTTATCTATCACAAATTGTACTTACTAATCATTATTAATGAAAAACTATTTTTACTTCAAAAAAAATCATTATTATTGATGTTAATGATAAATGAAATTTAATTCTCGTGTCTTATAACATTTTAGCACTTAACAATTAATATTGTTCTTTAACTGTTAAATCGATAGCATTAGATCAGTGACTTTTTCATCACAATCTAACAGTTAAATAACAAAATTAGAAGTTATTAAGCTCTAAATTCATATTACTAAATATTAGCAACATGATAATAATGGTTAATTATAATGAATTGGTTGAATCCTTGTGAATCCTAACTTTTTAATAACAGATATTTACTTTTGTCATAATTTATTACCAAATACTTTTTCTATTCTGAATCAAATGGACGAGATTTTTGATTCATTTCATATTTTGCTCATTTTGGTAAACTTAGAAAAAAATGAAAATTCCTCTTGCCAATTTTCTCTCTTTAAAAGAATTAAGAATTCCTCACTCTAGTTCTCTCTTTCTAAACTATATTATACCCTCACTACACCCTCTTTATACTACAATATTCTTTACTACTATACTATTTCATTATCACTTATTGCTTACCAGTAGACCTGTTCATGGGCCGGGCTTGGGCGGGCTCGTGCCGGGCCTGACTTTATTTTGAACAAGCCCAAGAATTTTTTAATATCTCTCTCAAGCGAAATTTTTAGAAGCCGACCAATGTTAAACCACAAATCTTGATCGGATGCAGGCGGGTTGGTCGGGCTTGAGTTTAGTTTTATTTAAATATATTATTAATAATAATAAAATTATAAATAGAAATAATAGGTAGCTAAGTGGTATGTAGCATTTAATTATAAGTTGAAGGTCACAGGTTTGAATGCTAAGTATGATACTTTTTTTTCTAACTAAACTAAATATTGGACCGAGCCAGGCTTTTGTGGGTTCGAATCGGGCCGGGCAGGTACCCAGGCTCATGAACAGGTCTACTTACCAGTCATTTGAACCACCGCTCCAAGAGTTGTTGCTACATGTACAATAGCCTTTCATTGCTTGCTTTTCTTATGTGTTGATCTCTCTCTATATTAATATACTATGAAAACATAGGCTAAAGATACTAACTCGCCTTACATAATTTAAACTACTAAAAAAACTTAAGATACTTGGTTATTCTATAATTTATAACCATATATTTTTTTAAAGAAATATATAATTTTTAATTTTCAGTAAAGACAATATTGGCCAAAAACTTAGATTTTGTTTAATTTAAAGTTTTAGCCAATTATTTTACCCTCCTTAGAAATAATTACAAATACCTCAATGAGATTCATCGAGGGACCTAAAAATTCTAGCTAGGGGAGCAAATTCTAGGCAGCAATAGAATTGCTTTATGAAATAATTTTTTTATAAATTGAAGCACGTGTGCAAATTAAGTTAATTTTTTCTTTTTAATTATTTCACACCTTACTAATTTCATAAACAGTTAAAAATGCATATTTTTGAAAAATAATGGGCAAAAGTGCATAATAGTATAAACCTTAATGCAAAAGAGACTAAAGCTCTGTTTGGAATTAAGATTGGAAAAATATCTTTTCAATCTCAATTTATTATTTTTTATTATTTTTTAAATTTTGAAAATTACTTTTTACAAAAAGCATATGAATTAATGTTTTTTCTAAAAGCATGTTTGAGAAAAAAAAAAGTTTACAAAAAAATAAAAAAAAACTCATATATTAAATCAAAAAAATTTCAAATATATTTTTTAAACACTCAACCGCAATTCTAAAAGTATTCTAAATGGACTCTTACCACATAAGACAGAACTTCTATGAGCTTATCCATGCAAGCAACATTGAAACTTTTTTTTCTTCAATTCATATTATTTTAGAGCTGTTGTTCTTAGTTATGTCTACTGGGTTCTAATATATACATCATATTTTACATAGATATTTCATTTTTATAGTTAAAATGGAAGTAATTTATTCAACTTAAATTGACATCTTATATTTCTACTATCAAATCAAAAGTATAATAATTAGATAATAATGTTTATATTTTATTGTAGACATATAAACTTAGAACATATAATAGGGTTATTACTAAAACTATTTATAAGATATATGGAGGAGTGAGTAGCTTAAACTTATGCTGTGTTTGGTTAAATTCCATTAAGAAAATTATTCCATTTGAGAGAGAAGATTTGAAAAAGAAAATGAAATAGAAATTATAAAGACGAAAAAGATATTTTGGTATTATAAAATATATTGATTGATTAACGTGAAATTCATTAAAAAAATTTATTTATTTGATCAAAAGTTAGCTTTAGATTTGTAAATAAGTCTATAAATTTTTATGGATTTCAACCAAAGATAATGTTAGTGATATGAAAGAGACGCGAACAAGGAAAAATTTAAAAATATATATGGTACAAAATATAATTAAACTAAAATAGTTAAAGACATAAAATGTGAGCAAGGATAAGGCATGATAAACTTAAGGAGGTAGAACGTAATATTAAGGATTAATTCTTTGTATCTATAGAAAGCTGGTGATGGAATATCAAATTCAGGTCATCATTAGATTTTTGTTTAGAGGGAAGAAATTAAGTGATATTGAAACTCATTCTCCTTGGTTTCTCTTTTATGTTTCATTTTATTCTCTCTCTAAAAATAACTAATGATTGTTTGAATATTCTAATTTGTAACTTTTCTTTCTTATAACGAGAAAGAAAAAAATTTAAATTTCGAACTTAAAACTTCCGTTGGAACTTTATTTAGGACTAGATTCAATCTTCCAATAATTAAATTATATAACAATAATATTCATCAAGCTTAACATTTTTGAATTATGTGTTTTGTTTGATTAATAGGATATTCTCTATTATAAAATAATATATATTTATTCTTTTTTGTTGAATTATAATATTTTTTTATTGTTTTAGTTATTAGTTGAACTAGTCGTTTACTCGTGCGTTACACGACTGTTATTATTATTTCGATTATAAATTAAGTTGATAGATACATTTTAATAAAAATCTTAATATTTATTTATTTATAATATTTTAAAGAATAATAGCAAATTAGTTATTTTTAAATGTCTTTCTTAATTTTTTTAATTTTATTAATATAATAATACAATAATTGTTTTAAAAATATTTATTAATTTTAGTATTGTATAATTTAATACTACAGTTGATATTATAATTTTTTAGCGTTAAAAATTATATAATTAAAAAGAAACTAAAAATATACACAAAAAATATCAAAAAGATATTACTTAATTTGTATCATTATGAAACCGGCCAAATGAGGAAGATTTTTAATTATTATTTTGTATCTTTATATTCAATTTTCATGAGTTGAATGATATTCCATATATCTCTATAGTAGTTAGTGTGGTTCGGCGACATGAAGATGTGTATTTTAAAAATTATACCATAATAAACCAAAAGGTAATTAATAAATATATGAAAATATAATTAATATAAAACCAAAAAAGTCATTTAAGTATGTGAAGAAGAATAATAGTTTTATATTCATAACAACTATTTGAATTTTTATGACAATCAAACTATGGATATAGATAAAAAATAAAGATAATACTGATATAATTTCATTAAAAAAATAATACTAAAATGATACCAATAAAATTTTAAAATGATACCATAATGCAGCTAAAAAAACTATTTAAATAATTTTTTAGATCTTAGATCATAAGTAAAGAAAATCTTATACCGTAGAATTAAAAATTTTCAGTTTATTTATGGTATATATCATAATCATAATATATATAAATGTGTGAATAGGGAAGGACATACAAATTTACTAAAATAACCTTCTTAATTATTTAGTTAATTGAGTTAATTAGGTTATTTATTAATATACTTCAATAATAAAAATATTAAAAAATTATTAAGTGAAGTCTAACTCCAAAGACCAACTCTGTTAGAATTTTAACTCAAAAATGATTCTAATATTAGAAAATAGAATTATAATTATATTTTGCTATATTTTTTATCAAGTGATGCAATTAACGAATGCACATAATCTTAATTTATGCTTATAAAATAATTGAATAATTTCTTTACGCTATTTTTTATATTAAATTACTTAGTTTTGAAATAAGATTAGAATTGTATAATTATTATGCCAAAAAAAGTCTTTTGAATTTCTACATAAATTTTTGTACTAAATTACTTAGTTTAGGATTAGAATTGTATAGTTATAATGCCAAAAGAGGGTTTTTGATTTTTATATTAAATTACTTAGTTTTGGATTACAATTATAATTGTAATCAATTATATACTGCTGAACTTACTTTTCAATATTTTTATTAATCAATTTTGTTATAACAAGCTTTTAATTTTAAAATTTAATAAACAAAAATGGTTATTAATATCAACAGTACCAGTGGTGAGAGATTAATAAACTTAAATCAAAAAAATTGTGAGAAGTCTTTAATTGGTCAACCATCATGAGGTGTTTTTTTATTTTAATTGCTTATTATCAAAACTTGATTTTCTTATTTGTTTTATTTTAATCTTAATATTTTTCATATTTTAATATATTATTAAAATAATTTATTAATTATTTAGTTAATTAAGTCAATTATTAATTAATTTTATTAATAAAAATATTAATAACTTATTAAATATCGGTCTAACTCTACCAAAATAAATAAATTAAGATAATACACATAACTTCTTGATAATTTTAATATCATTACATGAATAGTACTATAATAATAATAATTAATAATAATAAGAGTATGTGCATCAAGAAAATAAAGGGAAAATAATTTACAAAAATATTTAAATAAAATTATAGTTAACAAATAGTTAGAGGCATTTATAAATGTCTAGCATATTAACTTTTATCTTTTAAATTATTTTATTTTATTAGATGTATAATAATGAATTTAAATATTAAATTTATATGCATATTTTAAATGAAAAAAAATTAATAATATAAAACAATTTTAAGAATTTCACGACACCTCATGATTTTTTGGGGTTTGGACCTTTCCCGCCCCACAACTTTGTCTATGTTCAAAACGGAAAATCCTTTGAAAGTGTGGTGAGATATGAAATTGCAAGAATTGAAAAATAAGAGAAAAAAAGGGTGTTATTATTAATTAAATTCTAGATTTTATAATTTTATAATTATTTTATTTAATTATTTAGAATATAAATATTTTAATTTTATATTTTTAAATATCTTTATTTAATTATTTTAGAATTTAAAATAAATAATTATACTTCTATTTTATTTTAAATAACATTTTAAAATATAATTTTTACAGTTTTACGTAAAGTTAATAAAAATTTCATTTTTAATTTAACAATTTAACTAGTAACAATTTGACACATCATATATTCATTTCACATTTATTACATATAATTGCACCAAATTTTTTTACCTTGGAGCCGACAGCTGTTCATTTTATAGTCCTCATGCTGTAAACTCAAGGCAGGAGAGTATCCTCAAGCTAAGACCATAAAGAGGCACCTCGCCATGGGAGGTCTTTCTGCTCTTTTGGACCTCGATAGCCGAGTTAGCCCTTTTGGATCATAGAAGAAACAGATCGTGCAACAATTAGTTCATTGCCAATGGATCGAGAAGAAGAGAAGGAAGAAATTTAGAAAGCCATAAGAGAGAGTATGATGGTCATTGATGAGAGGGAAAACTTCCTTGATCTTATTCTCAATCGACCTCTCCTTATATAGAGAAGTGATAATACAAAATGACAGGGAGAGACAAGGTGGGAATCTTATCTTGATTTCCCACTTATAAAAGTGAAGACCCATAATACACTGACTGACAGCTCAAAGACTAATAATACATAGACCGACAACTTCATATGCATCTTAAGACAAAAAGTCTTAATAATGCTGCTACTATACACATGTGGAAAATAATGCACCGAAAGATGAAATTGATATCTCATCTTCTTTATTGTATTATTATGAAAGAGAAAACTTGTCTTGATGTCCAGCACACACAACCACTATCTTTTGAATTATTGAGTAGGAAGCTTGTCTTCATGTCCAGCACACACACCACGTATTTAGAAAATACTGTCATAGTGATCATCATCCATTGGCTGAGAATCTTGCATGATGGCATCCTTTTGTTTATTGGTCAGGCTTGGATCATCTAGTGGGGTCTGAAGTATGGGAAAGTTGAAAAGTTTAATGGGGTGTTCAGACCACAGATGTCCATTAAAAGTACAGACTAATGGTGTAGAGACATCAGTCGTTCCTAATTCATTTCTTAGTTGGAGGGCCTGCTTCAGATCTTTTGTGATTGGTGGAGGAGCAAGATGCAAAGGTACATCAAGTGTTCTCCAATAATGGCAGATATTGAGTTGCATAAGTGTCTTCCGAGAACTGAAGATAAGGCCTGTGGAAGATGAAAATGGCATGGTATTCCGAAGTTCTGGGATTATTATCTATAAATAATCTGTTCTCATGCATAAGCTTAAGGAGTTTCCTTGCCCATTGGTACGGAGTTTTGAACCAAGTGAGGTATCTCCATGGATATGATCCCGAATTTGTCTCATTATTGAAGAAATGTAAGAGATTCATGATGCGAATTTCAATAGCATGATGACAAACTGTAGAAAGACACCATAAGAACCATAATTCACTTTCAATCTGCGGATGGGTAGGAGACAGGTGATAAATCAGACACCAAGGGTAATATGGGAAAAAGAAGTTGGGTTGGATGGGTAGTGAGAAAGTTTGTTGAAAGGTTGCCAAATAATGGAACATCATATTTCTGGCAAAATCAGTGACCTGTTTGGTTATGAGGTTGGTGGAAAGATCTGGTGGTGAGGGAGGCTGCAAAGTGGTTTTTGAAGATGAAGAAGCCATAAAGATTATAGGAAGATTTACTGTCAAGGTGAGGAGGACTATAGGTTGATTTTGTGGTTTTGAAAGTCTGGATAAGAAATCTGGAATTAGATTTCTCGTCCCTTTTATATGCTGAACTTCAAAATCATATCTGCTGAACCATGATTTTAACCGCAATAATTGAGGTTCTGGTAAGGCTTTCTAGTTGGATTCAAGGATTTTTGGAAAAGAAGAATTATCCATCCGAACCAGGAAGTGCTATCCAATCAAAAAGAATTTAAATTTCTTTATCCCGTATTTGACTGCCAAAATCTCCTTGTAGGCTGTGTGGTAATGTCTTTCTGAAGAAGAAAACTGTCCAGATGCGTAACCACACAGTTGTTCTTTGCCATTGAGGTTTTCAAGGAGGATGGCCCCACATGCATAATCAGACGCATCTGTCTGGAGAATGAGCTTTCCTGTGGACGGGATAGTGAGAGGTGGAGGATTGTGGGCCAACTCTTTTAGTTTTCGGATAGTTGTAGTCTGCTCTGTTCCCCAAGGAGGAGGGTCCTTCTTGAGCATCTTTGAGAGATGACATGTGTAATTGGACAGGTATGGTATGGCTTCTCTGACATAATTCAAAATTCCAAGAAACTGTTGAATTTATTTTACTGAGAGATTTTCTTCTAGAAAGTGATCAAGTTCCTTTGTCAGATGGGGACCATACGTGTATTGGTCATTTTTGAATTGCATGCCAATAAATTCTATCTCTTGTCGGCCAATAAGACTTTTCTTTTCGAATAGCATGATGCCATATTTTTGAATAATGGCGAGGAATTGTTTTAGGAGTTGATGATGTTCCTCAGCTATTTCTGAGAATAAGAGAATGTCATCAATGTAGATCAGAGAGGAGTAAAGGATAGGCCCAAAGATTTCAATCATGGTCTTTTGAAATTGTGAAGGGGCTGTTTTGAGCCCAAAAGGTATGATTGTCCATTGATACTGGGCATTAGGGATACAAAAGGCTGTATTGTATCTCTCTGAGGGCTGGATACCCAGCTGCCAAAAGCCCGCTTTCAGGTCAAATTTGGAATAGAATTAGGCCTTTTGGATATGGACCTTGAGGTTTGAGATTCGAGGGAGAGAAAATTTGTTGTCTTGTAGGAAATGGTTTAGGGGCTTGTAGTCTATGACAAGTCTCTTTTTTCCTCGTATCTTTTCAGACCGTTTCTCCACATAAAAGGCTTGACAAGCCCATTGTGAGGTTGTGGGCTCAATGAGGCCTTACTGTAACAGGGTTAGGCATTCGGATCTAGCAAGGGCTAGATCTGTAAGAGACATTCTCAAATGTGTGGCCTTTGTGGGGTTGATGTCTTCATTGAGCTTGAAAGGGAGACTAATATAGAACTAGAGATTTTTCCATAGTGGAAGAGGGTGTTGGAAGTGTGAATGAGATTCTGGACAAAAGAGAAGGAATTTTTCTGTGTATTGCAAGAATGGTGGACCGGTATCTGCTATAGTGAACAAATTTGAAGTCTCTGTGTATGGCCGAAATTGTCTTTTAAATTTTATGCCAGTGGGGAGAATTTGGAGCTTCTGAGCTTGATGATAGACATCAAACCCTATCAGGATGTCCTTGCTTGGAAGATCCGAACCAATGATATGCGTCCATACTACGCAATCAGGGAAAAACTGTATCCCGATTTTTTATTTTGTGATCAGAGTAGTTTTGAAGGTTTGACCATTGGCTGCCCTGAAAAACTGATCATGGGGCTTCCAGTATTCAGATGGAAGGACTTTTGGATTCATCATGCTTCTTTGAGCTCCAGTGTCAAAGAAAGCTATAACTGAAACAGGTTTTGCATATTTTGAAGGTAGGATTTGTATAGGAACATAGGGAACTGGAGGGATTTTGGTCACAGGCTGAGAGGACTCAGGAGCATAGCCTGATCCAGTTTTCCGTCTATTTTCTTTAGATAGGAATTCTAGACATTGAAATTTGAAGTTTGCCAGTTCAGAACCTCTTCTAATTGTTGCACGATCTGTTTCTTCTATGATCCAAAAGGGCTAACTCGGCTATCGAGGTCCAAAAGAGCAGAAAGACCTTCCATGGCGAGGTGCCTCTTTATGGTCTTAGCTTGAGGATACTCTCCTGCCTTGAGTTTACAGCATGAGGACTATAGAATGAACAGCTCTCGGCTCCAAGTGGTATCAGAGCCTTGGTGACAGAGAAGAAAAACCCAACCACTATATCTTCAGAAATTACTACTCACACTTTTACCCTGCAACTCTCCCCTTCTTGCAAAAAAACCATATCCAACAAGATAGACCATCTTGTAGAAATTTCTCACATACCTGAGAATGTCCAAGATGAAAACACCCTTGTACCTATCATAAACCCATATAATATCTTTAAAAAATAAAATTTTGTCAGAAAGACCCTCAATCAGATTATCCACAAACAACCCTTTTCTGTTAAAGAATATGTACAATCTTCTTCCCTTTCTCAATGTTCTCTTACTGCTACCACACAGGAGCAGTATGTCATCCTTGAGATCCCAACATCCTTCATAGAATAATGGAGGAAACAAGGCTATACACATCTCCATCTCGGACCTGTCAGACTAGTCTTATCCTATCTTGGAAGGATGGGTCTACCGGTTACAGCCCGTATGTCGCTGCTGGACACCAGATATCTTAAGTACGAACATGTAGTAATTGGCACGATAGTCACAACACTTAACACAGACAGTGTTGTTTTGACTTTCTTTCCCAATTTCAATCTTTCCCTCAACGATCCCTACCTATCAACTGCACTCAAAGTACAAGTTCAGATCACGGGAGCAAATCAAGTAATTGATGCTCTCTCTGCGACCCTACATCATCAGATAGTCTACAGATTACAGGATCATGCCTTTAATCTCCAAATCCCAGGCTTCCAAGCCTCCTCTGATGCTTTGTTCATTATGGCTGATTCTGGCCAGATTCCTACAATTGTCCAGGCTCCAAGGCAGCTGGAAAAAGAAGATCTGCAAAAGTTGATCCCAACTGAATGGGTAACCAACTATGAAAAACTTCAGGCATCCCAAGCTAAGCCTGTTCAAGCCACCGACCCCCTTTTTATCAATCAAAAGGACGGGACAGTAAAAACGATCTTCACAAAAACAGGAGAATCTTCTTCTGCACCATTTATCTTCCAGGCATCAATGATACAGCTTGTATCTAAACCAAGGGAGAAGATCCCTATCCATTCATTCCAGTCCTCTGGACATAAGATCTATACTGCTAAAGTAAAAGGACACTTCATCTGGGATGTTGACCCAGGAATGTGCAAACCAGGATGCACCTCTGAAGATGATCTGGATTTTGCTGAACCTTGTTTTCAGTATTCTAGCAAAAATTCACGAGTTATGACTCCAGACTCTCCATGCTCAGCCATAGAACTAAGGTCGGATGACCGGGATCCAGACGGTCCTTAGATGGGCATCCCCTAGAAACAAAAGCAGAGCAAAGCACCACTCCCAATGTTCAACGAGGCCATAAACCTTCTTGCAAAAGAAGGAAAGACTGTTCTTGACATCTCTTTTAAAGAAATGAAAGAACTCTTGGCCCAATTGGGAGTTGAATTTAGTCCTGCTGCAACTTGCAGAAAGGAGATCCAGGCTGATTTACCAACAGTACAACCACCTCATACAATCCAAAGTTGTTATATGTTCTAGCCAAAAGATTTCCCTCCTCTAGGGAAGACTGAGAATAAGAGATCGGAAATCCTTCCCTCAAGGATTACTCCCTCCGGATCTATAGAACCCCTCACACCACCAGAAGAGGTTCTGAACTGGCAAACTTCAAATTCCATTGTCCAGAATTCCTATCTAAAAAAACTAAATGGAAAACTGGATCAGGCTCTACATCTGGCTCATAAACTGGACCACAAGTTGGATACATTCTCTCAGAAAGTACTCCAACTCTATTCATCGCTCACTGCCAAATATCAAGCTTTGGACAAAGAGCTTCGAGTTCCTCAGCCGATCACTCCAGCCTTCATCCAGAAGGAAAAGGAGATTACAAGGCTAAAAAGGCAAATTGACCAGATTGAACATGATCTTCGAAGAGATCAGACTGCTACGATCCCATCTTTTACATCAGCAGCTTCTACATCTTCTGCTATTGCTCCCTCATACTATTCTTCATTTCCTTTTCTCCTACAGCCAGAACAACAATAAGAAACTCTCTACCAGCCCTTTGGCACTTTCTCTCATCTTTATCCAAGAGACTCAAGAACCCAGCAAAAGAAAATCTCTCCTTCTTTAGCCTCTAAAGAAAAATTACCAGAACAATCTCTCATTAGTCCCTATGATTCTGATTTCTCCTCAAACACCTCAGAAATGGCGGATATCACTGAAATTCTGATGAATACTTCTACTACTGATCCCAGCCCAGAAGTAGTGGAACTTGAGGATGAGGATGCACAGTCATTCTTTGCCCCTACTGGAGCTCCATACCCAAGGTCAAAACCGACAACTGGTACGGGACCTTGGTTCTCCTTTGATGACCTGCCTCCATCAAAATGGAAGGACAAGCTTTCTGAATTCTTGGCATGGATCGATCTCCAAATGACCCTTGAGGGGGCCACACTCAAAATGGTTCTTGCCAAATTCGTCATGAGGTTCACAGGAAACTTGAGAGATTGGTTTCAGTCACAGCCTGAGTACACCAGACTTCAATTTGTGACACTGCCAACTCCATCAGCAACGGTTACAGTCCTCCATAACCAGTTCCTTAGAAGTTATGATCTTGTCATACGTCAACAAAAACAAGAATTCTTTGATCGAAAATGTTGTTCGTTAAAAATGAAGGATCTGGAAAAACATTATTCTGCTATGTCTAAACTTTATTATGTCATTGGAGGACATGATGGTGATGATACACTGAAGTATACTTTCATCGCCTCATTACCAAATGAAATACAACCAGAGGTCAACAACATGATTACTGCAACAAAGAAACCGGTCACCTCCATCACTCTTGGAGAAATTTGGCAATTCACTCTCTCTTCCATCAAGAGACTCTGTGACCAACAAGATCTGTTCAGAAGGCTATCTCAACGAGATTTAATAGTTCAAAAGGCCTGTGATAAAAATCATTTCAAGATCAAGTGCAAGGCCTCAACCTGCGTTTGTTCCAATCATAAGAAGAAGACTGGGTATCATTTCCAAAAATACCTGCATAGGAATAAGGAGTTCAGACAAAGAAAGACGCGCTCAAAAGGGTTCAGATATTTCCGGAAAAAGTGGAATCAAGGTCACAAATCTGACAGATGCTACATCTGCAAAAGAAAGGGACATTATGTTAAGAACTGTCCCCAGAATTCGGAAAAATCAGCAAAAATGATTCAACAAGTCAGTATGTCTATGTCCATTCCAGACTCATTTGAAGATGATATAGAATCTCTTCTCCCAGAACAGGATAATTTTACTCTAGAAAGTCTTTTTGGTATTGAGGCGGAATATCCAGATTCCATGGAATCCTCAGAAGAGTGCTCACAAGAATTATCCATCTGAATCAGTAAGTGCTGATTTATAGTTTTTTTAAAAAGTACAATTGAGTTATGACGTTATTTTCTATTATAAAATTATAAAAATTATTATTAAAAATAAAATAAAAATAAAATATTTATTTTTAAATTTTAAAGCAATTGAATAACATAGAATTTAAGATTTAATTAGTAATCTGAAAGAAAAGTGCAAAATCCAAAATTTGGTCCCACAACAGAAATGAGAGGCAAGGAGTAGCCAAATAGGTGAAGCTAACGGCATCAGTAAGCCACACGATTCTCTACTGACATATCTTTTATCTGTTATTTCATTGGACAAATGGCCATATACAAGATCTGATTATCCACTTTTCAGTTTATTATAATTTTAATTCTCTAGTAAGCACAGTCTTTATTATCCATTAGTCATTTTTCATTGGATGTTAAGTGTATGTATAGTTCTGATTGTTTACTTGTACCAGTATTTTAATTTCAAGAAACCCACTTGGAGATTTGAATTGGGTCTGATTCAATTTATCTTACTTTGTATTGCCATGCAGTAAATACATGGATAAGTAATTGGCTTTCAGACTTTTCTTTTTTGGTTTTTCAGAAAGAAATTATTTGGATTGTCCAGAATTTAATCGAATCTGGTTTAATTTAGCTTCTTTTGATGTGTTATCATGCTTTCTTCAGTGCTCCGTTTTTGCTTAATTCTGGTTCTAGAGTTTAAATTTTAAAAAATGAACTTAGAAGAGTTGATCTAGGAGAAAGATAAAAAAAATAGGATGATTAGATTTTTTAATAAGGATTTCTAGTGAGTTTAATTTAGTTTTGTTTATTGTGCTCCTTCCCTTCTTTTTGAATTTTAATCTACACGGATAACTTTTATTTCAAAACTAAAATATATAGGCACAAGAAGGAAGACTATCTTATTTTGTTAAATCTGAGTTTGTTAGTTAACATGTTTTTGTTTGTTTTATGGAATCCTTTAGTTTTGTCACAATTTACTTCTTTTGATCTTTAGAGTTGAAATTTCAAAAAATGCATTTGGAAAATTCATATGGTTCCTTTTACAGATTAACTTAGCTTGTTCAAAATTATTTACTCTTTTTTTTCTCTCTTCCTGTTTTCCTTTTTGGTGATTTCGAAGTTGAGAGATGTCACTTTGTTAAACTTTATTTAATTTATCTGGTTGTTAGGCAGAAAATGGGAGTCTGTTGAAGGATTCCTTTGAGTTCTTATTGAGCTGACACCAAGATGATGCCAATTTGTTCTGCCACCCCAAGTTGTTCTTCTCATTCTCAGGTAAGATTTCACTTCCTTTGTACTGGCTTTGTAATTTAACTTACTTTACTTCTACTGTAACTATTACTTAGTATATATTTTGTGTTATCTTCACTCAAACGGTTTATGATTTTAAATTTATGTTTACTTGAACTTGCTTCTGCATGATTTTCTGAATTCTAGATCAGGTAAATACTTGTTGGTAATTGGCCTAAAGTTGAGAAGATCTTCAAATCTATATTTAGTTTGAGTTTTAAAAAAATAGTAAGTGGCATCTCCTTCATGGAAACTTATTTACATAAATTAGAATGGTGCTTATAATTCACTGCTCGCTTGAAGGCTGTTCAAAATTTGTTAACAACTGGCAAGAGTTTCTGTAATTGTAGCTTGTGGTGAAAAGATCAATTCATTGTCAATATGTATAAAAAGGATTGCTGTCTTTCTTTGCTGTTGACTCTTTTCTACCGGGCTTCTGCATGTGTTAAGGCCCCTTCACCAAGATGTTATGCCAATCAGTAGTCCATGACAATCACTTATCTCTCTAAACCATGCTCCAATTTCATGTTTATGGTGCATATTTGATTCACAAATTTAAAATTACAAATACTGCAGATTTCATTCCATGGAGGTCTGCGACCCTCTTGTCCATTCCGGAATGATTTTGACTCCAGATGTATTATAGAAGACAGAGTTATTTTAGGCTTGCCAAATGGAACTCATCTGCAAAGAATTTCCTTTAAAACCCAAGCTGCAAAATCTTTGTACTCCCATGCTAATGATTGGAGTTCTTCGGTTGGGGAGAAACTGGAACATGCAGAAAGTTATAGCATATCAGGTGCAGAAGAGGGGCTAATGGACTTTACTGGTCAGTCGACTGATAATGCAGATAGTTTAACAAGTGCTGTGGAATCTGATATCATGTCAACTAGTGTTATGACACCAGAAAATCCCAGCACAGTATCTGACTCGGGCAATGATTCATTATCTAGTGTGAACACTAGTTTTGGTGATTTTGTTGATGGGGTTAGGGACTCCTTGAGCACTTCCATGAGTAAAGGAGAAAATGCTTTGCAGAACTCACTAGATGCAATTACATCATCAATAACGTCCATTACAAAAGGTGCTAATGAAACCGTGGATAACGCCTTTAGTAGGGTCTTTTCAGCTGTAGATCAAACTAAAGGACTGACTAACAATAAATTAACTACCTTTTCGAGTGACTTGAAGGAAGCCACAAGTAAAGCAGCAGTCTTTTCTGGTGATGTGTTGAGAGGTACAATTATTGCAGTGGAAAATTCCATAATAAAAGGCGCATCTTTCGTAGTTTATTCTTATGGTTCTGCCAAGGAACTTCTTCCTCCAGAGATAAAGGATGCATTGAATTTATTTGAAGAAAAAACTGTTCAGATATTGAGGCCAATTGGTACATTTTCTCAACAGGTATCCTTAAATGGGCACACATTTTACTTTAATGACCAAATCTTTTAGCTGATGCCATGGCAGTCATCTGTAACCGTTTTCTTCTCCCATCTGGCACATTGCATGAAATTGAAAACATTGACTCTCTCTTTCGTTTTCATCTACCCTTAGTAAGATTTGGACCTAGGATATCATTCGCACATTGTATTTCATTGATACTAGAACTGCTTTTGTCAAAACCATCAGTCAGTCAATGTTTTAGCTAGAGTGAAATTCTAGTTGAAAATCAAGGTAGTTATCGGAAGCATCCACGTCTATGACACAATATTTAATCACTTATGAACATACTGAACGATTTATCTTTCACTAACAGTTGATTTTTTTTTTTTAATCACTGCAAGCAGTTTTACTCTGCCATTGAGGATTTGGAGAGAAATCTTGGCCTGGATCCAAATGATCCAGTTGTTCCATTTTTTCTTTTCCTTGGAACCTCAGCAACCCTTTGGTATGGATATCCTCTTTTTGTGCATAAAATGATTTTCTTTGTTAAATATGTATTAAAGGTGGAACTTATTTTTTTTATCAGATTTGTGCAGGGTTTTTTATCGGTTGTGGGTATATGGTGGTTATTCTGGGGATTTATCTCCTCAATCTACTTTAGAGCTCTTGACAGGGAAGGAAGATGCTGTACTCATTGATGTTCGGCCTGAGGCAAGAGATTGTAAATTTTTCTGGCCATTTATTTTTTCAATCGACTATTTAAAAGTTCCAAGCTCAATCGAGAGACTGAAGTCAATCAAATCCTCATTCTGTATTGATTTTAGTTTTACTTTGAGTGCTTCCTTGTTTAAACTCTCTTATTTAACACCTTTACTGTTAGTTTTATTGATGTCATGTTCAGTTTTCATTTAGTTCACTTTTTTCCCTTGCATTGAAATTTGTTGTTGGTCTTCGCCTTTGTCAAGATTCTGAGAGAGAGAGATGGAATTCCTGATCTTCGGCGAGCAGCTAGGTTTCGCTATGCAAGTGTAAATTTACCAGAGGTTGGTTTACATTTGAATTATTAAATGAACAAGGATCAAACTTTTAGGACAACTATTTTACTACTAAATTTCTAGCCATCTGCTGAACTAGATAAGAAAATTGAGAAGTATACTGGAGTTTGACTCTATATCTCTTAAGAATCATATCTTACAGCTTAACTTCATCTAGGTTGATGAGCCTGTACGAAAATTGTTGAAGGGTGGAAGAGATGTCGACAACAGCTTAATTGCTGCCGTTATTCGCAACTTGAAAGCTGTTAAGGTATATAGCTTTGGGTTTAAAATCATTGTTTTTCTTAATGTCGTTTATTATTTCCAAGCTTTCTGAAACAAGCCAAAAAGCTCTCCCTCGCTGCCCTTCTATTTTACTTTTTTGGGAAGAGGAGAAAGTCTTTGTGATCATCACAACAAACTGTGCTGTGACCAGGCATGAGAAACTGTTTTACTTACAAATACTCTCTTCTTAAAGACTTCTTCTCCCATCTACTCCAACGGTCCAACTGAAATGTGATAAGAAGTTCTAGAAGATTAGGTAATTAGAATGTTCTCATTAAGAATTTTGGTTTTTAATCATCATTTTGTTGGTCGCTTAAGTTCCATGCATGATTTTGATTGGTAAATAATTTGAGACAAATGATCAATTTTTTTTTTGTAGTAAAATGCATGCATAATTTCTAATTTTTCATTTGTGAGTTTTCCTTGTTTGGATCTGGCTTTAGGAATATTGACACTGAATTTCGTTCTTCTAACACTTGTAGGACAGGTCCAAGGTCATAGTTCTGGATGCTGACGGTACTTATTCCAAAGGAATTGCAAGGTCCCTAAGAAAACTTGGGGTTAAGGTAAGTATTCTAACTCAGAATCTCTATTTTCCATTGACATAGCATTTAGATGAGTCTGAAACTAGAAATGGAGAAGCAGCCCTTTTGTATTATGCTTTTTCCTTTAGTTTTCTGATCAGTATTGATGCTTTAGAACCGCAGCATGAGAGTAACTTTGTTATGTTGTTAAAATGACAATAGCTAGTTGTTTATAGACTTGCAACCTAACCTGCTAAAAGAGCTCTAAATATTACTTTGTTTTTAGCAAGGATCACTCAAGATCATTTGTCAAGAAAGAAAAAGAGAAGAAAGAGAAAATGAAACACAGGAAAAGGGGAAGTGACAAGTAGAGTAGGGTGAGAACAATAAATGCCCTGAAGTTAAAGACAGAGAAATGTATCATTCAACCCTCCCTCTTGACATTCCAAAGGATGGGGTTATCTGTACTTTTGGTCCCACTCGTTTAAACCAAATGGAAATATAGAAGTCTGAAGTTTGATCAGTAGTAAAGCAGTCTTAACATCAGTCATGATATTGGGAGCCTAATAGTGTAATTCTATATATGTATCGACAACGTATACAATTAATTAACCTAGCTTATATCTTGACCGTCCTGGCCTAGTTGGGTAAGTAGCAATATCTATGGTACTCAATTCCCATTTCATTTCAGATCAGCAATATCAGTTGCCTCATTGATGGAATGTCTGTCTATCTTGTAAAGCTGAGTGATTGTGCATGTGACTTAGGAGGTGAAAGATTTACATACTTGATATAACATAGTTCATATCAGCTAAAACAGTAAACATTCTGCCTACTGAAGTTCTTAGAACCTGTATGGAAATAATTTTGTCCAACTTCATGTTTTTAAGCTGAAATTGCAAGACAAAGGAGCACATTGCTAATCTTCTTTTTGGATTATTTTGTCCATGATAGAGAGCATACTTGGTTGAGGGTGGCTTCCAGTCTTGGGCGAAACAAAATCTCAGAGTCAAGGAGCTTAAACCTGAGACAGCGCTAACTGTACTGAATGAGGTAGTTACTGCTTTTCTGCTCCATATTCTCTTTAACTTCAAGAAATCTTTAGAAACATACAATTTCATTAGATGGTCATTTATCAGTTTTCAGAGTGTCCTAGAATATGAATACAATCATACATGCTATGTTCTAGTTCCTCCTATTTCATTGTTGCAAATTGCAAGTTCCCAATTGACTTAAAAAATAAGTGTGGTCAGTGAAATCTAGTGGTTATACTTTCTCCATTCACAAGGATGCATCAAATTTATAAAACTGCTGGGTGCTCTAGTGCTTAATATCCGATCATGCTCCAAAATATTTTGCATGGTAATCATTATATACCTTCTTTGTATTGAGAATGCCCGAAAACACATGCACTACATGTGTGCTCAACCCATCATTCTAGATACCTGATCCCCTGTCGACATGGATACTATGTAAACATTGAACAGTATGTAATTATAATGTTGGTTAAAAGACTCAATGAATTTGAACCTCTTCAAGTGCATGCAATCATAGCCATGACAAAGATTTTTTTTTTCTTCTTTTCTTTCCATTCTTAGATAGCATGCATTAGGTATGATTGAACTTATTTAATCAGTTGGTAAAGTTGGGGTTTATCTTTTATCAAATGTACATGTGCTGCTCTTTTAATGCTTTCAATAGAAGTTGGTTCTTGCCTTTCTAGTTCTGAATCTGAGCTCGTCACGATATACTCGTGATAATTTCTGATAATTTCAGGAAGCTGAGGCAATATTAGAAGATATTAGACCTTCTCCGGTGCAAGTCCTTGGGTATAGTGTGGTAAGACTCAGGTTACTTTTACACTGGTTTAGCATTAAGATTAGTTAAAAACATGAGCCATTTACTCTTTCTAGGTTTAGTTCCTCTACTTAAAGTCATCTTAGAAACAATCTCTTTTAGCTGGAGGATGGTCAAATGAGATTATAATCTTCCTACCCTGTAGCATGAACATGAAAGAATTGCAATTTGTTTTTGGGAAGTTCTGTCCATCACAATGAAAAATAAGAAAGGGACAATGTGGATGTTTTTTTTTTCTTTTTTTTTTTTTTTCAAAATTTCGTACAAGTTCTTCTGTATGGTCTGGATATGTCCTTAAATCTATTTTAGTTGTTTCTTTTGGATATATGACATGTGTTCTTTTGAGTGACTAAAAGAAGATGGCTCTTCTCATCTGGTTTTGTTGATATCTCAATCCATCATTGGGATTTTACGTGCTCATCATGCACATCTATTCTGGACCATCCCTCACTTTTAACTGTATTTGCTTCATGGGCAGGGTTCTGTTGCAGCATTGTATGCAATACTAGGTGCGTGTTTTTCTTCCTTTGATTATCGTGTAATTTATGCAAGAATAAAACTGAAATAAATAATTGGTTAATACTTGAACTGAGCTTTGATCATTATGTATCATGCTTGCTCGCCAACTACTTAAGAGCATCTATAGTAATTTTTTATCACTTGCAAATACTTTCTATTAGTAATTACACCTTGGCTTTATCATAGTAGGAGATTATGTTCTGTTTATTTTTTGAAGTCTGGAAATGGTTTGGTGTAATTACAAAAATTGAAAGAAGAATAAATTTAATATCCATCTACTCATGTTAAACAAAAGCAATAGAAATGAAAAGATTTTTTGTGAAGACTGCCATCAAAGCAAAAACTTGTTTGTTGATTAATATTCTCTAGAAATTTGGAAGAAGAATGAATATCATTGTGCATCTACTCATGTTAAAAAGATGCAGTAGAAATGGAGAAGTTGATCTTTTGTAGAGAATGCCATCAAAGCAAAAACTGTTGTATTTTCTGTAGAACCAAATTTTGAACTGGAAAATAATTTTCCCTCTACAGTTGAGCTGTTTTCAAATGTTTACCAGCACATTAGATAAATACAGTGAGAAACAAATACTCCGAATTGTGGCTAGGCTCATCTAATATCTGATTTCTTGCATGCCTAGAACATAAAAACGTGCCTGAGTGAAAAGAATTGGCAGTTTGTTGGCCAAGGATGAATTCAGGAGTCATTTTCTTCTTGATTTTTCTTTTTTATATAGGGTGTTGGTGGAAAATTTTAGATCTTATGGAATTTTTAGTTGTTTTGTCAGAGCTGAGATGATGATACACTTGATTAAGCAGCATAACTTGGCTCAAAATATGATTAGTTGACATCTAATACTTGGTTGAGAAGGTCTACACCTGCATGGCTTAACTTGTCAATAATATTGTCAGAAGCCAATTATTCTTGGTTGGATATTTATTTTTTGATTTTCCTTTTCTGGCTTTAGTTTTCCTATCTACAAAATGATTTTCCAAATCTTCCAAGTTTTTCCAGTGTTTCATTTTAATGGAGTCAGCTTTCTTCCATCTAAGCATCTATATATGTTTTAATTTCAGAGTGGGAGAAGACATTACAATTTATTGGTGTGCTCGGCCTCGCACAGGTATATGCTCTTCTCTGGTTGTAGTTTCAATTTTCCAAACTGCTTATGCTGTTTTCATTTGTGTGCGTATTTGTGAGTAGGCTTGATTCTCTTTATTATTATATGTCAAAGTTCATTTGTCCTGATCATGAATACTGGTCATTAGCTGTAAGAAGATCCATGTTCTAGGGGATGAGGTATCGTGATAATAATTCACGGATCCATTCTATTCCCAAAAATAGTTTATTAAGACAATTATATTTAATTGTCATTTATCTTCATATTCCTGGTTCAGTTCCGATGCTGGATGCTGTGTCTAATGTATACCATATTGAAAGAATAATTTATGATACAGTAAATTAATTTATAATGATGCCTATGTTTTCTAATTCTTGGCATTATACTTTACCAGAGTATTTATCGGCGGGTTGTGTCATATGAGGGCCCTGAAGATTTTAGGCAAGACGTCAGGTAAACCTACTCCACATGTTTCTTTATACTGCCATGTGCAGACATGATTAAGTAATCCATGGATCTCATATCCTTGCTCACAAAATGCAGTTTGAAATTGATAGGAGATGATTATCTTTCATACGAAAAGAAGCTTATTTTTGGACCAATTTTTAACTCTCATTTTTGCACCAAAAATATTGCTCCAGAGCTTATATTTATTGACCTTATCTTTTTCTCTCTCCTTCATTTTATGTTAGAATTGCACAAATGCCCATGTTTCTCTCCTCAATTAGCTCTAATAGTACGATAGTAGAGGAAAAGATTTAACCCTGCCTGAATTTTTGTCTCACTATTGTTAGTAGCACTACTGATAAAAGAGTGGCGATAGCCTATCTAGCTATTAATTAAGAATTAGTCTTCCGGATTATTTTGCTGCATAGGCAGTATAATTAATGTTGATAATCAAAGAAAACTGTGGGGTAAAAAATTAAAAGACAGGATATATGATCCTTTTCTCTATCAGAATGGGATTGAAACATCATTTAATAGTTGATCATACTATTGCTGATAGTCAAATATGACTTCATGGAGATACAGATATTTGATTAATCCATTTCAGCTAGTGAAATTGGAAAATGGATAGACAAGTTTGTAACTTCACTGTCATCACATATCCGTAGGATAGAAAATGGATCTGGATCAGTCTGTTTGTAACTTCACATGTCATTGGCATGTATATGAGAAACAGTTTAAGACAAATTTTATGAATTGTCTATGTTCTCTCTCCTTTGTAACCATGGAACAGAAAAGGATAAAAGAGTTAGAAGATTTTAATGGTGCACACCTTGTCTATTATATTTTTGAATGATGCAACAGGCATAACAATGTGTTCATGGCATGCGAATCTCATGTGTCACATTGACATTCAAATGCATTAATCGTCAAAGACATTAGTGAATTTTGAAGTTTATATAATCTTTTCAGCATTATGATCAATTTCTACTTTTATGTATTTATGTATCTATTTATTATGTATAGGTTGTTGCTTGCTCCTGTAAGAATTGGAGCTCAGGCAATTTCATGGGCTGCCGGAAAATTAGAGACCAATGGCATTGGACTCCCTACATCACCTTCATCTTCAGATGTTCAAAACCGGGTTCTGCAAGCTGCTGCAAAGCATGAATCTCAACCATCTGATACTGAAGGAGTCCAGAATCCATCTTCTGAACCAGTTGCTCCAATAAATGAGAATGTAGATTTTTCAGAAGCATAGGTGTTTGAAATGTATTGAAGTATCAACTAATCTTTACAATGTAGAAAGCGTAATAAACATCCGACTGCCAGTCAGTGACTGGCCTCCTTGAAAATGATTTTTGTACATTATATGAGATCAATCAAGCAAGTTTGAAAAAGAAGCAGTAACAAGAAAAGACAAGTCGATCACCCATAATAGGTGTCCTTTAGATAATTCCAGCCTACCAGGGCATGTAATAGTTGTCTCAAGTTCATACAGATTAGAAATAAAATACATACTGGTATGAACTAGAGCAAGACACATATGGAGTTCATTCAAATAACCTAAAATATTATAGCTATGAACATAGTGAGTGCTTTCCATGCTTAGAAGAGTTCATTTCAGAAGAAAGACTTTCATGGTAGTTTCACCTACTGCCATCAATTTAAACAAATACACAACATGTGCAGAACTTTTTGCAAGTGATGGAGCTACTCCAAGTTATGCATCGCCTATCACAGGATCAGCAGGACGTCTGTCACCTGGTCCGTTTTTGTGTCCCATTACCACCATTGGTGGTGGGGATAGTAAACCTGCATTGAGAAGTATGCGCCGCACGGGGTCTGAAGGCTGAGCACCAACTGATAACCAATAACTGCAGTTCAGAAAACAAAGGAAAGAATCACTAAACAAGAACAGAACATATTTATTTGATAACGCTCTTGGCGATCATTAAAAAGCTTTGTGGATAATATCTATGGATTTATCAGTTTTCTGTTTCTTTAGCATAACTTAGTACAGAAAGTTTACCACCACTGCCAAACAATTTAGATTCTCTTTAAGGTGCTAAGCAGCAAAAGTAAATCAAAAGTGTATGTGAAACCAGAAAAGACGATTTTCTTTGATTCCAAGCCATCCTCCAAGAATGAGGCTTTAAGACACAAATACTAACTACAGAGAAGATGGCAAATAATACAGAGAGAAGCATTGCATTCCTTAATTACTCCAAAAGACCAGTGTTTCCATCAAATGATCATTCTTATCCCTTGCAACAACTGCCCCAACAAGCAAAAAAGAAATGGACAAGGGGAGAACAGAGAATAGCCAAAAGCATCAATTGTTTGTTACACACAAATACTTGACATATAGGGTTCAATTTTTTGAAGGAAGAAAGAAATATAGAAAAAGATCAGCAAGCAAATCAATTATCTCCAAGTGAAGCATAAAAAGGAATTGCAAATTATGATTAAACTGAAGTAGAACAGCTTACTTCACTCTGTCGAATTTAAGCCCAATTCGCTTGTCATCATCTTTACCTGTTAAAAGTATGGAAGAGAAAAGAAAAATAAAAGAACAGTCTTAACAAGAAGCTTGAAATTATCAGACGAGCAACTAGTGAATTTTTAAAAAGAACACACACTTGCGCACAATCAAACTATACAAAATTCTACATAAATTCCATTTGATATACTTTTCATATGTTTGCAAATTGAGTTTCACTGGCACTAGATGAGTTAGTTCTTGATTTCTCCATTCTATGAAACCAAAACCCCTACCAGCCTAACAAAATAATTATCAGGTAGAACATATAAGAGGATCACCAAAGAAACAACTAAATATCAGTTTTTACCAACAGAAGAAACGGAACCCATTAACCTTGAGTCTCCTAATTTCTATACTTTTTTTCTCACATATTCTAGAAAGCAAAAGGATGATAATGAAAAAGAAAACTATACCAGCCAAGGGATCATAGAAACCAAGGACTTGAAGAAGCTTGCCATCCCTAGGGGACTTGCTATCAGCAGCAATGATCCTATAAAATGGTCTGTTTTTGCATCCACATCTCTCTAATCTGATCTTCACTGCCATTTTCCTTTTCCTCTCTTGAGGGTTTTGGGTTCTTGGTTTTTAGTCTTTGGTTGCTTCCTCAAAAACTAAGAGATAAAAACTTCTCTTTTTGTCCTAAAGCTTTTGCTAAGTTTATAATAAGTCCAGAAAGATTTTCTTTTGTGCAATCGAGACCCTATACAGCTTATTGGTTTGAAAACTTTAATAGTTTCCCCCTTTCCCCGAAAGAGTTCAATAGTTTTTCAATTTCATATAAAAATATATAAATTTGGTTTAATATAAATAACTAATACTTTTCTACTAAATTTTATGTTAAATTTTAATTTTAACGATTTTTCTTTAGTTATTTTTTATATTCATTTTTCTTAAATATTAATTTATAATTTAAGAAAAATAATTCTATATTATTATTTATTCTTCTAACTAAAATCAGATCCTGTAAGATTATTTTGAAATATGGTATATCTAACGTATCGAATATATATAACATCTTAAATTATTTTAACTATCTAGGAAAGTCATAATTTAGTAAAATTAAAGTTCCTCTTCACATTTTGAAAATGTTAGATGAAGTCTAAATATAAACAATAGTTGGTGAGCTTAGTAGAAAAAATTGAGTTTGTTTTTTTTGAATTACAAATGAGGAGTAGAAAATTCTTATTTCAGAATTTTCTCAAGTTGAAATAAGTATTTATTATTGATGTCTCAAATTTAATACTTGTAAGTATACGAATTGAATAATAGAATGAATAAGTTCACAATGAGGTCGATTTCACAAGTAACTGTAAAACATATACTATAAAGACCAACTATCACACAAAAATACTAAAAATAAATCTAAACACTCTAAGTCAATATTTTGAAAATAATTTAAGGTTTATAAAATAAATTAAATAAAAATTAGAAAGTAAATATGCAAATGGAATTATTAATGCAAACTATATAATAAAATAGTATTTGGTCCAAATCAATACTTAGTAATTCCATTATTCTCTTAAATCCTAATCTAATGAATGAGATGATGTGTCTTTTCTCTAAGTCACTCAAACTAATAATGCGACATAAGTATCTTATACGAACATAGATTAAAGTAAAGATGGTGTCTCTAATATATTTAATCTAGAGATTCTTATAACAGATATTATTATTAAATTCATATAATAGTCAACCAATAATAATAGATGAAACTAATAAAATTATGAATGTAAAGAAATCATTCATTAAACTCGTAAATAAATAAGGTTTATACATAAGTAAAAAGCTAAACTAAATACTTATGAAAATTAGTTTGATATATTTAATTCAATGACTATTGTAATTAAATAGCAAGACATGAGAATAAAGCTGAAAATTAAAGCTTCCTCAAAATTTAAAAACTCTTCAAGCTACGAAGATGATTGAAAAGTTTCTTAGATCTTCAAAAAGTAATATAAAAACTAACAACTAACTAGAATGTTTGTAGAAAATGAATTGTAGAAAATTTGCAGAGAAAAAAATGATAGACAGGTGCAGATTGAACTCCTTTTATTTAACTAGTCTCCACTATTTGTAGAGATTTCTTTTACAGAGTCTTTCTCTAAATACAACACTTACATAATTATTTCCTATACTATTCTAAATAAAATAAATAATTTTAAAAATAATTATCCTTAATTACATAATAACTAATTAATCTTTCCTTATGGACCTTGTATTCTTCGGCTAGACCTATAAAATTAGTAGTTCATGCGTCTTTATTATGAGCCTTTGCAGCAGCGGTTCAGTTTAAGCCTATTTATATATATTTAGCTTATATTCTTCCTTTTTGACTATTAACACTTGAAATTAGACAATATAGTTAAAAATGAGATAATAAACACATATTTCCACATATTATATATATATAAAACATATTAATAAATTATTAAAATATTTTAAATATATATATATATATATATATATATATATATATATATAATATCAACCTACCAACTATCAAGCAAAGTTTGTGGGTGCAACTTTTTCTTTTAATTTATTTAAAAATTTATTTTGTGTTTTTCTAATATGCTAATTTGAAAGAATCTAATGGTTGAAGGCTTTGATGAATCCACGAATTGAATATTATTCAAACGACAATTTATAATAAATTAAATATGAAAAATCAAATTCTTATAAAACTAATTAACTGTATCATTAATTTTCTAGAATTTTATATTATTAAATTTATTACTTTTTTAATATAAGTGTCATACATTAAATGTTTTTAAGAAAACATAATTATCTAATAACATTAAACACAAAATAAATTAATTATGTGCACTAGCAATCCAAAAAGCAGGATTTCACGATAGATTATTTAATTTAAATTCGATTGATGAAGAGAAAATATTTAAAAGGATGAAAAGTTTTAGGAAAAATAAGATAAAAAACTCAAATATACACAAGGCAACGGCCTAACCGAACCATAGAAAGCTCGGGTCGAGAGAGCAAAGGGCCGAAAGGCCAATTAACCAAAACGGCAAAGCAACGCAAACACTACGACAACAATTAAACCTGCTGATAGTCTCATATTCAACTAGTCTAGCGGGAAGAAGAACCCTTTGGCCGCTAGGGTTTAGCAGATTGAAGTGAAGAACAGGTACTCTAATTAAGCTCTTTCTTGTTTTGTTGGTTTCTTTAGCGTTTAAGAAGTGAAAATCTACGGTTTGTTAGCATTTCGAATTTTAGGTTTTATTGATTTCATCAACCTTGTTGAGTGTTGATATCCAAGATCTTGTTTAATATGTGCAATTTTTTTTCCTTTTTGCTGTTGTTTTGAAACTATGTTAAAAGTCACCGCTGATAGTAGCTTCTAGTTTATGGGATTTATGTCTGTTATGCTGTTTCAGTTTTGCTTTTTTAGCGTCCTCACCAGTTTGTATGGGATGTGATATGAATTAGGATCTTACCCTTCATTTGGAAAGTCTAAAGATGCAAGAATTCAGTTGAACTGGATTCTATTTACTCATTCTCGTGTTGGGAAAGCTCATAGTTGCTAAAATTTAATTCTTTTAAGTTGGAAAAGAAAAGTAGGTGTTTCAATCTTCTGTACATGATTTGTTACAAACAATGCCTATGGTAGTTTGCTTGGACTTGGTATGGTACCTGCTTTCGTTACCTCCTTCACATATTATGACTATTTTGAGAAAAGAGCAACAGGAAATGACGAAGGAAGGATTCGAACGGGGTTTTGTAAATTTGAAGTTTGGAATATTTCTGTACTTTAGCTGACAATGCCTCAGATTGTACAATGAGATATCTTTCCTATTTCTTGTTGTTTACTCTAATTCGGTTTTGCTAAGTTCTTTCTTCTTCTTTTTTAATTCAGGATAGTGTCTGAGTACAAAAGATAGGAAGTATTTTAAATAGTTGAGGTCAAGATGCAAGTTGCTCCTAGAGAGGGTGATAATGCTCTGTCTGTCCCTGGTTCAAGGCCAATGGAATGGTCTACTGTTCCATATACTGGGCTACAAGGGCCTGGGCCAAGTGGAAAGCAACGGACATCAAGTTTGGAATCGACTATCATGTTACTCACAGGTCATCAGAGTGCCGTATATACAATGAAATTTAATCCAGCTGGAAATCTCATTGCTTCTGGATCACATGACAAGGATATCTTTCTATGGTATGTCCATGGTGAGTGCAAAAATTTCATGGTCTTGAAAGGGCACAAAAATGCAGTTCTGGATCTTCACTGGACTACTGATGGATCCCAGATAATATCAGCCAGTCCTGACAAAACTGTCAGGGCATGGGATATTGAAACCGGGAAACAGATAAAGAAAATGGCAGAACACTCGTCTTTTGTGAATTCATGTTGTCCTACTCGGAGGGGGCCTCCACTTGTTGTTAGTGGATCTGATGATGGAACCGCAAAACTTTGGGATATGCGGCAGAGGGGAGCAATCCAAACTTTTCCAGATAAATACCAAATCACAGCTGTTAGTTTCTCTGATGCGTCAGATAAGATTTTCACAGGTGGTATAGACAATGAAGTAAAGGTATGGGATCTGCGCAAAGGTGAAGTAACCATGAAACTTGAAGGTCATCAAGATATGATCACAGGTATGCAGTTGAGTCCTGATGGCTCATATCTTCTTACTAATGGTATGGACTGCAAGCTTTGCATTTGGGACATGCGTCCTTATGCACCACAAAATCGCTGTGTTAAGATACTGGAAGGTCACCAACACAACTTTGAAAAGAACTTGTTGAAATGTAACTGGTCACCTGATGGAACCAAGGTTACAGCTGGTAGTTCTGATCGAATGGTTTATATATGGGACACAACTTCTCGGCGCATACTGTATAAGCTTCCTGGCCACACTGGATCAGTCAACGAGTGTGTCTTCCACCCTCATGAGCCTATAATTGGATCTTGCAGTAGTGATAAACAGATTTATCTTGGGGAGATTTGATTAGCATTTTACCATGTTATCTGTGAGCCAAAATGAATTTGACTTCTTGGAGAGTACCTGCAAATTTGTTGAAGTAATGTATTCCTCCTATACCTTCATGGTTGAATTCTACTACTTTACTAATCATCTGATACACTTGCTAAAATGCTCCTGCTTTTTGCTGAAATGTCAAAGTTGTTTTTGGTTGACTTGTGCTGCTGAAAGGGCTTTGTATGAATAAGTCACCTGTAGATAAATCCCTGTCCAATAGCATGGTTGTTAGGAATTAGTAATTCAAGTTCTAAGTTCTAACATGGTATTGATAGTTAAGAAGACTTATTCTGTTCTCACCACACTTAAGATGCATAGCTTCTTACTTTTTAGTTTAGCTCACATCAGTATGTCATCTTGGATGAGGAATGCTGCCAGTGTTGGTTCCTAGTTTCTGGCTAATAGTGTTGGACTGTTCACAAGGAGACGAGCTACAGGTTGTGCTAGCTAGCATGCTGAAAAAAGAGATTTCGGGAATGAACAGAAGTTCGTAAGTGGGGATGCTTGTGGAGATATTGTAATGGCGACAATACATTATTTTAGCTGTAGTATTTCTTTTCATATTGCAGAAGTAGTATAAGGGATGAGTGGCGCACATTTAATTTCACTGATTTTGTGTCCGCATAGAAATCAATATTTGGTAACAGGAAACAAGAACCTGAATCAAAACATGGATGGAAGTGGGCTTTCGTAATAAACTTCTTGTGTTTAACACATGATTAGAGAATGTTAGATGGGATTTAGAGAAAATTGGATGATAAAAAGAACAAAATAAGCAAGTGATGGCTCTTTTGAAAGATCATAATTCCTGGAGTCTACACTGTATGCTACTGAATAACTATTTTAGGAGTTCGTTGTCGCCAAAAGAACTGTTTTTATACTTTTTGTTAAAAAATAAGTTATATATATGTAAAATATGAAACAATTTTTAGTAAACTAACGGTTACTAGAATAAGATTAAGAATTTGATTGCTTGCTTCTCAATTATTTTTTGATATGCATATTCTCAAGATGTAAAATTATTTATTTATTTATTTTGAAATTAATGACTTGATTTACCCAACAGATAAAGTACATTACATAGTCCGTTTTAGAGATGGCGATTTACCCGCTCAGTGACTTTGGCACTGGATGTTCCCAAAATGAAATGGGTACTCTCGGGTCAGGTAAATTCAATAATAGACGTTTGTTGGCATTCCGGCCTTCCTTCTCCTTTTCGGGCCTATCCGAAAGAGAATCCAATTACCTACTCAGTGACTTTGGCACTGGATGTTTTCAAAATAAAATGGGTACTCTCGGGTCAGGTAAATTCAATAATAGATGTCTGTTGGCATTCTGGCTTTCCTTCTCCTTTCCGGGCCTATCCGAAAGAGAATCCAATACTTCTTGGTCGTGAATATCTGAATAAGACGAACTGCCTTATAGATATCTTTGCTTCTCCATTTAAAAAAATAAAAGACTTTCTTTGGTCCATCCTAAGTTATAACCCATGTTATTTTGTTAAAAAAAATAATTAATGATATTAACTAAAAATCACGTTTAAGTTGAAAAAGGTCTAATTTTTTAGGCAAAATTACTTGTAGGCTTTGAATTTAATTAAATATTTTTTATCTAGTTAAATCGAGCTCTTAATTATTTTTATTTTATATGACATTGAATCCTTTTATCAAATAGATTTTAATAAGTTAGTTTAGTTTTACACTTTTTGTTACTTTTATCTACTTATGTTTAAAAAACTATTTAGATTTATTCCTGATCTTGAATTTAATAACTTAGTTTAGTAATACAACTTCGTTACTTTTTATCTACTTAAGCATAAAAGCTATATAAAAATTAGTCATTAATTTTCAGTTTAGTAATATGCTTTGTCACTTCTACCCATTTTGGCCTTATTTCTGTGGAGATTTATGATTCATTTTAAGTTTAATAAGTTGGTTTAAACTGTATCAATGGCAAATCCATAAATATTAAAATCAATGATACTTCTACATAGAAAAGGACTCATTGTGAAATAATTTTTTTAAAAAAACATTAAGGGCTCAATTTAAAACAACATATGTACAAGGACTCAATTAAAAAAAATGATAAAGTTTTGGAGCATAAAAATAGATTTTGCCTATTATTTGAGGAGTAGAGGTGAAAAGTGTTAAAGGCCATGGCAGAATATAAGCGAAGCCATTGCCGGTTAAAGCAGGAGTAAAATTTTAGTGTGCGTATATGGATAATTTGCTTCAAATTTTCTAGGGTAGACTTATCTTGGAACAAGGTTCAATCTGGCCCCTCTACTTTATAGTCAGGTTAGATTTGGTCCTTCTTTACCTTTTAACCTAATTTAACCTATAACTTTACTCTTTTGGCTCAAATTAACCCTTACATGAGCGGGTCAAAATCACTCTCCTCCTTCGAGGAATAACTAAAAAATTATTTTCTCAAATCAAAATAAAAAATAAACATTTTTCTAATTATTAAAAAACTATTTTCATAATCAATTACGTAATTAAAAAATAAATTCTTTTTTTAATTCAATTTATCACATCTTTTATTATTATTATTTTTATAAATATTGGCCAACGTTACTAATTTATTAGAGATCCAAAATAGGGACCTGTGGCTGTCATCATGAGATACTACTTTTACAATTGCTTTTGGTTTTTGTATGAAAGCATTATTGCGGCCGGACAGACCAAAAGAAAAGTAGCCGTTACAATATAATTATTATTACCTAGCCGTTAGTATAAGCTAAAAACTATTCTACCTGCCTCCTCCACAACGGTCACTCCCTACTCCTTCTGTCTCCCCCTTACTATATAACCACCCAGTCTCCATCTTCTACCTCATCAGCAAACCTTCTTCTCTTCTTCTTTTCTACCTTCTTCTGCTTCTTTGTCTCCAAATCAAACAATTTATTTGATTTCTCAAAAATCTCCAATCTTTCACAAATGGGTGTCTTCCACAAACACAACCAGTCATGTTCAGTAGCTGAATCTCACAAAAGACTGCACAAATTGTTCTTAATATGCAACTACATTCTCTTAAGTGCAGCCTCCAGTTGCATATTCCTCACTCTCTCTCTCCGCTTGTTCCCATCTCTCTGCGGCTTCTTCCTCATTCTCCTCCACGCCTTCACCATCATAGGCGCCATCTCCGGCTGCTCCGTAGCCACATCTGATACCTCGAGCAAGTTGTATGCGGCTCACATGGTGACCACGTCACTGACTGCAATATTTCAGGGCTCAGTATCAGTGCTCATTTTCACACAAACTGGTGACTTCTTAGGGTACTTGAAGTCTTATGTCAGGCAAGAAGATGGTGAAGTGATACTGAAGTTGGCTGGTGGGCTCTGTGTGTTGATCTTCTGCTTCTTGTGGGTTGCTTCAACTCTTGCTTTCTTGCTAAGGTACTATGCTTTTGTTGAAGGAAATGGTACTGGTAATGCCACTGTTAGTACTGCTACAAATGCTAGTGTTTACCAAGAAGAGGAGTTGAAGAAGAACTGGCCTTTGCACCTGCAAGTGGTTTAGAATTGATTAATTTATAATCAATTTATTTTGTTTCCTATAACTAAATTGCTGTTTGATTTATTGTTAATCATATGTTATTTGATTTGTATTCTTTATTCTTTGTTGAAATGAAAAGGGTATATTATATTTCATCATGAAGAAAGCATATGTTACTTTTTCTTTTATTTCTTTAGTTAAGACTTTAAAAGAAATTATCATAAAGATATGCTTTTACTGTAAGGTTAAATTTGGGAGTGCCTGAAATCTTTTTAATTATCATAAATATCTCTAAATTTATATTTTAATACCCATATAAAATTCATCCACTCAAATGATAGCAAATGCAATATTAAAAAATAAACAAATAAATAAGAAAAGAAGGGACCATCTAATGGTTGGCTCTTGAGGCAATCCAAAGGTGAGGGAATACAATAAGGCACTGTCATATCTTACAAAAATCAAATCTTATTTGACATCGCCTTGTTGTATTTTAGTTTTATTTTTTCTTTTTTTGAACAGCCTGGCATTTTGATATATATATATATTTTTTTTTACTTTAGCTATAATGTAAATTGCTTTTTAGTTTTTGAATTTCTTTTTGAATTTGTTAATATTTCTTTTAGAAATATAATTCAATTAAAGAAAAAAAGCAAAATAGTTTCATTTATTTTTTTTATTACTTGTTTCTAAATAGTGATTTGAAATGTTATTTTTTAAATATTTTAAAGAGAGTATTGGATACATTTCCTTCAAAAATGAGTTTTTTTTTTCTTACAAACAATCACCTAATCACAATTTACAATTCACATAATTGTACTTTGGTGTAATAATCACTTAACCTAATTGATGCTGCTACCACAATCTTAGTCCAAAAAAAACTTTAAAACATAATTCTTATGCATTGTGCTTAAACAACGTAAATCTTTTATGTTTTTTTTTTCTATAATTCAGAAATAAATCTCGGCTAAGCATACGGTTAAAAAAAATTTATTTTTAAGTATTTATATAATTATATAATTTAGTATTTTAAAAATCAAATACCGGTTGATTGATTGAATCGGTTCAACCATTGATTAAATTCATTTTTAGAATTTTAAATTTTTATAATATTATTTATTCAATAAACGAATGTGGTCAGATCCGATTAAGTCTAATTTAATTAAATCTTTAGTTATTAAAGTCTAATTCGATCAAAATAGTATATGACTTTTAAAATAATATTATAAATACATTTATTATAATAATTTGTGAGTATTAAAATATTTAGGGATAGAATAAATAATGTATAAAAGTATAAATAAAAAAAAATATTTGTAGAAGATTTCATTTAGAAATTTTAGAAATAATTTAAAAAATAATTTTTGAAACTGAAATCAGAATCAGGGCTGACAAAAATTGGCCGTAAACCGAAACCGGCCTGCAATTAACCGAAACTGACAGTCCCAAAGAGTACGATTCTATAGTCTTTAAACCATAATACGATACCATAAAGGGAAAATTAACCAGTCCTTTGGACCTTCTTCTTTATTTCGTTATCTGCACAGAGATCTCTAAACCCAGGCAAAAGTAAAAATGGCAACCTCTTCTTCTTCTTATTCTCTCCTAACGAATCCGTTGACTTCTGCATTCATCAAAACCACCCACAAAAGGCTAGGCCTTTTCTTTCACTCTTCATCTTCATCGTCATCACAGCCTCTCCTCAATCATTGCCCGGTAGGTTCCGCCACTTCTGTCAGGTACACCAAGAGGAATTTTTCTGCTGCTGCTTCTTCTGCTTCTTCTCCTTCGGTGGTGTGCAAAGCAGTGCCTGCTAATCCTCAGACTGAAGTTGAAGGTCTTAACATTGCTGAGGATGTCACTCAGGTTCGTTTCTGTTTCTTTTGTTTTTTTTCTTTGGTTCTGTTTCATTTGAATTCTGAACTGGGTTTTGTTTCAATTTTGAGAATTTTGCAGATTTTCTGTTGTTGCTTAGATAAAGTAACTTTTTTTTTTTAGAGAGATATTATATTCTTGAAGTGTTTTTTCTTCATTTCCCGAGGATTTGGTGATATTTCATTATAATGATCTAGTGGTTATCGAACATAAAGCCTTTGTGCTTCATTAGTTACTTGAGTTCTATGGTTACATCTGTCATGCCTTAACGTGGAGTCTATTAGGTTGATATCTTAATGCAATTATATCCATACGTTGGAGAAGTGACCAAATTTAGAGTGTACTTTCAACACAATCGTGCTTAAACCACCCAAAGTAATTTAATTACATGTTAAATGGTCCCAGTCCTTACTTATCATATTTTTCTATTTTATATCTAATTACATGATATTTAGTAGTCTGCCTACAACTGCTCCTCATAGCTAAAGTATAAGCTATAATTGTTCATTTTAAAAAGGACACCCTTAGTTGCAAATTTCATAAAGTTTTGGGTTTAACCTGCATTCATTTCATAATTTTGTCAGATTTGTATGTGCCTCAGGTATTTGTTATTGCTCTCTAATTCTACTGTTTGTCATTTTTAATATACATGAAGTCATATTTATAACCAAATAAAAACACTCAGTCACTTGTTCTCTATTTGTTTCTTGGATTGCTTTGTCCCACAGCTTATTGGGAAAACACCTATGGTCTACCTAAATAACATTGTAAAGGGGTCTGTAGCAAACATAGCTGCGAAGCTTGAGATCATGGAACCATGTTGCAGTGTCAAAGACAGGTGAGAATCATAAAGCTGATAGTCTCAGTACTTAAACTTTTATGTGCATCTTTTCCTATACATTAAAGGCCTTATACAGATTCTTTTCATGAAAAAAGACCTCTGCACTGATCTGAGTAAACTGCTTAAACTTCTATATCATAAGTGGAAATAGGTTATCTGAAATGGAATCTGGCAGTTGATTTTGATTTGATACTTGATGGTAATTTAACTCCATTTCTTAATATAAAGCTAATAATCTGATTTCCCCACATTGCTTGCAATATTACGAAGACATTCTTATCATCAATTTTGTATATTTCAGGATAGGTTTTAGTATGATTGATGATGCTGAGAAAAGAGGAGCTATAACACCTGGAAAGGTAATAGTCCTGTGCTTCTGTTGAATTTATAATATTTTTATGCTGTTTTAATATAACATTATTGCATGAATAATTGTAATAATCTGAGTTGGGGTGGATTATTGGAGGGGACTATGTAACCTTTCTCTACCCTGCTCCACCACTTTACTTTGGGTTCCCTGAAACCTATTCAGGCCTGATTGAAACTCACAAAACCTGCTCTTACTGGAGCAAAGTGCTACAGATCCTCATAGGGTTGGGTTTAGATTTCCATATCTATAATCTTAATAGGTATGCTTTTATTTTACTCATCTTTGAATCGTTCTTGTTGAAAAATAGCACTCTGTAGCATAGAAACTTGCTTGGAGTCTAATTTGCTTGGAGGTAGTCTAGTTGAATTGAGTGGATTTTTGGTGTCTGTATTCATATTTTTTAATGGGTGTCTGGAACATGTTTAGACTCAGTTGTCTTTAGCGAGCATCATTTCAAATCTCAGTCATGTTTGCCTAGATTCTGCTGATATAGTGATAATGTTAAATAGTGATGGATTTGTACGTTAGTCCACAGTATTCTGGGTCACAGAAAATCATACAGGCTTTCTGTCATAGAAAGTAGAGGCTGATTTCCTCTCTATGATCAGTTATTCACTGAACCATCAAGTTACTGATTTGACACTTTAAGGTGGAGTCATATGAATTAAAATGGATTTTTTATTTTTCTATTCAAATTATGCATATACATATAGATGCTAAGGTTTTACATCATGGCTCTATTTCTATTTGTGGTAGGCATAGGTTTCACATATGAGGGCTATAGAATAATTTTCTGGCATGATTATGTTGAGTGGCCAATGCAAATGCAACTCATTTTACATTTCTGATGGAATTTTTTCACTATCTTTAGAGTGTTCTTGTGGAACCTACAAGTGGAAACACAGGCATTGGTCTTGCATTTATAGCTGCTTCAAAAGGATATAAACTCATCTTAACTATGCCAGCATCAATGAGTATGGAAAGAAGGGTTCTCTTAAAAGCATTTGGAGCTGAGCTTGTTTTAACTGATTCAGCAAAGGGCATGAAGGGAGCAGTACAGAAAGCTGAGGAAATTTTGAAAAGCACACCTAATGCTTATATGCTTCAACAATTTGATAATCCTGCAAATCCTAAGGTTAGTTGTCATTAATCTACCTTGATGTTCTGGCTGTTTTCTGCTGGTGCTATGCTTGCTGCTTTTGTGCACCTATCTGATAATGATAAAGTATTGTTGAGGAGGATACCACATCTTCACCCGGTAATGAAACTGGCATTTTCACTTTAGAGTTTTACTGAGAAACTTGGGCTTGTGCAGTATATTACTGGATCAACGATTTATTGGCAATTTTACTTCAAAATCTTGCTGCTAATTTATCTGTCTTTTCTGGTATTCGAAATTTATTGGGTTTTAACCTTGATAGCCTCAAATTATCATGTTTATAATCTTGTTAGGAAAATTCATATTCTGAGCTCAGAATTTCAGTTCATTGATATTATTTATATTCCTGAAAGTTTTAGTTTTATAATGGTGATCATAGATTAGTAAATCCAAGTATCTGCATTTAAATTTGTGTTCTATTTTTAGGTACATTATGAGACAACTGGACCAGAAATCTGGGAAGATACAAGAGGGAAGGTGGATATCTTTGTTGGAGGTATTGGAACTGGTGGTACCATTTCTGGAGTTGGTAGGTACCTGAAGGAAAAGAACCCCAACATTAAGGTACCTATTATTGAGATTAGCCAATTCCATACACAAATCCCAATATTTATGCACATTTTGATTGCTGGGTTGACCAAAGTTTCGAAGGGCTTACTTGTTTAGAATTGAGTGAAAGTGATACCAAGTGCATTTTCAATGTGATTTTACTGTCTGATGGGAAAATGTGTTCAAAGAAAGGTTATTTCCTTTTGCGATTTTTCTTAAATTTTCTTTTGGTTGTTCCAATTTGACATTTGAAAATATTAGGTCATTGGTGTAGAGCCTACAGAAAGCAATATACTTTCAGGTGGACAGCCTGGTAAGAATAAATATTATTGTTGATTATCAGTTTAGATGATGCATTAAACGTTTACTATTCTATGTAGCAATTTATGTAATATATTTTAATTTTCCAATTTGAGAATGTAGGTCCTCACAAGATTCAAGGGATTGGAGCTGGTTTTGTGCCTAGGAATTTGGATCAAGATGTGGTTGATGAAGTTGTACAGGTTCAAGTCTCATAATCTTTGTTTCCATTGTCTTTTACTTCCCTCGTGAAAATGCAATTCTCCTGCTTATGAAAATTATAAAGCAAATTAAATAAGAGGGAAGAATTTATAGTCTTCTTATATAATTGGTTACACAAGTAACTGGCTTTTAGTTACATTTTCTCCATGTGAAGTTGGTGTCCATGGAATTTCAAGTGCATACTTCATATGAAGTTGTTTTACATGATGGTGCTTGTTAGGTTAATTTCTCTGTGGTCATTGAAATTATTATAAAAAATTAGTGTTGGTCGCTAAACGTCAAATTTAATCAATGAAATCACTCAATATTTATACTTGAATAGGGTTCAATACTGTTAATCTCTTATACAAATTTAGCAATTCTTTTTACTTTTACCTTTATGTGTCAACTAAGTGAAGAGATCTTATTATATATTCTTGATCCATTATTCTTAAGTATTGAACTTTATTATTATTGCAAAAGTACTTAATTATCATATTTGAAATTCTGTAAAAATATTAGCAATACTGCCTTATTAAAGAAAAGAAAAATGGGTTGGGTGATTTTGTTGATGCAGATTGAATTTCAATAATTGTAAGTAACAATGGACGCGGTTAATCCATGCTTCTTTGGATCTAACTTAATATTTTTTCCTCTATAATATATTTCATATATATGGTCTTCGTTATAATGTAACCTTCACCTTTTTTTGTTTTGTTTATTTATTGTGTTTCATTTCAAGAATGTGGTGATGCTGTTTTCTCCACTTTGCTTTCATTTGCTGTTTCAGCCATAAGGCTAGAGAATAGAAACATATTAAAATTTTAAAATACATTATGTGTGATTACAAAGATAAAGTACAAATTTATAGCCAGTTGCTATGTCAAGCTTTTTGTAGAACAAATTGCATAGACCAGTGTCATTGATATTGCATTGGCACATTTTTTTGATTGCAAGGACTAGCATGTGTATTGAGTAGGAACCAATTTATTCTGATTGTCCTCCGAGTTGGCACCACCGGTTTATGTCATGCACATGTCGATGATCGGGCTTCTACATGTTTAGTTTAAACCCCACAATGCAACTTCAGTTTAAAACATAAATCATGTCTCAGTTCTCACATTTTGTATATTTGACAGATATCCAGTGATGAAGCTGTTGAAACTGCAAAGCAATTAGCATTACAGGAAGGCTTATTGGTTAGTGCTTTTATTTAATTTGCAAGCATTCTTAAATTATTAAATGCAATTAAAACCGGATTTCATGGGTATATGGTAAATGTAGAAGTATGGTAATTGGTAATTATTAAAAAATATAATGTTCAACCTAGACATATTAATCAGACTTCCATAAATTCTTTTCTCATCATTGGGTTTGGTATGATGATTTAGCACATTCTTTACCATTTAAATGTCCAGCTATTAGTTACACTAAAAATAATTTTATCACTTTCCACAGGCTGCATCTCTTCTGTTGTTTTTCTTAATCAATGAACCAAACCCTGATCAATTGACATTGATCACATTTTTGTTTGTTTCTTTTACTTCATATACAACCTAGGATGCAAAATACCAAGTAAATGTTGGATGATATCTTGTACCTTCTCTAATAAGTATTTCTACGATGTTATTCCATCATTTTGCTATATTTTGATACCACTCACAATGTTACTAGCTCAAGTCCCTTCCTCTCTCCAGCCCCATTCCTATCCTCTAACACCTAATGCTATCTCTTTCTCACTTTTTAAATTAGTTGCAGTATACATTTTCATTTTTTTGCTCATAAATTCCTTATTTATTTAAATACTAGGTTGGCATATCTTCTGGTGCTGCTGCTGCTGCTGCAATGAAGGTTGGAAAGAGACCAGAAAATGCTGGAAAGCTGATTGCAGTAAGTCCTTTCAATTACATTGAAACCAAATTTAGGATTATCTTAGTAGAGGTTACTAGGCAGCACTAACAATGAAAAATTTATTTCTAGAAGTACAGAAAACCAGACCCATGCCTTGAGAACTCTGATGAATCTTTGGTAATCACCAGTAGTCTGACTTTGTGTTGAGAAATGCATCATCAGCGGATTAAAAACAGTTAAAATTTGTTCTTTTTCAGTAGATTTGACATGATAAGCAGTTTCAAAAAGATTTTGGCCCAGTTTGGTATTGTATGGCAATCTGCTTAGTCATTAGTTATTTGTTTGTTTATTTTATAAAAATTCCAAAGTTGCTTCTTGGAAATTAAGGTTTGGGGTAAATTGGAAAACCCCCACCTATGGTTCAGCAGGAGCTGAAAAGAATGGGCTAAACAATATTAAAAGAAGCAAAAGAAAAGTGGGTGGAAAAAGTGGCTGTAACCCAATGCCAAAACGGGGTCTTGGATGTAGTGGGATGGGGTGGGTAATCATCATTTGTGGAGTTTAAACATCCTTTGGTGCCTCTGACTAGCATTTCTTTTCAGTCGTTTGGACTAATCCTAAAATGTGTCCTTTCTCCTGCATATACTATTTTAATCTATCAAGTCTGGAACCTAGTCAATCTGTTTTGTTAGTACCATATGCCAAACCACCTTTTTTGTTGCTTTGGTTCCTTGAATATGTGACTTCTATAAAGTAATGCAATGTTCAGTTGCATTTCGCCAAACATGATATCAGAAAAATCCTAGTCTAAATGGCGATGGCTTTGTTTCTTTATCAGATCAGGGCCAAAAGAAAAGTAACTTGCTGGCAACCAGTATGCTCGATTTGATGAATGTTTTATATTCCAGCCTTTGGCTTAATATTGTTTTCATAAATTTTTCCTCCCTATTAATGGAGAAAGTTTGTGGACGGTCTAATTTAAAGACTCCATTAGAATACAAAAGCTGTTACTTTCACGTTCTTCGACTTTTTGGCCTTACTGAAGGTGAAGGCTAATTGCTTAGAATGCTATTATGCTCGAATAGCATTCTAGAAAAAGGTCAGGGCTAGACCAATGTTCTTCAGTTCACGCCTGACCTCTTTTTTTTCTTTTTTCCTTTTTTCCTGTTTTTCCTTTTTGGTCTTCTAAGTGATCTTTCAGTGGTGGCCACGACTCCCACCTCAGCTCTTCAATCATATTTCTCAGATACCCAAATAATAACTGTAATTTTTCTGATATCTCCACTCATTTGAGATTGTGAATGCTCTCAGGTTGTGTTCCCAAGCTTCGGCGAACGATATTTGTCCTCTGTTCTTTTCCAGTCAATTCGAGAAGAATGCGAGAATATGCAGCCTGAGCCATGATACTCCCCCATTTTCAAGGTTGTTTATACATATCTTAATTTTTGTTCTCAAATTTCATCTGAATCACATCTGTACACACCCACACGCACACAATATGTGCTTTCATTATCATCTGCCCCGCCCCGTGTGTACCATTGATTAATTGCATCCTGGAATTTAAGATTATCCTGTAATAAGTGGTTTTACATGTTCCTGGCAAAACAGAACTGTTTTCTATTGAAATCTTCCATGTGTTTCATTTGCTTGAAAAACCTCTTTGTTTTATTTGATTTTTTTAATGTTTTAAGTAGATTAGTTATGAAATTTTCTTCCTACCGTTGGAAAATCTAGAAAGTTTGACATGGCTACTGCAAGACTGCAAGTCTTGCTGCAACTAATTCCGCGGTCGCCGTCAAAGGCTGAAAGGGTCTTTTGAGAGTAAACTCCCATTACATTTCATCGGTCACGAACTATTTCTAAATTAACCCAAGGAATGCAGGATCTACAACGTGTAGACATGGTAATTTATCTCGTATTTGTGGGTAAATTCGTAATTCGATCTAAATGGGTAAAGAATATCTATCTCGTTACTTGTGATGGGGTGCTAATCATTTAAGCTACTCCACTCCGTCCCGCCTCATAACCTCGCAGAACTATATTTAAAATATTAAAATATAAATAAATAAATAAATTTTTTTAAAAATATATCAAGATTTATAATTAAAATATTAAATTAATATATTTAAAAAATTAATAAAATATATTTCTAGCATAAAAATATATAAAATAAATATAATAAATATTATTTGAATTCGATTTGATCCCGCTTAAAAAGATATAATCCTTGATTGGGGGGGGGGGGGGGGGGGATGAAAAGGTCAAATCTGCCCCTTTGCCATTCCTAACAACGTGACATGACAGTAGTTATAGATGCAAAATTTCCACTAGCTTAATATATTTCTTTTTTTCTTTTTCTTTTTATTTTCTTTTTAAAGTCTTGGTATAATTAAACTTTTGTTAAAAAATGCTTATTTATTTATTTACTTTTATCCGTATAGTTTGGTTAATTTGCTTTTATAAGTCTCGCCGATTTAAAAGGTAAATTTTTTTAATTACAAATAAGGCGAAAAAAACTTAAATTTAAGACTTTGCTGAGATTGAAATATGCACCTATTATCCTGTTAACGTTAAATTGAATCCTATAAGATAGAATTATATATATATTTATATATATAAAGTGCTAACCTAATCGTATGAAGGATACAAGTGGTACTATTTTTTAATAGTTTTTCTTCTCTTTTCTTTTTTTTTTCTTTTTCTTTTTCTTTTTCTTTTCTTTTTCTTTTTCTTTTTTGGGCTTTAGTGTGGGCTTTTTGGCCCAACACAAACAACCTTGGGCTACCATTTCTGGTTTTCAACCCATGGGCTTTAAAGAAAGAGATAATATTTATGAGACTTTGAATATCCCATAACAATCGTCTCCAGCTGAATCATCCAGATCAAATGCAGCAGTACTGTCACTAGATGAGGACGATGAAGAGGCTTTGGATTTGCCTTTAGAAGAAGCTGTTTCAGACAACTGTTTTATTAGTTGCAGGAAATCTTCTTCGGTTTGGGCAGCAGCAAGCTTTGGAAGGAGAAAAGACTTCTGTGCCAAGAACGTTGTTTGTTCTTTAGGAGGAGGCAAGAAGTTATGTTTGGTCAGGAAGTTTTGAACGGCTTTTAGAGACAGTTTGTCCTGGTGGTTGAATTTATCCCACCATTTTACTTTGAATCTCCGGATAAGTGTAATTTCACCATCTGGGAGTAGATTGAAGTGAAAGTACCATACACATACTCAGGGCAGAAAGAAGTTTGAACAAAATAGAAGAAGCGGGGGAAAACGCCTTTCTATTGAGTTTGGTTTATAATTTGCTTTGAAGAGGTTGAACAGAGGTAAGACCTCAGGGATGATGGTCTCAGGTACATTACCTGTAGTAATTCCACCACTGTTTGAACCAATAAGGGATTTTAGAAGTTTGGATAAGACTGGTGTCGAAGTAGAATAGCCAGGAGTGGCTTCTGCCTTCATTTTGAATAAGAAAGGTATTAAACCAGGCTTGCTGGTAATCCCAATAGGAGAACGAGGTATTTAGATTTGAAGGATAGGTTCTTTTTAGAGAAGTGAGAAAAGAACGAGGAGAGTGTAAATCCATACCCCAATCAGACATGTGAATGATTCTTTGGATTGTGCATGTTGAATATGCAGGGTCTTTATGGGCTTTGTCTTTTTTGAAATGTTTGAACTTTGCAGAACCAGTAACCTCGAGGATTGACTGGTAGTAAGACTGAGGCTTTGAAGTGTTCCAGGGTTTGAAAAACCATCCTGGAGGGAAAATCTTTGAAACCAATTTGGAGGGGCTTTCTGTACAGAATCCTTCCTCAATAGTTAAAACGTTTTGAAAAATTGGTTTTTCCAAATACTCATTTGATTTAAAACGTTTTGATTGACTCAAAACAATCTCTTGAGAGTTTGGCTTTGAAAAACTGTTTGAACTTTGAGATAGATTTGGAGGGAAAATCTTTATCTCGGTATTTTGAAAAGGGATAGAAAGTATACCTTTACCCTTTGTAGAGGAAGAGGACGACTTTGGAGTCACTTCTGGCTTTGGAATAATTTGCTTTGAAGATGGTTCAGATAGGGATTGAACCATTTGTCTTTTGTATTCTTCCACCCTTTGAATGAATTCAGGGTCTTGCTGAGCAAGCCACTCCTGAATTTATCGGGCTTGATCTGCTTTGGAAGGATCCATTTGTTGAACTGGATCCGGTTGATCAATTTCTTCTTGGATTATCTCAGTCCAAGTCCTGATGGGCTTTGAAGTTGAAGGGAGAACTTCCTTCGCTGGGCTTTGAATTTGGGCCGGCTTTGAACTAGCCGTGGACTTTTCATCTTTGGACTTTGATTTTCTTGGCATTTTTCACTCCTGTTTTTGCAAGAACTCTCTAGTCAGAAAGTCAGGAATAAAATTTGATTCTCCTCGAATAAATTCAATTTCAAAATAAAAAATGATGTGAATTGCTTGCCATCGGGCGAAAATCTGCTTTGAAGCAATATTTTGGACATCTTTTTGTAAAACTTCTTTTGCAGACTTGCAATCAATCCTTAAAAGAAATTTTTGATTTAAAAGATCGCTTTGAAATTTAGAAATACATAGAACTATCGAAAGGATTTCCTTTTTGATAGTAGAATAATTCTTTTGAGTATCATTCCAGTGAGCAGAAGTAAACTAGACAATATACTCTTTGGAATTTTGAACTTGCTTTAGAATCCCACCATATCCTATTTCTGATGCATCAGTTTCTACAATCTTAAATGCAGAAGGATCAGCTAGATGCAGGATAGGAATTTCCAAAACTTGTTTTTTGATGCTTTGAACTATCTTTGTATGCTGGTCGGACCAAGGATGGGGGTTTTTCCTTAGCCTATCATGCAGGGGCTTTGCAAGACAGTTTAAATTAGGATAAAAATCCATGACATAATTTAAACTACCAAGAAATCTTTGAAGCTGAGTTTTTTCCAAGATTTTATCTGGAAACTTTGATGTGAATGCAAGGGATCTCTCAATTGGAGTAATTGTACCCCGAGAGATGTAATGACCAAGAAATCTAATTTTCGTTTGAAAAAGAGATATCTTAGACTTTGAAACCACTAAACCATTTTTCTTAACAACATAGAAAAACGTTTCTAGGTGTTTAAAATGTTGTTCAATGGAATTTGAAAAGATTAAAACATCGTCTATGTAGACAATGCAGAACTTTGAAAATGGATTAAAAATGTCATTCATGATTTTTTGAAATTCAGAAGGGGCATTCTTTAATCCAAAAGGCATCACATTCCACTCATATTGACCGAATGGAACTGTAAACGCCGTTTTGTACCGATCCTTTGGATCAATCTGGATTTGCCAAAATCCTGATTTCATGTCAAACTTTGAAAAGATGAATGCAGAATGCAGTTTTTGTAAAAGATCTTTTTTATTTGGAATAGGATACCTAATCCACTTAAGAGCTTTGTTCAAGGGTTTGTAGTTGATCACTAGCCTAGGAGTTCCTCTTTCTATCTCGCTATTCTTATTGACATAGAAAGCTGCACAAGACCAAGGTGATCTAGACTTTGAAATTAAACCTTTAGACTCAAGATCTTTAATCTCTAATCTGCAATGGCTTTCTAAAGACTCATTCATTTGAATGGGTCTGGCTTTAGTAGGGATTTGCTTATCTGAAAAATCGTTTTCATATGGCAAATCTACCACATGTTGTTTTCGATTCCAAAAAGCATTTGGAAGATCGGAACAGAGTTCATTCTCAATCTTCATTTGAAAAACAGAAATTCTCCTTTGAATAAAATCATTTTGCAATTGATCCAGGATTCTCTTCAAACCCACATCTTGTTGAAGATGAGAAAGATGGGTTTGTTTTCCTTTGATCAAAGCATTGATTTCGAAATTGTAAATAGAATGTGCTTTGATAAGATTCAAATTTCTCTTTTTAGGTTTTTCTAAAAAAGTAAAAACAATCTTTGAATCTTTAGCTTTGAAAATGATTCCAGCAGTTGTTACTTTGAAGGGGGTTATCAAGTTGATAAACGGAGTCCCTAAAATAACAGTTTGTTGAAGGTCCTTTGAAAGAATAAAAACATTCTTTAAAGCAATATTGTTATTAAGAATTGCGGCTTCAGTTTTACCGGCAATCTTAATCTTTGAAGAATTGGCTGAAGTCAACCTTTCTTTTGTTTCTTGATGAAACCTTTTAGGAACCAGTTCGCAGTTGATACAATTAAGGTCTGCTCCTGTATCAAACAAGGCTATGGTTTCTATCTGGAAATCACCAGGGAAAACAAGCTTTATTTGAATCAAATATTTTCTTGAAGTAATTTCCTTTAAAACATTGATAAAGTTTTCAGGAACTTCAAGGTTTTGAAAATTATTTTCCTCATCAGAATCAGAATCACTATTCTGTTTGAGGATCAGGCTTTGAAGCAAAACAGAATCATTTTGTTGTTTTTCTTTCAACTCTTTGAGTTCTGTTTTGATGGTTCTAATCTCCTTTTGGAGTTCCTGAACAGTAGGAAGAGGGTTTTTTGACTTATTCCCTTTGTCCAAAATCATAGTAAGATCATAAGTATTCTTACTAGAAGAAGGAACCAGAGATTCAGTTTTTAAAATCTCTTTTAAAACCTGCTTTTGAATAAGAGGATCACTAATATGCTTTACAGTCTCAAGAAGAGCTTCTTGTTGCCTAGTGAGCATATTAATGTTCTTTGAAGAGCTCTCTGAATCTGTCTCAGAACAATCAGTTGAGGTTTTGATTTCATCAATTTGAAATTCTTCCTCACTGTTTGAGAACTCTGATTCAGATGAATCAACTAGAAGAGCAGAAATCTTTTGCAAAACTTCTTCTTCTATTTGAAGCTCAAGAAGTCTTTTGGAAAACTTACAATACTTCGAAGTATGGCCTTTCTTACCACATTTAAAGCATGTAATTTTTGAAAAATCTTTTTTGGAATCTTTCTTTGGAAATTTAGAATGAAATTTGGAAGAAGATGGTTTTTTATAGAAATTCTCCTTGCTTTTATAAGGCTTTCTATATTTTGAAAATCGTTTCTTTTTGAAAGATTTTGAATAAGAATCAACTTTGCATTTCCCTTTGCAACTAGAAGAGGGCTCTATTGGGTTGTACTCAAACTGGTTACAGAAACTACCTAGTCTTTTTCATCTCCCATTTGAGCTGTCTTTGAAGCTTAAGGTCATGACAAATCTTTAAACCTTCTTTCTGGGTTGGACTAACTAACTCACCATAAGTGTAGAAATCATAAGGGATTTGACCGTTATGAGCTTCTCTTATGGTATTCCTAACTCTCTCACCTAAAATCTTAGGTAAATCGGCTAAGAACTTTTCTTTCCAGAAAGGTTGGCTAGAATCTTCCCTAAGCATGACTCTGGTTAGGAAAGTGTCTTTGTAATTTTGGAAGTTACTAAGCTTCTTACAGGTAAGGTTGCTAAGGAGCTCGGCATTTTTGTCTTTGAGCAGAGAAGGGTCTCCTATGAAATGAAGGGAAATAGTGAGGATTAGAGTTGACACTGCATCCTCAATCGGATTTCCTATTTCATCTAGAATGGGAGTTCCTTCTTCTGTGGTTTGGATAGCACCTAGGATTTGGAGTTGCTGTGCTTGAGTGAGATGATAATCCCACCATCCTTTTAACCGGCCGGAAAATCCAGCCTATCGGGAGCTCAAAGAATGGCTCTATCGGAGGTACCACTTTGGGTTTTGTAGGCATTGGTACGCCATGGTCATCATTGCAAGAGACCAAGGATATTGTACTCGGACATTCCATCTATATTCCATTCATGGGACGGAAGAGGCATTGAATCTAGATCGGGTTAGGATGTTGTTCCTATTCTCAATTCCTAGATCTCGGAGCAGTACTCCTAGGAGTATTCCAGGTCAATCTAGGGGATTGGATTCCCAATCTGTTGATATTGAAGGGTTTTTGAATAGGGCTTTCAAGCTCTGAATCGTTAGACTCATCGCTTTGGGCTTGTCCTATAGCTCTGGAGCAGTACTCCAGAGCTATACTCCTAGGAGTATTCCAGGTCAATCTAGGGGATTGGATTCCCAATCTGTTGATATTGAAGGGTTTTTGAATAGGGCTTTCAAGCTCTGAATCGTTAGACTCATCGCTTTGGGCTTGTCCTATAGCTCTGATATTCCTACTACTTTGAGGAGTATCTGGTACTAGGTTTTTAGATGACTCAGAGGTTGCTAATCTACTTAGCTGTTCTCTGACTGCTTTGGCAAACTCAGTTTGCTTTTGGAAATGGTCTTGGCTTGGCTTTGTAAGCTGATATAGCTTAAAAACTGGGTTTTTAAGCTTTTCTGACTGGTTCGACTCTTTTGGTTGACCAGTACTGGGGATTGGAGATGTCACCACTACAGGGGGGCTTTTGAATCTGGTTTTCTATTCTAACCAGTTGCTTTCCTATAGTGTTTAGACAGGTATTTGAGAAATTGTTCTGCTGAACAATGTTCTTGACATTCCTATCTAGGTCTTCGCCTACCAATTTGTAAGGTGTAGCCTCTATCTCACTTTCTCCATAAGGAATGGTTATCTTCCTAAGGGGAGGATGCTCAGACTGGACAGTTAGGTTTTCTCCTACCTTCCACTCAGGGGCTTTGTTCCTTACTGTGACAGGACTAATGGTCTTATCCTTAAAAGGATATGAGTGACCATGCTCTTTGCAATAAATTTGAAACCAATCAAAAAATTTGATTTGGGCTTTGTTTTGAATGCAAAATTGATAGTATATATATGAACATATAATGCATATTTCTCCTAAAAACGGTCAGCCCCTTGGTATGCTAAGATCAGTATCACGCGATTGATCCACTCACTTGGTAATTAGGAATATAATGTCAAGGTTGCTTTTGTTTTTATTATTATGCTATATTTTGACAAAATCGTTAAATGTGTTGACAAAATCGTTATAAATTGTATCAATACTTTTAAAAATTAATGAGTTTAATTATTTAAAAGTTAGATTCAAACTCTTTATTACTTTTCAAAAACTAATTATTTCTATAGAGAAAAAGAACCATATAATTTCATAAAATATAAATAAAAGTAAAAACCATCGATGATGATGATATATATAACAACAGCGGGAATGAGAAAAACAAAAGCACTGCTAAGAATACCAATACAATATTTTTCGCAACTAGCACCTAAAAAGGAATTAAAGCTCTTGTGAGTTATAGAGAATTCGATTCAGTAAAAGCTTATATGAGCTTGTTAATAGAAATTTGTTAGTATTAATAAATCAAGCTCAAATTTATCAATATTTGACTCGTTAGCTCGCAAGTTAACTCGTTTACGAACTTATGAGTCTATATATAAATTAACTCATTAATGAACGTGTATTTAAGTTCGTAAATTATGTAAGATATTTTTTATGTTAATTATTTTATTCTTTCATATATATAAATATTTGTCAATTTATATAAACTAATGTATACAAATATTTTTATTTTTATTATACATTATGATTAATTTCTATTAAATATTAAATATTTAAAATTAACCGATTCAACAAGATAAAATAAATTATATTGTTAAATAAATTACTAAAATTAAAAAAATTAAATTAAAATTGATAAATAAATTTTAATGAATCAAACTCGATATAAGCTCGATTTCCATTCGAGTTCATAATTACTAAACTCAATCTCAGTTTAAGTTCATACAAAATAATACCAGACTAAACTTAAACTTATTAAAGCTTATTTAGCTCAGTTCATTTATAGCTCTAATCACAGCTGAAATAACATCATGGTATCATTCAATTGAAAATTATGAGGATAAACATATTCATTTATAAAGAAATAAAAAACGGAGTGATTTTTGGAAAAAAGAAAAACTACCCTTTTATTAATAATACTCCAATAATAAAGAAATTAAATTCACACTTAATTATAAGTTTTGGTTCGCCACAGAGAATAAGAAGGTCATATTTGGTGGACAAAAAGTAATTGAATTTATATGTGTGGATGACATCATGCATATGAATAAACCCTACAGCACACAAATGTTTAACTAATAGTAAATCTTATACTAACTTTAACAAAGAAATGAATAAAAGAATAGTAGAGTGAGGTAGAGGTCCCCCTATCCTATAGTCAAGAAAAGCATATGAAACTCAAAAAGAGTGGGCAAGAACAAGTAGAAAATGAAAAGAGTGTTTAGGGTTTAATTAAACTAATTAATTATGGACAAAAGTTTGTCAGTTTATTATGTCTCTTTATGCCAAACTGTCTACCTCATCTTTTTAAGCATGACACCCACTCTTTAGTCTTCACCATTGTGGATTCCAAGCATGCAAAGCATAAACAGTACTTAAAAATTTTCAATGTCACCTACAAAATTGACTTAATATATCCAAAACCATCTTCAATTATTAGGGTTTTCTTTTCCTGTTTCCATTGAGGTACAAACATGCTTCATTCCCCAAACCTGAAAGCAACTGCATTTTACACTATTAATTTTATGTCTTTTATCCTAGCTAGTGAAAGCAAGACTCCACCCTAATTGTTAGATCATGTCAATTGCATTTTTCTTTTTGGCCACCATGAGCCGTTCCAATTTTGGTAATGCTATTGCTAGCTATAGCAACCTTTTATTTCCATTATTTCCATGGAGATGCTCAAAGGGTGATGATCCTGTTTGGCATTTGTCAAGTTCTTCCCCATTTTCATGCTTAATATTATTCCTCTCCCACTATCTTCTACTCTCTTGCTAAATAAACAGCCAAAAAGAAAAAACCCACTTGTGTTACATATGATGCTATTGCCATTGGAATTTGGAACCATGGAAATATAGGTAGAAATCAACCAAAAATAACCACACATACACCTCTTTTAAGAGTTCAGTTCATGAGATGAAAAACTGTTACTTTCCATTAAGAAGATATACTCAGACAGGTTTCTTTTCTTAGAATTCATTGCTTCTTTCTACTCTTCAAAAATAATTTTCATGTAAGGTACTAATATTTTGAGTTGGAATCTTTCATCAATTTACATTAGTAGAAGTTAATAAATATTATAGTCAAAATCTGTAAAGGCAGGTTAAGCTATTATATAACCATAAACTTAATTATATAAGACTTTTTTTTTCTCATAAATTTATATTTATTTTTATGTAGTTTTTTTACCACTTGATGAGATGTGCTTTTTCTCTGTACAAATTAAAATTTACTTTATTTAAAATAAAATCACTATAGAAAACAAAATATATGATAACAGAAAACTTTTTTTTTTAATTTTACAAATTTGAATCACCTGGAGAGAAGGGTCCCTTTGGCATTGAGGTAAAAAAAAAAAAAAAAACATGTGAATTTTAATATTTTTTTCAAAAGTAGGTCTGAGAAAACCAATTTAAAATAAGAAAATTTCAAATATATTTTTTCAACATCCAACAACAATTCCAAATACAACCTAAATCAACCATTTATTATTCTTCTGTTCATGATTGAGGGTCAAAGACTCACTAAGTTTGAATCTTATTTTTTTTATCTAAATTGAGATTTAGACCTGTTTAATTAGAATAGATCTCTTGTAAATTATCAAACCTATATATATATATATATATATATATATATATATATAATATTGTGTGTACTATAAATATTAGAATGGAAAAGGTCAAGTTAGATAATGGGGAAGTAGATATATATCTTATAACATGGGATGGGGCACTTCCTATTTGACCTAAAACCAATAAAAAAGAAATATCCCATCTTGGCTTGCAAACAAAATAAAATAATCCCATGTGCAAAATCCGAGGGCATTATTTTTTTTTCTCCTCAAAATTCATTGGAATGAATTTGAAGTGCCATAATGAAATAATAATATGGAACAAAAGAAGTGGAAGCATTTATTGGTCAATTGAATGGTAATGCAAACATACAAATGAAAGCTTCCTTGTCTGATGAGTATGAGCGTGGACAAAGGGGCAGAGAGGCATGCCATGGCCAATGGCCATCCTTTCTGTTTCACACAATAAATTTAATCCCCACGTTCCCCTTTTAATTTTATTTGCCACCCTTTATCACTTTCCCTCTTCTTTTTTTTCTCTCTACCCTATATAAATACCCCTCCCTTAATTCCCTTCTATACCAATACAGCAATACTCTTTCTTCTTCCCCATCTTCCCTTCTACTGCAACAACAAAAAAAAGAAAGAAAGAAAATAATGGAAGCTAAAGAACAGGACCTCTCTTCTCCAATATCCTCCGCCACCAGGTAATATCGTACTGCCAGACAGACACTTCATTGTCGAAACACCAAGCTTGATGGTTATTTATATATGTGTATCAAAATGTGCTTTTTTTTTTTTTTCTTCTTCTCGTTTATGTGAGTATGACCATTTCTTAAAAGCAGATGGTGGTCGAAAGACACGGTCGCAATAGTCACCGGAGCAAACAAGGGGATCGGGTTTTGGCTAGTGAAGCAACTGGCGGAAGAGGGAGTCACAGTGATCTTAACAGCAAGAGATGTGGAGAGAGGATGCAAGGCTGTTGAGCAGCTAAGAGATCACCATGGCCTCAATGTACACTTCTATCAGCTTGACGTATCCAATCCTTCCTCCATTAAAGCCTTCTCTTCCCAATTTGAAAAGGAATTTGGAGTCTTGGACATTCTTGTAAGTCTTCTTTTAATTTACTTTGCCTTAACATAACGTTGTTAATCTAGTGCATGAACTAGGAGAAAAGTCGCTCGGTCTGACCAAAATAATATATATTTTCCACAACTTTACCTTAGTTTACTTTATATCTACGATTCTTGACTTGATTATGTATATAAAAAAAAATAAAATCCAATAATCTATTTATATTGGAATTATCTCGTAGAAAATTCATCGATATTAATTAAAATTATTTGTATAATTGTATGCATAATATATAATCTTAAATTGCATTTGTGGTCCTCCTGGCAAAGAAGGTGGATCCATCTCACATGCAATTTCAATAATTAACTTTTCTAAAGTCATATGTTTTGTGTCGAAATCGGAATATGATGTTTGCCTCTACATAATAACAAAAATAATTGATATAATACATAACAATTACATTTTCATAAAATTAAAAATAATTAATGGCCGAATTGATGGTATTTTTCACAGAAAATATAAATGTTTATCATATAATGAGTTATTATATGATAAATGCAAATGCAAAACCAGATTTGGATATAGTGAAGTTTATCATTTAATATATAAATAGATGCTGCTGCTTTCCTGATAGGAATAGTTTCAGTTTTTTAATTGGAATTCATCGTATAGGGTACCTAAATTTAAATTATTATTCTTTTAATTTAAAATAGACGCATTTAATAACTTACATATGATACCAATTTCCATATTTTAATTAATTCAACGCTCATAATATTCTTTTCGAGGTTATTCTGTATTATCTAATTCATCTCAATATAAACTGATAAAGTAATAATGGTTAATCATTAGGCTAAGTAGTATACTTTAATGTCTTCATTATTGTTTAATCAAGTTTTATATATATATATTATATAAATAATTTGTTTTAGTGCCCCAATTGTTAAAAGATAAAAGGGGTAACATATAATTGTTGGTCTTCTGGAAAAAGAAGTTTGGCCACAGTTCACCAAAAGCTTTCCACTTTATTCCTTTTCTTTTTGTTTTCAGTTTCAGGGATACAAGCAAAAAGGGATTTGGGTGGGATTGTTGTTGTTGTTTATAGCTAGTTTTCACTTCTCAAATTTTAACAATCCAATGTCACCCAACAAGCTAATACATCATAAATAATAAAATTTTAGTTACACCATCAAAATATTTTAAAAAATTATCTTCTTTATTAAAAATTATTTAATATAAATATATACGATACATTAGGATTCTGTTAGAATAACATCATGGTATCTTACTATTATAAATTTATTTTTAATTTATATTATTAATTAATATTATTTAAGATAATTTATTTATTTTATATGTTTTTCTATTAATATATAAATTATTAATGGATTTATATATAATTTTTAGTTAAAATTTTATAATTAAATCTTATAGTTATCAAGTAACACTAATTAAATTTTAAAAATAAATAATTTTTTAATAAATATAAATAATATGTTTAATTAATCAATAATTAAGTATTACATATAATTGACTAATTTAGTATTTAATTATATTAATAAATTATTAAAATTAAAATAATATCAATATTTATAAGTTTATATAGATTAGAATTACTCCAAAAAATATCTTATAATAGTAGTGAATAAGGTTTACCCAATAATTCATTTATACATATCACAAAGACTCTTCCAAACAAGCCAAAGTCAAATTTAAAGAAATGGAATGGTACCCATTTGCCACCAAAAACTAAAAAAGATTCTTGCATATTTTTGGCAGTGTTAGGCTTCAATATTAATTAATACGAAGACTGTTTCTTCTCTCTCAGTCTCCCTGGTCGTCATCATCGTCGTCTAAATGTTCTTTATTTATTTATCTAATTATATATATATATATATAATTTCCAAGCCAATGTTGAATTCTTTTGAACTATTGTTCAAAGCTAGCACTTGTCAAGAAGCATATATACAAATATAAATACAATCTTTAAAATATATAATATGTATATATAATATTTTTATTGGTGGCGGTGGTGGTTCAGGTAAACAACGCAGCTGTGTCATTCAATGACATACACGAGAACACTGTAGAACATGCAGAGACTGTCATCAAAACCAATTTCTATGGTCCCAAATTGCTCATTCAGTCCCTCTTCCCCATGTTCCGCCGATCCAAATCCATCAGTCGGATTCTTAATATTAGCTCTAGACTCGGTTCTATCAATGTAAGTCTCAAATTCTTTGTTTCATTTTTAGTTTTATCTGTATAGGGTAAGCATGTATAAATTAATAATATTCGGTCCTTCCATTGAATCCCCTGGTGCAGAAGATGAAAAACCCTAAAATGAAAGAGATGCTACTGAGTGAAAGCCTATCAGAAGAGCAGATCGACGGAATGGTAACTTCATTTCTCGAGAGTGTCAATAACGGGACGTGGAAGAGCCAAGGGTGGCCGGAGATATGGACAGACTACGCAGTATCGAAGCTGGCACTAAATTCATATTCAAGGGTTTTGGCACGAAGGTGTAATAAGGAATATGGATTGAGTGTGAATTGTTTCTGCCCTGGCTTCACTCAGACCTCTATGACCAAAGGCAAAGGCACTCACACCGCCCATGATGCCGCTGAAGTTGGTGCTAGGCTGGCCTTGCTTCCTCCTCAACATCTCCCAACTGGCACCTTTTATATAGGGTTTAGCCCTGGTATTGTTTCTAAATTATGAGATTCCTATGCGTTCATACATATTAGTTATTAGGTGTAATATTTGTATTAGTTGAATTATTTATTATTATTAATTATTTATAATAAAAAATCAATCAATATAAATATAACATCTAATAAACAATATCATGTAGCAGACGAGAGCTCATATTATCACATCCACCTACCATTACTTACTTCTTTTCTTTCTTCTTTCAACCAACAAAAATAATCTTAAGACTTATTTACTTGTAAAAAAAATTTCTATTTTTATTTTCTAATTCTTAAAGAAAATAAAAACTTTTCATTTAAGATATATAAAACATGTTTACTTACTTTTATATAAAAAAAAAACTCTTAATTTTTACTTTAATAATATTTTAAATATAAAAAATAAACTTGAAATAAATGAAGTAAAAACTAAGGTTATTGATTCCATTCCGTTTCGCCCGGAATGGCCAAAATATCTCATTTTACTAAAAAAAATAAAATAAAATATTTTTTATTCTGTATCGGTCAAAGATTGAACCAAAATTGTCATTCTTGCTAAAATTAATAAGATAGACACAAATAAAGCAACTTTATAAAAAAAGATATATCATTAAATTAAATTAAGTAGTTCAGTAACACTTAATCCTAACACAATAAAATCTCTATCAATAAAAATAAATTAAAATCTAAAATTTCAAATAATTATCTCTTTATCTTTATCTATCACTTCATCTTGTGCTTTACAGTTTAACCATAAAATATTTTAATATGTAATTTTTATATAAAATTATGCACAAAAACATTTTTATAAAATTTATCATAAAAAGGATTTATATAAATTAATCTAAATTTTTTTAATTTTATCTATAAATACATAAAAATATTAAAAAGTCACAAAATTATAGCTCTCTAAAATTCACATGCTTCTTATATAAAGAAAAACATAGAAAATATATTAAATTTATTTTTTAAATTTTTTTGAAATGTAATTAAAAATATAAAAATTATTTTATATATATATATATATATATATATATATAATTTTATTTTTATTTTCATTTGAAATTTTTTTAAAAAGCTGATATAATATTTTTTATAAATAAACAGACGTTTAGCAACTCCGTTTTCCTTCTTCCTTTGTAAATGAAAGATCTTTAACAATGGCAATGTCAGTGATTAAACCATTGAGTGTCCTCGTCAAAAAAAGAAAACCCTTTACATATAATGAAGCAAGCACTCAAATAATAGTGAAGTACCTATAACTATATATTAAATTTTTATTCTGTTATTATTATTATTATTATTATTATTATTATTATTATTATTATTGCATGTGTCTGGACACTTAATTAGAGGTAATAATACTATATGATATCCTTCACATGTGATGCCTACCTCTCCCACTGATGTACGTAACTAGCTACCTTTTGTTTTTATTTATTTATTTGTTTTGAACACCGAAGAGAATGCAAGAAGAAAGTGGGCATGGAACTGAAATCGATAAACAAATTAAATAATAATATTTGAGAGTTAGGGTTAGCAATTTGTATCCGTTTGTGAGTACCCATTGCAACCCTATTCAAACAAATCGAGTAGGGTTGAGCAAAATTTTTAAAAAGAAAACTGAAAATTAAATAGAATTGATTTTTATTTAGCTCAATTCGGTTATTTTTAAAAAAATATTTGTTTTATTCAGTCTAGTTAGAGATTTCGGTTCGATTTTACATTAGAAATTTAATTTAATTAAAATAAATTATTTTTATTTATGTTTAATATAAAATTTAATTTTGAAAAGTGATTTTAGTTTGATTATATGAGCTTATACCTTTTAACCGTATCTGTAAAATGATTAATTGTTTAGTGTAAAGTTATAAAATGAGGTCTACCAAAAAACAAAACTAATATTGAGGATTTTGTCAATGCAATATATGTATCAACTTATTATTATAACTTTATATTAGTTTTACAAGCCTTTTAGGGTAATAAACTAAGAAATCCAACTGTGAGGGTGTGTGCAGAATTCATGAATTATTAGGTTTATTAAATTATTATTATTTTCTTTTTTTTTTTTTTAAAAAGAAGAAGATAAATTTACAAATAGAATACTAAAAAGATCCTTAATAATTATTATTGTAAGGTAGGTAGCATCTTGTTTTGCTTCTACACATTGGAGAAGGTTACAATTTGAATTCATATCCCACATATCATGCCACACAATTGGATAGCATAACTAACACACACACAAATCTCAACAAATGCCTACCAGAAAGTTTACATTCAAGTTGGGTCTTGTTGTCACTTTCTCACTGATGGATGGGATCCTTGTCTTCTCTCTCTTTTGTTGTTATTGCACTATCTTTTCATAGGAAGCATGCATGCAGCCAAATCCATATTATATTTTTAGGTCCCAATATTATCTTCTTCTTTTTGGGCTTAGGCAATTAGTTACTTAGCATGTGGAAATAGATTCAATGGAAATCCTAGATGCTTCCAGTAATTTGTATCATTGGAGAGGAGCGATTGAACTTCATATCTAAAGAAGAATCACTAGTCAAAAGATAAAATTCTATCATATTAAAATTCTGATCAAAAGGCTAACAATCAGTTCAGACTTAACCGGATTGATAAGAACTCTTACATTTGAAGGTATAAATCTCGAATTTAAAATCTTTTTCCACAACTAAAAAAGATAAGAAGATGTAAAATCCGTAGTGACCAATTCTAATTCATTCTAACAATAACACCTAATATTTATTAATTATATTTGTAGTTAAAATTTTTGATAATTATAAAGAGTCACAAAATAAACAATAAATTTGGAGAACAAATTGAAAAGCATTTCAAACAGAAGTAGAAAGAACTGTTGAAATTATATAAATATAAAATCAAATCCGAACCAAACTCATATAAAACTAAATTTTGGTTCTGTAACATAATTCAAACATTATATAGTTTTAATTTCTATTTTAATGTTAAGTTGATTGTAGTTTGATGGATGACACTCCAGCTTTTACTACCTACCAAGGTTCAAGCCGCCCACTGGTATATTTTATTTAAAATGAAATTTTCAATTAATTTCTTTTGAAAATAAATTGAATCAAAATCTACTTTTCTTAATACATTATAGGTATCTAGAACCTATATAAAGTCGTGAATGATTAAAATATTTTGGAATAAATCGATAATTACTAATTTTATTTTAATTAATTTAATCTTTTAATCCTAATAGAATTAATAGTGATTAATCTATTTAATCCTACTCCTACTATGATATTTTATCTGTCGGGTATTAAGTAGAACCATTATTAAAATCAACAAGTTATATATGATTAGGACATAAAAAGAATTTCCATTTTAATCATGTATTTTTATAAATTTATATTTTGGTTCTTGATTTTTTCTTTTCTTTTCTTTGTTAACTCAAGATTAATTTTTTTTTTCATTATTAAAATGGAGATTCTCTTTTTATATTTAATATTAGATAATATTAAAATAATATAATTAAATTATTTTAAGAAAAATATATAAGAAATTAAATTAATAAATAATAATTGTAATAAAAGATATAATTGAATAATATAAACATGTAAAGTTTAGCATTGATACTAAATCATTAAATCAAAGAAAATAAGAAAAAAACTGCTTTTTATGATACGTGAATTTATTCAAAGTCTAATTACTTATATAATTTATAAAATATATAATGACACATGAGCTCATATTATACGGTAAAAGAAATTCATAAAATAATTAAATATGTTTAATAAATATTATATTATATACTAATTTATTAAATATTTTTATATTATAATTTTTATAATAAAAATTTGTACGTGTAACGAATAATACTAGTATAGATAGATTTATGATTTTTTTTTTAAAATATTCTAAAATCAATAAAAGTTCGTCTTTACTGGGTCTTTTTTTAAAAATATTATTTTTAAAATTTATATTGTAGTTATTTTTGAGTTATTTTACACCTGTTCTTCAATTGTTTTATAAAAAGCAAAAAACAAAAACCTACCAAAACTGTAATTTTTAAAAAATTAAAAAAAACTGTATTTTTTATATTTTAATAATGTAAAAATAAAATAATATCATAAATTTGATAAAAAGAAAATATGGGTATTTTTGATATTTTCTCTAAATTTATCAAGCTTGTGGACCGCACACGAACACAGCTTCGGGCCTAGAAGCCCAAATCTTGGGGCTCAAACAAATTTTCTTGGCAGTTGGCACGTACTTCTTGTGACTATGCAGAATCAAGGCTCTGAGTAGTTAAAATTTAACCATTTAACACGACGAAAGGGATTAAGACTTTAGGGTTTTGATTTTTCATAAATCACAATTTCAGGTTCGCTTCTATTGTTTTTCTTTTTAATTTTACTTTATTCATTTATTTATGCCCGATTTTATCTTTGATTGTATGCTTTTCAGTTACTTAGAAAGTTTTATAGGTTGTCTGCTGCTATATGCCAAATGTGTTTGTTTGATTGATCTGTTTAGATTTGTTAATAAGATTTTGATGCGTCCGTCAAATTCATTATGACTCTTAGAACCCTGAAATTTTTTCATTAAAGCTCGCCTATCATTCGGTGGTTTGTTTATGTGTGATCCCAATTCGCTGAAGTGTTGGCCGTCTAGAAATTAAATTACTTGTTACAAATGTTATCTTGCATCATCCACTTTGATCACTGTTATGATATGTTGTTTGTAGTCAATTTTGGGGAATTAGAAGTCAGAAACAAAAGTTTCTAATCCACTAGTTAGAGTGGATGGTTTCAATTTCACTGTGCACAGGAGTAATGTTCTCAAATTGATTTTAGCCTAGGATTCTTTTCAATGGATATGTAGACTGTCTTCAATGTCTTTGCCATAGTAGATTAGACAAGGAGACCTGATGCTTAAAAAGTGTTGGGCAATAAATTCTTTCATATTTAAGGTTAGGGTTTTAGATTAGAGAAAATAATATGTGCTACTTTTCTTGCTGACAAGAGGATGCTAGGTGAGATGAGAAAGAGAGCCTTTCGGAACCTAGGTTGGGTTAACTTAGTTCTAAATTTTGAATGTTTTCTAAAGCAATAGTGACCTGTGTAGTTGGTTGTTCTTAACTTCCTAACCTGAGCATGACTGAAGTACGTTAAAGACCATTTGATTTTCAACTGGCAACCCCCATTTCTAATATTCTAAACCACGGTGTAGTTGCCAACCATAACCCCTATGTTGGGTGCTGTGCTGCAATCTATCTAAAATTTTAGTAGATTTTCTGTTCATTAAGCCTATCGAAGTATAACGTGGGTACTATAGGGAAGTACTGAGTTGGAAAAGCTATGATTTCCATTATTAATAGATTAGGAAGTGCATCAACTCTGCTGTAATCAGGATGTTCATTCTCACTTCTTCTGAGTAAAGGATTATGCCTTTTCATTTTTTTGACCCTTTGCAGTCTTGACTACGCGTCAGCTTCATTGGCATAAAAAATAAAAATACTTAGCTGTGAGCTTTTGGTTGCAAGATGACTGGAAGTTCAGGATATAGGAACCTTGCACCTAAGACCAAGAATTTGATAGTTGCTGGCGGCTTGACAGCATTTGTATTTGGGGTTTATTTCTACACTATGAGAGCTGTTGGAGGTACAGATGAACTTCAGGTTGCTATAGACAAGTATGAAGGGCAGAAAAGCAAGCAAGAGGCTTAAAGTAGGCACACCTTTGAAGGCTGGACCTTCTTCAGTTCAGTGATGTATTTGGAACAAGGATAATTTAACTTTGCAATTTTTGCACTCTTATCTGTTTATAGAGTTGAAAAGTGAAGGTTCTCACATTTCTCTCACCAGCTTTCTGATAGTGAAGAAATAACTGCAGAATGTTCTCAGCAGATATTTTTGTGAACATTTATCTGTGGGGCATATTGGTTTCTGTTTGAACGCGGCTTTGATCACGTATTTAGTGAGAAATATAAGGATCTTTCTTATCAAAAGCATACATCATTTGGATCAAAATCTATGTTTATTTAGTGATTGTATAATTCGATATTTGGATTCTGAAGACTTTGAAATTGAAATTTTATGCTGAACTTTTCTTCCACATCCTGAATACACATTTTCATCATGAGGTTTATTTATATCACTTTTTATAAGGGAACATTGGGGATGGATGTGACCACATTGATTTTGCCATCGGGTGTGAAAATAAAATAAGCTGCTGTTTTCAAAACCTTGGAGCGAGTGATTGCCCCTGTAAGGACTTAGCAGTGCAAGTTGGCACATGATTTTGTATTACTGATTAAACAACTCGATGAATGTGAAGAACTTTAACAAATCTAAGTAATAATATGTTGGGGGTATACAATTTAGTTGTGTTTGTAAAACGAATATTGGTGACTTGAAGCTCTTTATGGTCAATCCTGCTGGAACTGTTTAGTGGTTCCAAAATTCAGGAAGTAGCTGTAAGAATACACAGCCGGTTAGAGTTTTAACGATCTGACCCTTCATTTCAGATCTAAAATGATGTTCTTAAGAAGCATTGGCTCCACTATGAAGGTTCTGTTCACTGGAAATTTGGCTCCAATTTTTCTGGGACAACCAGATTTAAGTGTCATTTTACCTTAAAAAATCCTCAAACGAAGAGTATTTCCAAAGTCCTTTTTGGCCTTCGATGCATCTCAATTTAACAAGTGTAACTGGGAAATCAAGTTAGCTGGCTTCTCATTTCGTTAGCTGGAAACCTAGTCTTGGAAGCAGGAATTTTGAACATGTCAAATAAGCATGGATCTTTTTCATTGGTGAAAATGAAAATCACCCAATAAGCATTGTTAAAATAATTGACAACATACTTCTTGGTGCTTGAAATCTTTCATTAGGCAGAAAAAAAAAATAAAGGGAAAAAAAGAGGAAAGTGTATGATTTCATGTTCTGATTGAACTTGGAAATATGGGAAGGCTGCACCTAAGCAATACTTCTATTTATTCTTTCTAGAAAGATTAGAGGAGGGTTACATTGCATTTAAGATAAGATGGACCTGCGCAATACTTTCTTTCTTTTTTTCCTGACAAAACCTGCATCATACTTTTAACTTAAGAAAGAACAGCAAATTTGCAGTTAATTCAAACTCATTATTACTTGTTTACCTTAAAATTTTCCAAGACAACAGAATCTCGAATCAATAGGAAGCTGTACTGCTATGAGGTGACAGCATGCAACTTCTCAATGCCTGGACTTGGAGCTGACATCATCTGCTAAGAAGTTTAAGAAAAAAGAGAAAAAGCAAAAACCAATACATGGCTTCTTTTATCTCATCATGCCCCAATAGTTACAGTGCATTTCAACTGTATGCCTTGCCAATCTTCATTGTTTAACCAGGGATCTAATAACTACCAAAAGATTGAAATATTGTTGTGAAACTACCGACTTAGTTTTATTCTCTGATAGAGAGAGATGTTTTCAACCTTCCAACTAGATGTGGCAGTGTATTGATGATATCCTGGATTGACTGGTCCACACATGACTCAAGAGCATTCACAGCATCGGAGCCAATCTGTTGCAGCTTAGCTGTCTCAAATTTGTCTTGGCAGACCATCAGAGACCTATTCAACCTTTCCTGCATTCAGTTCAAATAAAAAAAAAATGAAAAGAATCCATGTTAGCCTGCAGGCATTCACTAACCTGACAAGCAATTTCTGAAATACCATGTGAATTGAGCCAATATCGAGAAAAGCACCCTCTTAATTCATTAAAGCAATCAAATCTGATTTTAAAAATAAATTCTACATTTTGAGAATGTAAAATTGAAAAAATGATTCTTTATGCATTGCGTGTGTCAAGGACAAGCTATAATTAGAACATAATTGTTCATTTTCCAATTAAGAATAGTGAAATTAAGCTCATGATCCTGATGGAAAATTATGACAAAGTCATATGTAAGATATATCTAAAAAAATTAATAATAAAAATTTTTTTAAGCAAAGCTCACACTTATATTTCAAAAATAAAGAAAAAAATTTCACTTGATATTTTTCGTAACGATAAATAGTTTATTTTGCCATTAACTTTTTTTAAAATTCTTAAAAACTTTTATTACTCCACGCCCACAAGTATAAAAAACCTATTACTACCAAAAGTTTTAGAAAAATAAAAATATGAGAGCATCCATTTTAGAGTGAGCTTACTACTGCTTTCAATAATTATTCGCTTTGCACTTGATCACTGTGGGTACAATAACTGGTACACTACATATGTGTCCATCATAATCTCTTTGTATTAGAGACAGGCCCTCTCAACGCTATAACACTACATCAGATGTGGATTCAATTGTCCCAGCTCATTTACCACTTTAATTGGCAAACAACCTAACCCTTGCAACATACTTCAGCCTCAAGAGGCGAAGAGCCAACATTGAGATGCTAAATCTTTCCGGCCCCGCACAGTATCTACAGATTTAGTCAGATGATATGTGTATATCTTACAACCCATTGATAACTTAAAAAAAAAAAAAAAAAGCTCAGGCAGCACCCATCAAGAAATTTGAAATGGGCTGTTTCATTTACAAGACACTAGGCCCAGCCCAAACTTCTCCAACTTAACCTTCAAGGAAAATGAGAAGAAGGGCAGAAGGTATCTGCCATAAATATTTGTCAATAAACCCTGGGACTGCATCAATTTTGCAAGGCAAAAGGCCAAAACCCTACTAAAGTTGCTGAATTTAGCATTGAGAGGAATTGGATTTCGATAAGAAAAGGATGGATCACATAGAAGCACTTCAACAGCAAATGGTATCAGAGAGATTGAAAAAGAAGCTTAATGAAGTCAATACAGCTGCTCAAACCCATCTTTCCCCTGTCCAAGACCACATCAATTTCACACTTCAGGTATGTTTCTTGCCGGTCTTAGGTTTATTTCCCTCTTTTTAAATATGGGTTTTGCTTAAGTTTTTATGGGTACATTTGGTTGATTATCTGCTTGAGAAAAAGTTTACGTCTTTTTGTTTTATTTTTTCTCTAAAAAAGGGTAATTTCTTTATAATTAATCAAAATACTTTGTACTGTTGCGTTGCAGCAAGCATATTTTAAATGTGCATACGAGTGCTTTGATAGGCAAAGAAAGCAAGAAGAGATAGGAAATTGTGTAGAACATTGCAGTGTCCCAGTTGTTAGTGCTCAGCAACATTTTGAGAATGAGATGTCCAAGTTTCAAGTAAGTCTTATCTCCTTGTTCTTTCTTTTATTATATGCTCGTTTTTTTGAGGTGAAGGTTAGTGCCAGATGTGAAGTTGAGCATTATTCTGTTACAAACAGCAATTACACATGGCTGTGAAGTTGAGCATAAGAAATTATTTTGTAAAATGATAACTAAAACCAATTTTCATTATTTAAGATTTAGAATCAATGGTTATTGATATAACTATTGTGAGATAAAACGGTGTGTCTTTTTCTTTTTAACATTTTAAGAACTACGAAGACTCATAAGTGTGAGAGTGGTTATCACATTCCTAAAAGAGTTCGTACACGCCTTAAGGTCTAAAACAGAAGTTTTTCCTTCATTATAATTTCTTTCCTGCTGTACCATTCCCTCAAAATGTAAGTCTGCTTCCTGTTATATTCCTCCACACTTTATACACATAGATAGAAGATCAAGCATACTAGATGCTACAAATTACTCGCATATAATCACTTTGAATCTTTTATTGTTTTGGAAAATTCAAACACCCAAAAGAGAAAGAGAGAGATGGCTCTATGTTTCTTCACCATCCTTGCAACTGAATGTTAATTGGTATGCATTGGATGAAATGGCTGAATTGGGTTTATCAAGTCATTGTTCTATTTAAACTATGACTTTCTGCATGTGCTGTTTCATTCAGCTTCTATGCTGCATGCCAGACTGCTCATCAAATCAAATAATATATGCTTAATAGAGCTGGAAGCAACGCTTCCTGAGTCCATTGGTTGAAACCTTAGAATCTTGTAGTTTGGGGAGTTATGGGACCAAATATTATCTTGTGGCTTCAGGAGTTATAAGACAAAAAATTGGTACCATCTATCCTTTCAACTCTTTTGCCATATTGCTGAAGAAGAAGAGAGAGTGGGGGAGATGTTGAAGCACATTTTTCTCAAATCTTTTCTAAAGAATTTGATGGTCGAGGGAAGCTTTTATCCCTGGAATGTGATCTGATTCTCTGTGATGTTATAAATTGCTTTGTTGGCGATTGTGTTCCATTTGATGCATTCAGATATAGCTTTCAGGCTCAATGCATCATTGACTAATCTGGACATCAGATGGTGTGCAAGAATGTAGCTCCTCCTCAAGTATATATGGCCGAACAATGTCTAGTTTAAAATTGTAAACTTGTTCTGTATACATGCGTAACACCATACCAATGAAGCCAATCATAGTGTACATTTCAAGAGGCTGGGAGATGTAATCATGTCTATCTTTTCTCTTTTATTACTTTCCTTTGAAATAAGTCTTTTTCTATATATCCATTCTCTGATTGGAATGGGGGAGAGAGAGTAGATCCTGCACCAAAGATAAGGGCCTATTGTCAGTAGGTAGTACCTTGCTGTGTTGCAAGGAATAGCCATGAAAATGAGAACACAAAAGTGAACTAAGCTTGGCATGGAAGCGATATATTTTCAGTTGTCTTGCTCACATATGCAAATATAAAATGTGCTAAATTTCTAGCTCTTAAGTGAAGTCTTATAAAAAAAAAATTCTGCTTTCATTTACTAAAAGATGTCTCAACATTTGGGCATTTTCTATCTAGGATCCTTATGAACCATCAGTAAACTTTGATTAGACTCCTTATCTAGATCTGTGTTTAAAGTAATAAATATGAATTTTTAAGGATATTCATGCTTGGTCATATGTCAAATTCAGATGTATTTATGTTACACCAAAATTGGAGCGTGAACATTTATGTTCTATTATAGCTTGTCTTTGTGACACAATGCAGAAAGAATCATTGTTTTCAATTCTACATTCTCAAAATGTAGAATTGATTTTAAAATCAGATTTGATTACTTTAATGAATTAAGAGGGTGCTTTTCTCGATATTGGCTACAATGGCAAAGGAATTCACATGGTATTTCAGAAATTACTTGTCAGGTTAATGCATGCCTGCATGCTTACATGGATTCTTTTCATTTTTTTATTTATTTGAACTGAATGCAGGAAAGGTTGAATAGGTCTCTGATGGTCTGCCAAGACAAATTTGAGGCAGCTAAGCTCCAACAGATTGGCTCCGATGCTGTGAATGCTCTTGAGTCATGTGTGGACCAGTCAATCCAGGATACCATCAAGACACTGCCACATCTAGTTGGAAGGTTGAAAACATCTCTCTCTATCAGAGATTAAAAACTAAGTCGGTAGTTTCACAACAATATTTCAATCTTTTGGTAGTTATTAGATCCCTGGTTAAACAATGAAGATTGGCAAGGCATACAGTTGAAATGCACTGTAACTTTTGGGGCATGATGAGATAAAAGAAGCCATGTATTGTTTTTTGCTTTTTTTCTTTTTTCTTAAACTTCTTACGGAGATGATGTCAGCTCCAAGTCCAGGCATTGAGAAGTTGCATGCTGTCACCTCATAGCAGTACAGCTTCGAGATTCTGTTGTCTTGGAAAATTTTAAGGTAAAATGACACTTAAATCTGGTTGTCCCAGAAAAATTGGAGCGAAATTTCCAGTGAACAGAACCTTCATAGTGGAGCCAATGCTTCTTAAGAAAATCATTTTAGATCTGAAATGAAGGGTCAGATCGTTAAAACTCTAACCGGCTGTGTATTCTTACAGCTACTTCCTGAATTTTGGAACCACTAAACAGTTCCAGCAGGATTGACCATAAAGAGCTTCAAGTCACCAATATTCGTTTTACAAACACAACTAAATTGTATACCCCCAACATATTATTACTTAGATTTGTTAAAGTTCTTCACATTCATCGAGTTGTTTAATCAGTAATACAAAATCATGTGCCAACTTGCACTGCTAAGTCCTTACAGGGGCAATCACTCGCTCCAAGGTTTTGAAAACAGCAGCTTATTTTATTTTCACACCCGATGGCAAAATCAATGTGGTCACATCCATCCCCAATGTTCCCTTATAAAAAGTGATATAAATAAACCTCATGATGAAAATGTGTATTCAGGATGTGGAAGAAAAGTTCAGCATAAAATTTCAATTTCAAAGTCTTCAGAATCCAAATATCGAATTATACAATCACTAAATAAACATAGATTTTGATCCAAATGATGTATGCTTTTGATAAGAAAGATCCTTATATTTCTCACTAAATACGTGATCAAAGCCACGTTCAAACAGAAACCAATATGCCCCACAGATAAATGTTCACAAAAATATCTGCTGAGAACATTCTGCAGTTATTTCTTCACTATCAGAAAGCTGGTGAGAGAAATGTGAGAACCTTCACTTTTCAACTCTATAAACAGATAAGAGTGCAAAAATTGCAAAGTTAAATTATCCTTGTTCCAAATACATCACTGAACTGAAGAAGGTCCAGCCTTCAAAGGTGTGCCTACTTTAAGCCTCTTGCTTGCTTTTCTGCCCTTCATACTTGTCTATAGCAACCTGAAGTTCATCTGTACCTCCAACAGCTCTCATAGTGTAGAAATAAACCCCAAATACAAATGCTGTCAAGCCGCCAGCAACTATCAAATTCTTGGTCTTAGGTGCAAGGTTCCTATATCCTGAACTTCCAGTCATCTTGCAACCAAAAGCTCACAGCTAAGTATTTTTATTTTTTATGCCAATGAAGCTGACGCGTAGTCAAGACTGCAAAGGGTCAAAAAAATGAAAAGGCATAATCCTTTACTCAGAAGAAGTGAGAATGAACATCCTGATTACAGCAGAGTTAATGCACTTCCTAATCTATTAATAATGGAAATCATAGCTTTTCCAACTCAGTACTTCCCTATAGTACCCACGTTATACTTCGATAGTCTTAATGAACAGAAAATCTACTAAAATTTTAGATAGATTGCAGCACAGCACCCAACATAGGGGTTATGGTTGGCAACTACACCGTGGTTTAGAATATTAGAAATGGGGGTTGCCAGTTGAAAATCAAATGGTCTTTAACGTACTTCAGTCATGCTCAGGTTAGGAAGTTAAGAACAACCAACTACACAGGTCACTATTGCTTTAGAAAACATTCAAAATTTAGAACTAAGTTAACCCAACCTAGGTTCCGAAAGGCTCTCTTTCTCATCTCACCTAGCATCCTCTTGTCAGCAAGAAAAGTAGCACATATTATTTTCTCTAATCTAAAACCCTAACCTTAATTATGAAAGAATTTATTGCCCAACACTTTTTAAGCATCAGGTCTCCTTGTCTAATCTACTATGGCAAAGACATTGAAGACATAGTCTACATATCCATTGAAAAGAATCCTAGGCTAAAATCAATTTGAGAACATTACTCCTGTGCACAGTGAAATTGAAACCATCCACTCTAACTAGTGGATTAGAAACTTTTGTTTCTGACTTCTAATTCCCCAAAATTGACTACAAACAACATATCATAACAGTGATCAAAGTGGATGATGCAAGATAACATTTGTAACAAGTAATTTAATTTCTAGACGGCCAACACTTCAGCGAATTGGGATCACACATAAACAAACCACCGAATGATAGGCGAGCTTTAATGAAAAAATTTCAGGGTTCTAAGAGTCATAATGAATTTGACGGACGCATCAAAATCTTATTAACAAATCTAAACAGATCAATCAAACAAACACATTTGGCATATAGCAGCAGACAACCTATAAAACTTTCTAAGTAACTGAAAAGCATACAATCAAAGATAAAATCGGGCATAAATAAATGAATAAAGTAAAATTAAAAAGAAAAACAATAGAAGCGAACCTGAAATTGTGATTTATGAAAAATCAAAACCCTAAAGTCTTAATCCCTTCGGCCGTGTTAAATGGTTAAATTTTAACTACTCAGAGCCTTGATTCTGCATAGTCACAAGAAGTACGTGCCAACTGCCAAGAAAATTTGTTTGAGCCCCAAGATTTGGGCTTCTAGGCCCGAAGCTGTGTTCGTGTGCGGTCCACAAGCTTGATAAATTTAGAGAAAATATCAAAAATACCCATATTTTCTTTTTATCAAATTTATGATATTATTTTATTTTTACAGTATTAAAATATAAAAAATACAGTTTTTTTAATTTTTTTAAGATTACAGTTTTGGTTGGTTTTTTTTTTTTTTTTAATAAAACAATTGAAGAACAATCGCAAAATAACTGAATAGCAACTCAAAATAACTACAATGTAAATTTTAAAAAAGTAGCTCATATTATTTTCTTATCTCACCTAGCATCCTCTTGTCAGCAAGAAAAGTAGCTCATATTATTTTCTCTAATCTAAAACCCTAACCTTAAATATGAAAGAATTTATTGCCCAACACTTTTTAAGCTTCAGGTCTCCTTGTCTAATCTATTATAGCTAAGACATCGAAGACATAGTTTACATATCCATTGAAAAGAATCCTAGGCTAAAATAAACTTGAGAACATTACCCCTGTGCACAGTGAAATTGACACCATCCACTCTCACTAGTTGATTGATCTGCTGCTATATGCCAAATGTGTTTGTTTGATTGATCTGTTTACATTTGTTAATAAGATTTTGATGGGTTCATCAAATTCATTATGACTTTTAGAACTGAAATTTTTTCATTAAAGCTCGCCTATCATTTGGTGGTTTATTTATGTGTGATCCCAATTCGCTGATGTGTTGGCCGTCTAGAAATTAAATTACTTGTTAAAAATGTTATCTTGCATCATCCACTTTGATCACTGTTATGATATGTTGTTTGTAGTCAATTTTGGGGAATTAAAAGTCAGAAACAAAAGTTTCTAATCCACTAGCTGAGCACAAACAACTGGGACACTGCAATGTTCTACACAATTTCCTATCTCTTCTTGCTTTCTTTTCCTGTCAAGGCACTCATATGCACATTTAAAATATGCTTGCTGCAACGCAACAGTGCAAAGTATTTTGATTAATTATAAAGAAATGACCCTTTCTAAGAGAAAAAATAAAACATAAAGACGTAAACTTTTTCTCAAGCAGATAATCAACCAAATGTACCCAGAAAAACATAAGCAAAACCCAGATTTAAAAAGAGGAAATAAACCTAAGACCGGCAAGAAACATACCTGAAGTGTGAAATTGATGTGATCTTGGACAGGGGAAAGATGGGTTTGATCAGCTGTATTGACTTCATTAAGCTTCTTTTTCAATCTCTCTGATCCATCCTTTTCTTATCGAAATCCAATTCCTCTCAATGCTAAATTCAGCAACTTTAGTAGGGTTTTGGCCTTTTGCCTTGCAAAATTGATGCAGTCCCAGGGTTTATTGACAAATATTTATGGCAGATTCCTTCTGCCCTTCTTCTCATTTTCCTTGAAGGTTAAGTTGGAGAAGTTTGGGCTGGGCCTAGTGTCTTGTAAATGAAACAGCCCATTTCAAATTTCTTGATGGGTGCTGCCTGAGCTTTTTTTTTTTTTTTTTTAAAGTTATAAATGGGTTGTAAGATATACACATATCATTTGACTAAATCTGTAGATACTGTGCAGGGCCGGGAAGATTTGGCATCTCAATGTTGGCTCTTCGCCTCCTGAGGCGAGGCTGAAGTGGGTTAGGTTGTTTGCCTATTAAAGTGGTAGATGAGCTGGTTGAGAATATCGCAGGACAATTGAATTCATATCTGATGTAGCATTAGAGCGTTGAGAGGGTCTTTTCCTGGTACAAAGGGATTATGATAGATGCATTTGTAGTGTACCAGTTAGTATACACACGGTAGTCAAGTGCAAAGCAAATAATTATTGAAAGCAGTAGTAAGCTCACTTTAAGATGAATGCTCTCATATTTTGACTTTTTTAAAACTTTCCGTAGTAAAATGAGGCAACAATGAGTTTTTTATACTTGTGAGTACGGAGTGATAAAAGTTTTAAAAATTCAAAAAAATGTGATGGCAAAACGAACCATTTATCATTACGATAAATGTCAAGTAAAATTTCTTTCTCTAAAATATGAGTGTGAGCTTTGCTTAAAAGTGTTTTATCATTAATTTTTTAAATATTTCTTACATATGACTCTATGATAATTCTCCCTTATGCTTATACGCTTAATTTCACCATTTTAATTTCAAAAAGAATTTGCAATATTTATTATTTGGCATAGTTTTATTAAATTCATAGTTGTCTTTTCAATATTATAAAAAGAATCTCTTTGAAAAATTATGAAACAGATTAATAACAATAAAAAGTCTTATGCTTATTTGCCAAAAAATATTTTGAAATTTTAATTTGTTATCAAATTTAACATGCAGTGTTCAAAATTTCATTTTCAATGCTATACTTTAGTATTGATTTCAATTTCAGTATTCAATAAAAATTATTTGTTAAATTTACATTTATGATGTGATCTCTTGTCATAAAAAAGATTGAGTGAATACTAAAATTATTGACTCATTTCACTATAAAGTTTATTTAAGCACATAAATTATTTTTTTTTTGTTTTTTAATTTTGAAATTTTATTAGTTTTATATGTTTAAACGACAACATCTTTATAGCGAGAATACTAACTCAATCTCTCTTTTTATAGCCGGAGTTCACACACATTGGCATATGTAGTTAGTAATTTCGCCGGATGCTAAAATCAAAATTAATATTAAAGTTTGATATTTAAATTTTGAATATTAAAAATTACGTGCTAAATTTAATAATAAATAATAAATTTTTTAACAATTAAATAAAAATTTTATTAGTCCAAATAAATGTCATAGTCTGACATCTGACACAAGTTTTCATCAAAGAAATTAGGAATAAGATTCGATAGCTATTCTTTATTTTTACATGTTGATGAAAATTAATTTACATTAGTTACATTTTGTACATTAAATTTTTGATAAAAAATAACACAAGTTTATTAACTTTAAATTTTTAAAGGCATATTATAACTATAATATGGTATATGCGGATTATCATCAAATTGAACTGGTTAAGTTTTTTTGTTTGAATTAAATTATTGAATATTTTTTCTATTTTCTGAATTAAATCAACTTAGTTGAGGCTAAATAAATTAAAAATAAATTATTTGAAAATAAAAGAAAATTTATATAAAAGCTTATAATTACATTATAGTAATTTTTTTTAAAAGGCACCAGTCACTAATTTGGTTGTATATATCTAATAGTACAGCCGGGGATTCATATGAAAACATCTTGGGCCAGCTGAATAGTCACGGACCTAATTCCCCCGGCCCATTTCATATATAAAAGAAAGAAGACGTAGCGCGCTTTCTTTCTGGACTTTTGCCTCCTTCTAGTCTTCTGTCACAGCTTCAGAAGTCAAAAACCCCCAAATTTCAAGAATCTAAAAAGACCCAGTAGTTGATTCACATTTTGTTTGGACAAGGCAAGAGATACCAATGGAAATTAAAGAAAAGAATGACCCAATCTGCAAAGATATCCCAAGTCTCCTTTCTTCTTTTGTAGACACATTCGTTGATTTCTCTGTAAGTGATGGCATTTTTCTGCCATCTGTAGATCTCCAGAATGAGCAAACTAATGGAGAGTATAATGATATACGAACATGGTATCCCACGCCCAACCGTCTGGTTGCAATTGGGGATCTGCACGGGGATTTGGAAAAGTCGAAACAAGCTTTCAGATTGGCGGGTTTGATTGATGGGTCTGATAGATGGTCAGGTGGGTCTGCTACGGTGGTTCAGATAGGTGATGTGCTTGATAGAGGTGGGGAGGAGTTAAAGATTCTTTATTTCTTAGAGAAATTGAAGAGGGAAGCTGTGAAAAGTGGAGGCAATTTGATTACTATGAATGGTAATCATGAGATTATGAACGTAGAAAGTGATTTTAGGTATGTTACAAAGGTAGGATTGGAGGAGTTTAGTAATTGGGCTTATTGGTATTCTCTAGGTAATAAAATGAAGAGCTTATGTGTCGGTCTTGAAAACCCTAAGGATATCTTCGATGGGATTCCTTTGACTTTTCGAGGTGTTAAACAAGAGTATGTTCATGGTATCAGAGCTAGAATAGCAGCATTGAGACCTGATGGTCCTATTGCTAATAAATTTTTGTCCAAGAATGTCACTGTGTTGGTTATTGGGGATTCTGTGTTTGTTCATGGTGGCTTGTTAGCAAAACATGTGGAGTATGGGTTGGAGAGAATGAATCAGGAGGTTAGGGATTGGATTACTGGGTTAGCTCAAAAATCTGCTCCAGGTTATTGTAGAGGGAGGGAAGCTGTGGTGTGGTTGAGGAAGTTTTCGGATGAGGTGGCCAAGAATTGTGATTGTTCTGCCCTTGAGCATGTTCTTGCTACAATTCCTGGAGTGAAGAGGATGATTATGGGGCACACTATTCAGGAAGCTGGGATTAACGCTGTTTGTGACAATAGGGCTATAAGGATTGATGTGGGTATGTCAAAAGGGTGCATTAATGGATTGCCTGAAGTGTTGGAGATCAATGGGAAGTCAGAATTACGTGTATTGACTTCTAATCCCTGGTATGAGAGTAAGCAGAAGTCTTTTTTGGATTCTGAAAGGAAGGAAGGCCTTGGGTTGCTGATACCAGAAAATGGACCAAAACAAGTGGAAGTGAAGGCTTAAGAGGATATAAACTCATTGCTTATGGTAGATAGTTGATAGAAGGAATTTGCACCAGTGAAAAACTCTCTCAAAAATGCGAGTATTTGACTGTTTCAATATAGATTCTATTGTTAGTGAATTAAAGCTTCAGAGAATTCTTCTGTTGCTGATTAATATCTCAGTCCCTTTACCATCATTTTGACTACATGCGTTATAAATTGCCATTCTGCTTAGCTGTGTGGATATATTCTGTTGAAATACAAGGCATTTTCTTATATTTCAAAGTTCTTCCCATACATAGGATAAGCACTCTGCTTACTGGTGGTTCTATAGTATTCCCTTTTTCATTATTTCTTCTGGTTAATTGGTATGGACTGGGGTTCGAACTCGAACCTTGGAGATGAATCCGGTACTAATTGAGCTACATCCAATTGGTTAAAGATTGCACTTTTTGTTTGACAATGGTTTTTATTTATCAACCTTGACTTTATAAAGTTGCATTTAACTGAATTGTAATTTGTCTAATTGAAGTTTTTCACTATAGATTCCCTCTTTTCCCATTATGATGTCTATTTTCAGACATTTACAGGTGAGGAACATAATCGAATTGAGAATGTACCCATGGCTTGTGAAGGAAGATAACTAGGGCCATTCTGATACCAGAAGCTCATTGGCGAAGAAATTTTCTTGTACCTGAATTTGGACTTGGTTTTGTAAGGTTGTTTCCAGCAACTTTTGGCTTTCATGTCAATCTTGAGTTTAGCAGTAAATCATTGTTCCCGATGCCAATGATTTTAAAATGCATTTTACAAGTGCCTCTGTCCATCTAAATTCCTATTTGATGTTGTTAACTTCAGTTTCACCATTAATTTGATAAGTTCTTTTTGTTTTGTTTTGTTTGAACTGACATTTGCCCTTTTATAACTGAACGGTGATTTTGGAGATGCCCTCTTATACATTTGCCAGCCCCACAAAAGAATTAAAGGGGTTTGACCTTTGTTGTAATTATGTTACATGGATTGCACTGCTGCGGTTAATATTACACACTCAACACAGCACTGGAAGCTTCTTAAGAACTTACAGAAGGACTTGACCTTTGTTGTAATTATGATTTTACAGTAACCATTCTTTCTTGATCTTGCGGCTTTGCTGCATATTCCTTCATCTCTGAAAAGTGTTTTCAGCTTCAGAAAATGAGAGAATGCCAAGTTAAATCGCTCCTGAAGAAAAGAAAATTGCACAAAGCATAACTGTAGTTTTAGAATGTAAATCATAGCCAGACGGAACCAACTAACTCAGAATATCTAATGAAAACTGAAAAGCTTAATTTCCATTTGTCTAATAATTTACTTATTTATATATATATATATATATATATAAATATTTTATATTTTATAATAAAAAATAATAATTCCCATTTTTTAAATTGTAATCCTATTTTATATGTATGGCTTGGTAAAGGTAGGGCTAAAATGTAAAAAAAAAAAAAGAAATATTCAAAGCGTTTAAAAAGTTAACATGGCTCGCTAACCAACACCCACTCATTAACCAACGTTATTTTCACGCGCCAAAAAAAGAATGTGTATAAGCAAAAAAAAATTAAGAACCATCAAACCCTAACTGAAAACTAGCTGACACTCTCTTCACGTCTATTACAAGCCAACAAAACACACCACTCTCAGAAACCCTAATTCTCTCACATTTTTATCCTCAATATTATCAATGCTTTAAGAACAAGGAACTCAATTCCCCTCAATTGTGAGCTTCAGCATGTCCGTCGATCACCGGGAGGCGACTCCGGTGACCGGAGAAGGGAACGGCGTGGTGGCAGCAGTGGAATCGGTGAAACAGACAAATACTGCTACTGCTACTGCTACTACTACTACTGCGGCGACGACGACGACGATGACAAATGCTCCGGTTGTAGTGGGTTCAGTAACAGCGAGCCAGAGGCTAAGATTAAACCCGAACAAGGATCATAAACCAGAGAGCTATGAGGATCTACAATTGGACTTTTGTCCCTCTGTTTTTAGCTCTCTGGAGAGGTATTTGCCTCCTAGCATGCTTAGTGTTAGCAGAGAAAATAAAGTCAAGTTTATGAGAGACATTCTCTTAAAGTACTTGCCTCATGGAGAGCGTACCAGGGTAATGTATCTTTTTCTATTAAAACTTGTTTTACTATTGAGAATTTGGAGGTAAAGAAATGAAATTATCTTCAGAAATTGCTTATGGTGGTTATAAAATGCATGAGTTGTGAAAAATTTTCCTTAATGTTCTTCTTTTGGTAGGCTCAGAGACAGAGAGAATACAGGCAGAAGATAATATCAAATTATCAGGTAAGAGACGACATGATAAATATTTTGCCTTTTATTAGATTCAGAGACATGGACACATTTTGATTTTTTTTTTCCACTGTTGAATAACATGGAGAACCATATCATATTTGTATGCAAACTGGCTAGAAACAGAATGATGGACCTGTAAGCTAGTCATACTTCTACTAGTCTCCTTTCGTGAACGTGTTCAGTCTACTTCATGTCTCACTTGGGAAAACCAAAGATGACTCTTTCTGAGAGAAAAAGTGAAACTTCTGCTAGCCCTTTTTTCTCTCTTATCTCCGATGTCTAATGTTATGATTTAGCTTTTACTAGCAATCTTTTAAGATAAAGACAAATTGTTTCGCAACTAGAAAGAAATATAAATTGAGTGGAAATCTGATGGTGATGATCTCTTGAAAGTGTACTTGTACAGTAAATTGCTGAGTTGTATGGGTCTATGTCTAAATGGTAATGGATAAATGGAGAACAGAATTGCATCTTTAACATTGATGGTCTTTTCAAGTCTTTTCAATGATCTTGGTCTTACATGATTGTCTTTTCCCTGAAGTGCTTAAATATCATTGGTCTTACGAAGTCATGGAGCTTGGCAGTTGCTTTCATGTTTATATATGTTCCCCCCAGATGATAATCTGCTGCTTATAATTATATACGTGGTGGTGTTTGTGCAGCCTTTAAATAGAGAGTTGTATGCGATGCACCCTTCGAGCTTCTTTGTTCCCTCATTTATAAAGGCAATTAATGATAACACAGAGGAAAGTTTCAGACATATAATGTCTGAACCCTCCCCTGGTGTATTTACATTTGAGATGCTTCAACCACACTTCTGTAACTTATTATTATCCGAGGTAACATCTTGTTCTATTTATTAATTGCCATTGCAATATGATACTTGTCTATATATTTTTTATAGGCCAAATAATCAAAATAAATCCTGACCTTTGTTTGCATTCTTTTGAATGTTAACTACCCCTTTTAATTTGATCAGTTTTACTTTAACCTGTGATATTGGAAACAATTTTGGATAGATCACCAGAATGGGCAAAAAGAAAATTTTACTTCTGATTAAATTTTTATTAATTGGTCCAATTTCTCCTTGCCATCAATTAACCCACTGCCCCTTTCTTTTTCCTCCCTCTCCCTCCCTCTCACACACACATATCATCTTCTCCTTATCCTGCACTTTATCTGTCTCCCTCCATTAACCTCCATTATTATGTGGAATTCCTGGTGAAATGCCATCCAAGTGTCAATTATCTCTTCTCAAATAACAAAAGAAGTATCAATTATCTCTTCTCAATCTGTCATCATTACTTAAGTGGCAAAGGTGACAATGACTATGGTGGAACCACCACTTGAGACTTCTTCAAAGAGGAAAGGCTGGAGGTTTTTCTATTTGTTAAAATTTCCTTAAGTATGCCCTTGTAGTTGTTTATTAACTAAAGAAATGATTTTGGAAGTTGTCTTTTTTTTTTTTTTTTTTTTCTGATAAAGAGATTTAGATGTTTCTGGAAGCGAATTGTCAACTTTTTCTTTTCCTATGTATTTGTCCAATTTTGTTCAAACAAAAGATTAGGATACAAATTTTGATTCTTTAAGAAATAGAATTTATATATCTTCAAATTTCCTTTTACTGAAGTTGTGGAATTTTAACAAGCTCGCCAGAATGAGATAAAATCTAGAAGATCAGCTAAAACTGAAAAAGTGAACATAGCTTGGGATTTTGTTATTTGATACATTAGAATAAGAGCACTTAAAGGAATAATATTTGGCATTCACCATTCCTTTCAGCTTATTAGATGAGTGGACAAATTTGTTATCAATGCTAAAGTCTAAGGATAATTTTGATAAAACCAAAAGGATTAGCTAGAATTGGAAAAAATGCAAAAGTTGAGTTTCTGTTTTTTTTTTTATTCCTTATTTTATAGTAATTTTCCATTTTTTTAATGTAGAGGAGATCAAAATATCTCATTGTTTTTTTTTATGTGCTGTTTTTGTCAATTTGCTTTTGTAGGTTGAGAATTTTGAGAAGTGGGTTAATGATTCAAAATTTCGTATCATGCGACCAAATACAATGAACAAGTATGGTGCTGTCCTTGATGACTTTGGTCTTGAAACCATGCTCGACAAGCTTATGGATGGTTTCATTCGTCCTATATCTAAAGGTGATATATATTTGCTCATGTATTTGGTCTTACTATAAGCTAAAACATGCATTCATGTGTATATTTATGTCTTAATCTTTTTCTTCTGTGCAGTTTTCTTTCCTGAAGTTGGTGGGTCAACTCTGGACTCTCATCATGGTTTTGTTGTTGAATATGGTAAAGATAGGGATGTTGACTTGGGTAAGTTCCTGTTCAGTACAATGTTTTTCTAAATAATGTGTATATTCCCAGGTGGTTAATAGTTTGTAGTTGTATGCAACTGTTTATGACATTGAGACCCTAAACTTAGCTTGATTGTGAAATTGTAGTGTGTTAATGTTCAGCAATAATATGTCTTCTAATGATTTATATGAGCACTAGTTTGAGGTGTGCTTTATTTGTGGATGAGTTGTAGGTATTTAGTAATAGAATAGAAGTAGAACCACGGAAGCATCTTGCTTTACTAATAGAAACCCTTTTCCTTAAGTTACACATGAATCAGAGAATAAGAATAGCATTTAGAAGAAAATAATTGAAGCAAAAGTCAATTGAATGGAAACACGATGGAAGAAAATGCAAGAAATTAGTTACAATTAAAATTTCAATCTTGAATGCGAATTTAAATATCAATATTTTGGAGGAGATGTGGGAAAGTGGAAAACCTTCTAAACAGAAGAAGCTGAAATTTTGGCAATTGCAGAGGTATTGAAAAAGGAGAAATGACAGAACATCCCAGGAGAGAACATCCCACATAAAAAATAAAGCAGTAGTAAGATCCACTATAGGATCCTTCTATCTGATGCAAGGGCACAAAATTTAAGGGACACATTATCGGCTGATGTGGCAATATTCAGCTGGTTAACCTCAGTCAACTTGTCATATCCAAATGATTGAAGTCGCAGGGCTCCTTTGTCCTAGCATGGTTACAACTCAAACTTAAGCGCATGACATTTGGTTATTCCCAGAGAAATTTCCATAATTGCAATCTCGTAACAGTTTTTGGTGGCTAAACTTTTAAATAGTTGGAAGTGTGAATTTGGAGAAGGGATCTACAATTTCTGCACCTGCATTGCCTACATCATAGAAGATACATGCATGGGTGACAATATCTATTGGTTGCAAATTAAAAGTATACTCATCATGCTCGTTAAAATTTCCATTTTTATCCATAATGATACAGTTCTATTTGAAATATATGACTTTTTATACAGAATAGATATATCTTTATCTGATTTTATATTCAATCTAAACCATTGAATCTAAATAGAAGTTGTTATTTTCATTTTTAGGTTTCCATGTGGATGACTCAGAAGTAACTCTGAATGTTTGCTTGGGTAAGCAATTTTCTGGAGGAGACTTATTTTTCCGGGGCATACGATGTGATAAGCATGTAAATACTGGAAGCCAATCAGAGGTATGTTAGTCTTTAAGTTTGGAGCATTTCCCAAGAAGGAAAACAAAAGCTAAGATTTAAGTATATCATCATCTTTTCACAAGTAAAGCTTTTGGTCAATAATTTTTACTACACAGTTGATGTATTCTAGTTAAGTATGAAGTAATAGTGTAGCTAGAGTGAAGATACGTTTTTGTGCTTGTGGCTAAGAGGGTAATTGCGGATGCTGGTTGTCTTGTCTGTCATTCTTGGGGATCAGCATTCTAACCAATGTCTTCTTTTTCCTGGAAGCTGAAACTATTAGACTTTGTGAGTGCTGCTGGTTAAATTGCTAACCATGTAAGCACTTGGCATGCAGACAATTAAGGATTGATTGATATATGATCATTGTCTTTCTGGAATCTATATGTGTGTATAACTATGATTATGGAACAGCGCTGCTATTTGATATATTGAATATGCTTCTATAAAGTGGATTGCATGTATTTTGTCTCATTGATAGCTTTTTCTTTTTGTACTTCAGTTTTGAATGTTTCACTTTTTTATGAAGTCTTTTATATGAATACAGGAGATCTATGACTATAAACATGAGCCTGGCAAAGCTGTGCTTCATCGTGGTCGTCACAGGCATGGTGCTAGAGCCACAACAACTGGTCATCGGATTAATCTGCTCCTTTGGTGCAGAAGGTATTTACCTTATTGTGCTAGTCCCACATTATCTGCTTATAACTTAATAAACTTCTTTTCCTTGGAAAATTAGCTAAGGTCCAGTTTCATATCATGTTATTGTCAATCATCATTATTAATTTCATCATGTTGTTTTGCAGTCATTTAATTGTTGCATGAGCACTTGTGGCAAACTTGTGTTTTTGAAGTATTTGTTGCTTGCAACTCCTGTCCGCCCAAGATCCTTGTTTTTTGGAGTATCATCTTGAAAAATCATATCAATTTTAGATCTATTCAGATCTAGCTTTTCTACTATATCCTCTGTTTCTTTAGTCTTTTGCCTTGTTCGCGAGAAATTCCCCAAGAGATTCTAAATTAGAGGTTCCAGAAATTTATTATATCACACTGTATAGTGCTATAATTGCTTTTGAACTCTGTTCTACTCCTTTGGAGGTCAGTTTTGGTTTAATTCTGTTTTTGGTTGACAACCAGTTTAGATGGAAATCCAGTTGGCATCTTAGTTCGTTTTCTTGTATTTGTTTGTCTAATAAGTTTTTTCAAATTGAGCCTTTCTTAAATTTAGAGCCTGGTTGGCTTTATAGCATTCATGTTGTCTTTATTACAGTTCAGTATTTAGAGAGATGAAGAAATATCAAAAGGACTTCTCTACTTGGTGTGGAGAGTGCTTGCGTGAGAAGAAAGAGAGGCAACGGTTATCCATTGCTGCTACCAAATCGGTAAGTTTATTTGATATTGTTTTATATTTGTGCTAGATCAGAATATTTATTGATGCTTTCACAAGACTGGTGGTTTTAATAATGCCCAGGCATGGGGATTTATACATGCAACTTATGCTTTAATTTCCCACACTCCTGTTCTGGGTAGAGAGTGATTGGAATTTGCATAAATGGCAAATTGATTTGTGTTTTGTCTCGCTGTTCTTTGTTTTTGTTTTTGTACCTTTCAAAAGATTTTAAATTTGTACATAAAAATTGCAAATACCAGTATTACCATTGGTGTTGGTAATGTTAAACCGAGCAAAAAGCATTGCTATGTATTCGAGCTTGACTTTTAGATATTCTTGGTTTCAGCCAAACTTCTGTTGGTTTGTTGTGTGGCCTTTATAGTGATCATTGCTTTCAGCAAGGATTACTATGACCGAACATCGATCTCTCTTGGGATTAAGGTTCGGTAAATGGAGGTCATACATGAATATCTGTCATAAAAATACTTTCAATAGCTGTCAAAAATTATGATTTTTATGGCAATTTAGCCAAACCCTATGAGATTGCCATCAAGGTTATGTTTTTGGAAAGAGAATTTATGTTGATATCTATGTTTTCTTTTCCTTCATTTTCTAATATCATGTTTTCATCTTCTTTTTGGTATGGTGATCCATGCTCTGTCACTGGCTTGGCTTGATTAAGTTACTAAATTGATACTGTAATTATGCAGGAGTTGCTTAAGAAAGAGGGTGAAACCGCAACATGAGGAATGATTAAAGGTAATAATTGTTGTCAGTCAGGTGATTGTAAAATTAATTATGTAGCTTCAGACAATTCCAATCTGGATATGGCATAGTTGTATTGTATAAATTTATGTCTGGTAAATTGGAGAAATTTGTCTATAGCAGCATATGCCTAGGAATTTTTGTAAAAAAAAAAAAAAAAAAAAAAAAAAAAAAAAAATTCTGATCACCTCTAGTTAGCATTCTAACCACATTGGAATTGTCAATAATTCTGTAACTTGTAATTTATATGATCTTCAATGAAGCCTTTTCTTTTTCCTTTTTCTTTCTCTTTTCGGTTGCCGCTGGACTGGAGGATCTTTCTATCAAGTGCTTAAAACTTTGGCTAAATTACATTCAATGTCCCTGAATTTTGAGTCAATAAAATTCCTAATTTTTAATTTGTAATACTATATTTGATTTTTGTGATCGCACCTTTATCCGACAAAGAGTCTTTTAAGTTATTAAAATTTCTAAATTTTGATTTTTGTAATCGCACTTTTATCCGAGAAAGAGCTCACTGAAAAATTAAAGTGACGAGCCACGTATAAAAAATTTAATTTCTAAATATATATTATCATTAAATTAATTAAACATAAATAAACTAAAAAACTGAAGGACCAAAGTGTAAGTTTTCATTATTTTCTAACTAAAATATTTCACTCTTTTTTCAACACTTTCTCTCTTCTCTCGGTCAAATCCTAACTTCACCATCCAAATCTTCAATCCATAAAATTATGCTTTTAATTATCAACAAGCTTTCTCTTTTTCTCTTGTCTTCGTTTCTCGGTTGGCGATGGAGCTTCGGTGCTCCACATCAACGCCATTGTCAATTGCCATCTCCTTGCTGCTGTCCACCTCTTCTGCTGTTGTTTTTCTTTTATTTTGTTTAATTTTTAGATCTGAAATGCAACAAACCACAAGCAACAAGACCATATGCCGTCGCCGGTCACCACCTCTTCTGCTATTTCTTTTATTCAGTTTTTTTTTTTTAATCTAAAATACAACGTCACCTACAGCAAATGTGACCATCTCGATGTTGATATTATTACTTGTTGTAGCTGTTGAAGTTGGGCAGTTTTGAATTCGATTATTTTTGCTTTTGCCTTCGAATTCGATTCCTCAAATTTTCACTGACATTGCTATTTTCCTAATTCAATTTTCCAGATTCTTCTTCTATTACAAAAAAACTCTTCTATGCCTTTCTCACATGTTCCAATAAGTTCAACAAAAAAGTGAAAGGAAATAAAGTATGCTTAGACAAATCTACTGATAACAAAATGAAATTTAAGCAGAACAACTTGACATCAAAATCTGGGTATTTTAAGAAATTTACACCTCGCAGTGCTGCATATAGTTTATGAATCTTTAGGTGCATAGTAGTCTGTTTTTATAAGACAGTGTTTGAAGAGTTTATGAGCTGGGCAAGCTGTGTACAAGCAAATGGTTTCAAAAGATAAAATGGCAAAGGGAGAAGATGTCGTTCGAGCTGTAAGTAATCCATACATGAGGAATTATTTAATCTGAAAAGAGAGAAAGAAAGTATTTTTTAGTTAGATAATAAATAAATGAAAATTACATTTTGATCCATATATTTTTATATTTTTAGATTTCTAATCCATTTGATGACATTGTATATATTTAGTAAAAATAAAAGTTAATTAGAAATTAAAATTTATAATCACATTTGATTCTGCCAAGGTTTCAAAGCTGGGTGATTATTTAGCTAATGAGTTTTTATCTATCTCTGTCCCTTGTGCAGATGGAGAGCCCCCCCCTAGCCTCCTCATCTCTTGGCGTGGAGCTTCAGGAGCCCCTCCTCAGATTCTTCATTGCTGTCAAAGCCGATAAAGCTAAGGAGTCCATGGCAGTTGCTGTCCTATGCAAAAACCACTGGGGAGAGGTTGCGGATGGTGTGATCTGTTTTCTCCTTCTCGCTGAGAAGGTGCTTACCGTCGCAACTGCTGTTATCCTCTGCCTCACCCTCGCTCAGGAGCTGGGTGCTGAAGACTTCTATGTGCTTGTTTGAATGTAATGAATTTTATTCTATTTTTGCTCTAAACTCGGAGGTCCCTTGGGACTGGACTATTTTTATTTACTTTTTGTTAATAAATAAAATAATCAAATACACTGTACGTTTAAAAATAAAATAAAATCAACCAATATGAAATAAATGACTTTTGAATTTTAAAATGTTTTTAAGGCAAAACTTATTATGATAGGTTTTCCTTTTTTTACACAAATAAAATCACATGATTTCTATAAATTAATGTATAATCAAATTCTTTGACTTTTCAATTTAAATTCGAATTTGTTCATTCATTATTTAGTAATACTAATTAATTCATTCGATGAATTATCGTATCTCTAATTCATAAAATAATATTATTTTAAGCTAAATAGTAATAATAATAATATTATTATTTTATTGCATTTTGAATTTTTTCAAAATAATAGGTAAAATATAAAAATTTAATAAAATAAACAGAAAAATCTCATAAAGTACATAAATATAAATATAAAAATAAAATAAAATCTTAGATATTCAATAAAATAAAATAAAAAAATCCAGGCCTTAATAATAGGCTTTTATCTATATTCTAATATAAATCCCTCACTTATCACTTTTCTTGTTAGGAACAAAAACGAAAGAGGAAACAAAAAGAAACTTCCCCTCTCCTTTTTCTCTTTGGGTAAGCCTCTCTATCTGTGTGTTGCTTATCTATTTGTTCGCATTTATAAGATCCATCATTTTCCTAATTAGATTCTAAATTTTTCTGCCAGGTAACCTTTTTCGAGCTCTATATATTATGGTGATGGTGTTAATTCTCGTTTGATCGAGACAGTTCCAATCTCAACACAAACCGCAATTCCTCTGTAAAAGAAAGAGAAAAGGGTGATACAGGGAGAGAGATAGACGCTTCACTCGTTTTGGCTACGCGATCTCTGTTATTTGTGTTGTTTATTTGTTTAGGGTTAAGCAAAACCCCACCCTAATTTTGAGGCCTATTGTATTCCTGTTCCAATAGTGCAATTTAATTTAGGGTTTTGGCTTTTTTGTCCTCATTTTGGATTTCTTTCCCCTTTATTTTCGAAAAAGGTTTGATTTTGATTGTTCTGTAATTGTAGTGCTCTTCTCGTGATACTGTACAATCAACGATAAATTTTTTTGTTCTTATTTTTATTTATTGTTCTTTTTTTTAGTTATGCTTGTGGAAGATTTTATCAATAAATTTTGTGCTTGAATTCCCCCATATAAAAAAAAGGGAAATAGAACAAAAAAAATAAAAAACAAGAAACAAGAGAACAATAAAATATACAAAAAAAAAAAAAGAACTATCACAAATGGGGAGCCCAGGATTAAGCACTCGGAATAATGGGCAGCAGCAACTGCGATTAGGCATTACAGACCCCATATCCTTGGGTGGACCTACAGAGTATGATTTGATAAAGTCGCGCGAACTTGAAAAGGTTTATGTCTGGCTTTGTGTATTCTATTTGCCGTTTTTTTATTTTGTTTCTCAAAGTAGTTATGTATATTGACTGAATGAGTATTATGCGTGGCATGTTTAGTTTTTGCAAGACATGGGACTGTATGAGAGTCGGGAGGAGTCTGTGAGTAGAGAGGAAGTGCTTGGGAGACTAGACCAGGTTGAAATTATTTCCTTTGAAGCCAAGTTTCTTTTAATTTTCTGTTTCTGCTTTTGTTCCTAACATGGGAAAGTACCCAATTGATCTCTGTATCACATCTGCTGAATTTTACTATATTTTCGTAGGAGTTTAATAGAACTTTATCTCGTCCTTTTTCTGTTAAAGTATGTTTCATGTTGGTAACAACGACATAAATTGGAACAGATTGTGAAGCATTGGGTCAAAGTGATTAGCCGCGCAAAAGGGTTGAATGAGCAACTAGTGCAAGAAGCAAATGCTAAGATTTTCACCTTTGGTTCTTATCGGCTTGGCGTATGCTACTAACCTTATCTTTTAATTCCTTGTTTGCAACTGTCCATTTAGCTTATGTAGTTTTTGTTGATACTATTAGTGTTTAATTTATTTGAATTAGTTTGGTTCTTTTGCATCTTCTAGCATATGAGACAGTGAGGTTAGAAATCCTTGCAAAATTTGTTACACATTGATGTCATATACAGGAAATATGTCCTTGATTCTTTGTTGGATTCATTTTCCAATGGTAATTATAGCTACCATATTGATATTAATGTTGCTCATACTTCATACACCTTTGACACTTGGTTTACATTTTGGCGCACGAATTATTATGATGGCAGTTGGGTTTTCCTCCCAGATAAAGGATGGACTTGGCTTTTGTCCATTAAGTGGAGGCTTCTCTGCTGTCACAATTTTCTTTCCCCACTGGTGGAACCATGGGATGGGAGAGGCCTATTAAGTTGATTTCTAAGTCCGTATAGTTTATGTGGAAATGAAAGTGGCATGATTGGGCTTAAAGAGATAGCAATTGTGTCAACCTTAAAGAAAATAGAGTCTAGACTTACAAGGAGAAAAAGAGAGGATAAAGAAAAACCTAGTGAACGATACTTGCAAATGTGCACTTGTGGTTATATGCATTAGTAACTAGTGCTGTACACATTTTGAAGAAATCTACTTTAGACATAAATACAAAACACGGTTTAGATTTCAGAGACAAATAAATAACTAAAATGAAAATGAAGAAGAGCCTTTAATTAAATTGTTTTCACCGTTATGCATTTTCTGCTATGGTCATGATATACAAAGCATTATGTCCTCTTGATATATCTTTTCATTGTTTGTCTTGCATTTCAATTTCAAAAAGGGATAGAAAGAGCAAAAATGTTCTGCTACTGAATTGTTTGTTTCTGTTATTGTAATTCAAAAAATAAAGCAATAACTTGTCTTCCTTTATGTAAAACTAAAAGACACAAAAGGATGCGCCGTCTTCTGGTGGACACTCAGATTAGTGTTTTCAATGTTTAGATATAGTACTTAACTTTTTTGTGTTGAGTCTCTATCAGCTTAGTTCTTTTTTTTTTTGTTTGGGTTGAGTATCTATATTCAACTATTTCTCTCTTTCTATTTTTCTAGGTGCATGGCCCTGGTGCAGATATAGACACACTCTGTGTGGGACCAAGACATGCAACACGAGAAGTGCGATCAGCTCTTGCCTATTTATGGTGCAGAAATTTTTGATTTCAGTTTTGCAAATGGTTATTGAATTTAAAAGTTCTTCTAACATTGGTTGCAGGAAGATTTTTTTGGCGAGTTACATAGGATGCTTTCTGAGATGCCTGAAGTGACAGAGTTGCATCCTGTGCCTGATGCACATGTTCCAGTGTTGAAATTCAAGTTTAAGGGCGTTTCTATAGATCTTCTTTATGCAAAACTGTCTCTTTGGGTGATTCCTGAGGTAAGTGTCTGTTTAATCGGGGATTTCTTTCTCTGTGCATTTTGTATTGAAAACAATCTTCCTTTTATTTGTTGAACATTCTTTGTTTTCTTTGTTTCACTTGATTTGTACTTGATTTATTTTGAGCTTACATTGGTTTTTATTGGCTATCTATGACGACATATTTCATTTTAAAGCGTAAAAGCTTTACATGACTGCCTTGCAGTGGGCTGATTATAAACTTCTTTAGGGAACCTATTTTCTGCCTGTGACTGTTTAATATGATTCTTATATATAACTCTTTCTGATTTTATCTTATTCTTTTTTTATTAAACTTTGCTGATTGGAAATTTTTGTTTTAACATGATAATTTGTCACAGGATTTAGATATTTCACAGGACTCAATACTACAAAATGCAGATGAACAAACTGTACGCAGTCTTAATGGTTGTAGAGTTACTGATCAGATTTTGCGTTTGGTGCCAAATATCCAGGTTTTGGCATTAATTTATGTCTTCTCACACTCTTATTCTTTTCCAATTAATTTTTTTTCACAGTTGTCTCTAATTGCATTTCTTTTCTGGAGTGCAGAATTTCCGCACAACATTGCGATGCATGAGGTTCTGGGCAAAACGCCGTGGTGTTTATTCAAATGTATGAAAACATAATGCCGTATTAAAATTTAATGCTTTATTCTCTTTTATGTTCATAAAATTGTCTGTTTGTCATCTTCAGGTTTCAGGGTTTCTAGGTGGTATAAATTGGGCATTACTTGTTGCTCGCATATGCCAGCTATTTCCCAATGCACTGCCAAATATGCTAGTGTCTCGGTTCTTCAGGGTATATACTCAGTGGCGTTGGCCAAATCCAGTGATGCTCTGTGCTATTGAAGAAGGATCCCTTGGTCTTCAAGTTTGGGATCCTAGAAGAAATCCAAAGGACCGGTATCATTTGATGCCTATCATTACTCCTGCTTATCCTTCCATGAATTCTAGTTATAATGTATCGGCCAGCACTTTGCGCATAATGTCCGAAGAGTTTCAAAGGGGGAATGAAATTTGTGAGGTATGATTTTGTGGTTGATGAGATATTTTTGCTTCTACCATTCATATTTTACACAAATAAGGAGTGCCAAGTGATTTCTTCGTTCATTAAATGTCGTGCTTCTCCCATTCAGAATGTGTAAATATGGAGATACAGTCTTAAGGAATTTTAAATTCCATAACTGCTGAAACCTTTCAGTTGCATATGTTTGTCTGAGTCAACCCATTATTTATTGATTTCAATTGGGTTATATACTTTTCTGCCCTTGTTCCCACTTTTCAGTGTTGGTCTAAATCTGAAGAATGGTCCTCAGTTTGCTTGCTCTTCTATTTTGCGCACATCTGGCTTAGGAAGGGTTAGGCGGCATAAACGTAAAAAGATTTAATCCAGGGATACTATATGGAAAAGGCCACCTATTAATGAAAAAAGTAAACAAAATTAGAAACCAGAACAGAAGAAATGAGTTTGTTCAACATCATCATCGATATCTACTGAGGAATAATCAAGAAGGCGGCTACTTCACGGGATAAGACATGGTTTACTGCCCTTGGTAGTTATGGTTCTAAGGGGGGATCTAATTGGAGTTTTTACTTGTTTTTATCGCTTTCTATTATTTGTTAAGAGCGAATGGGCAAGTCAACCCTTATTGAATTTTGTCAAAGTAGACAAGGGATTTATTCACTTGATTTATCTCAGGATCATGTTCATTGTTACATGTAATTTTTCAGCATCATCACACAATATTGCATTTATCATCATTATCATTATCATCATCACCATTTGCATGAATTGATGGTATCTAGTGCTTGCAGGCTATGGAGGCAAGTAAAGCTGATTGGAATACTCTTTTCGAATCTTTTTCATTCTTTGATGCATACAAAAACTATCTACAGATCGATATTGGTGCAGAAAATGAAGATGATTTAAGAAAGTGGAAAGGGTGGGTTGAATCTCGTCTCCGTCAGCTCACATTGAAGGTGTAGCAACTCTCATCCTCCTATGCGCTCATTTGTAGCTTTCTGTATCTTTGTGCATGCATGTGCTCATGTGCATCACTCATTCCAATTCATTTTTCTTTTTAGATTGAGAGGCACACATTCAATATGCTTCAATGCCATCCACACCCAGGGGAATTTACAGACAAATCTAGACCTCTGCATTGTTCTTACTTTATGGGTTTGCAACGTAAACAAGGGGTTCCTGCAAATGAAGGGGAACAGTTTGATATCAGGATAACTGTTGAGGAATTTAAAATTTCTGTGAACATGTATACCTCATGGAAGCCTGGAATGGAGATCCATGTAACACATGTAAAGCGAAGAAATATTCCTAGTTTTGTTTTTCCTGGTGGTATACGCCCTTCTCGTCCATCAAAAACAACTTGGGATAGCAAGCGAAGTTCAGCAGAAAAGTCAGGTGAAGGTAAAGGGGTTTCAGATGGATCAGATGACAAAGGGAAGAGAAAGCGAATTGATGATAATGTAGCAAATGCGACAAAAATTGCCAAGCCTGATTCTACTTCTCCCTTGAGTGGGGAAGTTAATAATGGAAGCCCTTCTGCTGGCACTGTTTCTCTACTCCTTACAAGTACAAATGCAGTAGGGGAACCAAGGGATGAACCAGTTGAGAATAACTTAACAGATGACTTTAGTAATTCCAAAGATTTAACTGGGTTTTATGCTCACAATGGTGAGCTAAATCCACCAAATAAAGTTTTGTTAGGTATCAATGAAGCACCATCTAAGGTAGCTGAGAAGCTAGCAATTGAGACAATAATGTCCGGGCCTTATGTTACCAACCAAGCTTTGCCACAAGAACTTGATGAGCTTGAAGATGACTTTGAATGCAGAACTCAGGTTAAAGACTTTGGGGCTGGGGCTAATACAAAAGACACAAATGACAGCCCAATAGAATCGTCATCAGCAAGTACAACTGCTAAAACATTGCCAAATGCACCTGTCGCCGCACCAGTAATATCCAGCAATGGAACTGATCCATCCACTGCTTTGTGTCCCAATGGCGGTTTGGAGGAGCTTGAGGTCCTTTCTGCTATGTCTAGAAGTTTCAGATTGCTGATTTATTAGACTCCTATGCTAGATTCTGTTTTACCCTTTCTTTTAAAATTTTTTTTTTTTTTTTTGCTTGCATGACTTGGAACTTGAGTGTTACATATCTGCTGCAATGTTTTGCACTCTTCATGTGAGAAAAAGGGTAGGAACATGGGAATTTTGGGGATTTATGTTTGGTTGAGAGTAGTCAATTTTAAAATTAGTGCTTTGTTGGGTTCACTGTATGCTTTTCTTTAATTATTTTTTAGACTCTCAATTGTATACTGCTTGCATACATGGGTGGCACCTGACATTGGTCTCTCTTTTGATAAATACGGTTTAAGTACTGATTTATCTTGTCTGTCTTCTGTTTTCAAGCCTGCTGAACTTGTGGCACCATTTTTTAGCGGGATCTCGTCTGCAGCACCTGTGGCGCAACGAAAACCACTTATCAGGTAATTGGCTTTGTTAGTTTAGAGCAACACATTGAATTGTGTCTCTAATTTCATTTTCCAAGAGAAACTACTTTAGATAGTCTCAATTTTTTTTAATCATAGCGTTTATAAGACATCTGACTGTATATCTGTTTCTCCATGTTCTGTTAGGTTGAGTTTCACTTCTTTAGGCAAAGCCAATGGCAGAAGCACATAAGGGTCAAGTGTCGGCTGGAGCAAAGCTGCCAGGAAAACGTTTAGATTTTATATGGTGGAGATTTTTTTTTTTCTTTTTGGAAAAAAAGGTTCCCTCTTGTAGCACTTAACTTTTTAGTGTTAATAAATCTTGAATCGCCCACTCTTTTCATGTACATATAAGAGTATGAAATATGGATCATTAAAAGAGTATTTTCTTACAATGCTTTTCTGTTTGTAGATTCTTAAGCAGCATATGCAATTAGGTTATGAACAATGTAGAGTTTCAAATATCAAATTCATATTTGCCTTGCAATTCCTCTTGTTATATGATCTGATGGATTGATTCAAAGTGTCGTACTCAATGGAGAAGCCAATTGCTTGTCAATCCATAATTTTAAGCACCTTCAAATTGTGGTCATAATTTGCTTAAATTGAATTGTATTCTTTCTCCACAAAATGGCATGAATTATAGTAGATAGATAGTATGATTATGCCTTTGCACGAGGGAGGACATATGTATTGAACAGGAAATGAATTATACATGGGTCGACATGCATTAAATTTAAGTCATTCAGTATTGGATAGGTCTCTAAATACAAAATTACTAGATAGATCTTATAAGAAAAAGTACTAAAATAATCACTATATAAGAAAGACTAGATTAGTTGCTTTTAAAAATTATACAATAGAATGGTTTGAAAATTATAAGATAGATATCTATATAGAAAATTATTACATAGATTCCTAGATGGAAAATTAGTAGAGATTTTGGATGGAAATAACCGGTTATCTTCAATGAAAAACTACTATCTAGGTTCTTTGGTGAAAAATTAATAGATGAGTCTTTATTAAAACATAACGATAAAATTCATGCTAAAAATTATCTAATATTTTTTTGAATATAAAATTATTAGATATATCTTGATGCAGATAATAAGATATTTTGAATGAAATTAGATTTTTTTGGTGAAAATTTAATAAATGAGTTCTTAATGGAAAATAATAATAGAAGTTTCAAGAATTATTTAATATGTTCTTAGATGTAAAATTATTGGATAAGTTATTGATGTGTCTAATTTAGTACTCGTAATTGCACGAACCGTTCTTATAGTAAGGGTAAGTTCACTATGAGGTCGATCTCTTAAGAAACTATGAGGCCACTTATTATAGAGACTAGTTATTAACACAAAATAATAAAAATAAATCTAAACACTCTAAATTAATATTTGTGAGATGAACAATATTTATAAAATAAAGTAACCAAATAATAAACAAATATGCAATGCAAGTGCAAATACTTATGATTTAAAGCTATTTGCTAAAAACAGTATTTAGTCTACCCATTTACTTAGTAGTCCTGTTGTTTTAATTTAAGCCTAGATCTAATAAATGAGATGATGACGTGCCTTTTCCCTGAGCCACTCAAGCTAGTGATGCAACCTAAGTTTCTTATACCAACATAAATTTAAAGTAAAGATGATGTTTCTAATACTTTTAACCTAAAGATTTTCATAACAAATATTACTACTAAATTGATATGATGGTCAATCAATAATAATAGATGAAACTAATATATATGAAGGTAAATAGATCATTCATCAAATAAATAAATAACAAAATTCATACAAAATTAAAAAGTTAAATTAAATACTTATGAAAACTAACTTAACATATTTAACCCAATGATCATAATATTAAATAGAAAGACATAATACAATAAAGTAAAAGCCCTATAGATCCAGGATTCTTTCAAGTAGGAAGAAGATTGGTCCTTACTCTCCACTTCTTGAAAAACTCCTTAGATTTTTAAAAAAGTAATGAAAACTAAGACTAAATGTTTATGAAAAATTGTAGAGAATTATGGAGAAAATAATGGTAGGCAGGTATAGGGAGCAGATATGAGAAAACTCTCCTAATTTCGGAACTAGGTTTTGCAGAGATATATATAGAGAAGAGTCCTCCACTAAAATAAGTCTCCTTAGAGATGTATACCTAATATAAGTCTATCTAATATATAAGATTTTAAGTATCTTTATCACTACCAAATACTATCCCATAAATAACTCTTAATATAAATCCTAATAATTATACAAAATGACTAAAATGTCCCTTGGGCCTTGTAATTAGTAGTCTATGCGTCTTAAATTAGTAGTCTATGCGTCTTAAACTTGGGCCTTTCAATTAAGCTTCTTTTTGAGTATTTAGCTCCATATCTTTTTTTTTTTGGCTAATATTATCTAAAAATAGATAATTAAGCTTAAGTTAAGTAAAAACACATATTTTTACTGTATTATGTATAAAAATATATCATTAAAGCTAATATCATATATAATTTGAACCGATCAAATACCCCCACACTTAAACATTTACTTGTCCTTAAGTAAATTGCAACTGGGAATTAACTTTTGCAAAAATCATGAAGAACATCACTACTCAGCTTAAAGATATTATTCAAAAGAATCTCACTAATGCAAAGATTATGTCAACCCAAGAACACTTAAATCATAATAATTTCCTTTAAAAATATAAACTCAATCATTGTTAATCAAAAAACTCAAGCATCCAATCATTCACACTTGTTTCACAATAAATAGTCTAATTCATCTCCAAAAGACACAACTATAATGCATAATCCAAATTATCATAATCCTATTCAAAAAGGAAAAACCTTCATTCATAACAAGAGATCAATAGACATTTATATATTTTTTTATATCACTTGCTTTTGAAGCTCTTATACATTTTTTTCTTTTCTTACACTCCTTGGATTTTTACTTGATACTTAGGGTATTTGTTTCTTTCTTGAGATGTTATGTCTTTACACAAATACAAACATGGGTAGTGAATGGACCTGGTTACTCAACAAAACATACATCAAGATGATTTGCATACTCATAATCTTAATTGCCTTTTTACGCGAAAATCGACATTATTCATGAAGATCCCCGGTTACTAAGCAACTAAAATTAGCAGAGTATAATATATTACTTAGAGCTTTAACTTGTCCATATCATATTCTTACAAACTTAGGCAAGCCAATTTAGTAACAAGAAAATCATAATCTAAATCATACACTTCTAATTATACCAAACTCAAATTTGCCAAACTATTCATCATGTCCATATGCAAAGAATAGATACTTGATCATTTTAATACAAATAACTTATGAGATCACATTATACATATTAAAAACAAACTCAAGAGTTCAAAAAACTCGACATAATAGTATTCTTTCATTGACTCTTATAAGAATAATAAGAAAATACTGAGTAGAAAAGTTTAAAATTTTGCAAAAATTCATCAAAGGTGTTAATTCTCATGGCATGGCATATAAAATTTAATTAAAGAAATATTCTATTTTTCTTTCCCACACTTAAATTTGATATTGTCTTTAATGTCTTAAACATAAAAAAAATATATAAAGGAGAAAAAGATAGAATACTTCCTTGAAAAATTGGAGTGCCATTTAAGTCGCCACTGGCCAGAAGTAATCATCATCTCGTATATACCTTAAATAAACTTAGAGAATCATCATTGATAAGAGCTCACTAGCTAAAATAAAATATTTATAAATAAAATAGAATAAAAAGTTATTATTATAAAATAAATACATAAAATGTAGTGAAAAATAAATGTCCTACGATAACTAGATAGTGAAGTCCCAAAAATAATCCAAAAGTAAAAACCTATTACAAAGCTAAAATCAATGTTGAGGCGGAAATGATGGTAATGATGTAAATGGATAAAGGTAATATGAGAGAGAGAAAAGAATGTACTTATATGTGAGGGTTGGGGTTTGGGAGGATTGTATTTGAATTGTAATTAGGAACTTTTAAATTGTTGTGTTTTGTGGAAGATTAACAACTTTAAGTTCTAATACAATTCAAATTAAAGTAATTTTATTGAAGGATGGCGCTGCCAGCTCCTGGCAGATGTGCCACGAGGTCCTGGCGTGCGCCTTGGTGCCCCTGCTACATACCTCCCGGTGTCATTCGCGCCTCACCGGTGACAGCCTTCTGGGGAGGAGTTGCGGCTTGCGGTTGCGGCCTTGCGTGCTACCGCGACTGTGCTCCTTCTAGCAGCAACCGCGCCTCGCGGGTGGTTTTCACCATGGCTCGCAGTCCCTTCGTGCCTCGCAGGTGGCTTCCCCCGCGGCTCGCTGTCCCTCGACGCCTCGCGGTAGAACGCAGGTGCTGGTGGTGCCGCGGCTGCCTCACTCGCGGGGAGTTCGAAAACCCGTGGCTGACTCTACTGCTGCTTGACTGCTTCAGGCCTGTGTCGTCCCTGCTGTGGCTCTGCTACGGGCCCGTATGAAATTTCGTTACCGCAACGTGGCTCGCTCAAAAATAATTTTTTTTAAAGGAGTTTAATTGGCCCACAAGGAGAAATATTGTCTTTTGGGAATCAAAGAAGATAGGGATACTTAATTTTCCTTCATAGGCTTATAAGGTAAACATAAAATACTAAAATTTAAAAATAAAAGAAAATAAAAATAACTTAAATGCATAAGAATAAAAATATAAGCGCTAAGTTTATTGTTTATAGATAGACATTCCTAATTATACTCATGGTGGGTGTTCATCCGCGTACTCCACCTCTTGGTTATAAGCCATTCTTTTCAAGTATGGCTTCATACTTTTAATGCGAACATCTAAAATGTCACGAAAGCTCTTGTCAATTAAGAATGAAATATCATCATATAATTGTTCATAAACAAGATAATCTAAATAATTATATGAACACTTATCAAGAGTAGATTTAGGAGATAAAGTTAGAGAATCAAACACTTCAAATTCTATAGTTTCTCCTAAAACTATCATGGTAAAGTTTCCATCATGCACATCAATCACAGTTCTAGTAGTTGCCATGAAATCTACCAAGGAGTATAGTTTGCTTTTTATCTCTTGCTGGTGTGTTTTTCATGTCAAGCACTATAAAATCAATAGGAATTATTAACTTGCCTACTTACACTAGCAAGTCTTCCACTATACCTCTAGGATATTTTATTGATTTATCTGCAAGTTGTAGAGAAGTACTGGTGGGCTTCAACTCTCCTAAGTCAAATCGTTCATACATCAAATAAGGCATCAAGTTGATGCTTGCTCTCAAATCTAACATGGCTTTCGTAACCTTTTTATCACCTATTGTAATATCAATGGTAAAGCTACCAGGATCTTTCATCTTAAGGGGCAATTGATGTTGAAGAATTACACTTGTTACTTGTACTTTTTTGTTATTTGCATATTGTCTTTTGTTGGTGTTCAACTCTTTAAAAAACTATGCATAAGTTGGCTTATTTCTAACAACATCCAACAAAGGTAAATTAGTATTAACTTTGGAGAGCATCTCAATATTTTCAAAATTTTTTTTATCCTTTTTTGCTCTCTTTGGGTTGGTTTAGAAAATGAATAGGTGGTCTATAAGGCTGAGCTGCCTTTTAAAATTCAGGTTTAGAAAATGCTTCATTTTCTTTCTTCTCAAGCCTAAGATTAGGCTCTACTTTTTTTTCATTTTGTATGCTCTCCTTATTGATTTGCACTAATCCATCATTTTTAGGTATACCTGTATAAGAAGAAGAATTCTTTTCAGTTTCTATAGTAATTACATTATCAATAACCTCACCTTTTCTAATAGTAGTAATGGAATTGGCTTGTTCAGGTTGATTTGATAGTTTTCTTTATTGAGCTCTTAAACAACTTCAACAATTTGTCCCATTTTAGCTTCTAAACGTTTCATTGAAATCTCAATGGAATCTAACTTTTTCTCATTCCTCTCCATCCTATCATAAGAAGCCGTTATAAATAATTGAAGTGTTTCTTCCAAACTTGGCTTTCTTTGTTCATTAGATTGAAGAGTTTGTTCTTGATCTTGAAAGGAAGGATTGAAGTCTCTTTGAAAATGAGAATATTGGTCTTGGTAATGAGATTGATTTCGTTTCTCAATAATTGTGGTAGGTTTTGGTCATTGTATTTTCAAGAAAAATTTGAATGATTTCTCCAACCTGTGTTATATGTGTTGGAATAAGGGTCATTCATAGGATGCATGGGTTGGTAAGAATCCATCAAATTTGTTTGGTCATACATATTTCCTCTATAATTATCAAAAGATGAACAAACATTAGCATAATGACCATAAATACCACAAATACCACATACCTCATTATTTGGTGAGTTTTTTTTTTTTGTTGAAGCAAGCATCTTAACTTGCTTAATCAATTCAGCCAATTGCATGACCATCTCATTACTAGCTACTACTTCATTTACTTCTACTCTTTTTTATCCTCACACTCTTTTATTGAGAATTGGCTCCTAACATCTCAAAGATATCATAAACCTCATCAGCTACCCTTCTAATATAGCACTTCTAACTGCATTATCAACCATACATTGATATTGTTGTGTCAACCCATCATAAAATAATTTATTGATTATTGGGAGTGGGAATCGATAGTGTGGGCGTTGCAATAGAAATGATTTGAAGCAATCCCATGCTTCATGAAAAGATTCAACATTCTTTTGATAAAAATTAAAAAATTCAGCTCTTAATTTTTTAGTTTTTTGAAGAGTAAAACCTACTCATAAACTTTTGATAAACTTCATCCCAAGTTCTCAAAGAATTAGGAGGTAAGGTCATTAACCAAATATTTGCTCTTTCTTTCAATGAATAAGGAAAATACCCCATTCTTAGTTAATCCTTATTTAAGTCCAGATAATGGAAAAGTATGAACTATGACATAAAATTTTCTAATGAATGTTAATGTATCCTCACTAGGTATACTGTAATACCTGAAATTTTTCTTTAATAATAATAATATTAGTAATAATAAATAAATGAGTTTCACTTAAATCAATTTTACTTTATTTTTATTTGATTTAATTGGAATGATTTAAATATAATTTTAATACTAGACAAATAAGGGAGCTATTTTCTATATCCAATTAGTTTGATTTTTAAGAAATTAATTAAGTAAATTCTTTGAAAAATAGATTATATTTTTGGTCATTCAATTTTTTTCCCAATATGAATATATAAATTAATTTCTATATTGAAAGTTATGAAAGAATTAGTAAAGGATATTTTATAAAAGAATTAATGGGGAAATGACATTTTAATTAGCTAATGGTGTTAATTTTTAATTGAAAAATATTTAGCAAATTGGTTAATTAAATTAATTGTGTTAGGATTAAATTGGAAATTTATTTTGGAATGAGGATTAAGAATATAATCTTATTAATATGAAATTTTAATGAAAATTTGAATGTTTGGTATTTTTGTAATTAAGTATGTCGGCAAGGGCTTTTTGGTAATATTATATTTAAAAACAAGAGTAAATAAGTAATTATATATTTTCAATAATTCTGTTTTGGCCCAAATTAAATAGTTAGGGGCTTAATTAAAAGCTAAAGAAAAGTTGAAGGGTTAGTCAGGAATTTTGCTGGACGAAATTGTTGGTAATTAAAGAAGTTGAGGGACTAAATGGTTAGTAAACAAAAGTTAGGGGACCTATTGGCGATAGAAGAAAAGAAAGAAAAGAAAGAAAAGAAGGGGTGGCTGGGGGAAGCTACTCTGTTTCGATTACAATGTTTGCAGAGGTTGAGTTGAAGAAGCATGTTGTTGGTTGAAGAGAAAGAATAATAAGATGTCATTAAGAATAAAGTAGTGTTAGACAAGTTCGTGGAAGAACTGAGGGAAGCACTAGATGCTGATATTCAAGACAGGTATCAAATGGCAAGCGACGAATGGTGAGTGATGAACGACAAGCGATAAAGACAACAGATTTTGGTGCATGCAATAAGGACGGGAGTCGATGGTGCAGGCAATGAGGACGCCATGCAATGCAGTAGTGGCCGCAAAGACTAGAATTGTATCTCTCCCTGTAAATTGGAATCTCTCATCAGATCATCGGCTAGGGATATTCTTAAGATCTCCAGCATGCAAATTATTGTTCTTAGTAGAGGCGGTGCTGGGTCGATCAGAGGGCGGAAATGAAGCAGAAAATTAAGGCGGAAATGAAGCAGATAAGTAGGGCTCAAATGAAGCAGAAAAATAGGGCAGCATTCGCTTCCGGTAGGAGATCAGACTGTGGGGGAATTAGATGGGGTTGAGAAAGATCACAAGTTACAGGTGGCGGTTGCAGCGTCGGCTACAATGGTGTTAGGTGTAAGGAATAGAGTTCTATTTAAGCTAGCTCTTGTTCTTCTCAAGCATTACCCTTCTTCCTTGCACAGCTCGCTACTTTTGGATATGGTTTTGGGCATGATATTGTTGCTGATGTTTTTTTTTTTAGTTGTGAGGATTTGCAGGAATTAGTTATTCTCATCAAAAGCAAAAGTTGTTAATGCTGATAATAATGTTGGCATTAGTAATGCAGTTTTTTATTTATAGAATTTGAGATGGTTAATTGTTATGTAAAAGCAGGAGTTATAGAGTTCTTAAACGCCTTATCATACAAGATTAGTCAAAAATTTTGGTGTGCTTGTTGGTTGGGCTTGCACTAGGTTTGGGTGGGTATGATGATTTAGGTTATTCTAATGTAATTGTGGGTTATCATCTTCGAGATATTTTTTTTGGGGCACATCCTGATTCTGTCGGTAATGGATTTAGAGTGGATAATGGTCTATTTGGAGCATGGTTGTGCATATTTGCTACTGATGATCTAGACATGTGCCTTGATGTTTGAAAATGGAAGGATGATTGAAATTTGTCAATGTGATAACAATCAAAAGGAGTTCAGAAAGAGATGATTCGTTAGTTCGGCTCGCTCCACTCGAGGCATCGAAGCAGAGCTAGGAGGTCGTCAGATCTGTGAATTAAAGTCATATATCTATTCACCTGTCATGGTAAGATTTTTATGCGATATCTCTGGTTATATGATTAATATTTTAATTATAGAGTTATTTACTATTTATATATGTTTCATTTTATGCATTATGATTTTATTAATTTCGTGCTGACTCGAGATGGGACGGCTATAGAACATGCTATTTGATAAGTTGCACCGATAGGAATTTGAAACAAATAGTAAAAAGAGTAAATTTTAAAAGGTAAATTTAGGATTTGCCCTGGTCAAGCATTGCTCTCTAGGCACCGGTTTATTTGGAAACCTAAGTAATCAGACTGGAGTTAAGGACCCTGGTCGAGCTTCTAGGCGCCAGTCTTATTGGAGTAAGAGAGCCGAAAGGCTAAGACTGATAGTGTGACCGGACTAGAGTTAAGGATCTTGGTCGAGCTTCGCTCTCTGGGCGCCAGTTCTGTTAGAATTAAAGAGTCGAGATGTTAGTGTTGGGATTAGGGTTCTGCTAAAGTATTCCGTTCCGTGGTATGAAATAAAAATTTATTTATTTTAATTTGCAGATGCATAGCATGACATGTGTTTTTATTTTAAATTAAGCAAATATTTTATTGAAGTGCTTATATCCATTTTTGGGATATATGATTTTAACTCACTCTCGAGACTGACAGTCTCAATTTTCACAGTTTTTCAGGTGATTGTTAGTCTTCCCGCAATTCTTATCTAGCAATCCGACTCCTTCATCATCGGGTTGATGTAACTGATTTTGATATGTTTGACTTGTAAAAATTTTAGATTCTCCGCAGTAGAGATTTTAGACTTATCAGTTGTAATTTTATATAAATTCAAGTCTCGCCTAATTATGCTGGCGGACTGAATTTAATTTATAATACCTGTTGATATAAGTTTAATTATGAAAAAGTGCTTAGAATTGTGTTCAGATTTTAATTTGTTTGAGTTAGTGAATGGTTAGGCTTACTACGGGATTTGGTGGCCTTACGCCTACCCATTTCCTAGTGCTGGTCACGGGTCCATAAGTCAGGTCGTGACACATACCATAAAATAAAGGAAGTATATTAAAATGAATGTTCTTTAGTTTATAATTCCTAGATGTATCACCTAAAACTATACATGAAGTAATGTTACTAATTATAGGCCGTGCATAATCTGCCTTAGCCATTAGTCTTTCAACTCCTATTTCTCTTGGTGGGTTTGCCATGATTTCAACTTCTTCTTTTGATTCTTCTTCAATCTTCTGAGTTTATGAATCGCTTGATTTAGTTTTCTTCTTCATATATAAAACAAAAAAAAAAATTAGATTAAAAAAAAAACTTAAAAATAAAATTTTTAAAAAAAAAAAACACATAAATAAAATACAAAACACAAAACACAAAATAAAAACACATAAACAAAATAAATCACAAAACACAAAACCAACTAACAAACACAAGACACTTTAGATAATCAATCAATATAATAAATGTGGGTCTTGTAATAACTCTTAATATAAATCCTAATAATTATACAAAATAACTAAAATGTCCCTTGGGACTTATAATTAACAGTCTATGCGTCTTAAACTTGAGCCTTGACACAAGCATATCCAATTAAGTTTCTTTTTGAGTATTTAGCTCCATATTTTTCTCTTTTGGTTAATACTACCTAAAAATAGACAATTAAGCTTAAGTGAGGTAAAAACACATATTTTCACCATATTATATATAGAAATATATAATTAAAGCTCTAAAATATCTTTAAATATCTATATATAATTTGGATCGATCAAATACTCCCACATTTAAACCTTTACTTGTCCTCAAGTAAATAGAAACTGAAAATTAACTTTTGTAAAAATCATGAAGAATATCTATCCATACCCTTAAATATTTATATATAATTTGGACCGATTAGTTACCGAGTGAAAAATTAAAAAGTGAATTTGAGAGGACAATCACAAAATAGGTCTCTAATAGAACTATTAGATAGGTCCCTTGACGGAAGGTGCAGAATAAGTACAGGTGAAAAGCAAGAAGATAAATTCCTAAACAGTGGACTAATTTGTACGGATAATTATCATATTGATACTTATATAGAAAATGCCAAATGGGCCCTAATAAGAAAATTACTAGATAAGTCCATATAAAAAAATTACTGGAGCTAATGAAAAATTACATATCACGAATTGCTTACTCCTAATTACATATCACATGATCGTCAAATTTAAAAGGCATGTTTGGTTGGTAATACTAATCCTATTCATATGCAACGATGAATCAATTCAACAAATTTAATATGGCATCAATAAGGTCTAAGCTTAAGATATTCTTATTATGCATGTATATGATTTTTTAATTTCTTAGGCATATAAATATTGTATATGAAAGTTCATGTAACAATAGAAAATAAGCAACTTAGAATGTAGAATTGATCTTAAGAACATTATTGGAATCATGTTGAATAACTATTGAACTATAATTTATATTTGAACTATGCAATTGTTAAATATATTTGAACTTTTATTTCATGCATGTTAGGATATAAATCTATGAGAAAAAAATAGTATCCATAGTTGGAAACTTTATCCTTAGTTTATCCTTAGGTATATTTATCGTCACACAATTATAAAATATTTTTAAGCATATTATATTTCTCATATTGCTTAAACTGAAAAATATTGCTCAAGTATTTAATTATTATCCTACGCAGTTTTTCATTTTTAAGTATATTTTACCTAACGTATGAAATAATATCGTACATTCTTATAAGTTGAGATGTATACATCCTACTATTATAATGTTATATATTATATACATGTGCACATTGAGCTGGCAATATAAAATACTTAACATTTGAGGCCTAGCTCAAGTGGCAAGAGCAATTACTCTTGAGAGGTGAAAATTTTAAGTTCAAGTCTCCACCAGGTGAAATTTCACCTTTATAGCGAGTGTAAGAGGATGGTTACCCCTATTGTATAGTCCACAGCCCACTAGACCTTTTACAAATTAAAAAAATAAAACAAAAACATTAATTACAGTAAGAAAAAAATAAAATGTGTTATTAATCATATACTCAAAATATCTAGGTAAGTCTTTTCATTTATTAAAAATATGAACCACCTTTAAAATATCTTCATGTAGCTCTGTTGTTGGTGATAAGGAGTGGCTAGCCTTCTCTCTTTTCATTACACTCTTCAATCCTGTCTAGCTTTATATAGTTATGTATGTATTCATTCTTTCTCCTATGAGATGCAACAATTTTTGAAAATTGGTTATATTATGGTAAAATCTTAAACTTTAGTGGAAACAAAAACCTGTTTGTGATATTTGTTCCTTAAAGTTTTGTTGGAGATGAATGTGCAGCCTCATGAGGGCTATTGAATTTATTTATGGTATAAATTTGCAGTTTTGGCCTAGTATTTTTGAATACTAATTAAGGGACTATCAATTGTTAAGTTTCCTAGATCGTCTTGATGACACAGACTATTGGTTATCTGTAAAAAAAGAGTTTTGAGATCTGAAAATCGTGTAGTAAACAAATGAAATTTTACAAGGAGATCGTAATACTAAAACTAGACCTTTCAGGCACTGCTCGTGAGGATGAGCTAATCGTTCAGTGGCATAGATTAGATGCTTGCTGGATCATTAGGAAGCTACTTCTGAGCAATAAGATGCTTGCTGGATCATTAGGAAGCTACTTCTTAGCAAGTCTGTCAGGCATATAAATTCTAAGTATTGATGTTGCTTATGGTCCTGTATTGTTGCTAAACACTTGAACTATATATATATATATATATTTAATTCATGGAAAGGCCAACGGGTCATGGATTATATATTTATTTTCTTACACTTTCAATTAGTATGGAGGAGAGGATTCGACTTTGAAAGCTCTCACAACCGAGAGTCAAAATTTTTTACCAATTGAGCTAGGTATCGAGCGTCGTAAACCATATTATTAGTTTATGTCTTTTGACAATATGTCATTTCAGGATTCCTTGGCAAATGGTGTATTGGCAGTTCAAACAGTATGTAACATCATAATGGTATCAACACTTTTGGCAACAGCAGCAATAACTCTGATCAGTGTCTTCGAGAGCAGCACAGCTTCACAACTGATATATGGAAGCAACACAGCTCCACTATTTCTTCAGTCAGTCAAGTATTTTACTATATTGTTATGCTTCCTTGTTGCCTTTCTTTGCAATGTACAGTCAATTAGATATTTTATGCCCATGTTAGTTTCTTTGGCTACTGCTTCCCTCTACATCAAAAGGCAAAACGTACCCAAATAGAGTATGCTATCAGAAGCTTGAATAAAGGAAGCTTTTTTTTTTTGGATCCCTTGTATCATTCCCTCTGTTTCTATGGATCTTCGGGCCAATACCCATGTTTGTCTGCTGCTGCTTGATGTATTTTGTTCTACATTTCTTGGACTCAACTACAAGTTTTTCACGGCAGCTTCATACTCGCTCGATGAAAGAGCAAAGTGACAGGCAGTGATTCAATCATCACAAGCACCATTGACTCTTCATGTACCCATTTCAAGTTCAAACCATGTGAATATGAAAAAAAGAACATATACCCTTCCCTTCTAAATTTTCTATCAGTATAAATATTTTGCCTTCAACTGAACTGAGAATTAGACCTAATATGTTTTATTATTCTATTTTAACTAATGGAAATATTTTTATTCTTAATTTTTAAATTTTATGTCATGCGTATAAAATCTTTAAAGTAATATTTAGATTTGATACGACTGTTTGAAATGTTTAAAAAAAATTAGTGTCATAGATAAAGACATTCCTATAGACATTTCCAGCAACATTACCTCTCAGAACAAGTATTTTAGTCGTACAGCAAAGGGGTATTAGAACATGATACTGTACTGTTCTTTCTCGCAGAAGATTGGCAATTGAAAGAAACATTTTTTTTTTTCACATCCGTAATCAAAAAAGAAAGGAGCAAAAGTCAAGAATGGACCACAATTTTCTATCTATATATTTTAATATTAGTTATTACAATGACCAGTAACGGTGTGACACAGCTGTTTTATGTTGTGTCCGATCTCGATCTCTTTTTTTTTTTTTATGCGGGCGTTGCCTCGAGTAAACTACACATGTATATGCTTACAGATAGATCACTAGAGAGTGAAAGCGAGAGAGAGGCAAAGAGTAGCAAAGTAAAGTGAGGATTGAAATGGAGGAAGCGAAGTTAGATTATGTGCTGGTACCAATGGGTATTTTGCTGATGGCGATGTACCACTGTTGGCTGCTCTTCGCTCTATTCAAATATCCAAGGACTACTGTTATTGGCCTCAATGCTGAGTCCCGCCATCAATGGGTTCACGCCATGATGACTGTAACTTTCTCTTTTCTCGATCTTCTCTTCTTTTTATTTTCTTTTTTCTTTTTTTCTTCTAACTTGATTTTTCTTACTTGCAGCAAGCATTTATATGTTTCTCCTTGTATTTTATGCAAATTTCCAAAATTTGGTGGATTCATTATTATTGCAGCTTTTTTGATAACCTTAAGAGTGTCTTCTCATTATTAATACAATTGCTGACATTTATATCATAACTATCTGTGGAACCCTTCTGGTGTTTGTTACTCAAAGTCTCAAACTTAGATACGAGTTTGTTGCCTTCCCACTGAATTGATTGCTAGTACTGTTGTGCTTTGGCTTTGTGTTATGATTATTGATTTTATTTGGGTTGGGAGTGCTAGTGTCAAATTTTTCTTAGGTAATCTTGTGAGCTACTTGCGTGGAGCCTAGCTCTTGTGCCCTTGCATGTAGAGATTCTACCTACGGGTGTGCATTTTCTCTTTTTTGGAGAATCATCTTCATCGTGAAATTCTTGCAGTTGATCTTTGAAAGTTGCGTCTTATTTAAGATTACATGTTTTGAACGTAGGATACTCTTAATGATTCAAAAAGTTGTTGCACTTTTGGTATCCTGTAGTTTACAGTAGATAGGATTGGTAGAAGCTTTCATAAATTTGTACCCCTGTTTATTTTTTAGATATTGCTAGCCAGAATCGCTTTCAACTGAAGGTATTGTTATTTTTTACTGCAGTTTAATAGTTTTAATTTTTATGGGAATTGTGAAGACTTATAACTGATTTTAGACCATTAACAAAATTAGGCATTGGTTCTATACCTATTCCCTTAAGAACTTTGCAATTTGAATTATTTGTGACTATGGATTCTTTTGTTTCTCAAATTGTTTTCATTTAGATTAGTTCAATATCAACTTAAAAGTATTGGTTAACATTTAGATAGAATGAATGCATTGTGTTTGATTCATTTTGGAGTATAGGGGGTTGATTTCATTTTTGGTAGATATGATACTTTCCGTTTGAAGTATAAGCGGCTGGTTAATTCTTCCATAACAGAAATGATCCACCATGTTGCTTTTTAGGATATGGTTGAATGTCATTTATGAATAATTCTTCCATAACAGAAACAATCCACCATGTTGCTTTTTAGGATATGATTGACCGTCATTTATGAATAGAGAAATGGATATTAAATGGCCATGTTACTGGAACAAGATGATTACTCGCCATGTCTTTCAAATAGAATCAACTATCAACAAATAGGCTGACTACCTCAACTTGTTCCCTTTGTGCTTTATCAACTAACTGTACTTCTGTTCCATTGTAATATTATCTCAAGAAATGGCCTCAAAGTGATAAATTTATGTCACCTTGAGAGGATATAACCACATTATGAAGATTGAATTCATTGTATCAGTTGATTGTGCTATGAGGATCAGCCATATTATGGAGCCTGAGCATGGTATTTTGACGGGGAAATGCCTTGTTACGTAATGAATGTAGCCTATGGCCATATTATAATAAGAAGTATTCATGAACAAAACAGAGGAGAATTCCAAACCAAGTTATCATGGTAAGTTGACTGTGTGGCATCAAGGAAAATGCCATGTCCATGAGTGTCCATGGTTGGTCACGAATGAATTGGGTGGAATAGATGCTTTCTAGATTCATAAGGATTTTTGCTAGAATTTGAAGCTGAGCAGGATGGCAAGAGTTGAGTTTTATCATTTTTTATAATTTTTTTTTTCCTCTGCAAGCACGGTCATTGCCAATGGAATATAGAGTTGCATGGCCAAGTATGTTGAAAGGTCCTAAACTGATCCTAGCCTCCTAGAAAGTCTTGGTGAATTTTCTGTAATTAACAATTCTAAATGGTGCCTTTTGTTTTTTGGACAGTATTCCTTATTAAAATTCATTTTTGGATTGATAGTTTATCTAAAGTAGGATTCATGTAAGCCTATATATAGGCCAATTCATTAGATATCTCTTCATAGATTCACTGTCAGTACTCTGTATTGCTATCCTTCTATGTTACTTTTTCTGCACTGGAACTCTGTGGTTTATCCTTTTCCTTAGGTTGACGAAGATTTTGGTTTCCTGTGGTAGAGAAATTCAATAGTGTCTCTAAACTCAATCATAACTATGTGAAAAATTTCCTAAGAACACTAATGAAAATTAGGCTCAATGATATAGTGATGTGCCTTCTTTCTTTACCCTTTGAAACACATACTTGGCGTATATGCAAGCCAAGATGATTAGAGAGTGTTGGTCAAACTTAGAAACATGGTCATATAAGTGGGGTTGGAACTTCTCTTGCACAAAATCAATTGGCATTGAGCTAAGGCCAACTTTCTCCACGTTTAAGCCATTTTACATTCATGTATTTTTCGAGGTGGAATTATTTTTTCTTTTTCTTTTTTTTAATCTTTGACATTCTTCAACAGCAGCAAAACCTGAAGCAATTTGTAGAAAAGAGGTCGTGTCAATATTTTTATGTTGTGACAGTTTGTATGGAGATTACAAAAGATGATCCCAGACCTTTAGACCCTTTCTTGAAAATGAAAAGTTGGTCATGCGGACTGTGCTTACCTACCTAATGTGAAATTCTTCATAAACTTTGGTGATGTGACTTAATTAAGATGCTCGCCTGATGCCTGTGAAGCTATTTAAGTAATCCTGTCAAGCATGTAACTCCTAGGAGTAACAATTTCTAGCATTTATGTTCATCTTGGGGATGATAGCATTAATAGTTGAATCATCTTTTAGTCTTTTAACTACGATGCATCAGTAGTTAATCTGGTGTTTTAATTAAGAAGAGAATAAGCATATATAAGAGAATTTGCTCATCTTACAGAAGGCACTTTCTTGTCTGCTTCCAATGAAATGCACATGCAAGATAACCACGTGTAAGAGTGATGCTCTAAGTCTGCAGATCCATTTTTGATCTTTTGCACTTCAAGCTTTGGTATTGGTGGTAGTGGAAATGATTTTAGGTGAAATAGACTTTGATGGAGAGAGGGAAGCACTGAGGAGGAGGTGGGCGCCAGTGACAAAAGTTTATTTTATTTGTTTAGTGAAAAAAGTTGATATTTGTCTGTGAGGTGGATAATGCTATCTGTGTATGTATCTTATTCAAAAAACTTATAATAGAATTTAACACATGGATTTGAAACGATATTGTGATTTTCAGGACCCTCTAAAGAATGGGGTTTTAGCAGTTCAAACAATACGAAACAATATAATGGCATCTACCCTTTTAGCAACAACAGCAATCACTCTAAGTTCATTGATCAGTGTCTTTGTGAGCAGCACATCTAATTCTGGCAATACAGCATCTCAGCTAGTTTATGGAAATAAAAGCTCCATTGTTTCTTCAGTTAAGTATTTCACGATTTTGTTATGCTTCCTTGTTGCCTTTCTTTGTAATGTGCAGTCGATCCGATACTATGCTCATGTTAGCTTCTTGGCTACTTTGCCTACATCAATGGACAAAAAGGAGTGCATTGAGTATGTTGCCCGAAACTTGAATCGAGGAAGTATTTTTTGGTCCCTTGGATTGCGAGCTTTCTATGTGTCATTCCCTCTGTTTTTATGGATCTTTGGGCCAATTCCCATGTTTGTGTGCTGTTTCATGATGTGTTTTGTTCTTTATTTCTTGGACACAACTAGTAGTTTTACAAGGCATCTTCATACTCAGTCATTCAAAGAGGGAACAAAAACCGATGATGTGGAGTCGGGTGTTTAATCGCCCTGAGTGCTATTTAGAATAGAAGGTACTAGTCGTTGCAAGTGCTCTAAACATAGGGACCTAAAACTCAGATTAGCAACTTGTATGTAACTTCAATATTACTGAACTTTTCCATGTACATAAAGCCTTCAACAGCCTGTTTAAAGTTGTCTGCACCCATGTGCTTCTGCAAATGCACTGCTGTCTGCATAATACTTTTGTTCTTCTTTCTTATGTCCTTAGTCATGAAACAGTAGGTTGCGGGTCTAAGAGATATTGGAAGCCGTTCTTGAAGGCATTAGGGCACTTTTATTGGCGAGTCATGATTTTTGAGCTGAATGACCAAAAGAATCCTGAACTTTGCACAGTGCGTGTCATATCTTTCACATGAGTTTTATCAAACTGCCCACTGGAATTGTAAGAACCCAGTTCCTGAAGTTGGACACAAGAAGTTGATCTAGTCTTTTTTCAATTCAAGACACAATAATGAGTACATTAAAACTTGCCAATAGATAAAGCTGTTTAGTTAGTGAACTCTTGTTACAAAAGAGATCAACTCTCACCAATATTCATGACACTTAAAATCTAAAACCTTTATATGCTAGTGAATGTGAATTCTACGGTGCCCATAATTTATAATGAAAGTATTATGGATTCATTCAATGAAAATGTATAAAATTTTGGTGAAATTCACATGTATTTATCTAATATGTAACTTTTTATGTAAATTACTCAAAATCTAAATTTTATTAAATAAACACATTAAAAGTATTGAAAGAAAAGCTAACTAAGTAACGATACCAACTCTCTTTCTATTTCTTTTGGTAAATCGATTAAGAGCAATGTTGGTCCAAATATACCAATGAGGATACTTCTTTTTTTTCTTTAACAAAGATAACTATTACGCCAAAATTGCTTTAAAGCGGTTAAACTAGGCCTATTTTTATTCCTAGAAAAAACAAATTTGCACCAAACCGCAGAGGTTTACAAGATTTTTGGTGCCATTAAGCTAATGAATGAATGAAATGAGCATAGATGTATATTGTGTGGTCAGATGATACCCTTACCATGAGTTTTTGAGCGAATGATTTGTGCGGTAAAATGACAGGGCATTTGATGAGTTCTGCCTCTATCTTTCCTATGCTTACAATCGATTCGAATCAAGCTAAAATTTTTTAATATTCGGGCTTCACTTGCTTAAACAAAATTCAGTTTGAGTTTAATTATTTTTTATATTTTCAAGTTGGATCTCAGGTTATTTTAATTATTTTAAATCCAAGCTCGGTTCGAGATCAAAACTCATAATTAGATTGGTTATAAATTCGAATGCAAGTTGAATTCAGACTCAAATTCAGCCTGCATTCAAGTCTAATTTTAAACTCAAACTTACCAAATATGTAATTATAAATTTTTCTTAATTAAAAATAAATTACATGCAAAAATAAAATAAAAATCTTGAAATAAACATTAATTAGACATACATAAGATAACACACTAAGAAGCAATGACATTAGTTGCATATTAGAATACAACAAATTTCATAATCTCAAACATTTTCATCCTTAATATAAGTCGCATATTAAGATTCAAATATCTATAATAAAAAATAAAAAAATTTACTAATTTTTCTATTATATATTCCCTTGTATTAAACTAAAATATTCATATTAATAGTCATTGGACATTTATATGATTTAGTAAATACTTTTATCTTGTTTTGTTTCACTTGTTAAATTATGTATATTTAATAAAGATAATTGTTGTTAGATAAAGAAAAATATATTAAAATTTAATAAAATATTTATCAAGTTGAAAAGAATACTAGTAAAATTAATTTTTAAATTTATAAATAAGATGGTTGATAAACCAGTTTTGAGTGAGGTCAAGCGAGCCGAACGCTAGTAAGTTTGAGTTTGACTCTATAATAATCGAGATTATGATAATCAAATTTGAATTCAACTGGTTTAGCTTAATAAATAAACTCAAACGAGTTTTATGGAGCCAAAGTGGAAACAGTTCGCGACCAGCTTGATTCATTTACGTAATCATTCCCATTTGTTAGCTTCCCAACCGCTCAAACCTGCGACAGCCCTCAAAGGCATTTGGCGAAGAAGCCCAGAAACTTTGATCTTTAAGTTAATTCAGAGAACTTGTGGAGCATTAACGGTGGGTTGGTTGAGCTTTATAAATGTGGTAGAAAGTGTAGAATATCTTAAAATTAATAAAAAAAATATATATATATATATATATATTTTTTTTTTAAATTACAGTATAATTATTTTTGATTATTTTTCAGTTTTTTTTTGTCTTTTAATTATTTTTTAATTGTTTTATTAAAAAATAATCAAAGAAATAAAAAAATAATAAAAACTGTAATTTTTGAAAAAAAAAGGTTAAAATCTTACTCTTAATATATTAGTACAGTAAAAAAAAAAAATACTTTTATCATTTTTTCTAAAAAGTAAGTGGCCAATTGACAAAGCCCGATTATGATTAAAAAGACAATATGCTCATGTGTTAGCATTATATAAATTTAATTATATAAAATTTTAAATTAAATTAAATTCTAATCAAAATATATAAATTTTATATATTTTAGCCGAATACAGTAGTTATACAAAACAAAGATAGAATAAGTATTTGATTCCAATTCTTTCCTGATACTTAATTGTCAGAAACCCTATCCTTACAAGTATGATCATGACTGCCAAAATCCCATGTTTTTGAGAAGCACTGCTAATAGTAATTACTTAACTCAATATGGTTGAACCTGATTTGCTCATGTGGTTCGTGGATAATCTTTGGAGCAGACACCAATTACAATTGGAAAAGTATTCCTGATTGTTTTTGGGTTTGTTCGCCAATACAGGAACAACCAATTACATAGTTGATGCTTCACTGTCAGCTCTGTATTCTTATATGATGCCATGTACTTTCGTCTTGTAACATCAAAGGGTTTTGGGCCATTTCTCTCTCAGCACTGCTCAAATATATATAACCAATCCTTTTCTGTCCCTCATTAATTTGTCCGATGAACAAGTTGTTGCTCAAAAATGGCGGCTCCCATTATCCCCTCACTCTTCACTGTTGTCCGCTCACCTTTTGGTTTGCCTCTTTCGCATCATCCAATATGCTGCCCTCTTCCTACTCTCTTAACAAAACCTGCACGACCAACTTGCCATGCTACTCTTACCCTGAACCAGGGGTTGCTATTATTTGGTACCCGATCTTATTCGATTCTAATAAATAGGTTTTGATTTGGATTTGATCGGGTTTTTGATATTGCATTCCTGGGTAACAAATATCAATTTAATATTAATGTTTTATTCATATTTTTAATTTTTATTTGATTGGTTTATATTATATAAATATTTTCTTTATTTAATTAGTATTTTTATTTAATTATTTTAATTTGATATTGCCTCTATTAAGTTAAATGTCAGATAGATTATAATTCTTTATTGGAGCAGCAGATTCTTCTATAAAGTTGTATCCACGGACTATATTAATAATTCAGCCTCATTTTTAATAAAGATATTATCCTCTTTAAATCCATAATATCATTTTCTTTCTTTATATTTGATCGGCTCTTTTTAATTTTAATCTTTATCCAAAATAATTGGCTACCTCCTAAATAGACAAATAAGATAACCTTGACTAGTTACTTGTTTGCCTTTGTTTCTTCTTTCCAAAAGCACAAAAAAGCCCTTAAAAGTTTGGGAAAATACAGCTAAATTTTTATGCTCCATTTTGTCCAATTCTACCTTTGATTGTTTTAAAAGAGTCATTAAATATAAATTAATAGATAAAAAGTTAAGAAAAGCCCACAAATTCAATTAGGGTATGTTTTATTCAGTTGACCAATGCAACTGATAGCCGGTGGCTGATAGCTGATGGCTGATAAATTAAATCATCTAATAAAATTTTATTAGCGGTTGTTGTTAGTATGTTAAATGACCATTGAAGATATAATTATCGTTAAAAATATCTTATTTTATTATATTGTATTTAATGATACAAATTAATAAAAATAACTTATAATAATTAAAAGCTTTATAATTAATTTTTTAGCTCAATTATATTTATTATTAAAAATATTTATAAAAATTATTTTAAAATAAAAATTTAAATTTAAATTCTACTAATAAATTTTTTAATTTCAAATACTATAATTTTAAATATTATAATTATTTAACTATTATTATTTATTTTAAAATATAAAAACTTAATTATATGAGATCAATTTGAAGTAAATTATTGACTAATAAATTTTAATAAAGATAATAATATCCAAATAAATAAAAAAATTAAATTAGCTATAAGTTGATATCCAATTCTGGAATTATATATGTTCGCATATATCTTATTTCTTGTGTTCTCTACATATATAAAGACACCACCAACGGTATCAAAGCATATTTCTTGAAGGACCTATGAGATTATCATAGAAATGAATTCATACAATTTCTACACTCCAATTGCACCTCTAATTTTTTTATGGCAGAGATTATTAATTGTGGATTGTCAAAATGAAAGCATATCTTGATGCTAATAACCTATGGGAGACTATTGAAGCATGATATGATGTTTCTCCCTTGCTCGATTATCCAACCATGGCACAAACAGAAAATTGCAAGAGAAAAGGCAAAAAAAAAAAAAGAAAAATCAAGAGTAAGATCAAGCTTATGCATAATTGTATCACTAACCATTTTTAACAGAATCATGATACTAAGAATAACTAATGAAATACGGAACTTTCTAAAGCAAGAATATGAAGAAAGTGAAAGAATTAAAGGAATACAAGTACTAAATCTAATTCGAGAATTTGAGATGCAGATGATATTTCATATAAAATAACAAACATTCTAATTGGATTCATTTTTCAATCATTTATAATAAAATCGCTCCAAGTGATCCAAGAGGATAGCACTGTCGTTGGCTCTCGAGCAACCGCTGGTGGAAGTCCCCTCCCCTAAGGGAAATCTCAACTATACTAATATGCTAATTGGTGAAGAGAGCCTCTCAAAAATTTATATAAAGTTCGTTGACCACGAGTTTACGTTCAGCTTCAATGGAAAAAAAAATAGAGCGCCCTACAATGTGTCTTCACATACCAATAAAAAGTTAGAAACAATTAAAGAATATGCAGACAAACTTTTTAATATTGCCAATAACTAATTTTTCTAATTTTAGAATTTTCCAATAATTGCTTGTTATATTTCTAAAAAGTATTTTGAGGCTACAATTGCACTAAAATCTCTTAAGCATCACCTTGGCAAAAGTCTTAAGGCACTTTAGACTAAGAACAAAGAAAACTTATAATAGAAGAAGGTTATATGGAAGGTCTCTGCTCTCCAAATCCCAAAATTACAATGTTGATAAGAACAAAACTAAACTTTATACCATTATTGTAAAAAAAAATAAAAAAAATCATCCACATTACAAGTGTTGATGGAGGCCATATGATGGATTAGGACATAAAGGAAAGATTCACAATTCTCAATAATAACAACAAAATAATGCAAAAGCTACAATAGAATAACCTAAAAAATATGAGTTATTTGGAGCTTCATGCTTTACCACTTTAAGCTCCTCAAAATGCTGGCCAATAAACAACAATCATATAAATCACATGACAAATAATAGAAGACTGTGAAGATGAACAACAATCAGCTGCAAAGTAAGAATTAGAAATGGAGCATAAATAGTTGAAAGGCAAAGAAATTGTCACAATTGAAGATTGCACAAATTTGAAATTGATTTATAATGTATTAAATAATTTTAAAATCAACAGAAATTTGTTAAGTGTTGGATAGTGATTTTATATAGTAGATTCTTATGCAGTTTGAGTTGGTGCCTACTTTGAACTTAATCTAGGCACTACAATAATAATGTGAATACCTATTTGGTTCAAAAATTATTGGTAAAAGAGTTCTTGGAAGCCATCAAGCCTTGGAGGCCTTGTGAATCCCTAAGTCAAAAACAATCTTTTTTCTTTTTATATTCCTATTGGAACTTCTTTTAGGTGAATATTAACTTCAATAAGGATCATTCTTTTAATAGTCACTGATATTGATACTACCAGCTGCATAGAACTTACATAAAAATCTCTTATCTATTGGTTCAATTAGTTAGATCTTTAATCCATTTGTCATTGTCCTTATGTATGAGAGTTTGGTTTTTCATTCTCCTTTAGCAGAGGCATGTAAGAACTTTGAGTTACTATCTCTTGCATAAAAGGATTTAACCCAATAGCATTTGAACCAATATTGTCCCACCATTCTCTATAGTCTATCAAGAGAGGTCAGTAAGAATTGTTCTTCCTCCTATCTAGAATATTCCCATTAACATAGGTCCTAGTTGCTACTTCTTGTATCCATTCCTTTAAATTGCTAAAATGCTCCTACCCTATTTCCTTTTTAGTTAAAATTCATTAAAGAATTTATTTCATTATTTAGAATATATTTATAAATAAATTATTACGTTTGATGTTTTAAATAATAACTATAAGATTCACATCATGAAAGAAAATAAAATGAAATGGTAAAGTTAAAAGAATATTTTAGTTTTATAAAATAAATTAACTTACTAAAATAGAATTTATTTAGAAATTTTATATAATTAATTTTACAAATTTAAATATATATAATTTTAAGTAAACTTTTATTTCGATTATAAATTATAAATTTATAAATATATTTCATAAGATCTTATAATATTCATTTCAATATAAATGATTTTATGCTCCCAGAGCTTCTTAGCCAGTTTAAGCAAATATTTGCCAAGTTGGGCAAACCACTTCTTTAGACGGTTCATCTTTAAGCTATTTCAATTCAAATCTGAAGCATCTTCTTCTTTATTTTTATTTTTTTTGGCCATCCTTCCAATAATAGAATAAGAGGCCTATTGCTTGAATCCAAGAGATTTTTATGAACAATTAGTTCCTTATCCTACATCTCTCTCCATTCAAAATTTGCCACCACTTTATAGATTCTCTAATAAGTAGAATTTTCCTCTTGCTTCTCTATTGGTCCAGATACAACTAGCCCAAAATCTAAAGTTAATTGACTCGCAAAAATCTAAATTCAATCATATTAGAATTGAGTAGCTGTAAAGATTTAAAATTAGTCAGATTATAAAAAATAAAAAAAAAATAGTCAGACGTTAATATTCTTAAGTTTTAAGTATCTTTACCGAATAACTAAAAAGGAGAAAAAAATATAAATATAAAAAGATAAAAAAACAAAAAAAGGAATAAAAAGAAAACAGAATATATGCATTTGAAGAAATGACAAGGTTGAATTAGTTCGATTCTTTGAATAAGCAACTCTGGAGGACCAGTTCTAACCGGTATTCTTTAGGTATTGTTTAGGGTGTACGAGCAAAACACATGGTGGAGGGCCATAATCTGTGGGTGCCACTACTGAAAAAAGGAGGTGTTCTCATGAAGTCTTTTTCCTCAGCAGTCAATTTCTAAGGTTATAAAAATAGGTACCAAAACATCAATTATGCTGAAGTTGTCCTCAAAGACTGTAAGGTCTGCTAAATAATTTGTAAAACTGAACTTTATATCTATACTTTGGATCTTCTTGCTTTAGAGGTAAGAGATATAATTAATGTTTCATGTATGGTCCAACTTCCACATAATTTAGAAAAGTTTTCAAGTTTTTGCATGTTATTAAGGGCAATATTTGCATGGTAAGTTTAATCAACAAGCAGCCAATTTTTTAAACTTTATCTTATTATATATTACTAAAAAATGATGAAATGAGAAAGTTTTGGAATTAAATGAAAATTATCTAAGAATCTTAATAAAAACAAAGTTAAAGTTACTAATTAATTCTATTTAGTAAGGAGATTACTGAAGATATGCTTGAATATCCTGTTGAAATTCCACATGAAGCATATTAAATTATATTATGTATTTCAAATTGAATAAGAGACTTTATAATGCTAATGAAAAGTAATAATTTGGGTACCAAATAAAATCCAAACATACTTTAGAGATTAAAAAAAGAAATATTCTGGATAATAAGAAAGAAACTTAGATTTAAGATTGAGGGAGTCAAATTGTAATCTCTTTCAAGTTATGGTCCTACTTAATTTATTTCTTAAACAAAGAGAGAAATGACACAAAGGATATGAATTGGATGGATTCATTCATTTGCTTTGTTCTTTCAGCTTTCACTTCACAAGACCCACTCATCTCCTTTTCAGAATGTGAAAGTCTTTGGAGGCTTTTCCACCGTTGGATTAAGCTTTAGAAGTGGAAAAGTTGGGATTGTTTTGAAAGTCCTGTCCTGGGATGATTTGGACACATGACCTATTCAAATCTTTCCCAATTGGTATACTCTCCCTTATGAAGACAAAACATGCAATTCCATCCAATGATATCTGTGATTAATTCTTTTTCCGGTTGAGGAATAATTATGGGTTCCTAATTCTTTGTTCAAATCTATTTCGATCATCTTAAAAGGATTTAATAATTACTATCATGAATCCTTTAAAGAGTGTGTTCAATTTGAGCTCTTAATTTATTCAATTTGCGAATGAGGCGTGGGTCAAAGTGATGAATTCCCTATTAATTGATGTTCAGTCATTTGGGGTTAAAGATGTTGAGTTTGAGTTCCATGGTGCAGCATTTGCATGAAAGAATGTTTACTTGAATAAATACAAATTCAAACAAGATATGACACCCAACATGTCGATATGACTATTAATAAAATAAAATAAAAAAAAGAATTTCCTATAATGTTTCCAGTTGATGCATCTGGAAATAACCTACAATAAGAAGTCATTTTCAGGTAAGCTTTTATTTGTTATTTAAATAAATCAGATAACAGTGTGACGCTTTCTTTGGTCAGTAGTGGAGGCAAGGCGGTGGTGGAGGGTAGTTGAGAGATGTGGTACTTGCTAATCATTATTCGGTGTAATTTTTTTTTTTTAAATCTTAATGGTATTAGTTTTGAATTTTAGTTATTTATATTTAAAATATATTATTGCTTTAGATTTTACTGGCCTCCACTAGTTAAAAAGTTAATAAATTTGGTTCAATTCAACCCTTATAAAAGGGTAAAAGTGAAAATTTGGATAATAGGAATTTAAGAGGTTGGTTGATTAAGAGGTTAGATGCAGCCGGTAGCTGTTTTTCACTTAATAAGTATATAAAAGTATTTGATAAAAACTTATAAAACTGATAGCTGTTTCTTACTGAAGAACTATATTAAATATTTTGGTAAAGATTTAAAAAAATAACATCTGATTTTATTAATTTTATTTTAGTATTTTTTCTTATCAATTGATAGCTGATTTTTTTATTTATTTGGACACTATTACTCTTATTAAAACTTATTAGTAATAACTTACTTTAAATTGATTTCATATAATTAAATTTTTATATTTTAAAATAAATATTATTATTTTATAATTATTTTTAATAGTTAAATAGTTATAATATTTAAAATTATAGTATTTGAAATTAAGAAATTTTATTAGTAGAATTTAAATTTAAATTTATATTTTTAAAATAATTTTTATAAATATTTTTAATAATAAATATAATTGAAATAAAAAATTAATTTTAGATTTTTTAATTATTATAAATTATTTTTATTAATTTGTATCATTAAATATAATATAATATAGTATAATATATTTAACGATAATTATACCTTCAATGGTCAATTAATAAACTCACAATAACAGCTAATAAAATTCTACCAGACGGTTTAATTTATCAACTATTAGCTATCAGTTACTAACTACTAGCTGCATTAATCAACTGAATTAAACAGATTCTAATTAAATCTGTGAATTTTTTTTAATTTTTTGCCTGTTAATTTATATTTAATGACTCTTTAAAATAAGAAAAATGAAGTATAAAAATTTAACTGAAAAGTTCTTTTATACTTTTGGAAAGAAGAAACAAAGGCAAACAAGTAACCAGTGAAGGTTATCTTATTTGTGTATTTAGGAGGTAGCCAATTATTTTGAATAAAGATTAAAATTAAAAAGAGCCGATCAAATTGTGAAAAGTGTCCAAATGCATTAATGCGCCAAGTGCACTACAGATATAGATATTATATTAGTGTCGATGTCATGTCCATACTTCGTTATAACACTCAAAATTTAGTGCTTTTCTAATTTGTGAAAAATCTCACCATACTTTTTTATTTGAATTAGAACTTTTTATATACCTTTTATTTTAATACATAAGAAAGTTGAATATTATATTTTTATTATTAATATCATAGTTATATAAGTATTTTATTTATACAAACTGACTTACGCCTAGTTTTTACACAATTGCATTCTCAAAAGAACTTTTCATTCTCCTAAGGAAGGAAATTAATTATTTTCTTAACAGGGATATCTACTAAAATTGAATTGGGTAGTAGGGTTTGATTGAGCAGCTTTGATATTATTAGCTTGCCTTGTTGTGTAATTAAAACATTGATATTTAACTTCTTTTTTTAAAACTTTATAATAATTCATTTTATTAATAATCTCAAATGGGAAAAACATGAATTTCACATTGATATTTGACTTATGCACCCAAATTCTTTCAAACACAAAAACAAGACAACTTAATAACATTTTTTTAAGGAAAAGAAAAACAGTAATAAGTATTATTAGTGTGGAATGTAGGACATAAGAATATGAGATTCTGGGTATATATATATATATAATAAAAATGAATAACATCGGATAATGATGCCATATATCATCTCAAATAATTGATTTTAAGTGTTTTTAATTATATGTCTATATAGTTAAGTTGAAATCAATTACTCTAGATGATGTAGTATTATTTAATGTGGTTTATTTTTTATTGGATGTGTGTGCCAATGCTAACAATAATTCTATTGTATTTACCAAACTCATATAATAAATAATTCTGAGATAGTATTTTACTATCCGTAATGATTTTACTCGACACCTCTAAATTAGTTAAATTAATTTTGAATATTAAATAAAAAATAAAATAAAAATTCAAATGAATCTTAAAATAATTGTATAAATGGTTATTTAACTTACACTAAGTTTTATTTTAGTTATATAATTTTTTTTTGTTTCATTACAATTATTTAGTTTTAAGTTGAATAACAGATTGTTCACTTGTTTAAATTTTGGTTGTTTATTCATTGAAAAAAAAACTCTAAATTTTATAAATCTACGACATAGAATCTCTAATATTATAAAATAAAATTTCTAATTGTTAAGCTTTAAAGGGAAGCATTGAATCCAATTCTCAAAAATTAATCTCAATGGACTAGCATCATAGACAACTAGGAGAAAATACACTCATATGCAACAAGTTCTATATATTCGTTAATTTGCAATTAGCATTCAGATTTAATTAATTTGATATTTAAACATTCATTTGATATTAAAATTCTTGCACCAAATAGAAATCGATCACACATTCTCAAATAGACACGTGAACACGTAAGAAACAAAAAATAAATAATAATTTAAATATAAACGAGTGCAAAAATATTATTAATTTGATGGTTTGATACTCTTCCTTTTTTATATTTTACTTTTTCTATTTTTTATTTATTGTCATTATTATTTTATTTTTTACTTTGAAAATATTATTTAAATTAAAAAATAAAAAAAGTAGTTAATATAAATTAATTAAGCTGAAAAACGAGAATGTGATTGTAACAATAAATAATTTTAAAAAAATAAAAAATAAGAAAAAAATAACAATTAAGATTTATTATTAAAGTCTGGAAGATTTATGAAGTCTAAAGTTGGGTTTAGATTTATTATTAAAGTCTAGAGGATTTCTGAAGTCTAGAGTTGAGTTTAATTTTAGATTAAGTTAATAATTTGATTAAATGATTTAACGACTAAAATAATGACTTGTCAATTTTTTAAAATATGTATTAATCTAACATTGGATGCTTTAGACATGTCATTATTCTAGCAAATTAAACAACTAGATTTTCTATCTAACTTAGTTAAATTATTGTAATAAAGAAGTATATAATTAAAATGAATCTTAATATAAAGTTAAGTAACTATTAATATAATTATTCCAATAAAATCTCTATTTTTATTAATTGCTAAATTTAGATTTTACATATCTATTGATACCAAAAAACATGCAAATGAAGATGATCTAAGCATATAATAAAGAGGGTGTTTGGTACCAATTTAAAATTTGTAAAATGGTGGAATTGTTGGCTAAATCCACCATATAACACATATTTGGATCCTCAAGAAATTAAAAAAAAAAGAAAAAAAGAAAATCTATGTTCTCAACTCCATGAAATTAGTTAATACTTAGTGTATCAAAATCAAGAGAATTTACAACTTTTCTTTTGTTCAACTATTATGTAATTATGTTGTCTTCTACAGTAATTTTATTTTTACTTGCCTCTAACAGTATAGATAGAATTCTTATTAATAATCTAATCTAGTAGGGTTATTATATTATAATTAATAAAGTCACTATGCATAAAAGTTCATTTATAACTAAATTCTATTACACCATCATTTGTAAGATTCCAAATACAATATAAGCTTTACCAAACAAGATAAGTTAAAAAGTAAATATATAATGGGTACAGCATATAGTTGCTCAATATGTAGACAAAGAATTTCATGAAGGCCTAAAAATTGTCTCTCATTTTCTGAACTTTGCTCCTTTTTCAGGAAGCTGTACAACAATTTCTTGCAGAGGGAGCAGTTAGAGATCAGCATTTCTGCTGCCTAATGACTTGGTAATACATTATTTGCTGACGAAATTCCAGAAATAGATATCAGCCCTCAGAAGAAGAGTGTTTCTTTTTTTGTTTAATTACAAGCGGAGGCAAGCCTCAAGAACTAGGCAACCATTAAAGCTTCTGCTGTTATTTCCATGTCCACAGTAGAAGAAAGAAATATTTGGTTTCTCATTGCCCTGCAAGAAATTTCTCAAGGAACACAGAGAAAAATGTTGTATCAGCAACTTTATATATAATAATGGTTATATATAATTATCTTAGATGTAATGTCCATATTTATACACAAGCCGATATATACAAGTGGCACAATATGTATTAATCATCTGACAATCAAGGGTAAAATACTCAGATTATGTGTTATTTACCTGTTTGTTATGATGTTCACCGGTCAGTTTAAATGGAAAAGTTCCTGCATCACATTCATGGATATAAGTATGAATTGTAACAGAATCTCTAGAGTTCCTACATATCATAAAGGTATATATCTATCTGAAAATTGTATCCTGGTCCAAGCTAAATTATTGAATCTTGCTATAGTAACAAATTGAACTATATCATTTTGGAATTTGGGAAACTATATACCTTGTGCCTTTGTGCAGCTTTATCATCACATTCACATTCCTTAATGACTAACACACCAATAATTTAAATATATGCCCCTTCTCCACAAAGCATGTGGTACCTACCTACTGCTTTTAGGAATCACTTTAGTTCTAAATATCTAATAAGCATATATAGCAACAAAAAATGTTGTCAGATTCATCTTCTTCAACATAAAGAAAGCAATTTTGCCTTTCAACTGCCTCAGCATTTTTTTTACCCAATAATATCAAACAAGATGCCTTTCGCTTATGTTCCCAGATATACTTGTATGCACTTGTCCTCAGCTAGCTGGCTGATGGAGTTCTTCATTTATCTTCTGCAGATAACTCAAAGGGATTTTGAAGACGCACTAACAATTTGAAAATTTCAATCAAAGCACTTTGGTATCATATTATCTTGAGCATAAAACTTAATTGAGTATATGTGAAAACATCATAAGAAATAGATGGTACCGCATTTTATGTTCTACCAATTGTTACACAACTGATGCTGCTTACTTTCCCTAGCCTTTGATAAATCATCAGCAAGAATCAGTCCCATGACATGAAACATCTCGTGCTACTTGCGGGTTTTGAAGTTCAGAGAAAAAAAAAAAAAGAACAGAGAACCAAGAAAAACAAAAACGAAAACAAAGGAAAATCATAATGATTGATGTGGGTAGTGAGGAACATATGTAACAACGGATGGAAGATTAAGAAATTAGTGAAAAAAACAAACAAACAACAGAGTTATAGAAGAGGATTGGAACAGCAAAGGAGAGAGTGGGGGCTGAAGGTGATGACAGAAGCATAGAGAGCACAAAGGAGTGAGATGCAGAAAAAGTCATTGCACATCATCATCTGTGCTCTCTATCTTCTGTCAACAACATCACCACTAGTGCCTCCTCCCTCTGCTCTCCCTAGCTAGCTAATGATCCCCATCTATATATATATATATGTAGCCTTGAAGAAGTTTGGGTTTATTAGAGTATAGAGAATATCAACATGGAAAAGAAAGTTTCTTTAAAAGGAAATATAGAACAGTTTTGGGAGTTAGAGAAGTAGAGGGATGACCTATAAGAGGCAGCCAATGGGGTCTATTTATAGGAAGAAAGGAACCTTCATTCGGAAAGACTGATAAGGCAGTTACCCTTCCCAAAAGAAAAATGACTGATAAGGGTAGATACTTAAAGTTTTCTAAGAGTACCACTACATAGCCTGTCCTATGTACTCTCTAATTTTCTAACCGCTTCTCACCAGATAAAACTTTTATAGGACACATTCCCTAACCTCCTAACAACCCAGAAAGTACTTCACGTTAACCATGCATAAAATTGCATATGGAATATGGAAAAAGATTAACAAATATTCTTCTTCTTCTTCTTTCTAGGAATGAAGTAAATTTAATAACCCTATAATGCTACAAATGATATATAACAAGTAAGTAGTGTATATCAATCAAAGGTAATAGTATTTTCACTTAAGTTTGAGTCCTTTTCTTTTCCCTATCTACCCACTAATATTAATTGGTATTCTAGCACATGTTTGTTAAATATTATTAATAAGTTAGCCCTAACTATTACGCGTTACCTTTTTGCTAGTCTTTTAGTAATCAATTAATTAAACCTAATTAGGTATATGCAGAGCCTTTTTCAAGTTATAGAGATAATCAAAAGGTGGAAGTTGTGAGGTCAAACAAAGTTAACCAATAACATAACCTAGAAGGATGTGTGCCCCCATAATTAATAATGAGTTATTTAAAACTAGTAGCTAAGGTTGAAATATTCAGAAATATGAGTGAAAGTGTACTAGGTACTTTGATATCCATAATCCATATATATAGTAACAGTTAGAGTTTTTCCATATCCAATGATTTGGAAGCAGCAGCTTTATTTGATCTGCCATGTGCATTAGGATTTTCTACAACCTTACCATTAGAAAAGATGATTTACAGCAACTCAAAAACATGCAGTCCTTAGTTGTAAAAATCTTGATAAACTCAGATAAGTTCTTATGATTCATATGTATAGTTAGCTAAATGGTGCTGGAGACCCACTACTTATCTCTCTGAAGTCACAAAAAGACTATGAAAATTTGGGAATTAGTTTGTCTTTTAATAGTAGAGACATATTGGGACAGTCTTGAAAGGAGACCTTAGGACCAATCCTTTAAATTGAAACCCTACCCTCATGATAGATAGACAGTGGGGTTGCAGTTGCAGTATATATGGATAAGTGCTTCTTTAAATTTTACTATTTTCATTGGACGTTCTACCCATTTCTTGTTTGATCCAGCCGAATAAACTATTTTACTGATAACAAAAATGGATCTGATAGAGTCTCAATTTTCACAATGTCTGTCATAGCTACAATAAATTCTTGACCACAATGACTACATCTTTTCCTCCAATAACATATATATTAGTCTGTTTCAGAGAATACACCTTCAGTCCCTAGTTCCTACTTCAACACATCAAAAGAAAGGATGCAAGAAAGAATATCATGTAGAGACTTTGGACCACTGTGGTCCATTCACTTGGTTATGGCATGTGACACCTCTGCGAAACAAGTTCTTGGTGTTTGTAATGTGGCAGGAATCATCAGCTCATGTTTTTGTTATTATATTATACATGCAAACTTTGATTCCATAGATACTATAAGAAAAAAGAAATATAAATTCCTTTTTTCTTTCTTCTCCCTTCTTTTTTTATCAAAATTTTTCAGCTATTTAAATAAAATAATAATATAAATGATCGCTGAACTTTATAATTCTATTTATATACTCAAATTTATTTTATTAAGATAACTAAGAGAAAAACTACTAAAGTACTAAACTTTAGGCGATAAAAAAAACCTTACATGGAACTAATACAATATACTACTTTAATTAATCTCAGTCACAAAACTTTAGTTTATTTTATTTCAATTATTTAACTTCAATTTTAATTACAACTTAATCACATTATTAATATATTGTAATTTCTACCTTTTTTCTTATCGGCTATTTTTATTATATATCAATCTTAATTTGCAAATTGACTAAATTGAACATAATTAAAGATAAATGATTGAAATAAAATAAATTAAAATTTTATGGTTAAAATAAAAATAATATAAAATTCAGTGACTATTTATCTTATTGTTCCAGGTAATAGGCTTAGTTATCTATTTGATCTTCAATTTAATTACATTATTTTAATTTAATTCAATTTGCTCTTAGTTTGAGATTATGATATTTATTTCTGTTTTAATATTGAAGGGATACAAATTGAAATTTTCAGTTGAATATACTGAAATATCATGGAGAGGGATAATTAAATAATCAATTTAAAGAAAAAAAATTGTTGAATCGGCCGGCATATATGTTAACTCATCGAATCCTCATCATTTCATGTCTCCTTCTCCCCTTAAACATTGTTTGTCCAAATCTTTCAAATTCCTTTAACACTTGCTTTAGCAAAAATAATGGTAAAGTAAGATTTTATAAAGTAAACACAGTTCAACTTACAGAAAATAAGATGAAATTTTTAATTTTATTTTATTTGAGAGCAATTGGTATTAAATGAGGACTTTACAAGATAATGTAAAAGTCTTTTATATATATATATATATATATATATATATATATATATTTAATTTAGAGCATGTCAAGCAAGATCCTTACAGGTAATAAATCATTCCCTCAAAAGTTTTAATGCTGCTGAATATCTAAAATTCGAACTTCAAACATTGCTTAAGTTAAAAAAAATTATTACTATCCCATCTACATTATCTACTGAGTAATTTACCCATGAAAGTGTAAGACCTAGATTTGACTTCTATCGTGTTGATGATTGCAAATTCAGAAAAAGTGCATAACCATCATCAACCGTTCTTTTTCCTTCTTGGTATAGGAAATATATTTCCATTCATAAAAAATTAGACCAATCACAAAATGCTAAAAATAAACAAACATGTTCTCGAAACCATATATATATAAAGCTTACAATAATTTCTTACTTTCATTTTCTTAATTACACAGTCCTCATTGAATTCACTTTTTGGCTCCGCTGATTCATTTGAAAGCAAATATTGATTTACAATGAGAAAGCAAAGATCAAATTTTATCTTTCAAAATTACATTAAGTTTGATTAAAATTTATTGAAAAATTCATTTTAATTTAAGAGAAGATATAAAAAAAATTATAAAATATGAAAAAAATATTTTAATATTATAAAATATATTGATTTACTAATGTAGAATTTATTGCTTCACTAATATAAAATTTATTTGAGAATTTTGTCTATTTTAATTTTATAAATTTGATTGTATAAAATCTTAAATTAATTTTTATTTCAATCAATGAATTTTGAATTTAACATTGCTGTAGATAATTAAGTTTAGACTTTTGTACTTTGTTTACAAAGATCATATTTGCTTGCTTTTCTTGATTTCAAAATCTAATTTATGTTTTTATTTATTGGAGTTAAATAAACAGGAATAGATAAAAGTTGGATTTTAAATAAAATCTTTATAATCCACAAAACCTTAAATTTTTGGTGATAGTCATAGTAATGAAGATAAAGAAAGGAAAGAAAAAACTAGTGGGTAGAAAAAAGGTAAAGAAAGGAGACTAGTGATGCCAATGGAATATTTAAGTTAATATTAAAATATCATTAACATATTATTTTGTAGGACAAGAAATAATCATTTAATTCGAAATCATAATAATTAATATTAAGATATAATTGATATGAATAGTTGTTTATAATAACTAAATTGTATAAGATTAGTTCTAATTACCATATACAATATGAGTAGAAGTAGTAAATAAACTTCATGGCATAATAAAAAATAGTATATTAATTAATATATCAACTAAAGTCAAATATAAATATTAAAAGTATAATGTATGCTACTTATTAGGATAAACAGAAGTATTTATTATTATTATTATTATTATTTGAAGGTAAATTTATAATAAATCACCAAAATTTAATTATTTGATTTTTTTAAAATAAAAAGTAATTTTCTAAGTTTACTCAATTATGATATATAATTTGAATAGAATAAGGAAATATTACAAAAAAATATATCTAAATTTTTGAAAATAAAATAAATTTGATTAAATAAGTTTGTCCTATCTTCTTATAGTAAAAGAAAAGAAATTGTTTATATTATTTTAGTTTTTCATGCTCTATAATTAAAATAATATGCTTTTAGTTGCTGATTTTTAATGAATACAACAAATATCTACAACTTTTAACAACTGTGTGAAAGAAATGAATGAAGAAATACAAACGGATGTAAAGATACAATCTAATTTCTATATATATATATATATATATATATATAGAGAGAGAGAGAGAGAGAGAGAGAATTATTAGTGGCTCCATAATTTCTGCCTACATTATTGGTGGTCCTGAGGGAATGCCGGTCTAGCACGAACCCTAGACCTTGGAATTTGGATAATCATTTTAAATGTCCCAATTGAATCAGAAAGAATCACCCGAGTAGAATAAGTTTATCTAAATGAACAGCACACTCTGTTCAATGTTCATCATAAATTGAACTGTGGTTTAAGTGCAGCATCAGACTCAGATATGGCAATGGCTCTTACGTACAGTAATGGTAAGAGAATAGGGACAGGAAGAAAGGAAAAGAAAAAAAAAAACCATCTAGCTAAAAGATGGATTAATATTAATTGTGACAGCTTATTGAAATCATATGCAATATCACCAACATGAATAGGCAGTTGTTGACAAGATGCATGATTTGAAACTTTCTTGGAAGTTAGCTTATATATATGCAAAACAGAAGGAAGACATATATGCAAATGACAGTCACTTTTTTTAAATTAAAAACAAATTAATTAATTATTGTTTTTATATAATCAATAAAAATATAACCATTAAATAATGAAATAAAAAGAATAATAAACAATATAAAATTATTACATAACTGATGTAAGTTGAATCTAAAATACTCCCTTGCCACAAGTTGGTAAGAAGTGATGATAGAGTTTGACATTAAACGTAAGTGATTGATATTCATTGCAAGTTGCCAAGATGTGCGGAAGAAAAGATCATCAAACCACCTCTCAACACACATCTCTTATCCTTTTTACTTAATTCAAAACATACATCTCTCTATCCCTTCCATGAAACTTTGAAAGGCGAGGATCAAACTAAATAATGGGGCGGTGTGTGTGTGTGTTCCCATCAACACGTGTCGATACCCCATTTCATTTTCTCCTTTTCTGGACGATCTTATTGGTTTCCTTCAAAATATCTCTTCCCACCAGCTGGACCATCCATTTCCATTTGGGTCCCTCTCTCTCCTCAGTTCTTTGTCCGTTTTCACTTCGGCCACAGAAGAATTTTTGAACGTTCTTTTTAACAGAAGGTGAGATGGGTGGCCAATCAGCTTCATGCGCACACTTAATAAACCCTAAATCATAACTAAATTAGCTATCATAATTCTTAAATTTTTACCAAATACTTTAATATAACTGTTCAACGAAAAATAACTATCAGCTCATCAAATCTCTGAACTAAATACATTCTTAGACTCAACAACTCTTTATTTATTATTTTTAAAAATATATAAAAAAATCAATCAATCGTCTTATAATGGATTTGATAGGATAATAACAAACAAAGAAAAAGAGACATAGATTCCATTCAAGTCATTCCGTTTTGGGGGGTGCAGGTTATTTTAGAAGTATGTGCTTTCCCCTTTTGGATGAGGATATGTTTTGATTGGGGAATCTGCTACGCATATATAAGGGAGCCAGTACTGAAAAGGCTAAAGCAAAGCATCTATCTATCTATGCCCAGATGGATCCAAGAGGGATTTTTTAAGCTAAATGAATTTTTTTATTTATTCTATCACATACATTTTGCTTTGAGTGTAGTGTAGAAGTGAGAGTGAGTGAGTCATTGAATAATTGATGGTGAAAAGACCTTTACTAGACTTTTCTAATGTGTTTAATTTCGTCCTGCAACTTCTAGCAATACATACATCTTTGTCTTTCCAATCTCTTAAATTGATGAGTCTTTATCACATTTAGATTATACAATACATGATTTCATCTGGCTTTGTAGTTCCATTATTAGTAACCTTTGTGATAATTGTATTTACAAGCTATTTAACTGAAAATTTGACAATACAATTCAATATGATACCGTACATTTCAACATTATTAGATTTTTAGATAAAATGTATTTTTTAATATTTTAATTTTAATAATTTAATATTTTTATTTTTTAATTTAATTTAATAAATAATTTTATTTTATTTTTATAATACTTCTACTTTTTAAAAATAAATATATTGAATGAAATTATATATTAAAAAATATTTAAAAAATATTGAACTGTCTATTAAAATATATTAAAAGTTAATATGATAAAGTGATCAAATAACTAAATATGTTTTTAATCAAATTTTAATTTGTAAATTATATCATGATTGATTGAGTGGAGAACTCATCCTATTTTTATTTTATATTCTAAGTTTTTGAGTAAATGATGAATATTGAAGACACTACATTAAAGAATTCATATATAACTTGCATTTACAGACAACTTAATTAGATGAATACATCCCATATCTTGCAAAGTCCCCATCTTCCATATGTAAATGGATAAATTTCAATTCCCATACAATAAAATGGTTCACATATCAGCTGAAACTTTTTTTAATAAAAAATAATTAACTAAAAGAATTTTCACTTGCAAATAATAAAAAATATACAAGATTTACTCAAAAATTAAACGGGCTTGGACGAAAATTATACTAAAGCGAGCGACTCTCGGAATTCTGATGCTGCATCATCATTATTTTCACTAAGAATATTTAAAAGAAGTAATCAAGCCTAACAAATTACTGCATTTACATCCTCTGAAAGTGTTACTGATAAAAGAGGAGCCAGGCTCATGAAATATCTTAGTAGGAAAACTGTAATATATCTTTGTTAAAGTAATTTTGGGCATCTTAATCTGATCTATACTATTTAAACAGTAATTAACTAATTAAATAAACAGAATTTCATGATTAAAGAAACAAAGCTTTTGCAATATTTGTCAAAGAAGCTATCAAGAAAACCCAAAAGTTTCATTTTAGTTTGAACTTGTCATTATAATTTGTTTTTTCCAGTATACTTTAACTGTGACATTGATAAATTTACGATACAATAAACAAGATGAATTCCATTAATTAACAGAAATATGGACTCATATTTTTCAGCCGGATATGTCCATTTATGTGTTAGTTAGCAGAAAGAGAAGAAAACAAAAATATTGCAATTTGTTATTTAAATTGACAGATTTTTACAGTGTATTTAGTTAAAATAAGTTTTACAAAATTATATGAAATTTATTCATAGTTCTAAAATTAATGTGGTTAGTTAAATTTATATATTTAAATTTATAAAATTAGTTATAACTAAACTAAATCCTAACTAAGTGTGAAATTTTTAAATAAATTTTATATTAATAAATTCATATATTCATAGGTTAAAATATTATTTTTTTAGTTTTGTCTTCTCTTTTTGTTTTCTTTTTTATATTTTCTCTTTATGGATTTTTTTTCTTATTCATGATCATTATTTAATATATGAAAACGAATTTCAAACAATACACCCTGACAAAAACTACTTTTCAAATATTACTTGAAAAAATAAAAGAAGAAGAAGAAGAAGAAGAAGAAGAAGAAGCAAAAAGCAAAACCATGTTCAAATTAGTAAAGTGTATGCAAGTTCCCCAACTTTTCTTGTGTTTTCTGGATTTTTATAAAATGGGCCAATCATTGGAATGAAAAAGAAAAATCCTTAATGAAAATGGATTCATGTAAAGGATTGGGCCTATCAATATTAACACACATATCCAAATACAACCCTCACCAAAAAATTTAAGGAAGAAACAACACAAACCAGATTACTTTTATTGGAAATACACATTGCAACAGATTTACCAATTCATTAATCTTAGTTGGAAATCATAAACCAATTCTAACACAATTCCTGACAAGGGAAAATAGGAGATCTAAAATTTAAATCTATTTTGCTTTATAAAAATCTAAAATTATCTCCCATCTTTTTCTAAGGAAAAATAAATTAAAATTTGAAACAATATATTTTTTATTACCTTCTAGGGTGAGTATTGTGTTAGAATAGAGATACTGACAAACCTGTTGCGATGTATGATCTCTCTCTTTTGTAGAACAATGAAAAAAGCTTAAGATTTAGAAACCTGCCTCTTGCAAATATGATATGAGAGTTGAGGTGCTTCAGGAATCCTATTAAACAACAGCCCATTACCAGTGTTCAGCTGCGCTAAATGTCCAGCAAAACAGGCCATCATCCGAACATAGGCGTTTCTAAGTCTTGTCATCATAATCTTGACAGGGGGAACCCTGATGTTTTTTGTTCTCAGTTTCAGCTTCACTGCTCTCATGTTCCATCCCCAAGCGGCAGCTGCTGGTACACTTGTATTCTTCTGCTTGATCAGCCTCTGATATCGTCTTCTTTTCCTGTACCTCTTTATGCTGCCCGCAGAGAATGCATTGCTGAATATCTCCATGGATAAAACCTAGTCTTTTCGAAAGGAAGCAAACAAACTTCGCAGTACCAAATTGTAAGGAAACTACATGGCCACAGTAGATGCTCACAAGTAGCATGGGATATAAGATAAAAGATGATGATGAACTGATGAAACTTTTATATTGTTGGTCTCTAAGTAGCAGACGGAAAAGATAGGTTAAAAAGCAGATTGTACGTAGATGATTTTGGCCATAAATTTGACGCACCAATAGTCAGCTAAGGTTAGCAAACAATTTATACAATTTCCTCTTCAGCCTTAATTTGTCGGTAACAGTTAACAGCCATCTGTTTTTATTTACTCCTATTTGGGAGGTTATGGTTGGGTCTTGTTTTATGTATATAGATACTCATATTATGAGTCTTTCTTACTCGGTTTACAGGAGAAGAAAAGAAACCAATACTTTAATTAAAATTACAGGAAAAATGTATAAATAGTATTATAATTATGTCTCATATAATTAAAATTAATAATATTTGTTTTCCTATTAATAAATCAGGCTGATGCGGCAGCTAAATTTCTCACCAGATAACATGTCACTTATCTAATATATCAATTTATCTTAGTTTAACATGTTAAATTGATGGTTTAAAAGAAACATGTTATATCGATACATTAGACAAAATGACATATTATTTGGTGAGAAATTCTACCGGTGCATCATCACAATCCAACTAAAAATTATTACAAAACAGCTAAAAAATATATAAATAATATCGTCTGATCTGTTAATAAAAAAAATTACTATTAATTTTAATTTATGAATTACACTACTAAATACATACATTTGATACAGTTCATTTTATCCTATAACTGTTTAAGTTGAAACATGTATTTTCTTGAAGGCTATGTTTGTGGGTATAAGTAGCAAAGAATATTTCGTCCCTTAGATTTAGAATTATACGGATAAAATTTTTATTAAATAAATAAATAAGATTTACAAATATAAATCAGTCAAACCAAATCACAAACTCAACCGTATAAATAAGAACAAAATAAACCAAGTTTTATATATCTATAAACTTAAGTGGACCCAATAAAAGACCAATTAAACCAACTGCTGATTCTTAATTATCTTTTATAACTATGTTATGTTTGTCATTCAAGCTTTCCACCATTCTTTCAAAGCATCTCTTTTGACAAATGAGACAAACACCTTTCCCTTTGCAGATGAATGCACAAGGATTGAACCACAAAGTAGTTCTGATATAATTGCTTACCTATAAGAATGACAATTTCGTTAGAGTCAAGCCTTGATGCCATAATCCATATGCGATTATCAATTCATTATATAATTATAAATAAAATTCATTATATAATTATATGTATCATTATTTATTCAATAAATATTAAATTTATGTTAATTAATTTTAATAATAAAATGGTTATTGATACGACAAATATAATATGTGTTTAAACCTAACAAAATAAATTCAATATAGCTCAAATATATATATATATATATATGAAAATTTTAGTTTTGATCTCGACGCATAAATTTTTTTAACAATATAAATTATTAATTTTCTAATTTCACTCAATTATATAATATAGAATAGTTATTTATCTGAATTTTTTGTTTGGAAAATAGGAGGAACAGGCCTATGAGGCGGTGATAATTTAGGAGGAGGCGGTGGACTTGTCATTTCTTTATCACCCAGTTTTCTTGCCCTCAAATCTGCACTGATTTAAAAGATTTTCAAACGTCTTTGCATCAGTGCTTAATAATACGACATTTCAAACAAGAAAGCAAAGACTGGTCAGAGTTTAGGAAAAAGAGTAGGAATCTGAAGGGCATTGCTAAACTGTAGCAAGAGCATGAAAAATCTGAGTATTGTCATTAAAAATTGGCATTATATGCATGATTAATAATGGCAGATATCAGTTTATCTTTCACATACAAACCTGCATGGAAAAGATGGAAGTGATCATCATTATGGCTAGAATGATAGAATAGATCATGAAAGAAGAGAAACCTATGCTTTTTTGAATTAACCCTTTGGCATCTTTGCCCATCATATATATATATATCAAGTTACATACTGTTAAAGCAATAAATAAATGGAAAATGGATCCCATATTTTAAAAAAAAAAAGGTTTAGCACATTTGTCAAATACTCTATAGTGCCATTAATAAAAATAATAATATCAATAAACCTTATTCTTTTATTTTAGTTTTAATTTTTCATTTCCAAATCAATAAGTTTTTTAATTGGGTGATATTAAGTTCTTTTTTATATATCAGATAAATTCTAATTAATATGATACTACATAATTGCATGGTTAAATCTAATTAATAAAAATAAAAGTAATCCGATGTGACTTATAATTTTTATATAAAATTATTCCTTGACTTTAATATATTATGAGATATTTTATAAAAATATTATGTGTCACATTAAAAGAGCAATAATTGAAACAAAAAAAATGTGGAATGTTTAATTTTTTTTTAAAAATAATTATTGCGGGTTCAAACAATTTAGTTAGTTGAGAGAAAAAAATAAGGTATTTGAAAATATTTAACAAACAATTGACATAAAATACATACAATTTTAGTTTTAATAATAATAATGTATTATCTTGTTATTTTATTATACTAGTCATTTAGCTGTGTGTTGCACGACCGTTATTATTATTTTGATTATAAAATTAAGTTGATTGATACAATTTAGAAAAAAATTTAAGATTTAATATTAATTTATAATACTTTAAAAATAAATAGTAAAGTAACTACTTTTAAATGTCATTCTTGATTTTTTAAAATTTAAAATTTTATTAGTGCAATAATATAAAAATTATTCTAAAAATACTTATTAATTAAATTTAGTATTATATAAATTAATTCTATCAATATAATTGATATTACTATTTGTTAAGATTAAAAGTTTATTATATAATTGATAATTTAATTTATTATTGAATATAATATTAAAAAATAATTTAAGATGTTATTTTTTAGAATTAAATTATTATCTAATTAAAAAACTAATTTATTAAAAATATAATTAATATGTTATTTTTAAGATAGTATTATTATTTAATTAAAGAATTATTTATTAGTTAATATGAATTAAAATGTAATCAATATATTATCTTTTACTAATTAAAAATAATGTCTAATTAGAAATATAATTTATTAATTAATAAATTAATACAAACTTATAAAATTTTATTTAGATTTAATATCATGTATCAAAAATAAAAATACATATTAAAACAAGAATCTCATAAATCAAAAATTAAACACACATACCAATAAAATTTTAAATTTAAAAAATTAATATATACATAAATAGATTATAATCTATACGAGTTAACGCGTACTTGGCTGAAATTGGTACCAGACAATCCCATTTTTAACTAGCAAATACAAATATAACACTTAACAAATAATGTCACATATCACTATTTAGTTTAATTTATTTACAAATAATGCAATAAAATAAATCTAATTAAAATTTCTCTTATTTTTAATTTATGAAATTTTCTTGGCTAGATCATCATGGTCTATAAACCACAAGAAATATACACGTAATTCAAACCGTATTTCATTTGACATTTTTTCTTTTCCAAACACAAATAAGCCTATTAACTAAAAGATGAGTGAATAAACTTCACAAATCAGTAATATGTACAAAACAGTCAATAACCTGATACAAAACAAATAGCGTTGCTCTTGTTCCACTGGAGCTATTATTCGGGATCATGATGGTTATAACATTGTGGCAGCTGCCTATGCGTTCTAGCAGGTGTAATTCGGTCCTCTTAAGCGAGCTATATGCAATTCGCGATGGTCTCTTGTTGGCTCCGGATTGTGGTGTTTCTGGACTGCTGGTTGAAAGTGACAATCTTGAAGCCATTCAATAAGTGCTTACCCACAATTCTCTGTCTGAAAATCGACCGTTGGCTCCTGATATTGAAAGGTTGGCAAGAGAGGTAAATGTAATTGATTTTACAGCTGTTAGAAGGAGTGCTAATTCGGTGGCACATGCACTAGCTCAATTGGGTTCTCCTATTAGTAGCGGATAAAATGCAAAAATAGTACTATAATTATGATTATTGTATCTATTTGGTATCTCAAATTCATTAAACATAAAAAATGGTACCCCAACTAATCAATAATGAATCAAGCTACACTTTTCATTCATTGTATAATAATGTGGCAGTCAGATCCTCTCATTAACTACCACATCACCTCTTATTTAAATATAATTAATTTTAGTTAGACAGTGAACATTCTTTTAATTCCTTTACATTGAACTTATACCTTGCAACTGTGTTTAGGGAATTAGAATTTTTAGATTTATTACGATTAATTATTACGGGTCAGTAATGATGTGGAAGTTTAGAGAAAATCTGGTGCCACATCAACACAAATTGGTTTGGAAATATAAAAGTCCTCTTGCCTCATTCATTAATGGTGACCTATAATATAATTTTTTTTGTGATTATTGAGTTGAGCAGCCAAATAAATATAAGTAACATAGTTATAGTACTATTTATACCTACGAACCGTTGGTAGTGTTTGGTACTTCCTGAAGGATGAATGCCCTCTGTAGCTTCATCACCTTATTGTATCTGACTTGATGTAATGTCTTTTGGGTTGTCCTTGTTGACCTTTACCTTGTTTGATTGCACTCTTTTTTTTTTTTTTGGAAGGTTTTATCCCTTTAGGTTTTACTTATAAAAGTTGTTAACGAGGAAATCTTGCAGTAAAGATGTTTATTTTACATTAATGAAGCCCACATAAAAAAAAAAAAAAACAAATAGCGTTGCTAGAATGTCAATATACACTAAGCCATATGCAAGTAATAATACTAAATCCTTAGTTATTACATAAAATGTTAAAGACAAACCACTATTACTGTTACATTAATGATTAATGTATAAACTGCAGCTAACAAATCAATCAGAATAGTTAAGGTACAAGGAAGATGGACAGGCTAGAGTATAATCGTCTGTAACAAATAAAAGAATTGATATATGAACATATAAACTTCTAGTTTCTATTAACTTCACTGTTTTCTCTTTCTTTTCCATTGCATCCTAGTCTAAGCTTGTACCTTGTGAGGATCGTGATGCAGGAGTTTCCATCTCAGAATCAAACGGCATGAATGCAGCTTCTACATCTGTACTCCCTCGCTTTCGGATAGAATTAGCCCTTCGTCCTGCAGCCTGACTCTTTCTCTCTGCTATCATTTCGAAAAAGGCATGCGGTGCCCAACCTACAACATGTACAAGTTAATGTCAGAAAAACAGTAGCAGAAAAGAAACAGGGACTTGTCTTAGGATTCAAACCAAACTGTTTAGTAATACATTAAATGCATACTGAAATGAGAGGGTGTTTATTGTTATTGTTGACTAACAATAAAGGACTGGCACATACCTTCTGCATCATTTGGATAAGGGAAAGACTGCAAGTAACAACATGCAGCTACAGTTGTTCCTGCACTAAAAGAAAAGGGAAAGTTTTCCAAATCGAACAGACATTAAGGGTTTATAAAGAGAGAAAAAAATGATAAAAGAAAAAAGAGTAACCCACTTTTAATTGTTTTACAAGTACAAACCTATAAGAGCTCCAGCAAAAACATCAGTCCAGTGATGCCAATAGTCGTCCACTCGAGAAATACCCACAAGAGTAGCGATTAGTACTGGAAGAAGTACAACACAGAGTTTAGCTATGTGCCCCCTGCGATCGAACACTTTCAGTTTTCCTGATATATACCAAGCAAGGTAAGTGAGACCTGCAAAAGACCCTGAAGATATAATGGGCGATCAGGAACTTGGTAATTCCTTAAAATGGTATTTTTCTAACACTAGCAAGGTCAAGCAAAACTCTGCCATGTTTGGTATAATAATCTTCTGGCTAATTGGCGCATCGAAAAAGACTGAGATATGAGCATCTATCTGAAAGTACCTGCTATATGTACTTACATGAAGTATGCCCACTTGGAAAACTTTTGTAACCTTCCTTTACAACTGCGGCATCTCCATGACAAATAACATTCTTGGAAACAGGATCAAATGCCTGCTGATTTCAGATAAAAAACAATTAAAGACCAGTATCGAATATATAAAGTTCAGGACATTGACAAAAATTCTATTTGATTATTATTCATGAAGATGGAGATAGATGGTAGCCATATGTACCTCATTTCCATCAGGAAAACACCGCCAAAAGAAATTAGGTCTTGGACGACCAACAGCATCTTTTATAGCATCAGTGATAACTCCAGTGATAAGAAGAGAAAACAGTAGTCCTGAAAATACAATAATGTAACAGTTAATTAAATAATACAATTAGCTATTGGAATCAAAAAGAATAAAATGAATTACTTTCTTTTTGTTCAAAGTGTACGAGACATACCTAGCATAGCATGATGGAAGTCATAAATATCCTTTCTATAACAATAGTACACAAAAAAGCTAGCCAATGGCAGAATTCCTGCAAGAATCTGTCACAAGATACAAAAGATAGCTGATGATAAAGCCAATGGCAGAATTCCTGCAAGAATCTGTCACAAGATACAAAAGATAGCTGATGATAATGAAAGAATGTGTGCACGGTGCACTTGCTATCTCTAAAACCTGAATTTATTTTGTTTTTCTTTTTGTAGGATTAAGATACATACTGGGACAGTCCAGACAGGAACAGTGTTGGGTTTTAATGGGTATGTTAAATCTGTCATCATTCCTTGCCCAACAAACCGATGAAAAGGTTCTATAATGTTCAAAATGACATCAATGACTATAAGAAGTAGCAGAATTATCCAGTCTTGCAAATGTATTCTTGCCACTTTCACTCCATGAGATCTCACAGTATGTGATCCCAACCAGACCTCTGGCATTTTTCCCAATTCTACAAGAGAAAGAACAAGTGCATCCATCAATTGATAAATAGCAACCCACTCAATTCATCTACTTCCTTTTCTTTTAATTAATTGGGCTTCAACTACATGATGGTCATAAATAAATCTGCCCCATCCTTCCAATAATTGAAATCTAATCCAATGATTTCTAAATTCTAACAAACTTTGACCAAAAACAGAATAATGATGTGCACTCTCAACTGAAGCATTTAATGGAAAAACATGTTGCATGTAATCTGTCCTAAAAGACAAAAAAAAAAAAAAAAAAAAAAAAAGAAACTCAACTTCCTGTATTTATTCTAAAAATTGGAGAGCTGTCAGAAACCAGGATTCAGATTTTCTATATAAACAACTAAATCACAGAAATCAATGTAACTTGGAGGAAATTGTCACAGATTTCTGAGAAGGTTAAAACATCCCCAGCAATAAAAATCAGGCTCTTCTAGAATAGCAAATTGAGAAATAGAAAATTACACACTTTGGCTGAAAATTTAATTTAATATGACTTAGCTATATATATATATATATATATATATATATATATGATGAAGGCAGCTCTGATCCAGCCAATTGCAAGTGAATTGATCCATGCATCTCTCAAAAATCATGTGACCGCATGTAATCCTCTTAATAAATGCTTTTGACCAAAAAATAAGAACAAAATTATTCCAGGGGCTCCCAATCATTGGAAATGCAATCAAAAGAAGGCCTGCCCTAATCAGATCCATTGCTAAATAATAAATGAAAATAAATAATAATAACAATAAACCTTGTCTTTCTAACTAGAAATGCAACATTTATATGTCAGTAGATGAAATGTGGGAAAGAATCAGGGTTATATTACACGATGCAGGAATCAATCAGACCTGAAAGAGACGATTTGATAAGAAATAAAAGGAGAAGAGATTTATCAATTAAAATTGCTCATATAGAAGAAACAGCCATGGCACACGATCCTCGTAGCCGTCTTCCTTATCGGGTAGCTGATTTATAAGTTTTTATTATTATAATAATGATATAATGTAAATTTTCACAAGATAATAGAACAATTCATAAACTTAAAAGAAGTAAATATAAATTTATTTTTTATTAGGGTATTACTATAATATATATATTATGGTGACTCGGATCTAATTATTAATTATTTTAGTTGCCAACTTAAGAGCAGCAGGATGCCAGCAAGAGCAAATTAGCAAAGACACGAAGGCGACGTATACAAAGAACAATAGATTGGGGACTGGAGTTTGTGCTTCAATATTATACAGATAAAGTAAATATAAAATAAGTTTAATTGTACAAAAATATTCCAGGGTGGAAACTAATGTTACGAACTCCATGACTCAGCATGTGAGTGCAAAATAAATTTGCTTGAAACGAGAACACCTTGGTATGTAAAACTATTATGATGCATGACTATACATCTAGCTGTACCAGATCATTAGAATAAACAATTAACTTGAGAAACAACAACAAAAAAAATAAAAAAATCATTAATTCTAAATATAAATTTAATGATAATTAAACTCTGACGCCCACTCTTAAAATAGTTTTATATTAATCTAAGTCTTCACGTGGGATCGACACTATTATTTTCCTATGCTTAAAGAGAGGATAAATTATTGATTTTGTTATTAAAATTGTACATAGATGAGCACATTGGTGGCCGAAATGGCTCCCTTGGGTTCTGTTTTAATCTTACAGACTCGTCGTATTGGAAGGGAAAGCAAAGACTTTTAGGGATGAGGGACTAATCGCTTTCTTTTTAATCCGCCACTTAACTTGTAATATATATATATATATATATAATCTTAATTCATAATCAATTAGCACAACTATCAATTATCCATACGGGTGGCCGGTTATGCATTTTGGTAACCCATGACGTCCAGGCGCGCAGGTCTGCATGGGCCAAAGTCATCCTTGTACAAGAAGGCACCATGCCGTGTCATTCCTCAAACTGCCTCGTTCAAGTCAAGCTGTTGCCGACATGAACCATTAAAGAAAAGAATTTTGATTGGAATGGTGCGGATTTTAGAAGTCATCTCTATATAATACTTTAGCTTCGGTATAGTCGTTCTCTCGCTGGTTAATTCATTAAAGTATTATTTGTTTAAAGAGTCTTTTTAAATTATAAGAGTTATAATGTACTCCTTGAAGAGTTAAATTGTAGAGAGCTAAATTAAATGTATTATAAGTTGTTATATATTTTATTAATTAATATCATTTTTTTTATTTGCTAAATTTTGAAAAGAAATTAACTTAGAAGAAATAAAAATAAAATAAGGAGAAAATATTTATTAGACTTAAATATTTTTTTACTTTTTATATTTAATTATATTTTTTAAAATAAAAAGTACTGTTAGAAAATAGTTTTATCAAGCAAATATTTTATTGATTCCATCGTTATTTGTTATAATAAATTGTTACACCAATTATTCTCCCTTAAAATCCCATTTTTACTATCCCTTCACAAGAAATAGATAGATCAATGATATAAGGACAAGTAATTTGAGCCATGGGTGATCATAAAATTCTCCACTTATATGGGAAAATAAAACAAAACAAATAGTAGAGCTCCTCACATGAATAGTATCCCTCTCACATTTCTTGAACTCTGGTATTTGAAGAATCCATCATACATAGAATCTAGAAAGTGAACCTCGTAAAATTACAACTGCATCAAACTATAAAAACTCTTTCCCATCCAAAGCAACTAAGCATATGATTGTATGAGTATAAAGGCATCAACTCCACATTTACTCCACTTCTTGAATCTTTCCCACCACTACTCCACTCTCCGCCTCAACACAATACAGTAGTCTACACCACATCATTCATTCATGGATCCACCTCCCCTTCCGCCCCTCCCTACTCCGACCGTCTCCGGCACCAGTAACATCGTCAGTCCCACTACCATACACCTCAACTACCCTGACTCCGTCGAGTCCTCCCCGCGTTCCCACGCAGCTGATACTTACAATAACGAACCTCTCCCTCCAGTCCCGGGTGCCAAACTCCGCCTTATGTGTAGCTATGGAGGCCACATTATTCCCCGCCCGCATGACAAGTCTCTCTGCTATGTTGGCGGCGAGACACGAATGGTAGCCATCGACCGTCACTCCACTCTCTCCTCCTTATCATCTCGCCTTTCGCGTGGGCTTCTTGATGGCCGTTCTTTTACTCTTAAGTATCAGTTACCCAATGAAGAACTTGATTCGTTAGTATCTGTAACTACAGATGAAGATCTTGATAACATGATTGAAGAGTATGATCGGATTACTGCATCATCTTCAGCTTTAGCTCCTTCTCGGATACGATTGTTTGTTTTCTTTAATAAACCAGAAACTGTAGCTTCGATGGGTTCACTTCTCGATGATGCCAAGTCAGAGACATGGTTCGTTGATGCACTCAATGGTTCTTTACTTCCAAGAAACTTATCAGATTCTGCTACAATGGAATGTTTAGTGAATCTTGACAGCGATCATGACTTGGAAGCTCAAGTAGATGGTGTAGATGGAAACAAGCAAGAAATAATCAAGAATCAAGTACCAGTACTACTGCACCATGAAGTGCAGGCAACGATGCCCGATTCGCCTATGATGGAGAACGGTTCTTCATCATTTGGTTCATCTTCTTCTTCTCCTTCAATGTGCAACTTGCCGCCTATTCGAGTTCGAGTGGAGGATCAGAAAGTTGGAATAGAGGAACAGTTTGCTCAGATGACCTTTGCTCAAGCTGTGCAAAAGCAATATGATGGCTATGGCCTTTTGGCTACAGCTGTTGCGCCTCTGCCTCCACTTCCTACAGCTGTTGCTGCAGCTGGGATGGCATCTTCGCTTAGTCCTGCCGGTGGTTCTAGTGAGCACTTGAATCGGGTTTTATCAGATGATGAAAGATCGGATCAGGGCGTTCCTGTTACTTTCCGCAAAAAACCACCATTGCCTCTGCAGCCTGTTCAGCACAAGGCTGGTGCCTGTGGTTATAATTTGCCTTCACCAGACTCGGTTGCAAGGTATATATGGTCCCCAATCTGTTTGTTCTTTAGCTTAATAGTATGATATATGTTTTACAGAAAGATCTAATCAGCAGCCTTCCAGAACCAAATTTAATGTTTAGGAGAAAGTTTTCAGGAGGTACAAAATTATAAAAAAGTAATTGATTAGCTGAAATTGATCTTAATCCAAGAAATGGTGTTCATTCAAACAGAGTGGGTTGACTTATAAGATTAAAAAAAAAAAGTAATTTTATGGCTTTAAAGTGATTAACATTTTCTTTTCTATTGATGATCAAACAATGCAGTGACACTAGTAGTATTGCATCTGCAAGTTCTTTCTCTAAGCCTATGCATTATCAAGAACAAGTTGCAACAGGAGACAGCAAGCCCCTTGTCAATCCTGATACAAAATGTGACATCTCAGTTCCAAGCTCTCAAATTCAAATTCAGCAAGCTCAAAATTCTGCATATGCATCGCCTGCACAGTTTGATCAACAACAGCAATTTGTACCCACCAGCACACATTTTTTCCCCCACCCTGCCACAACACCATTGCCAATGTCATCTTACTACCCAATCTATGCTACACAGCAGCAACAGCCTCATCAACCAATTGATCAACATCAGCAATATCCTGTATATGTAATGCCTGTTGCACAAACTCAACCATACATGTCTGTTCAATCTAATCTTATGGATACCACTACAGTTATGACCTCAGGCCGGCCGCCGACACCTAACTCACATCCACCACCTCTTTACCCTACAAAAGTTGCAGCTGGTGGTGCAGCTACCTTAGCTAAGCATGAAATGGCTGCGAGTATGTATAGAACTGCAGTGACACCAACTCCCTCATTAATCCCTATGGCAGCCGGCCAATATCAGCAACAGTATGTGGGTTATGCTCCAAATCCAATGCAATATCCAACTCAGTCCATTGCTGTTGCTCCTGCTGCTGCTAGTGGTGCTAATTATGGTTATGAATATGCAAAAGGCCCAAGTGATCAAGTTTATTACACTCAGATTCAGTCTGCCCCAGTGCCTTCTCAGTACCAAAGTATGAGTCCAGCTGCAGCAGCTGCACTAGCAGATGCTTCAAATCAACTGTCGACAAGCGCCACAACAATGCATCAGAACGGAACCCCACAGCCAATCTAAGTACTATTGGCTCCTGTTCTTGTTGCTGTTATTCATAATATCATGTCTTTAAGTGGAAAGTTAAAGTTTTTGTCTATTTTTCTTGAAGTCTAAGCATAAGATGCATTAAATAAATATACATTGTATAAGTAAATAAATTAGTGCTGATTTTCTTGTCAAATTGGGATATCCAGGCAGTAGGAATCATCAGACTTGTTTCTGTCAGAATAGTTCTTCTATTGGTTTCTTTGACAATAAAGTTCTTCTTACATAATCAGAGGTTTCAATTAGTAGTTCCTTCAGAAAAGTGGATCTACCTTTGGAAATGTAAAAAGAATGTTCTAGGCAAAGATTGGATCCTGCAGTCGAAAAGCTCTTCAATGATGACGTTATTGAAGTTCATTTAATGGATAATTGTTGAATGGGAGCTAAGATAATTATCTTCAGGATTACTAGTTGAAACCATGGTGGGTTGGAAGGCAGTCCAGAGTGGGCTGTGCTTGGGCAGTGGCCGCTGGCATCTGCTAGGGGCCCTTTTCTCGCGCTCTACCGCATGTGCGGCCACTGAATGTTCTTGTTGACTTGGGGGCGAGCAAGACTTGAGCACCGTTTGGGATTGAATTCGACAAATGTATTTTAAACAAAAGCACATATGTTGATAATTTTAAAAATAAATTAAAATAAAAAACAGTTTATAAAGAGATATATGAAATTATTAAATAAAAAGAATTATAATTAATAAAAAATTTCTTTTGACATTTAAAATTTCTTTTCTGGGAACGTTAGTATTTTAGCTACGGAAGAGGTTAGCACCCGTAATGTATTATGCAGTTTGATTAGCCTCTTTTTATGAATTGAAATTTCAATCAGTAAAACTTTTCAGTTTTCATATGTTGTAAATAACTGTAAAAATATTTTATTGTTTATATTCATGTTCATATATTAAGAATTGTATATTTTAAATTAAAAAATATCTTTTAAGGGTGACCGCTTCTAGACAAATCTCATGGCTATCTCTATACCTCTACCTTCTTTATCACTGAACGGTCATTTAGTAGTTTTAGCCAGTGATCCAAGCTATTTTCGTCTTGTACAATGAAGCTTATTCTCTATCGTCTCACTAGCCGACCTTGACTCCTGTTATTTTAAGGTCATATTTAGTATTTAGAGTTTACCTCGATTTGATAGCGTTCTTGTTGTCCGTACGAAACAATGTTTTATCCCTAAATATTCATTTAATTACTACGCCTCAACGCATTTCAAAAAGAATCAGGTAGCTCTGGAATCGAGTGACATTTCACCTATAATCACTACTCATCCGTTGATTCTTCGACATCAATCGATTCAGACCTCCACTTAGTTTCACTCATCGTATAATTTATTAGATGTTTCCTTTTATTTTAGTATAATTTTTTTTCCAATTAAAATTAATTAATTGAAATACCAGCTTTACTCAATATTATTTTCGTAGCACCTGCCATTTTGAATCCCCTCTTAAAAAAGAATTATATATGAATTCTCACTGTATCTAATAAATGAAGTCATAAAATTGCAGATATTCATTTTGGATTTACAATTTGATGAATTCAGATTCCTTTTTTTTTTTCTTCTTTTCAGTAGCCTTGAAATGTAAGGATCATGAGTTTGCTTTGTAAAATAAACACCCAATCACTTCACTGCTACTTTATTAACATCAGGCCTTTTATTGAATGGCATGTGGAGTAGAAACCCATGTCATCATTTTGCAAAATTTGAGTAATTTCTGATACCTGAGTTGACTTCATGTAGAGGCAATGGGTTTAAAGTTTTAAACAAAATGGTACAGTCAGAAACAGAAAGGCCACATGGATACAGAGGAATTGGACACGTTGTCCCCTCTCACAACTCTGCTCTTTCTCGGAATTCAAAGTCTGTATTAATAATAATAATAAATTGGATTAATTTTGGTAGACATGGAGTGAATAATGGAATCAATTCAGTAATCTGTTTGAAATGTTATTATTTAAATTTGCACAGCGTCGAATTTAACAACATTTTTGTACAAAATGACAAAATTTGGGGTTAGATCCAGTTTGGGGCACTGGGGATCTGTTTGATCTTTTTGACATCTTCACTGAATCCAGGGTTTGTTTGAGCTTGTCAAGCAAATACAAAACTAATAATAAAGTACTTTATTAATCTAATACATTAGATACTGTCTCCTCTTTTTTTAATGAAATGCTTTTGTTCTGATATGCAGTTGATAAATTATAATATTTGATCGCCGATAAATTTAATAATTTAATAAAATTTTATTAATTATTATTGTTAATATATTAAAAATAATTAAAATATTATAATTATTTATTTAGTTCAATTATATTGTTGTTAAAGATATTTATAAAATTACACAATAAAAAAATATTAAATTTAAAATATTTCTAAGAATTTCCTTTCTATTATTTTTACATAAGTTTTGCCCTGTCTTAACTTTATTTGTTTATTTTGGATTATTGTTTATCTCCCCCAAATACTTGAAACACAAGAGACTGTCGATAATACACGTATTTTCAAACACATGTCACTTCTTCTTCTTTGTGTCATGCCTCTTTTGTCTTCAATTCTTCCAATACATTTTGCTTAAATACCTAATTCTCATCCTACATTCACTAAATATTATCCAAAAAGTTATATACAACCTTATTTTATAAAATAACTAAATTTATAATTGTTTATTTAAAAGTTTAATCTTTACAATTTTCTTATAAATGCCTTTAGTCAAATTTATTTTTAAAATATTTGATTAATTTATATATTCTCAAAGTAATTTTAAGACTCAAAAATATTTAAAAATAAAAAATAATAATTTCAGAAGCAGTTTTTCTATGTGAAATTCCCAACACTCCTCACATCTATAATAAGGATAATATTTTATACTAACTTTCTTTAATGTAAGAAAATACATAAATTATTCTTCAAAAATATATTTGGGAAACAAAGAATCATAATTATTTTTTTTAAGACAAGTAACTAAAAATTAGCTATTTTTTAAAAAATAATAATGAATAACAAAGAAGTCGAGGATTCCTCCGTCTTATTTTTAATTATGTTTAGTATGATATAATAAAATAATATAATTTTTTAATATAGTAAAAATACAATATATTATATTATAATAATTATTTTATTATTATATTTGATTATAGAAAATATATATTATTTATTTATGATAATTAGTATAATAAAACTTAAAAAATTATTAATTCATTTATATTTTAAATATTTATATCTACACCTCAACATGAATAAATAAATTAAGGTGTTAGAATTACAATGATAAAAAATAATATTATAGATAATATAATTATATATTTTAATATATTAAATTAAAAATAATTAATTATATAATATATTTATTATTATGTCGTATTACAATTATAATAAATAACAATTTCATTATATAATTCACCATGTTATATTAAACACATCAAGTTTCTAAATTTCTTAGTTTTACTTTATTAAATTTTTCTAAAAAAATATTTTATAAAATTCCTTATTTTATGCTTATTTTTTATTAACAATTATTAATTTTAATTAAAATAAAAATAATAATATAGTAACTTACTGAAATAAAATTAAAAAATTAAAAGATTTATAAAATAAAATTAAGAAATTTAAAATCTTAAAACTACATGCAAAGATTCCCACCCCTAAACAAACGCAGTCCACGAGTGTTATAATTTGTTTTTATTGCACTAATAAATAAGGCACTTTTGATACCTCCAAATTTCTCTTTTCCACTTTCCATTCTTTTCCCTTCACTCTATACAATATAGTACACTATCTCTCTTCTTTCCACTTTCCGGAAAACCCACTAATGGTCTCTACCATAATCATCTCCAATGCCAACCACCACCATCCACCACCACCACCACCGTCTCCTCCTCCTCTCTCCCTCGCCATCTTTCCCATATTACCCTTCTCACCTCACCTTCTCTACCAAACTCAACTCTCCCAAGGTCTTCTGTTGCCTGTCTGTACATCATTCAAACAATAACCAACCATCCATCACCACTAACCCCACCCATGTCCGAGTGGTGTTTGCAGCTGGTGGAACTGGAGGACATATAATCCCAGCTGTGGCAATAGCTGATGAGCTCAAAATGGCTAATCCCAGCACACAAATTCTCTTCATAGGAACACCGAACAGCATGGAGTCTGCTTCTATTCCATCTGCTGGCTATGCTTTCTCTTCTATCCCACCTGTTAAGCTACATCGCCCACTCTTTACTCTCCAAAATCTTTCCCTTCCATATCATTTGATCCAATCCACTATTCGTAGCTTCAAGTTACTTAAAGAATTCAATCCAGATATAGTCATAGGAACAGGTGGATACGTTTCTTTCCCTACTTGTCTTGCTGCTTTGCTTAGAGGAATCAAGATCGTGATTCAAGAGCAGAACTCTGTTCCTGGCATTGCAAACTCTATTCTTTCTTCTTTCTCTGAGGTTGTTTTTGTTGCATATAATTCTACAGTTGAGTGTTTTTCCAAGAAACATAAGTGTGTAGTTAGTGGGAATCCAGTAAGGTTATCTTTGAGGCAGTCCGTGTCCCAGGAAGTGGCACGGAAAGAGTTCTTTCCGAGGTCTAGTGGGAAGGGAGAGGCAAAGGTGATTTTGGTTCTTGGTGGGTCCTTTGGGGCTAATACTATTAATATTGCTTTGTTGAATGTTTATAGTCAATTGTTGCTTCAACATAAGAATTGGCTTATCATATGGCAAACTGGTGTTGAGGCTTTTAATGAGATGGAAAGCCTTGTTAGGAATCATCCGCATTTGGTTTTGACTCCGTAAGTTCCTCTCTGCTTCTTTTGTTGATGGATGGATCTCATTGCATTTTCTTAAATAGTAGTGAATTAGCCTCTGATTATAAACAAGGTAGCCTCTTGTTCAAAAGTTGTTCACCAATCTGTGATTTTTTCTTTGTGTGAGAATGACACTTGTTCTCAAGCAATGGTGAAATCATGTTTAATGCAAGAGAAGACCTGTTTATCTCTGCGAAATTAAAGAGAAGAGTGACTTAACTACTAAGCCAATAGGACTGAATGAGATAAATTATTACATCTTTATTGGTTTTCAATATGTATTCCATGAACCTAGCACATAAAAGACAGGATTGCTTCATTGGTTCAGCCATTTCGGGAAATATTAAAAGGATGGCTGTGAACCTAGTCAGTTGCTTGCTTTTTAGCCTTGTAGTTCTTTCTAAATCTAGATTGGGATAAACTCTATTTGGCTTATATAAGTCCATGTTTGTGCTGGTTTTGTAATCTGTTCCAAATTCCTGTTGATAATTCTCACTTCATTGCCCTCAGTGTGAGCTTATTGCCCTTCCTCTTGCTTTTTCTTTTTGGTTCTGAGATTTGTAATTGTACATTTACATTCTCCATGATTTTAAACTATGCAGGTTCTTGCATTCAATGGATTTGGCATATGCTGCTGCGGACCTTGTTGTCTCTAGAGCAGGTGCAATGACATGCTCTGAGATTTTAGCTACTGGGAAACCTGCTATTCTGGTAAAGTAGAAAAAGAAAATCTTATTTCTTTTGTCATGACTTTCCATTGACATAATAGTTAATTTGTTTTGGGTTTTCATTACTGATGTAATAGTTAAAGTCATGTTTGAGATCTGGAGATTAAGTATTCTTCTAAGCTTGCAGAAGCAAAATGGCATTTTCATATTTTAAAGTTTGAAAATGCTTACCAAATTTTACGCACTTGGTTGTTCGATTCAAAAAGGCAGAAGCAAACTTGATAGTTCCTGCTGCTGTGACATTGATATAAAACTTGACAATAACGGCAATGCAATATAATAGATACTTGATTAATTACTATGTCTTTCAGTGCATTACATTAGTTCAAGAAGATCGTTTCCTGTTACTTTATGTAACATGCAAATTATATTGTTTTGCATTTTGTATTAACTTGGCAACTAATGCCAGCCAGCAAAAAACTTTACAATTTTTCTTTCTTGGAGATTGTAATTGCAAGACACTGAATGAAAACATTACTTAGAGGTCATATGAGAAACTTAAACATCTTCTGTTCGATGCTTCAGTGATCAAGATGTTACTTACGTATTAGTTGATGCAAATGCAAAGCCTATTGAAAATGTTCTGCTGTGTTGTTTTAAACTTCCTGAATACCCTGGTCCTAGAAGGGGCATTTGATTGTCTGGGCAGATATATATCAGTATTCGGAAATTTTCGCTTACATGGTATTTTCAATTATGATATGATCCAAAGACCCCAACTTATGCGTACATAATAATAATGTGAAGAGTTCCACGTCATATAATCTTGAAATAAAGACCTACAATGTTTCGCAGCAATTTTGGATAAAAAGTTCTGAATTAGATGCCTTAATGCTTACTAAATTGTCAATTATGGTAATATAGGCATGTCTATTCAATATTACAATACATACCACCTAGAACTTTACTACAAAATCGTGGATATATGTGAGTATGTTGGATTGTGTTATTAAAGCATCAGTTAGTGCCACCAGCAACACAAGTTTGAGCTCAGCTCCCTTGCAGTAGCATCAAATTGGTTCACCATGGATCCTTAGATGTTACAAAATGATCATGACTGGTGATGTCATTTGTATGCACTTTGATGTTTTGATTTGGTATCCTTTGAACCCCACACGTCTTTCATGGCTTCTTATGATTTGTATTTCCATTCTGCTTTACTTTGCGCAAAGCTTCTGGAGTTGGGATGGCGTATTGCGTAAAGAAATAATACTTTATACATTGTGCAGATACCATCTCCATATGCTGAAGAAGGACATCAATTTAGAAATGCTTCTCTTATGGCAGATGTAGCAGGTTCGAGGATTATAACTGAAGATGAGCTAGATTCAACAACCCTGGGAACCACAATTGAAGAGATTTTAGGTATGTTTAATATGTTGCTAAATTTTGCTGACATGCTAAGTTGTTTAACAGGCCTCCTTAATTAATGTCCTCATTTTCATGCTTTGCCATGTCATGCTAAAAGTATATATAACAGCATGCATTACACTTGTATAATGTGGTAACTTAAAATCTTGCTTATGCGATTAGTTTTTTCTTTGTCTATGATTTTTGGGTCTGATAGTCATGAGTAACTAATCCCTTTCTTTCATTTTCTTAATGCAATGTGAAACCACATCTATAAATTGAATATATAAATATTTTTGACTGACCAAAAACAAAAACCTTGCATTATATATAATTGAAACCATCATGCTGTGCAATGTATTAATCATTTCTGCAAAAATATGGGAAATGAATGTCTCTCAGATATATCTAGATGATGTTGTGGTAATAGATACCACTCGAGAAATATACTAGTGAGAAAAAACAGATCTAGAGGAATGAGATAACAGAGGTCCCTTGAAGGAAGGCTTAGAAAAGAACTGAAGAACGGAAGAATGCATTACCTTACAACTTCCTAGCCAGCAGTGGAGAAGTCCAGTGCATTTTTTTTATGTTACTTTACCTGCAGTAGTTGAATGCGTCATATTGAATGTCACAGTTAGACTCATATTTGTTGGCATTCAAGAACACATATTGTTCAAAATTCTCACTGGCTTAACGGCAATAGTCCTCTGACACACATTTTCGGGGAACTTATATAATTCAATGTGCAAACTGTCGGCATCTTTCTGTGGCTTTCTAGCTTTGTTTCTATTTTTGGCACTCCATTGGAAATCAAGATCTAGCCTAGTAAACGATACAATTTCTATCAGAAAACTGATCATATGGTTGATATAGCAGGAGATGAGACTGTGATGGCAGATATGTCAGAAAGGGCTCGAAAAGCTGCAAAGCCAGATGCTTCTGCAGAAATTGCAGGTCATATTCTTTCCCTGGTTGAGACAACAAGGACAAAGAAGTAGCAACAACTTCCGTAGTAAAATAAAAAAAACATTTTCTGCATGATAAATAAACCTTGCTGTAAGTCTTTCACATGATACAAGCATCTTCTCTACCTTAGGAGTGGGAATTTTTACAGCTTCTCAAATGTTTGATAGAAGTTGAAGTTAGAATCATCATGGCATTGTTTCATTTTTTTATCTTTGTGATGGAATCTTCTATAGGTAGTTGTCTTAGAAATCAAAAATTATAACTTACCTTCTTTGCAAGAGGGTTCAGGGTTGTAGAGATTGAACATGGAACTGTTCTTTTCTGGGTGCAAATGAGCTTAAGATAAAATTAGTGGTGGCCTTTGGTTCTGCTTAATGATTCTTTTTTTTTTTCTTTTCCTGTATTCATTCTTCTTTATGCCGAGCAAGCCATTGAATTGAGAATAAACTACTATATCCCAACAAATTATTTTTACAAGACTATTAAAAGAATTTTAGGCAAAATGCATATTTAGATACCTAAACTTTAATTATTTAGTCATTTTAATACTTTAACTTTCTTTTAACCTAATAAACATCAGAATCCTGTTTTTATAACCTCTTTCAAAACTTTTAATTTTTTATTTAACCTAACACTTAAACTCTTTTCCTTATTATCCTTTCGGTATACAAAAAAGAGCTGCAACAGCAACTAAACCCTCACAGACTGAGGAGAAGAAACACCCAACATATCGAGCAGAAGGATGAGAGCTAATGAGTTAGGAGCAGAAGTAAGAACATGATACTAACAAATCCCTGATGAAGCCCCCACAGCTCTGCCTCAGTAATCGAGCAACTTCCCGTGTTCACTGTAAACCCTGACACCCAATTCCCATAACAATCTCTCAGGATCCCTCCTGCCTTTGCTGGTTGAGTTGAAGTGCAATAATAAGCACCATCAGTATCAAGTTTCATAATACCACCCGAAGGAGGAGACCAAACTGATTAAGTTCTCTTCTCTTGTTGTCCCAAAGTCATAATTCCTATCCGAACCCATGTAGAAAGGAACTCAGTTTTAACAGAGAGATCCTCTATCAGGCTTGTCCTCCTAACCGCTACATTCTTGAACAGGTCCATGCCCAGACACGCCAAATTGCCACACAAAAAGAAAACTCCCACTGATTCTGGCTGTTGATATTAAAATGGTCAGTAAGATTTTTGAGAATCCCTTCCTTCAAGTCTACTGCAAAAAATTCCATTTGACAGGAACGGCATTGCACCAGGCACATTATATATAGAATTTAACATTATAATTTTGCATTTTCAAGAAAAAATTATAATTTACAAATACTTAAAAGCAAAACGAAAGATTTAGAAAAGAGAAAAAACAAAACAAAAGCAAGTACTGCGACACACATTTATAAAAGAAAAAAAAAAGGAATTACTATAGATGAGATCTTAATAATTGTAAAAACATATTAGATAATTTTTATCATAGCAAAGAAACAAACAACTGTAATTTTCTCTGAAAACTTTGTTTTTTCTTAAGATTGTTGAGGTGTGAACTTGACGTCTACTTGAAATGATATCCAGTTACCACTATTTCTTTTTTCTCTTAAGTTTAGTAACACTGATAAATGTCTGCCAATGGAATTTTCAAGAAAGAAATATCTATTAATGGGATATTTCAGGGGAAAAAAATCTGTTTAGGAAAAGGAACAGATGGACCCGACCCATGACCCACCACCGCATGATCCTATCCGTTCCCTTGACTATAAATATTTTACATTTCAAACTCAAAAACTAAAAAAAGGAGAAAGAAATAATGGTGGCTTTGCGGTTAAATCTTGGCGTGCCAACAACGTCCACCTTTTATCACCTGAAAAACTCTAAGTCGCCGCCGCCGTTTCCGGCGAGGCTGAGGGCAGCGAATAAGAAGAAACCTGAGATCTGTACAGCGGATGAGTTACACTACGTTCCTGTCTCTACTTCCGATTGGAAACTGGCTCTCTGGCGTTACCTTCCTTCTCCGACTAGGGTATTACAGTCCACATTAATTACAATTTCTATATTTAATAAAGGAATTCGTGAACCTAATTACTTAATTTGATGACCATTTTGTTCCATGGGGGCAGAAAAGGAATCATCCACTTCTGTTATTATCAGGAGTTGGTACTAATGCTATTGGATATGATCTCTCTCCTGAGGTATTCTCTTGGCTTTAGAAAAAATTCTATTTGCAAATGATTTCATTGAAAAAAATACTAATTATAAAATTGAATTTTCATGTTTGGATTTAACATAGATTAGAATTCGTTTTGAGTATTTATAGCCTTACTAACTTGTACTTTAAATTCGTAAACTTTACTATCTTATTATTTGGAATTCAATTGCAAATTCTATCATTTTCGGTAAAATCAATTCCATATAATGAGATACAATTCCAGACCAATTTTTTTAAACAAGTTCTTGTTTATGCAATTTTGTCCAATCCCTACATTTATTATATACAATTACTTTGATCACTACTTCTAAGCCTATTGATAATGCATGCTTGCTTTCATTCAGTCCTCCTTCGCACGCTTCATGTCTGGCCAAGGATTTGATACTTGGATTCTTGAACTTCGAGGAGCCGGTTTGAGTGTATTGAATATGGAATATGGTGAAGGTATTTAGCCTATTAAATGGATGCAAAGGGAAGCAATTTGCGTTTCATGCAGGACCGTGATTAATTAATGGCGTTAGTTGGTATGCAGATACAGAAGCAGTTTCTAAAACTGACAGATTGAAATCCAAGTTGTTGGGAACTTTTATCCGTTTATTTGGAACTCTTTCTGGCCCTTTTTTTGAAGATAATTATTCAGGTCTCTTCATCACATTTCATAAGTATATAGTATGTAAATACTCTTTTTTATGGTTTTATTAGGGCTTGATATTAGGAAGAGAGTGTAAAGATCTTTCTATGAGCAGGGGAAAACTTTACTGTCGCAAAACAAATTAAGGAATTTCGTCAGAAGTTTCTTAATATTATTGAAGAGGGCCAGCATTCTTCTAAATCACAGTTTTTTGACTTTCAAGACCGTTTTTCTAATACACTGGAGGATTTCCTCAAACAAGTTGACTTGATTTTGAAGTATGATTGGGATTTTGATCATTACCTTGAAGAGGATTTGCCTGCTGCGGTGAGGTGACATTTCTTTTGTATAATTGAGATTTACTACCTTGTTGATCTTTGTTAATTCATTTTTTTAATACTTCTATTGGGTGAACATTACAATCTTTTGTTGCGTCATCTCAGATGGAGTACATAAGGACTCAATGTTGTCCAAAAGATGGCAAGCTGCTTGCAGTTGGTCACTCCATGGGAGGCATCTTGCTGTATGCTATGCTATCAAAATTCTGTAAGATGCAATGCTAAATTTGATCACATATCTGTGTGTTCACAATCTTTTCTGCATTGCTTGCATACATTGAAGCAGGGTGGTCTATAAGAATTTTTTACTTCATGGTGGCGTATTGCTGTAGTTGTTGGTCATCTCATTCTTCATTTTTTTCTATGATGAATTACAGACTTAAACTGTTCTAAACTTCCATCTCAATTGAAATTGGCTGACTGAATCAATCAGTTTATTCAGATAATACTTTTCTCTGGAGTGTTGAAATTTGTCAATAGCATAGGAGGCGTTCACAAGCAATCTTTTTGAGTGTGCATGAATAACTCTTTTAAGAAACTTGTTCTAAAACCACTCTCGACTTGACAAGGCTTGTATGAGTAGGTTCCTTGCAGCTGCAGTACTTTCCTTATAAGGCAGATTCACCAATTGAACATTGTACCTTTAAATCTAATTAAAATGCATATTCTTTGTGGGCAATAATGACGAGATTAATTAGGTTCCTGAAACTTGTTCTAGATTTATATTCACTAAGATTTGGTACATTAAGGAGGGGCTTACTCCATTCAAAGGCTTGATCATGTATAACTATAGATCATAAGATGTATTCAATTTGACTTATGTGTCTTGGACTCGAGTGTTTTCTTGTTCTTATATTTTTCTGCTATGAGCTCTCACGCGACTTCAATGATTATGCAATCTTGTGTAGGTTTTAAATTGTTTTTAGCAATGACTATATTGTGCTTGGTTGCAAGTTGAAGTATTGACCTTTGATTACATCTAAATTGTTTTAAGTAGTTATGTTACTGATTGTGGAATAGTATTTCTTGTCTAAAATGACTTTATTCTATAAGGTTTTGAAGGAAGGGATCCCGGATTGACATCAGTGACCACTTTAGCTTCATCACTTGACTACACCCCTTCAAAATCATCACTAAAGCTGCTCTTGCCGGTGGCAAGTATATGAAAATCTAAAATGTTTTAGTCACTAACTTTTTATATGGCTGTAGACTTTTAAATAACAAACTATTTTACTTAATAATGTCCAGGCAGACCCTGCAAAGACTTTTAATGTTCCTATTATTCCAATTGGAGCATTGCTGGCTGCTGCTCATCCTTTTGCATCTCGTCCTCCTTACATCTTATCTTGGTTAAATCCTCAAATCTCTGCTCCAGGCATGATGCACCCAAAATTGTTTGACAAGCTTGTTATGAACAACTTCTGTAAGTACAAAAATGTGTTTCCTTTGTCTTGATAAATTTGTACAAAATTTATGTGCAAGTGTAAATGGCTAATATGCTTCTTTATAGCCATCTAAGAGAGAATGTTAGTCCACATTCTCATGTTTGTAACATTAATCGGAAAAACCATGTCTTATTGGGTGCTGAGACATGGCATGTTCTGGTTGCGTGGAGGGAGTGGGAGCAAGCAGGGGAACTGCTATTTGGTTAAACTTTGTAATTGAGGAGACAGTTTTCGCATTATTATTTGTGTTTTCCCGCAGTTTGGCAAGCCGTTGGTCATTACTTTTGCTAGTTAATCTACTCTACAAACTCTCCACACTTTCTTCCAATGCTCCCTGAATATTGTTAGATATTAGGTTTCGTGTTGATTGCAAGTAACCACGATATAGCTCTTTTAGGTGCAAAATTGCTAGTGTATTTCTAAAAGGACCTCCTGTTCATAATGCTTGGAAACTAATCTAGATTTAGCTTGTCTTAGCTGTTCAAACTTTTTCCGGGTACCTCTATGAATTTGTTGGAGCCTATATCCCTGCTCCAAGTGTCATATATTTAATTTGCAAGCTGCATTTGAATGTTATGGACTCTCATAATCCTGCCCTTAGGTCATCTATGAATTGAACATACCTTTTATTTCTACCTATAAATCCTAGCGAGTAAAGATTATTTTCAAATGATCTCTCCTCCGAGTATTTGGCAAAGAAGTTAACTATCTTTAGATTAAATTGAGATTTTATCCTCCCATTTGATTTTGAGGCCTTTTTAATAGTGATAATGTGCTAGCTTTTCCATTTCTAATGTTCTTCCCCCATAAGTAGCACGTGACAATCTCATCATAATCTACAGGCTCAGTTCCTGCTAAGCTTCTCTTGCAGCTGACAACAGCATTTGAAGAGGGTGGATTAAGAAACCGAAATGGATCTTTCTTCTATAAGGATCATCTAGGCAAAAGCAATGTTCCTGTGTTGGCAATAGCTGGTGATCAAGATCTTATTTGTCCACCAGAAGCTGTATACGGTAGTTTGTTGTTTCATTATTAAGTTACATTTTTAACTTTTAATTTCCTAGTTATTCTTATTCTTTTTTCTTTTTTTTCTTTTACTTCCCCTCTCTGGTAATGGTGATTTTGCGTGGTTTAGAAACCGTAAAGGTCATCCCTGAGCATTTAGTTACTTACCAAGTTTTCGGAGAGCCCAGGGGTCCTCATTATGCACACTACGACCTTGTGGGAGGCCATCTGGTATTTGCTACTTTTATGAATCCTCTTTTAAGATCTTAGATTGTTTCAGAAAATCAGTGATAGCGTGTATATATGGGTGTTATATATATATACTTTGATCAATCAGAGTAGATTTTCAGGTTGAGTAACAATTTACTTGTTTTACAGGCCGCACATCAAGTGTATCCATGCATAATCAACTTCCTCAATCGTCACGACGCATGACTAATTTCCTCCAGATATTCTTTGAAATCTTTTCTTCAATAGCAATTAATTCTTAATATCTTAATATCTTCAACTCCAAGCAAGGATCCGCTTCTTGTTCCTAGTCATTGCATATTGGCATGGAGCAAAGGACAGAGGTCAGGTTTGCCTGATTTATGTACTGCATTATATTTTTCATCATTTGTACACATTATGATAGAAATGTATATACTACGATTGTTAGACATGCACATAATATCGTATAAATAATAAAACATATCAAAGGACAATATATGTGCATCTATATTAAGAGTTGAAAAATCTTTTTATTCTACTTTTTTTTCTTCTATGGAAATTAGATTAAAAGGATTTAATAAATATTTTTTAATAAGACAAAGTATATAATCATTAATTAATTTAATTATTTACCATGTTATTAATATATAATTATATCTAATTAGGATAGAAAAATACATCTAGATAACATTTATTTACGTATTAAACGTACGATTGTTTTGATAAGGTAAAAAAAAAAATCAATTAAATACAAGCTTAGCTTCGTTCAATTATTAAGATCTGAAATATTTTATTTAAATTAATAAGGAGGGGCCTCAGACAGGGGATCCTCTCTCCCCCTACTTATTTCTATTTGTATCTAATGATTTGTCTTTCGCCCTTTGAGCTGTTGTGGATGAGGATATGATGTCTGGTTTGAAAATGAACGGGAGATGCTTTCCACTCTCCCACCTCCTTTTTGCTAATGACACCCTTATTATGGGTAGAACCTTTAAGGACAAAGCAGTCACCATTGCTAACATCTTGCATAAATATAGTAGGGCATCAGGGCAATTGCTATTAATGCTCAAAAGTCCTCGATTTTCTTAGTAAGGGATATTCTAAAGAAGGTAGAAGGGTTGTGCTGAGAATTTTAAATATGCAGTCAATGACCTCAATGGAGAAATACTTGGGCTTGCTTTTGATATGGGGTACTTCTAAAACCGAAGCCCTCAGATTCTTAGAGAATAGGATTGGCTCTAAAGCCCAAAGTTGGAAAAGCTCTCTTCTCTCTCATTCTTGTGAAGAAGTTATGGTGAAATCTATTCTGTCATCCATCCCCACTTATGTTATGAGCTGTTTCAGACTTCCTAAGGTAGTGTATAAAAGGTTAAATAGTTATCTGTCATCTTTCTGGTGGGGTCACAGAGTGGATCAGAAATCTTTTCACATTGAAAGGTGGGAGGTGCTCACAATATAAGGGGAGTCTTGGCTCCAGAGTCAGGAACCTGTTGAATTGGGCTCTTCTAATTTGTTAACCAAAAAGCTAGAAAATCAAATTCATTTTTATCACATGCGATTGCATGAACAAGAAAACAATAGATGTTAAAATATCAACAGGGTCCCACTTTTATAAAAAAATAAAAGACATCTCTTTGTGTCTTCATTAGGGATAATACCCAAAACAAGCTCCCACTTGTATAAAAAATAAGTAAGACTGCCTCTCTGTATGTCTTCATTAGGGATAATACCCACATAACGTAGGTTGTATTGAAGTATAAAGGAATAAATATATAAAAAGTATCCTGTGATTTTACTATTTTATAAATTTTAATATGTGTTTTTTTAGACAAAAAAATTTATATGGTTACAAGTCGTGAGAAAAAAGATATTTTACCGTTAAAAAGTTTTGATTTGCAAAGATTCAATCATCATTACTCTTATCAACTATCATTATCATATTGCTCGTGTCTGATAATGTGCAGCTCCTAATTCATTGTTTGACTGTCAAAATTGCGCTTTAAGAAGTCACTAATCCGATAAAATTGACTTGATAGTGAAACAATAATGTTTTAAGTTGTTATATTCTAAATTCATATTCTGAAAAATGAGTAATACGATAATGATAACTAATCAAAGTAAATATAGTTAAATTCTTACGAAATAATATATTTTAACGAAATTTTTTTTTTTTTTGTTACAATTTTTAACTTCGTAACTAATACTGAAATTTGTCAAATCGTGAAACTATAAGGTAATACTTATCCTTTAGAAAATGCACTCCTAACTTACTAGTGGATTTGGAAGTCTCTCTACCTACCCTTAGAGTGAGTAAAAAAATATAAGCAAATCAAACATACCCAAAAAAAACTCCATGAAACTAAACTAAAAATTTGGTCAATTGGAGTGGTCAGTTGGATTTCTTGTTCTAATTTTTATTTTCAAAGAAATTTAGTTAACTTTGTTGATCCTATAAAACAGAGTGAACTAAATTAGTCAGAAGATGATTATCGGTCGGTCACTAAACTGACCGATTATATATATATATATATATATATATATATATTATTAATTTATTATATATATATATATATATATATATAGTAAATTATAATTTATTATATTATTTTTGTATTATATTTCAAAACTATTTTAAAAATATTTATATTTTGTATATTTTTTAATAATAATTTTTTTATATAAATAACTTCCAAAATTCTCACTTAACTGAGAAGCTAGAAACCAAGTTCATTTTCTTATCACACGGGATGACATGAATAAGAAAACAAATGGGATTAACACAACCATAAAGTCCCACTTGTATATAAGATAAAAGAAAATATATTATATTTCTCTCTATCTTCATACACAAATAGGCTCCCATTTGTATAAAAGAATAAAAAGTAGACTAAGTCTGTATTTATGTCTTCATTAGGGTAACATCCATACAACAGAGGATGTATTAAAGTGTATTTTACAAAAGGGATAATTATTTATAAAAAAAAAAAAGTGTGATGTGATTTTACTATTTTACAGATTCTAATTTGTTATTAATATGTTATTTTTAAAGTAAATCGATATTTTATTACGAACGATATGAATAATATCCGAATAAAGTAGATGGTATTTAATAAAATTTTAGAAAATACACTCTTATCTTAGTGCTTTTAACCATTTGCTACTTAGTCTTTATTATTTGCTTAACACTATATATGGATGTGCGATACTATCAGGAGAAAGGAAAAAAATAGAAAAAGAATTAATTTCGGTCGTATTTTAGCTAACAAAATACTTCTCATTTGTTTTCTTTATAAAAATTGAAATTGATTATAAAAAAAATTAAAATATAATTTACTTTTTTATTTTTATTATTATAATAAAAAATTTAAAATTAATTATACATGGTTTCAATTTTAACTTTTTTTACTTCTTGCATCGTTGGAATGAGATACAAATTGTAAAAAGATTTAAGGTTTGGAGCTTTTTAATTTACTGTAAAGAAATTCTTCCTGGTTAGGTCAGAGGCGGAATCAGTTGATGAGATTGTGGATGAGGTTAGCAACAGATTACGTCAATTAAGCGATTCTCAAAGTGGGAATAACTTTGAAAGTGATGGTTTCTCGTGTCCAAGAAGTGGAATCATTATTAAAGGTTGAGTCGAGAGATGATGTACGCATAGTAGGAATTTGGGGGATGGGCGGGGATCGGTAAATCAACTATTGCCGAAATAGTGTTCAATAAAATCAAGGACAGCTTTGCTGCTCACTATCATGCTGCAAGTGTGAGGGAATCATTGGAAAAGCGTGCACCTAATGATTTACGAGATGAAATCTTTCGTGAATTATTAGGAGATACAAGTTTACGCATAGGCACGCCCCATTTATTAGAACCTTCGATTAAGAGAAGGCTCAGATGCAAAAAAGGTCCTTATTGTTCTTGATGATGCGACTGATTCCAAGGATTTAAAGTTGCTACTGGGAGATAGTGGTTTGTATTGTCCTGGTAGCAGAGTTATAGTAACAAGTAGAGATAGCCAAGTGCTTAGAAATGTAGTCACGGATGAATACATGTTTCAGGTTATGGGATTAAATAATAGTGATGCTCTTAAGTTGTTTAGTCGCCACGCCTTCCGCCAAACCATCCCAAAGAAGAATATATGGAGCTGTCACGAGAGGCAATAAAATATGCTGATGGCATCCCATTAGCTCTTGTTGTTTTAGGCTCCAATCTATATGGCAAACTGATACAAGAATGTAAAGATGAATTGGGAAAAGTTAAAGATATTCCTGATATGAACATTCAAAAAGTTCTGAGAAGAAGTTGCGATGGACTAGAAAGGTTTGAAAAGGACATATTTCTGGATATTTCATGTTTTCTCAATTGGAAAGGATCGTTTTAGGAGGCAACTTTTTCGGAGAGCTTCAGTTTGCATGTAGAAAGAAGAATAAAACGCCTATATGATAAATCTCTCGTAAATAAAGATTATTATGGTAATTTAAGAATTCATGACTTGCTTGAGCAAATGGGCAAAGAGATTGTCATTGAAGAAAGTAATAAAATGCCCGGAGAACAAAGCAGGCTATGGAAGCATGAGGACATCATTCAAGTATTGAGGAATGACTTGGTAAGAACTAAAATGTAACTAGCTTAATTCTTTTTGGCTTTTCGTCATCTCTACGGGAGAACTTTTTGGTCTCAATGGAGAGAAACTAATTGTATATTATACACATTTTCTTTTTTTGGTTAACAGGGGACTGGAAAAGTTGAAGCCATATCACTACATCTGCAGGACGAGAATGAGAAAGTCGAAATAAGTTCTACAGCCTTCAAGCAAATGCACAATGTCAGATTCTTCCAAATTACAAATTTTGTGAATTATCCCGAAAATTCCATGCTCCTCCTTCCCAATGGCCTAGAATTTCTTCCCGCGGATCTAAGATATCTCTCCTGGGATTTGTACCCCTTGAGTTATCTACCATCAAATTTTTGTCCAGAAAATCTTGTTGCACTTGGCATGCGCCATAGCAAACTGAAAGAACTTTGGAATATGGATAAGGTGCTGTATGCTTATATTTGTTTTAAAAAATAACTTGAAATATTACAGATGTGCTGATTTATTTTATTTCATTTTTTTTTTCTGTTTTTCGTTGTTACAGTGTCTTCAAAGTTTGAAAATGGTTGACCACAGTTTCTCTGAGGACCTAATCAGAATCCCAGATTTCTCAAAAGCCCTAAACCTTGAGGGTTTAGATTTGAGAGGATGTTCAAGTTTGGTTGAGATTTCTTCGCCTCCTCAAGCTCGGAGCTCGAGTGATGTACAATTGCAGATTCCGTGTAATATAGAATATTTGGATTTAAGTGGAACAAGAATAGAACAATTGCCCACAAATATTGGGTCTGTGGAGGGTCTCCAATGGCTTTATGTGTCTAAATGTATGAATCTCCAGCAACTGCCAAACTCCATGAATCAATTGAAGAAATTGAGCAAATTAGATTGCTCAGGATGTGAAGGTTTGAAATTGCCTCCTCTGAACGGTTTGAGCAATTTGCGTAAGATAGATGTAGGCAACTTTCATATGTCAGAATTTCCAAACGGTCTCTGCTCTCTTACGTCATTGGAAGATATCATATTACGTGGAAATAATTTCAAGAGCATACCTGCTGCCATCAATGAACTTTATATGTTAAGTTCCCTTGATTTAAGAGATTGCAATAGACTTGAATATATACCTAAGCTTCCACCATCTCTAGAAGCTTTAGACGCGACAGATTGCACTTCTCTAGAATCAGTATCAACTGTAGTATTGCCAAAACATGAGCTGCTATTGAGAAACTGCATCAAGTTAAAGCAAGAAGCAAGGAGTACAATCACAGACGATGTATTGGAAAGTTATCTATACGATAATGAGGTATCTGTCTTTCTCTGGTCAAGATGTTCTTTCAATATCAACATAATGATATTATTTATACAGTAATTTGACTTTTTTTGTACAGGATAAGAACGGCTTTTGTGAGTTAAGTGTAGCCGGAAGTGAAGTGCCGCAAAGCATCAAGTATAAGAATATTAATGGATCTTCTTTGTCAGTCACACTTGACTGCCATGATTTGATTGGTTGATATATTTTGTGAAAAATATCTTTATTATTTTCATATGAAAATAAATATTTCACAATAATTTAAGAAATATATATAAATTTATAATTACAGAATTAATAATAATAAATAAATGAACATTAGATCATAAATAAAGAATATCTTTTACTAAAATAATAACTATTTAAAAATTAATTTAATATAAAATAAATATCGTTATAGTAAATAATAAATATTATCTTATAATTTATAAATATTGATATCCATTATAAAAAGATAATATTTTTTATTATGAAATTATCAATTAAATAATGATGAAATATTTAAATTGTAAAATATGTAAAAAATTAGTTTCATGCACTAATAATATAAAAATTTAGTATATAAAGTGTTCCTAAAAGTTATATTATATTAGTTTTAATAGGTCATTTATTTTATCATTTGTCGAAAATATATTAATTTTTAATTCTAAAAAATATAATTAATTGAAAAATAAAAATAAAATATATATGTTACTAATTATGTTAATTATATATATATATATATATATATATATATATATATATATTAAATTTTGAAATATAATTTTTTTTAATATGTATTACTATGTTTTGACAAATTTTATTATCTGTATTATTTTTAACGCATAAAATTTAAGTTTGTATATAAAAGAAATTAAAAAATATTAAAAATATTTAATTTATTATTATTCATGGAAATATTATATTTATATTATTAGTTAAACTCATAAATAAAATTTATATTTTATAAATATAAAAATATTTATTTAATATGTGATATTAAATTATATAATATAGATTTTATAATATTATAATAATCTCAAATTAAAAAAAAAAAAAAGAACTAAAGTGCGGGATTCCTACACGTATGTCCCTCCTCCAACCCAAACTGCAAGGTGGACCGGTGTGTAGGTCATAAATTGGGATATTCTAGGTAACAACAATAAAGGAAAAATAATTTTAAGCGAGGGTGCTGTCAAAGTTTGGGAGAGGAAAGAATATTATTGATATCTAAAAACATGTTTTCTTACAATGTTTACTATATACACAGAAAAAAAAAATATTACACTAGTTTTACACGTGTCTAACTCCTATTGGTGTCAATACATATTTTATTAGCCCCTCTCAAGTTGGAGTATACAGATTCTGGATGCCCAACTTGGAAATGGAAGTTTGGAACAGAGTTGTAGAAAGAGGCTTTGTAAAGGAATCAGCCAGTTGTTTTGATGAAGGACTGGCATAAGATTGATGATTCCACGTTGAATTTTCTCTCGGATGAGGTGGCAATCAATTTCTATATGCTTGGTCATCGCATGATAGACGGGATTCTCGGCAATTATGATGGCAGACAAGTTGTCACAATACAGATTTGCTGAAGAAAATGGGAGCTGCAAATCTTGAAGGAGAAAGTGAAGCCATTGTATCTCACATGTCACTGCAGCTATAGCTCTATATTGTGCTTCACTTGAAGAGTGTGAGACTGTTTGTTGTTTCTTTGACTTCCATGAGATCAATGTTGAACCGAGAAAAACACAGAACCCAGTGATGGACTTTCAGAAATCAGGGCATGAAGCCCAATCAGAATCATTGAAAGCTTTAAGTCGGAGATCACTTGTTACTGGGAAAAATAAGCCATGTCCTGGAGCCCCTTTCAAATATTGGAGAACTCTATCAGCTGAGGTCAAATGAATTTCTGTAGGGGCTTGAAGGAACTTAGATAACTGTTGTACTGCATACGTTATGTCAGGCCTAGTATGGGTTAGGTACAACAGCTTGCCAACTAGACTTTTATATGTTGTAATGTCTTTGAGAACCTGCCCCCTTGTTCTAGATAATTTTTCAGTGGATGCTATCGGTGTCAGTACTGGTTTTACTCCAAGAAAACTAGTCTCTTGCAAAAGGTCTAAAGTGTATTTTCTCTAACATAGATTAATACCGGTTTTGGACTTGGCAACCTCTAATCTAAGAAAGAATTTTAGTTCTCCAAGATCTTTAATTTGGAAAGTATCATGAAGGAATCTTTTTATCTTTACAATTTCTGTCATGTCCGAACTTGCTAAGACAATGTCATCCACATAAATAGCTAAAGCAATGAAATTTGATCCAATATCTTTGGTAAAGAGAGAGGAGTCTGATGCAACCTGTTTAAACTTCTGAGTATGTAATGCAGCAGTTAGCTTTTCATTCCTTTGCCTGCTTGCTTGTTTCAATCCATACAAGCTCTTTTTAGTTTACAAACTGTATTGGTCTGGGTAGGTTGAAAACCAGGGGGCAAATCCATGTAGATCTCCTCTTGTAAGTCACCATGCAAAAAGGCGTTGTTGATATCGAGTTGACAAAGGTTCCAGTCCTTTGCAGCAGCTACGGCCATAAGAGTTCTGATTGTAGTGATCTTTGCTATATGACTAAACGTGTCGAGAAAGTCAGTTCCAGACCTTTGAGTGTATCTCTTAGCCACAAGCCTTGCTTTATATCTTTCTAGAGTTCCATCAACTTTAAGCTTTGTTTTATACACCCATTTACAACTAATAGTCTGCTTGCCCTTGGGTAAAGGAACTAATTCCCAGGTATTACTTTCTTCTAAAGTAGCTATTTCTTTAGCCATTGCTTGTTTCCAACAAGTATGTGAGATTGCCTGATTATAATGTTTTGGTTCAGGTAATATTGTTGTATTACATATATAGGACTGGTACTGAGGTGAGATCTTTTCATAAGATAGAACTTGAGAAATACGATGTGATGTGGTTTTAGGTTTGGGCAAAGAAACTTCAAAATCGTGAAATTTTGATGGTAAGTGAATATTTCTAGTAGGTTTGGGAGAGGGTTGAGGAACAACACTTGAATTAATTGGAGACTGTATTTCAGCAGTAGATGAATGGAATAGATCAACTGTGTATGAATCTACCCTTTTGAAATCTTCAAGTGGACTTTCATTTTGATAAACAGGAATAAGAACATCATTGGATGGTATTGTAGCAAAAATCTCTTTAAATGGGAACCTGTTTTTTGTAAACGTTATATCTCTAGAAACAAAAATACTTTTATCTTCTAAATTGTATACTCTGTAACATTTAGTGTTTTTAGAAAAATCAATGAAAACACACTTGATTGCTCTATGATGCATTTTTGGATGAGATAAAACATAAGCAAATGCTAAACAACCAAAGACTTTGAGTTGATCATAAGAAGGTTTGACCTTAAAAAGGATCTCAAAAGGAGTTGACTGGTTTAAAACTGGTGTTGGGATCCTGTTAATTAAAAAAGTAGCATGCATGACACAATCAATCCAAAAACAAATAGGAGATTGGCTTGAATCCTTAAACTCTGTGCAACAGAGAGAATATGCTGGTGTTTTCTCTCAACAATACTATTTTGTTGAGATGTATAGGTGCAAGAAGTTTGGTGAACAGTTCTTTTTTATTTGTAAAAATCGATCATTTCAAATTCTTTGCCATTATCAGTTCTAAAGCATTTAATCTTGACTGAGAACTGAGTTTCAACAAGATGGTAAAGATCAATGATTAAATGTCTAGCTTCTGACTTAAGCTTCATAGGATAAATCCATAGGAATCTGCTCTTGTCATCAACTATGGTTAAAAAGTATGAATGACCATATATGCTTTTGACAGGAAAGGGTCCCCAAATGTCTAAATGAACAAGATCAAAAATTGAAGTAGAAAAAGAATTGTTAACGGGAAAAATGGCGTTTTTTGTTTAGCTAAATGACAAACTTCACATTCAAAGCAATTATCATTAATCACAGTATTATGAAACTGATCAAGAGATTTCATTACTTGTTTAGAAGAGTGGCCTAGTCTGTTATGCCACAGAGTAAAAGCAACGACATTATAACTAATGGGAACTGAATTTAAAAACTTCTCACTATCTTCTTGTTGTAAAAGCTGATACAATCCTTCCACTTGCTTAGCTATACCAGTCATCTTCCAAAGTTTCATGTCCTGAATATAACAAAATTTGGAAGAAAAAATGAGAGAGTAAAGGTTGTTTTTGGTTAACTGCGAAATGTAGAAAACCCTATGAAGAATCAAAGAGGGTGATAATTCTACAGTACCTATACGTGTAACCTGAACTAATTCATTATTAGGCAACTTCGCATATTTGTCCAAAACTTTGTAATGCCTTTTGAAAAAACTGAGAGAATCAGTAATGTGATCGGTAGCTCATGAATCTACAATCCATTTCCTATTGTGGAATTACATATAACAACATAGAACAATACCTTTTTCAGCAATAGGATCGAAGATAGAGGATAAAGCATTGATCTGAGAGGTGGCTACATTCTAAGAATCAGCTGCCTTTTCTTAAATCATTGACATCAGACTATTATATACTGATCTCTTGTAAAAGTAATAGGACCATCATCACCAGATTTGTTAAAAGAGTTATGATTGTCATAATTCATTTGATATGCCAATTGTTCAGTAGTTGAAAAATTATAACTGTTAGAAGGAAAAGATGCAACCTAGTTTGTATAACTCTGAAAATTCTTGCTTATTCCCTTGTATCCTGATGGTAATCCATTCTTTCTGTAATACTTGTCAACAGGATGCTCATACATTCCACAGAAAGTGAAGGTAGGCTTCTTGGCTCTATTGTTTGGAAAAATTCCAGAATTTCCAAAAAATCTCTTTTGACTATTACCAAGGTTGAGTTATTGGTTTCCCATCTTCGGCCTAAAATGATTCATATTCTTCAAGTGTTGATTATGTACAAGGTTAAAACAGTTGCTCTACTTCTAGTATTCATATTGAATTTCCCAGTAAGCAGTATATTTAAATCACAAGAGACTATAGCAGCACTCAAAGATCTTTCATGTTGAATCATAATAGCAAAGATTTCATTCACAGGGGGCATTGGTTTCATCATAAGAATCTGAGACCTTTGGACAGAAAAATTCTCATTTAATCCTTTAAGAAACTTTAGGATAAAATCTTATTTCCTATACTTATTAGCAGAACATTCACAAGCATGTAGAGGTCTCAAATTACATATCTCATCCCATAAGATCTTCAAATAGGTATAATAAGCAGTAACATAAAGGTTACCTTGTTGCAGAGAGAAGAATTTTGCTAAAGATCAAAAATCCTTATAAGGTCCCCTTGTGAAAAGCGATCATATAGGTCTGCCCAAAGATCGTATTCATAGTCCAGCCACATTACACTTTGCCAATTTTTGTATTAAGGGACCTCTGTAACTAAGAAAGCACAAGATTGTTGCATTTCAACCAAGCGTTGTAAGAAGGATCTTCTTCCCTGGGAAACTTAATTGAACCATTAATAAATCGAAATTTGTTCTCTAAAATCATAGACATCTTCATAGATCGTGCCCAACTATGATAGTTGTTGCCAGTTAATTGAGAGGAGGTTAACATGAGAGCTGGATTTTCATTTGGGTGGATGTAGTATTCACTATTCTGATCATCGATTTTAAAGGTTTGTGTAGAATTAAAATCTTCAATAGCCATTGAAGAGATTGTGGTGGAGTATACTAGCTGCTCTAATAATTGATCGTGGATCCGAATCACTGCCCACTCAAAAAAAAAACACTAGAATGAACCCCTGTAACAAACGCTTCTTCCGAAACTCAAAAAGCTTCAGGAAGCCAATCCTAAAATGGTCTAAAAAAAATAACTACCGTAATAGCTATAGTTTTCGTAATAGCTAAAGGAAAAGAAAACCACACTAGCACCAACAACTACCTACCAAAGAGTGAGCAAAAATCTAGCCACTACTGGTGCTCCCACTGCTATTCTGCAAGCCATCTGCCTTACCAGCATCCACAATGTTGCTAGCAGATGAGCTCTTAGCGATAACATTCAGTGGTGGAGCTTGTCCAGTCAATAAAGCGAACCCAGGAAAAATAATGATAAAATTTAGACAATAATACAGCAGGCACCCAACCAACCAGTAGAATTTAGACAAAATCAAAATTTTGTCCTGCTCACCAACTATTCGATAAAATTTCCGACTCACCAACTATTCGTCCTGCTCACCAGCTACTCACCAACTGTTCGACAAAAAACATATATGACAACTCCAAGTTATACATCAATATTCTTGAAACAAGAAACAAAATGGCAGGCACACTGAGGCACCACTTCAAGCATTGCCGATGAAACCAAATGTGCGCACCATCTTTGTTTATTTTCAAAGCGAACCGAAGTGAGAGACACCCAAGGAATCATTCATCGCCGTCGAACATCAGTGAGAAAGATCAACTGGTTTGGGTAGGGATCGAAACCCTAAAGGAAAAAGAAGAAGGTAAGAGAAAAATAAAACTCTGATACCATGTCAAAGTTTGGGAGAGGAAAGAATATTATTGATATCTAAAAATATATTTTCTTACAATGTTTACTATATACATACAAAAGAAAATATTACACTAGCTTTACACGTGTCTAGCTCCTATTGGTGTCAATACATATTATATTAAGTGCTGAGCAAAGTGAGGAGCATAATAAAGATGAAGCCAATAATGTGAATAGGAAGGTAAAGATCATGTATTCTAAATTTGATTTTTTGGAGATATGAAATAAATTGAAATCTAAAATAAAGTGATGATTATGCAATTCAAATTAAAGTTAAATGGCTTTCATGAAACAAATTAAAATTAAGTGATCATTTATGTATCCTAAATTAAAATTAAATAACTTTTACGAAATAAATTGTAATTAAGTAAACTAAATAGCCATAATTACCTATCTAATTAGTTTGAAATTAGGACTTGTTATGTTTTTTATATTCTTTATTCTTTGTAATGAAAATCTCTAAATACTCTTTCTCGAATGCAATTAGATTACTTAGATACCTGGTTGTCACTTGAAATAAGTTCTTCTTAAAATGCAGGGCTTGTGAAATGAAATAGTTAATCATGCAGACTTCTCTAGCTAATACTATATAAAGAAGTAAATTATAAAGTAAACTTGTTACAAGATTTTAAACTTTGTAAACTGAAGAGACTTTCGCATTATTATTTGTATTTTCTGATAGTTAAGTAAGGCATTTGAATGTTATGTCCTCCAATAATCCTGCCGTTTGATCATCCATGAATTGAACATATTTATTTGTTATGTGTATCTACAAATCCTAGCGACTAAACATTCTTTTCATATGATCTCTCCTTTGAGTGCTTTGGCAAAGAAGTCGACCATTATCTTTAGATTAAGTAAATACTGTATCCTCCAATTTGGTTTTGAGGCCTTTTTAATGGTGATAAATGTGCTAGCTTTTCCATTTCTAATGTTCTTCCTCCATAATCTACAGGCACACTTCCTGCTAAGCTTCTCTTGCAGCTGAAACAGCATCTGAAGAGGGTGGATTTGGAAACCGGAATGGCTCTTTCTTCTACAAGAATCATATATATATAGCCAAAAGCAAATGTTCCTCCTGTGTTGGCAATTTGTGGTGATCAAGATCTCATTTGTCCACCGGAAGCTGTATATGGTAGTTTAATTATCTCATAATTAAGTTACATTAATTTAACTCTTAATTAATTTTCTAGTTTGATATATCAATTAATAAAATGGTTAGATACTTTATGACTTTGTCTTCACAGACGCACGCGGCCATGCAAAGAAACCTGCGAACAAAAGCCTAAGCTCCAAAGTCATTCCTTTCTTTCTTCCACCTTACTTCATCACTAAGCTTAGAATTATATATAAAATTAATTGCCCCTTTCATCATATATAAATAATTTAGATGATGCTAATAATTTCTTATTCACATATAATTCAATTTACTTACTTTATAAAGAGAGAAAAGAAAAAAGAAAAAGATTTATATATCTCAATTCTAAAACAATCAGCTAGCATGTCTTTTTATCCATCCGCTTCCGATGATGAAACCACATCCAGGAGGAAGCTATTTGGGAGGCAAAGACCAATACGTGAAGTACTGGGTGGAGGAAAAGGTACTGCCTGCCATTCAATTATCCTTCAAAGCCCGTGTTAATGATTTTTCTTATTGTCTTATGATAATTTTAATTAATTAATTTGTATTAAACCAACACTAGTTTTTCTGTTTAATCTCATGACCGATACTTGCCTTTGTTTCTTATCTTTTATTATAATTATAATCATTCTTTTGGCCTTTGTTTCTTCAATTCACTGTTACATTGAAATGTTATGCATCATTGGTTATATCAACTTGCTCAAAATTATGAACCAAATGGTCATTTTGGTCTAACTTATTTCACAATACTTTGGATCGTTGTTTGATATTAGAGAATATTCATAATTAAGCATGCCATTTCACACATTAAACTGCTTGTATTACACTCAGGAGCATAATATTAAACTGGAATATCAGCCAGAATTTAAAAGCTTGAACAAATAAAAGATGGCCAAATAATATTGTCTTTCATGAATAATAATTGATTCTCGTCTCGTGAATACATAATTCCTAAACTTTGGCCTTCGATTTTCGCATGCAGTTGCAGATGTTTTACTGTGGAAAAACAAAAATGTATCAGCTACACTTACGATTGGGATGACACTGATATGGTTTCTTTTTGAAGTGGTTGAGTACAATTTTGTGACTCTTTTCTGTCACATTTCCATCACCATAATGCTTATTGTCTTCATATGGTGCACCGGAGCTGAATTTTTCAATTGGTATACTTCTTTTCCGTTGTACATTATACACACAGGAATGGTAATAAATTATTCTTCATTATATTAGGGTTGATGTAGGTAATTAAGAAGGAGAATGGCAGATACATAGAAAAAATTAATTTAAAATAATTTAAATGCTTTACATTGTTTTCAAGATGTGGTCACCAAGTGGAAAATAGAATCCAATTAACTCGAATTAAGGTTTAATGGAGTTAAGTTGAGTATATAATTCATAATTCAGTAATAACATGCCTATTTTATGTACATTATGAATGGCACTTACTGAATCATCTTTATTGGTATTTGCTTCTAAATGTCTCTCTTGCTAAGATTATTCTTTCCTTGCCACCAATTGCAATATTCAGACCACTTATAATTAAACAAAATACACACATATTATTTTCAGGAATCTTCCAAAAATTCCAAGAAGTATTTTTGAAGAACATGCATTCCACAACCCGGCTTCAATCTTCCACGAAAGATCTAATCAGGCCCTGTCAAAACTCCTTGACATTGCATGTGGAAGAGACCCAATACTTTTCATTCTGGTACTTACCATATAGGCATATCCTACTTTCTGTTTGAGCTTAATTCGTATCAACAACATAATAAGCTGAACATTGCCTTTATATATATGCAGACAACTGTTTCTCTCTATATATTATCTATCGTTGGAGGCTACTTCACCTTCTTGAATTTCCTTTATCTTGGTAAGAACTAATTAATCCATCACACCCTTTCATTTATATTTGAACTATTCATATGATTTCTTGGAGAATTTATAAATCTTTGATTTTTCTTTTGCCGTGATGAAGTTTTTCTTTGCTTGCAAACGCTGCCATTCCTGTACCATCGGTACGAGGCAGAAGTTGATGAATATGCTGGCATTCTGTTTCGACAAGTGAAGAAAATGTATAGTAGGCTTGATTCGAGGGTTCTTAACAAGATACCAAGAGGACCAACCAAGGAAAAAATAAGATAAATTATATTACTTTTCTTTTTCTTTTTTCCCCTTTGAAGTTCAAAGGAAATGCCTGAAGGAAACATTGTGTAAATGAAAATCTTCAAGTTTAAATGTAAACTTAAATTGGTAATTATTATTCATAAATGTTTGAAGGATGAGATATTTTTTTTCAGAAAGTAAATCAATAAGTATTTTCGTTTTATTGTCATGTGCAGTATCTATATGAATAATAGAAAGAATGATTAATGAGTATTTTTCTGAATTTAAAAAGAAAAAGAGAGAGGGAACAAAATTAAAATTAAAAAAGAAGCATAAAATATGAAACTCAGATTAAAACCAGAAAGGTTCGATTAGTGTTACGGGACCGGTTTTTGGTATAAAATTGTAAATTAAAAAAGTCATATAAAAAAGCTTCTATTACAAATCCAATTGAAGTTAATTAATAAAAAAAAAAACCATTTAAAGAGTCAAAAATTATAATGAAATAAGAACATGACGTCTTTATAATAAATAAATGACAATATACCCATTGGATCTAACTTAATTGATATTGAAATCTTCTCCAAGACTATAAAATTTTAAGTTGGAATCTCAATCTAAGCCTAATTAATTTAAAAAAAAAATGAAAAACAATATCAAAAGGTTGAATGTCGTAGTCCAAATGAGAACATCCTCAGCACCACCAAATAGAGGTGGTGGCAATCATGTTAAGTCAGACAAATTAGGGTATGACTCGGGGGATCAACTTGTTATATCCAATAAGGTTAGCTACCTAGCATTCAAATAACCCTTTGTGCTAACTTTTTCTTTTCTTTCCTTTTTTTTTTTTTTTTTTAAAAATATATACATAAATAATTGATACAACATTGTGATAGACCTGGTGATTCAATGTTTTTTTATTTTTCCTTTTGTGGGTACATCATATAGAGAAATAGTAAATTCCTTTTAGATGGCTTTGGCTTGGCAAATATCTTACCATATATATATCAATCAATTAGCATCTTCTTTTGTCTAAAACCTTTTAGCATTTCTCTTGTATATACCAAAAGTCTAGATTCACATAAAGCAACACATGGTAAACGACCCAAAAGAAAAAATAAAAATAAAAAAGGCAGAGAACACATGGTGGAACATATCAAAAGAAAACCAACTAAAGAGCCAACATATCTGTTTATAAGTTTTCCACCATGAAAAGGCAAGAAAACAAACCCATTCCTAATTGGCCTCCACAATCTATAGCAAATTAATTAATTTGTAAAACAACTTAATAAAGTTTCCAATAATGTCACGAGTGTTGTTTTATATGTGGCTTAACCTAAGTTGATGGAAAAAAAAAAAAAAAAAGAAGACTCCACTTTCCTCAAATAATTGCATTTTAAACTCGCATAGGTAATTCGGCTTTGAAGGAAAAGTTCAGTCTGGTTATTGCCTTCCCAAGTCAAATAATAAACATTACCAAGAGAGAAGTGACAATTCGATCATGGACAGCAAGTGGTGGCCATTTTTCTCCACCATGGATGAACGACCAGGATTTATTTGTCACCAAGGTGTCATGTTAGCTTAAAACCCTATCAAATGAAGCTCAATTTAACTTTAATTAACCATCACAAACTAATTACGTATTACAGTATATTACGAGACAGACATTTAATCATCGAAGACATGAATTTAAAACCTTAAGGCCTTATGATTCTAAGAAAGACTCCAGCTAAATCCAAAAGAATTATTGGCGTTGAGATTTGATTGGAATAAGAGTAGCTTAGGTTGAAACATTGGACCAATGAAATGAGACAAGAAGCAGTGTCAAACTCCATCAAATTGTACTAGTATATATATATGTGGGAAAAGAGAGTGGGATTATACTAAGAACCATTTATGCTTTATAGTGGCCGCATTGACCCCACTACCTTCAACTCAAAATTGAAGTCACTGATGGTTTTGCCTGCCAATTCGAGTGCAAACAAAAGAGAATCACATAAAGTTTAAAATAATGCAAATCGCATTACTCTGTGTGTCACACACATTGACCTTCCATCCATTATTATTACTATTATTTTTATTATTATGTTCTTTTCTTATTTCATTCCTTTCGTGGAATATAAGAACCCCATTAACCTGGAGATGGAGCTATTCACACAAACACAGATGGTGAGGCAATGGAAGGAGGCATTCACCATCGAAGGAGGCAGTACTAGCGCTGGTGGTCTAGGCAAGGTTTGTCTAGTCTTGTGGTTAGCTTTGGTAACCCTTTCTCTGCTATCAGCCATAATATTTTCTTGCGCAGAAGGTGTATCTAATAAAGATGATGATAAGTCTCCGGAAGTTGATGCAACCCTTTATGGCGGTGGATGTGCTGCTGGCTGCGGTGCTGCTTGTGGTGGATAAACTTTGCCTAATCATACTCAAAGAAACTATTCAATCTTTGAGAGGCATGGTTTTGATGCTTGATGGCAATTTTAAGATGTGATAGATAGATTGACCTTTTGTAGCATGAAACACGTTGTACCCATTAATATCCTTTTCTTGTCCTAACTATATAAATCTCACATTCTCACTTGAGCATGCAACAAATTTTGAAGTCCTTTGTAATTCACCTCCTGATGTTTAACTGTGCAATTTCTTTCTCTTCACTATCTCTTGAAATTCATAATGCACCGTTTTTCTTTCTTTTGATTTTACTAGGGTTAGTTTCAAGTATTCCTTGAGGTTTGCCCTATTATATACTTTTGTTCTACTGTTTTTAAAAATAGCACATTTTATTCCTCACCCAAATTATTATTGATATATCCGTTAGTGGAGCATAACATAACCAAAAAATAAAATAAAAAACACTTAGTATCTCTTAATTTGATCCCTAACTTAGCATTTTTTATGACAAATCGATGGTCCTTAATAAAAATAACACCTCAGTCCTTTGACTAATTTTGTATACTTTGGGCTAATGGATGATTAATAAAAGGACTATATTATGAAACGCTTGAAAAAGGACTATCTTTTTATAACATATACAAAGTGCATAATAGAATTAATCTCAAAAGGGTATTAATATTTTTCTTTTCTTTTCAATATTGGTTATATATTTATGCATTATTTTAAATATATATCCATATCGAACATAAAAATATAAATAGGGCAACTAGATCATCTCTTCTTCATCATTTTTCTGAAGTTCCTTTTTGTAGTGGAATTTCTTTTTTCTTTTCTTTTCTTTTTTAACATTTTCTCAAATGCTGGGAATCTATGTTAAATTAAGAATGCCAGAAAGGTTTATTAGATAATTGATTTATTCTTATTTTTATTTTTGAAAAAGAAATGGTATTTTAGATATAAGGATTAAAAATGCATCTGACAAGTTCAGATCCACTTTTTAACATGATTATAGATTGTACACATAATTATACTAAATAACTAATTCTTACAAGTAGTAATATTAAGTAATTTATTTAAAAGAAAGACCATTTACTAGATTCAATTTAAGTCAACTATATGAAGTCACAAAATCATGGCTAATAGGAGATTGCAAATTGATGTCCAAAAGCATGGCTTCTTTTTTCTTTTTTGCTTTTGCTTTATTATTGAGACATACGGGATCTTTTAAAATTAATATAGAAAGACTGGAAATAAACTTTATTAATAGGTAAAGAGGAATTTTACACCAAGATGTCTTGTTAAAAATTCTTTTTGAAAATGCAATTTTTTTTAATTTTTTTAAATACGGTATAGACTATTTTTTGGTTTTTCTTTGGTTGGTTTTTGGTAAAATAATCAAAAATTAACCCACAATATGTTTTTTAAACAGAAGTTAAAAAACAATAATTTTGAAAAAAGAAATTTACACAGTTAAAAATAATTTTTTTTTGTTGAGTTTAAGGTAATTTTGAAAAGTTTGCTTTTAAAAATTCCGCAGAGGATTAGACTTTTTTTATCTTAGTAATTTATTGCTTCAACCATAATAGACTTTACAGTGTGGGTCGGGGGCAAGATATACGTGCAGTATACAGTCCCGATATTTTAATTCTGATTTTTTTATTTAAAATTATAATAAAATAAATTATAAAAACTAATAGTACATAATTCTAAAATTATATATTAAATAAATATTTCTATATTTATAAGAATTGATTTTTATCTATGCATTATACAATTGTCAAAATTTTTGATTTTAAATAATAGTATAATTAAATTTATAAATAAAATTAAATAGAGATTTTAATATTTTATAATTATTTATAATATTTTTATGAATAATAATAAATTAAATATTTTTAATGTCTTTTTAAATTTTTTGTATACATAAATTTAAGTTTATGTGTTAAAAATAGTACAAATATCAAAATGTATCAAAATATAGTAATCCATGTTAAAAAAAAAATTATATCTTAAAATTTAATATATATATGTGTGTGTGTGTGTTAAAAAATAAAAAAAGCAAAAAATTCTTTTTCAAAGCATGGCCGACAACTTCCACAAAAGGAGTGAAGCATCTTACTCCATTATCACAAGACAACAAGAAGATGTGGAGCCCCTTATTCCACTAAGAAAAGCATCTAAAGCTCCAAAACCTCTATAAATAGAGGAGTTTTCCAAAGAATGGGGCAGACTGAAAAATACGAAGAACCTCTTATATTCTTCAGGTCACACAAAGAGAAATATAGTGAGAATAGAGAGACTTTGGAAAACTCCTCTATTTATAGAGGTTTTGGAGCTTTGGATGCTCTTCTTGAAGCTTTGGATGCTCTTCTTAGTGGAATAAGGGGCTCCACATCTTCTTGTTGTCTTGTGATAATGGAGTAAGATGCTTCACTCCTTTTGTGGAAGTTGTTGGCCATGCTTTGAAAAAGAATTTTTTGCTTTTTTTATTTTTTAACATTGGGCTTTTGGCCCATTACATAAATATTTTGGGCTGCCATTTCTGGTTTTCAACCCAAGGACTTTATAGAGGTGTCATTTGATGGGCTTGATATCCCAAAACAGTCATCTGCGTTTGAGTCACCATCTAGGTCTATTGCTGCCGAGCTGGTGCTCGAAGAGCAAGATGAAGCTTTTGATTTTCCTTTGAAAGAGGCGGTTTCCGACACTTGTTTGATCAACTGTAAGAAATCTTCTTCTGTCTGAGCCGCCACTAGCTTTGGAATTATGAAGGACTTCTGTGCCAAGAAAGTGGTCTGTTCTTTCGGAGGTGGCAAGAAGCTATTTTTTGAAAGGAAATTTTGTACCAACTTTAGTGATAATTTTTCTTGCTGGTTAAATTTATCCCACCATTTGACTTTGAACCTTCGGGTAAGAATGATTTCTCCATCTGCTGCTTGATTGAAATGGAAATACCATACACATACCCAAGGAAGAAAAAAGTTTGAACAAAATAGAATTAACGGGGGAAAACGTCTTTCTATTTTGTTTGGTTTATAGTGGGCTTTGAAAAGGTTAAACAGAGGTAGAACTTCTGGAATTATGGTCTCAGGAACATTGCCATAAAAATTTCACCATTGTTTAAACCAATAAGGGATCTTTGAAGTTTGGATTGAGCTTGTATCGAAGTAGAAAAGCCAAGAATGGCTTTATCCTTCGTTTTGAAGAAGAAAGGTATTAAACCAAGCTTGTTGGTAATCCCAATAGTTGAAAGAAGTGTTTAGGCTTGATGGGTAGGTTCTTTGGAGGGAAGTTGGGAAAGATCTTGATGAGTGTAAATCCATTCCCCAATCCGTAGGGTGGAGGATTCTTTGTATGGTGCATGTGGAATATGCGGGGTCTTTATGGTCTTTGTGTTTTTTGAAGTGTTTGAACTTTGCAGAACCAGTTTCCTCAAGGATAGACTGGTAGTAGGATTGAGGTTTTGAAACATTCCACGGCTTGAAATACCATCCTGGAGGGAAAATCTTTGAAATCAGTTTTGAGGGGCTTTCTGTGCAGAATCCTTCCTCTATAGTCAAAATTCTTTGAAAATTTTGCTTTTCTATGTACTCGTTGGATTTGAAAAGTTTTGTTTGTGACAAAACAATCTCTTGAGAGTTGGGCTTTGAAATACTTTTAGAGCTCTGAGATAAGTTTTGAGGGAAAATTTCTATCTCAGGTTTTTAAAAAGGGACAGAAAGTATACCTTTACCCTTGTTGGAAGAGGATGGTGACTTTGGAGAGGCTTCGGGTTGAAGTTGTATCAATTGCTTTGAATATTCTTCGATCCTTTTTAGGAATTCAAGATCTTGCTGTGCAAACCACTCCTGAATTTGTAATTGTTGTTGGGTCGGATCTTCCTTGCTTTTGTCGATTTCTTCCTGGATGATCTCCGTCCAGGTTCTGATGGGCTTTGAAGAAGAAGGCAAAATTTCATTCTTTGGACTTTAGACAGGCTTTGAACTTGCTGTCGACTTTTCTTCTTTTACTTTTGATTTTCTTGGCATTTTCATTCCTATTTTTGAAGAAACTCTCTAGTTAGAAAGTCTGGAATTGAATTCGAATCTCCTCTTATGTATTCGATTTCAAAATCAAAAACAGAAAGAATGGCTTGCCATCAGGCAAAAATCTGTTTTGAAGCTATGTTTTGAACATCTTTTTGTAAAACTTCTTTAGCAGATTTACAATCAATCCTTAAAAGAAATTTTTGATTTAAAAGATCGCTTTGAAATTTTGAAATGCACAAAACTATCGAAAGAATTTCTTTTTTGATAGTTGAATAGTTTTTTTGTGTCATTCCAGTGTGCAGAAGTAAACTGGACAATACATTCTTTGTTGTTTTGGATTTGCTTAAGAATTCCACCATATCCTAGATTTGATGCATCAGTTTCAACAATTTTGAATGCAGATGGATCAGCTAGGTGTAAATATGGTATTTCAGAAACTTGTTTTTTTATGCTTTGGACAATCTTTGTATGCTCATCGGTCCATGCAGGGGGGTTTTTCTTTAACCTATCATGAAGGGGCTTTGCAAGACAGTTCAAATTTGGATAAAAATCTATTACATAATTTAAACTACCAAGGAATCTTTGTAATTGTGTTTTTTTTAAAATTTTGTCTGGAAACTTTGAAGAAAAGGCTAGAGACCTTTCAATTGGGGTGATAGTTCCCCGGGAGATATAGTGACAAAGAAATCTAATTTTTGTTTGGAATAAAGATATCTTGGATTTTTTGAAACCACTAAACCATTTTTCTTAACAACATAGAAAAATGTCTCCAAGTGTTTGAAATGTTGCTCTAGAGAATTTGAAAATATCAACACATCATTAATATAGACAATGCAAAACTTTGAATAAGGATTGAAAATGTCATTCGTGATTTTTTGAATTCAGAAGGAGCATTTTTTAATCCGAAGGGCATTACATTCCATTCGTACTGGCCAAATGGAACTGTAAAAGCAGTTTTGTACCTGTCTTTTAGATGAATCTGGATTTGCCAAAATTCCGATTTCATATTAAACTTTGAAAAAATAAAAGCAGAATGAAGCTTTTGAAGAAGATCCTTTTTGTTTGGAATTGGGTATCTAATCCATTTTAGGGCTTTATTCAAAGGTTTGTAATTAATCACCAACCTAGGTGTTCCTCTTTCTATCTCACTATTTTTGTTGACATAGAAAGCTGCACATGACTAGGGGGATCTGGATTTGGTAATCAAACCCTTTTGCTCTAAATCTTTTATTTCTATTCTACAATGGATTTCTAGGGTTTCATTCATTTGGATGGGTCTTGCTTTGGTAGGGATTTGTTTATCAGAAAAATCTTTTTCATATGGTAAATCTACCATATGTTGTTTTCGTCTCCAAAAAGCATTAGGAAGATAAAATAAACTTCATTTTCAATCTTCTTTTGCAAATCAGAGATTTTTCTTTGAACAAAATCATTTTGCATTTGATTTTGAATCCTTTTCAAACTCATATCTTGTTTCAAATGGAAAAGCTGGGTTTGTTTTCCTTTGATCAAAGTATTTATCTCAAAATTGTAAATTGAGTTGGCTTTAATAAGATTGAGATCTCTCTTTTTGGGTTTTTCTATAAAAGGAAAAACAATCTTTGAATCTTTAGCTTTAAAAATAATACCAGCAGTAGTTACTTTGAAAGGAGTAATTAAATTGATAAAAAGGAGTTCCCAAAATAACTGTTTGCTGAAGATCTTTTGTAAGAATAAAAATATTTTTTAAAGCAATATTATTATTTAGCATTGCAGCTTCAGTTTTTCCCGCAATCCTAATCTTTGAACTATTGGCTGAAGTAAGCCTTTCTTTAGTTTCTTGATGATACTTTTTAGGAACCAGCTCATAATTGATACAGTTGAGATCTGCTCTTGTATCAAATAAAGCAATGGTTTCTATTTGGAAATCACCAGGGAAAATGAGTTTTATTTGAATCAAATATTTTCTCGAGATAATTTCTTTTAAAACATTAATGAAATTTTCTAGAACACTTTCAGAAACCTCAAGATTTTGAAAATCATTTTCTTCTTCAGAATCAGAATCGCTATTCTGTTTGAGAATCGGACTTTAGAGCAAAACATAATCATTTTGTTATTTTTCTTTCAAATCTTTGAGCTCTGTTTTGATGGCTTTGATTCCTTTCTGAAGTTCTTGAGCGGTAAGAAGAGGGTTTTTTAGCTTTTTCCCTTTATCCAAAATCATAGTAAGATCATAAGTATTCTTACTAGAAGAGAGGACAAGGGTTTCAGTTTTTAAAATTTCTTTCAAAACTTGTTTTTGGATTTGGGGGTTATTAATATGCTTGATGGCTTCAAGAAGAGCTTCTTGTTGCCTAGTGAGCATATTAATATTCTATGAAATATCTTCAGAATCTGATTCAGAATAATCGAATGAGGTTTTGATTTCATCAATTTGAAATTCTTCCTCACTATTCGAAAATTCTGATTCAGAGGAATCAACAAGAAGAGCTGAAATTTTGCTTAAAACTTCATCTTCTATTTGGAGCTCATGGAGTTTTTTGGAAAACTTGCAATACTTTGAAGTATGGCCCTTCTTGCCACATTTATAGGAAGTAATTTTGCTAAAATCTTTTTTGGAATTTTGTTTTGAAAATTTAGAAGAGGATGGCTTTTTGTAGAAATTCTTTTTGTTTTTTGGAGTCCTTCTATTTTTGAAAAAATATTTTTTTCTTAAAAGATTTGGAAAAATCTTCTTTGCATTTTCCTTTGCAGGTAGGGGAAGGCTCTATGGATTATACTCAAACTGGTTACAAAAACTACCTAATTCTTGCTTAGTCTTCTTCATTTCCCATTTGAGTTGCCTATGAAGTTTAAGGTCATGGCATATCTTCAATCCTTCTTTCTGGGTAAGGCTCACTAATTCACCATAAATGTAGAAATCATAAGGGATCTGGCCATTATGGGCTTCTCTTATGGTATTCCTAACTCTTTCACCTAGTATCTTAGGTAAACCAGCTAAGAATTTCTCTTTCCAGAAAGGTTGGTTTGAATCTTCCCTAAGCATGACTCTGGTTAGGAAGGTATCTTTGTAAGCTTGGAAATTGCTAAGTTTTTTACAGGTTAGATTGCTAAGGAGCTCAGCATTCTTATCTTTTAGAAGAGAAGGGTCTCCTATGAAGTGGAGGGAAATTGTTAAAATTAAGGTTAACACAGCATCCTCAATAGGATTTCCTAGCTCATCTAAAATGGGGATCCCTTCTATTGTGGTTTGGATAGCACCTAGGATTTGGAGCTGTTGTGCTTATGTGAGATGGTAATCCCACCATCCTTTAAGCTGGCCAAAAAATCCAGCTATGAGGAGTTCGGCAATGGCTCTATCAGAGGAACCACTTTGGGTTTTATAAGCATTTGCTGCCATGGTCATCTGTTGTAAGAGACCAAGAATGTTATATTTTGACATTCCATCTATATTCCATTCATAGACGGAAGAGGCGTTGAATCTAGATTGGGTTAGGATATTATTCCTATTTTCTATTCCTAGATCTAGAGCAGTACTCCTAGGAGTATGCCAGGTCAATCTAGGGGCTTGCCATCCCAATCTGTTGATGTTGGAGGGTTTTTCAGTGACACTTTCAAGCTCTGAATCATTGGATTCATCGCATTGGACTTGATCTATAGCACTGATATTCCTACTGCTTTGAGGAGTGTCTGGTACTAGGTTTTTGGAAGACTCAGAAGTGGCTAATTTGCTAAGCTGTTTTCTGACTGCTCTAGCATACTCAGTTTGCTTCTGAAATTGGTCTTGGCTAGGCTTTGAGATTTGGTAGAGTTTGAAGACTGGATTTTTGAGCTTTTCTTATTGGCTTATCTCTTTTGGATGATCAGTGTTGGGGATTGGAGAGGTGAAGACTATAGGAGGTTTTTGGATCTGGCTTTCTATCCTAACAAGCTGCTTCCCTATTGTGTTAAGATAGGTATTCGAGAAATTGTTCTGTTGAACAATGTTCTTGACATTCTTTTCAAGATCTTCTCCTACCAATTTGTAAGGTGTAGCCTCTATTTCATTCTCTCCATAAGGAATGGTTATCTTCCTAAGGGGAGGATGTTCAGACTGGATGGTTTGGTTTTCCCCGACCTTCCATTTTGGAGCCTTGTTTCTTACAGTGACATGACTAATAAGCTTTTCTTTGAAAGGATAAAGAATACTATTTTCTTTACAATAAATCTGAAACCAATCAAAAAATTTGATTTGGACTTTGTTTTGAATGCAAAATTGATAGTATCTTTCTTGAATATTGTCTTTTTCTTATAAAAAATTCTTTAAAAAACTAAAGTTTTTTAGAATGGTTTTTCTTTGAATAGAAATCTTCATGTAAAAGCTTTTTATCAATTTGAAAATCTTTTGAAATCATGTTGATTTCTACTTCTAGATTTTGTGTTATTACAGATGGTGATGGTGAAGAGGGGGTAGAGACGATCTCTATCTCCTCATCTTCTTTCTTTGGTTCATTGTAGACTGGTCTGGAGATATTGCTTTGGTAATCAACATTCTGTAGTATATTGTTTGAGCTTGGTATATCAGATGTTGAAAATCTGGGTTGTGTTTGAGATGGAGTTGGTTCTTTGTAAGGAGCATAAATAACAGAAGGTATTTTTGATACCCTTCCAATATCTAGGGTCGATGTTGAAGAGTCATCATCAGAAAATCTAGAAGAGGTTGATTTCTTGTTGAATGTAAGCTTTACCTTTCCATCTGAAAATTGGGTTATATTTTTGAGATTTGTATTTGGCTCTGTTTGCTTTGGTGATTCAGGTTGGGTTGCTCCTTCAAGGATCCATTCTTCTCGAAGAGTGATATCTTTCCATTGAATGGTTTTTGGAATAGTTGCGTTGGATTTGGAGAGATCTGTTTGTAGGAATAAGGTTTCTCCTTTTGGTGAATGGAGCTTGTGTTTTGAACCAAAAGCAGAAATCATGGTTTTGTAATGTATTTTGAAAATTAAAGCTATCGAAATGTTTGTTTATCAGTGATATGATGCATATTAAAATGAGTTTAAAATCTTTTTTATGCAAATGATGTTTCTTTCCCGGAACCCAATTTGGCTCTGATACCAAGATAGATCTTCTTCTTTCTCAAACTCTTCTACCTCTGAGTCTTCAAGGTACAAAGGTTTAGTAAATAGTGGAAAAATCACTATTGAAGATTTTACAAAGCATATTGATGATTGGGAAATATCCAAAGTTCAAAAGAAACAAATTTATGAGTTTTTAAAGTTTTCTCTCTTCAAAACTGATTTTACTATCAAGACTGAAGAAAAAGATATTCAGATTTCAAAGCCTTTTGAAGAAATTTATCTTTTAAATCCAAAGACCCTCCAGAAGCATAAAGAAAAAGACTACAAGTATATCCATATAGGCCTTGTCCAGGTAGGAATAAAGTCCTTTACCAAAAAAGGTTTAGATACTTCCATCTTAGCAGTCCTTAGAGATGCTAGGTTTATAAATTTTTATGATTCTTTGTTAGGTACTGTTGAGTCGAGCCTGAATAAAGGACCAATTTCTTTCAATTACTTTCCAAACATTACAATTTCATAAAATGATAAAAATATTTTAAAGAGCATCGTTCTTCAAATAAAGACACATAATTACAAAATGCTTGAAGGATCTATTCCGATAGCATTGATTTTTAAAATACATTACAAAGCCATGATTTCTGCTTTTGGTTCAAAACACAAGCTCCATTCACCAAAAGGAGAAACCTTATTCCTGCAAACAGATCTTTCCAAATCCAATGCAACTATTCCAAAAACCATTCAATGGAAAGATATCACTCTTCGAGAAGAATGGATTCTTAAAGGAGCAACCCAACCTGAATCACCAAAGCAAACAGAGCCAAATACAAATCTCAAAAATATAACCCAATTTCCAGATGGAAAGGTAAAGCTTATATTCAATAAGAAATCAACCTCTTCTAGATTTTCTGATGATGACTCTTCAACATCGACCATAGATATTGGAAGGGTATCAAAAATACCTTCTGTTATTTATGCTCCTTACAAAGAACCAACTCCATCTCAAACACAACCAGATTTTCAACATCTAATATACCAAGCTCAAACAATATACTACAGAATGTTGATTACCAAAGCAATATCCCCAGACCAGTCTACAATGAACCAAAGAAATAAGATGAGGAGATAGAGATCGTCTCTACCCCCTCTTCACCATCACCATCTGCAAGAACACAAAATCTAGAAGCAGAAATCAACATGATTTCAAAAGATTTTCAAATTGATAAAAAGCTTTTACATGAAAATTTCTATTCAAAGAAAAACCATTCTAAAAAATTTTGATTTTTTAAAGAATTTTTTACAAGAAAAAGACAGTATTCATGAAAGATACTATCAATTTTGCATTCAAAACAAAGTCCAAATCAAATTTTTTGATTGGTTTCAGATTTATTACAAAGAAAATAGTATTCTTTATCCTTTCAAAGAAAAGCTTATTAGTCCTGTCACTGTAAGAAACAAGGCTCCAGAATGGAAGGTCGGGGAAAATCAAACCATCCAGTCTGAACATCCTCCCCTTAGGAAGATAACCATTCCTTATGGAGAGAATGAAATAGAGGCTACACCTTACAAATTGGTAGGAGAAGATCTTGAAAAGAATGTCAAGAACATTATTTAGCAGAATAATTTATTGAATACCTATCTTAACACAATAGGGAAGCAGCTTGTTAGGATAGAAAGCCAGATCCAAAAACAAAACAACAAAGAATGTATTGTCCAGTTTACTTCTGCACACTGGAATGATACACACAAAAACTATTCAACTATCAAAAAAGAAATTTTTTCGATAGTTTTGTGTATTTCAAAATTTCAAAGCGATCTTTTAAACCAAAAATTTCTTTTAAGGATTGATTGTAAATCTGCTAAAGAAGTTTTACAAAAAGATGTTCAAAACATAGCTTCAAAACAGATTTTTGCCAGATGGCAAGCCATTCTTTCTGTTTTTGATTTTGAAATCGAATACATAAGAGGAGATTCGAATTCAATTTCAGACTTTCTAACCAGAGAGTCCTTCAAAAATAGGAGTGAAAATGTCAAGAAAATCAAAAGCAAAAGAAGAAAAGTCGACAACAAGTTCAAAGCCTGTCCAAAGTCCAAAGAAGGAAATTTTACCTTCTTCTTCAAAGCCCATCAGAACCTGGACGGAGATCATCCAGGAAGAAATCGACAAAAGCAAGGAAGATCCGACCCAACAACAATTACAAATTCAGGAGTGGTTTGCACAGCAAGATCCTGAATTCCTAAAAGGGTCGAAGAATATTCAAAGCAATTGATACAACTTCAACCCGAAGCCTCTCCAAAGTCATCCTCCTCTTCCAGCAAGGGTAAATGTATACTTTCTATCCATTTTTCAAAACCTGAGATAGAAATTTTTCCTCAAAACCTATCTCAGAGCTCTAAAAGTATTTCAAAGCCCAACTCTCAAGAGATAGTTTTGTCACAAACAAAACTTTTCAAATCCAACGAGTACATAGAAAAGCAAAATTTTCAAAGCATTTTGACTATTGAGGAAGGATTCTGCACAGAAAGCCCTTCAAAACTGATTTCAAAGATTTTCCCTCCAGGATGGTATTTCAAGCCCTGGAATATTTCAAAACCTCAATCCTACTACCAGTCTATCCTTGAGGAAACTGGTTCTGCAAAGTTCAAACACTTCAAAAAATACAAAGACCATAAAGACCCCGCATATTCCACATGCACCATACAAAGAATCCTTCACCCTACAGATTGGGGAATGGATTACACTCATCAAGATCTTTCCCAACTTCCCTCCAAAGAACCTACTCATCAAGCCTAAACACTTCTTTCAACTATTGGGATTACCAACAAGCTTAGTTTAATACCTTTCTTCTTCAAAACGAAGGACAAAGCCATTCTTGGCTTTTCTACTTCGATATAAGCTCAATCCAAACTTCAAAGATCCCCTATTGGTTTAAACAATGGTGGAATTTTTATGACAATGTTCCTGAGACCATAATTCCAGAAGTTCTACCTTTGTTTAACCTTTTCAAAGCCCACTATAAACCAAACAAAATAGAAAGACGTTTTCCCCCGTTACTTCTATTTTGTTCAAACTTTTTTCTTCCCTGGGTATGTGTATGGTATTTCCATTTCAATCAAGCAGCAGATGGAGAAATCATTCTTACCCGAAAGTTCAAAGTCAAATGGTGGGATAAATTTAACCACCAAGAAAAATTATCACTAAAGTTGGTACAAAATTTCCTTTCAAAAAATAGCTTCTTGCCACCTCCGAAAGAACAGACCACTTTCTTGTACGAAGTCCTTCATAATTCCAAAGCTAACTAGGCGGAAGAAGATTTCTTATGATTGATCTATCTTGGTATATATATATATATATATATATATATATATATATATAATAAATTATCTATTAAAACTAATATAATATAATTTTTAAAAACTATTTATATACTAATATTTTATATTATTAGTGAATGAAACTAATGTTTTTATATATTTGACAATTTAAGTATTTCATCAATAATGTAATTGATAATTCTATAACTAAAAGTGTTATATTTTTATAGTAGACATCAATATTCACCATTAATAGGATAATATTAATTGTTTACAGTAACGATGTTCATTTTATATTCAGTCAATTTTTAAATATTCATTATTAAAATGAAAGATATTCATTATTTATGCTCTACATATTTATTAATTTATTATTATTAATTCAGTAATTATAAATTTATAAATGTTTCTCAAATCAGGGAAATATGTATTTTCAAATAAAAATGATGTTGATTCTTTACGAAAGTTAGATTCATTATTTTTTTTATGCATATTGAAACAATTTTATGATTGATATAACTATTCATCATTTATAAGTATTAATATTCATTTGTTTATTAACAAATACTCATTATTAATGAACATATATTCACTAATTTATTTAAATGGACATATATAACATAGATATAATATAAATCGTCATTACAATTTGTAAATAAAAACAAAGGTCAAGCTAAAGTTATCATACAAATATTTTATGTCATGGAACAAATATCTTTTTAGTAAAATAAAATTAATAACAAATAAACATTTAGTATATTGTCTAATAAACATAAATTAATAAATATTTAGTACTAATTTAATGAATATAAATTTTTTAAATAAAAGCACGTATCAAAACTCTAACACGTGCCTTAAAATTTTAACGCACTTGTTGTATTTGATGGTCCAAAATAACATGGTATAAAATTTCCTTTATCTGTATGTCACTTTTGTATTGTTATGGGCTTAAAATCTCCTTTAATGTCAGTAATTCTTTTCACTGATAAAAAATAAAAAGTTTTTACCTTTTTTTAATATATTTTTTCTTGCTAGTTAACCTTCTTAAGTAGTTGGGTTATTAATAATAAACTATTTTTAGTTATACATGTTTTTTTGTTATTATTCTATTCTCAATTCTTCTTTAGTATGAACCATTAAATGACTTGATGCCAGACTCATAATATAACCTCCCTCAATTATTGGATTCTTGAAACTTCTTTCAAGATACATAGAAAGCACAATTTTCCATTATGATAGTATTTGTTGTCTAGATTCAGCAACAAAACAAAAATAAATAATTGAAAAACTGACAAAAAAAAGGGTTATTTTCATATGGGGCCTAAAGGAGATAAACATCACAAGAACAATTAAAGAGGAAATCCACTTTGATAATTTGATGATGAACCAAATTCATATATACATGATAGCAAAGATTTGCGATCAGTCTCTAGTTGAGTTGATCTAACTCTATTCAACCAAACTTTTAGTTGCAATCTAATTCATATTGGTAATCTGTTATATGATAAAAAATTTAACAGAAGCAGAATCTAAACAACTTTGAAATGAGGAGACAGGCATAGAAAGGGAAAAAAAATTTACTTGTAAGTTTCAGCTTGCAGAAGACCTTCTACATTGCAATCCTCTATGTGTAATCCGATATCTTGAAGACCCAGAACTGCCATCAAATCTACCTAATTTACTTGACAAACTATCGGAATCTATGTCTGAAAATGATGAATATGATGCATACACTTTTTCCTGTGATCCACAACATATCCAATGCCTGACATTCTTAGCAGCTTTCCATCCAATCTTGCAGGGTAGCTTAACACAGCACCAAACAATGCAAAGAGGACAAGCAACACAGAATAAACAAGCACTGCAAGCAAACTCTGCTGCTTTATGGTGACAATCAGTATCCTTAGAGCAAGAACATGAACTAGAGAAAGAAGAAGAACAACAACAACAAAAACAAGACCTTGTGTTCATCCTGTTTGTGTTTGCTTCATCTTTAAGGAAAAACCTGCCTTCCATCATAAACTAAGAAATGGAGGTACTTGGATTTGATATGCCATACAGACGGTATCTTTGCTCGAGAAAAAATATGGATGATTCAAATACGAACAGCGACAGATGCTGTAGATATGGCTACGAATGTTGCAGAGCCATCTTCCTGAGAAAGCTTCGGGAGGTTTTTCTTTTGTAGAGGTTAGAAATCTTTCCTCTTCTTGCTTTAGGTACCTCCCTTTATATCCTATGCCTTTTACATCAACTTGGAATTATGCCCTTGAATTGTTGTTCACATGCCTCATATTCCTACAGGTTTTCAGTTTCTTGACGGTGGGGGTAAAGATCATAGCCAATTCCTTTTACGAAAAATAGAATTTTATGACAAGGATGGTACAGACCTTAGTCTGGTTCCAGGAAATTCCAATCTGTATATTGTGACTCCAGAGGATATTAAATAACAATAAAAATACATTTCTGTTATAATATTATTTTCTACTTTAAAATATTGGCTTCATTGTGATTTTAAAAAGAGCTTAACTGCAAAAGGAAAAAAAAAAATAACTTCTTAGTTTTTACGATTTAATTACGACTTTTAGATTGACCTTGTACACAATTTTAAAAAATTTACAATTCAATGCACCAATTAGAAAATTCTTGCTCAGAATAAATCTAGGGTTTGATGAGAAAAGAAATTGGAACCTTGTGAAGATAAAGGAGTCTATATCATTCTGTATATTTATGTACGAAAGATCAAATGTGCAACAATTTTTTAGGAGTTTTTCCAAGAGCAAAACTATGTTTCTTACGGGCTGGGAATTCATTCTGCATTTCTGTTAGCTTGTCTTACGCCCCACAAATAGAAAACTAAAAAGAAATACTCTGTTAGATACTGAAATAAAAACAAAAATATCTGTTTCAAATGGAATATTAAAAGCAAAAAAGGAACGTAACGGAATATAAAATTTTATCTAAATTAGTATAACTTTTGGCTGTTCCTTACAACTTCAATGAGACAGTTTGATGCGGCATCATCAAACACAGTGCACGGTGGGCAGCAGGCTGTAGGCTCGAATATATAGATAAAGCAGTCAGTCACCAAGAGAAGTTTATATAAAGGATCTACGTTTCATATAGAGATTTCCAGGGGAAAGCAGATGCAAGGCCTAGAAAAGTATTAAAAGTTTACAGGTTACAGCAGAAAGGACCACAGAAACCTGATAGAGGTAGGATACAGTTTCAATCTTAAATAGTAGAGTTGTTGGCTTCCAAACGCTAATGAGAATGAATGCTGGAAGATATCCACTTTTTAACATGATATCCCATTTTTAAAGACATATAGCATCACCAAGAAGCAATAGAATCGATTATTCAGAAAAGCTATACATAACATAATACAAAGTAAATGGCGATATCTGTCTTGAAAAGAATAAGTGGCCAAACAGTGAATTTTATCACCACCGAGGACGTCTATTGATTGATTGGCTACGTCAACAACTCGCAAAATCTAAGAGTGCATGTACAAAGACATGCAAATATTTTGCCCCTAAGTTACATCAAGGAACAATATTTTCCAGTTTCCAAATAATTTTCTTTGAAAAGATGGTAACCACGAAAAAAGAAACTGAAGTGTTGAGGAATTTCCTGAACCTCAAGTTTCAATCCTCCACAGGTATTATCATGTAGAGATGGTGTTAGATGCTTGCCTCATTACCTTGGCACGCAGCCTCTCCATGAAAGCTGGATTAGCTCTAAGTCTTTCCTTGACATATGAGGCTCGAGCATCCTCTGCCAACTTGTTTGCTTTCCCAGCTTCCTCAAGGAGTGAATAGAGTGTTCTAAGGCAATCTTTTCTGTTTTCTTCCCGGTGCTCAAACCTTCAAAAGGAAAACCATTGTCACTTTTCTAGTTATGTAGACTGCAAATAGTGAAGATGCACAATCAAAGAAGTCTTAAAATGCATGAAAATGCCAGCTAATACAATTCAGTAGCCTATATCAAATAAAAACATTTCTAACTGCTATTTAGACAAAAGAAATGGAAAAGACAGCATATCCCTCTTAAGACTGGGAGGAGTGGCAATTGCAGGAGAGAAATTAAGATAAAATGACTGATCAAACAAAAAATCCAGCTAATCTATACAAACTAATTCGGTTAGTTTAGATGGATCCTTCCATTTCATTTATTTAGTTACAGCAAGACTTTCCCTAATCATTCAATTCTTAATAGAGCAAAATTGTTGAAAGCACCGTATTAACAGGATAATTGACAGATATACATAGTATATATATACATATCGCAGCAGCTCCCACTAAAGCAGTTAAAGCAACAGCCCCTTTATATATATATATATATATATATATATATGTTATTTTAATTGTTTGCCAACTTTACCTCTCACTGATGATTGTAAGTTCATCTCTCCCTGGATGGTATCGTTTTCCGACCAGTTCCCTCATTCTTTTAAATTGATGTTTTGAAAGCCCAAGCTCCTTGACTGTAACAGCCATTTTCACTTTTCTGTTTTTAGGATGCCATGCATCACCACCTGGAGCAAGGACTACCCGTGTTTGCCACCTAAGAATTGGTCCTTCACCTGGTGGATCATCTAAGTCCTTTTTCTTGTCTGGCACTGCGGTCTCATCAAATTGTGGGGGACCCTCAGCTTCCAATCTCTTTCCATATTCCATAACCATCTCATCCTCAAATTCCTTGAAAAGTTTATAGGCTTCCTCAGGTTCAAGCTCTCCTCTTTCACACATATCCCCCAACTCGTTAAACTTCTTTTCCACTTTTTCCTTGATGTCATCTGTTAACTACTCAAGTTAGACAAACATTTTCGCCAACTATATTTTAATTCTGCAACTGCAGTGCCAAGATAGTTAGTAAAACTGAGCCTTAAAACTATATTCCAAAAGCTCTCGAACTTAAAGAGGAAAATTTCTGGCTACAGAAAGTTCACAATTTGAATAAATATAACTTAAACAAGATAAAACAATATTGCAAATGCGATGCTAAAAATGACAAGTAAAGTTGTAGCAAAAGAAACTAAGTTGACCTACAAAATAAGCAAACATCATGAGAGGCAAATATTAAAAAAGATGATTGAATAATTAATACTCTAATGACTTCCATGTTATTTGCCAGCTAGATGAGCAAAGTTATTATGCCATAGCATATATTGAGGCATAAACCAGAATATAATCATGCTTTCGCATGCAAAAACAGTCTTCAGCAAAATTGCCTGCATCAACAACCTAACAATATAACTTCCTAGGCATATGTAAATAATAACTTTACTTTGCCATTTTTATCAACACAGACATAAAGAAAAGTTGCTCCTTCACAATCAAATCAAAAGAGGAGCAAAGTTCATAGCGAACTAGTTTCCTATATGATATTTATATCCCAAATAACAGCCTAAACATATATGTTATTTCAGTTTTAATGACATGGTTGCCAAAGAAGGCAACTTTCCACATTCATATGTTTGAAACTAAATTGCTTCCAAACCTTGAAAACTCTATTTCTTAAATAACATGTAAAGCCCTCAGCAGAAATGAAATATATATATATATATATATAATGAAGAGAAGAACAAGAAAAAGGGCACACCATTTTACCTGGAAGGAGCTTATCCCAACTAAGCATATCCTCAAGAATTGCCTCACATTCCCTAGTATCCTTTAAGAACCCATGTTCCATCCCCTCCTTAATCATCTCATCCCATTTCTTATCATCCATATTAAAATATTCATCTTTCACCATTTTCTTCATCACATGTTCCTTAGCATTATACAAATCATCCAGCTCCTCATCCGTCTTATACAACTCCTCGAAGTCCGATTCAAACTCTTTGTCCTTGACATCATCTAACGGCTTCATTCTCAATTCTTCCATTAATTCATCGTCTGTCTCCTCATGCTTCCCTGAAAACTTTCGGCTTAAAATTGCTTCCATAATGGAAGGAAGCACCTCCTCGTCGCCTTTGAAGTACTTTTCCATTAGATCCTTCAGCTCTGACAATCAAGCAAATTAAACACATCATCAAATAAAAAAATCCTAAACTTAGAGAAAAAACAATCATAAACATGTTCAGATTTTCTCTTTGGTTGCCAATAGTATCCGAATTACAGCATTTAAATGATAACAGATCACATTTTTGGCTAACAGTCAATAACCAAATCAATGAACAAATAAGTAAATGACTATTTACATACCTTTGTTACTGACATCAGTAACTTGTATGGAGTCATCCTTCTTTTTAAGTTGAGCAAGTAGAGCTGATTCAGGGGATGGTTTACTGGACGAGTCTGGCTCGGACGAGTAGAACCTGAATTTGCACCGAGTTGAAATGGCGAGTGATGGATTGGAGGTTTTGGAGGCTTGAATTGAAGAGGATTGAAGGAGATTGCGAGTGTAAGCAATTGCATTTCTAGCTAGAAATCGTCTCATCATTTTTGTTGTAATTTTTTTCCGTTCTAGGGTTTTAGATTTTTGGGGTTTTCTGTTCTGTTTTGAATTTTGATGAAGATGAAGCTTAGACGGGACGGGGTTAAGTCCTGACAGAAGGCATTGGGCCCCCAATAGACTAATCGGGTCCAGGTTTTTTTTCTCCTATGAAATTGCATTTCTTTTTTTTTTTGTAGTGCTAGATTTTTCTTTTAATTTTATCTGCAAATAAACCAAACTCACGAGCTTTCACAAGAATTTTAGACAGAAAGTTATCTTCTTTATTCCTCTGTAATTTTGGTTCTTGACCTTATCCAATCTTTTTTCTTATTTACTTTTAATATAAATCCTATGTTTTCACGTCTGATATTCTTTGTTAGTACATATATTAGTTTTAACCGATAATTAGAAGTCTTCTCTTCTCCTTAATAACCGCAAGGGCTTTTCAATTTTATGTTTTTTTCCTGATTCTACTTGTCGGTTCTTGATATTGACAGCAACTGATTTTGTGCTCTTGTGAAAGTGTTAGGTTTGTGATAATTTGGATTCTTGATTTTTGAAGTTTTGCCTTTTGAGCATGTGGAGTTGGGAAAGATTGATCTTCGGAATATGGGTTTGAGCTGAATGTTCTTATGGACTTGGCAACTCTCAAGTAATATTAGAGGAAGCTTCAGTTTTTATTGCTGTTTGTTTGGTTTTATTTGGATTTGAATGAAGCAGAAATCAAATTCCATTTCCAGAGTTGTTAAATTGTCAGTTGTGAAAACCGTGTATGTAGGGATGTTGTAATTATTTTTTTAATCTGACATAAACTGGATCAATAAGAATTTCAAAGGTTCCCTATGGAAAATATGACTATCGTGTCCGATACGTATCCAATACTTACACTCCATCTTGTTAGAAACACCGGTGCTTCTTAGTTTTATACTCATAGAGAATCGAATAACTTTGCGGATACTGTAGCCAAATCAGCTGTCAATAAAGCATCTGAATTTATAGCTCGGATGTGAACTTAATGCTTTATACTTCAGCTTGCTTACATTCTATTTTAGTCAGATAAACATTCTGTGTGTTTCAGTTTGCTCCCCATTTTTACTTGGGCTTTATTCGATCACTCCGACATTTTTTGGGGATGGAATGTCATGATGATTGCTGAGTTTTAGACTTAACAAAGTGCTATATGTACTTGGTTATGTAATACTCAGAAAAATGGAACTCACTTGGATAAGGGCCATGCTGATTAAGGTTGCTGTATTAAAAGAAAAGGGCAATTTTGTAACCTTGTTATGTGGCATCTTGTAAACGAGCTTATGCAGATGTGATTTAGTGGTGAATGGTTCTTATACATGTACTTTTTTGTATTTTAAATTTAGAAAGTGTCTGATTCTGAAATTTGATGCAACTGATAATTATTTATCACTTAATAGCTACATTAAAGCGTTTGGTTAGGATTTAAAAACATTATTTATCACTTAATAGCTATATTAAAGCGTTTGGTGAGGACTTAAAAACCATTCAACTGTTAATTGTATCAACTCTATTTTATAATTTTTTTTATCAACTGATAGCTAATTTGATTTTTTCTTTATTTGGACACTATTATTCTTATTAAAATTTATTAATAATAACTTACTTTAAATTGATCTCATATAACTAAATTTTAATATTTTAAAATAAATAAACTATTATTTTAAAATTATTCTTAATAGTTAAATAATTACAATATTTAAAATTCTAATATTTAAAATTAAAATTTTTATTAGTAGAATTTGAATTTGAATTTAAACTTTTACTTCTAAAGTAACTTTTATAAATATATTTGATAATAAATACAACTGAGCTAAAAAAATTAATTATAATATTTTTAATTATTATAAATTATTTTTATTAATTTATATTATTAAATATGATCATATGCAGATAAAAGTATGTTTGAAAGAAAGGGGGGCTCTCCCGCCGGAAAATCGACATCAAATTTCAATTTTAAGGGACTCCCTTTATTTTTTTTATTATTACTGATCAATAAAAATAAAAACATCTTAATTTTAAATGGGATCACTTATTATGGACTTGTTGAAAATGATTCTGAAATTCCAGATCATTGAAGAGGAATAAAAAATGGTAGTTTTCCTATAAAGTTAGAGCGATATTTGGCTTGAAGAGGGGTGCATGGCTGTCGTCAGCTCGTGCCGTAAGGTGTTGGTGATCTCGTAGTTCCTACGGGAATGAGACGATGGGGTCAGTCCATGGATTTTCTTGATTCTTTGGGATCCTTCCTTTCTTCAAACGGAACCTACAGAGATAGAATCAGACCGGGTCAAATAGCAATGATTCGAAGCACTTCTTTTTACACATTATTTATGTTATAAAAATAAAAGCTTACAAAAAAAAAATTTATTTTTCATTCAATAGTCATTTAATATACTAACAATAACCACTAAAAAAATTCTACTAAATGATTTAATTTATTAGCTTGAATGAATCTTATTGGGCCATCTTGTCCTTACTCCTCAGACAACTGTGTTGTGTTTCTTAAACTTAGATAGGTCATTTTCAGTTTATGTTCAAATTTGTAACATTCTGAGCTATTATGAATTATTTGTATCCGAGATCTTGAGGTTCTTTGGCATGATGTTGAGTCGTTGAGGCATGTTCTTGTGGGTGTAATTGGGAAGTCTGCTGGTTCTGGTAGTTGTCAGCTTCTGGTCATGTTCTTCCTAATTTTAAAATTGATAAAAATAAAAATTATTGCTATAAAAGTAGTTTTGAGAGCATTCGACAGATACGTAATCAAAGTATAGAAAACGAAAGAGAAAACGAAACAGGCATCCAAAGGCCAAAGCCATTATTGATCATCACTAAACAACCTTAATGCTGCTCTATATGTTAGAATACACAAGAAGCCATTTCCGATACATACAACCAAAGTTACTTGAAAATGCAGAATCTTCGTTTTTACCTATAATTGACAAAATTTCTTTCCTGTGACTTAATGGACAAAGTTCTTTGCATCTCATGAATCTATATTCTTTTGTCATCATCAGAAGAAGAATTAGAATCAGAATCAGAATCAGAATCAGAATCCTTAACTTTTGGTCCAAGTGCTTCCATCAAGCCATCATCATCAGAAATCCCAGCTAATTTCCTCTTCAAAATGGCTTCGAAGATAGCTGGAATCTCACCTTCGTCCCCTTGATAGAACTTCTCTATCCTCTTCTTTATCTCTGCAACCAATTATCATCTCACAATTTAGACTTCAAACAATAAACTAAAAACGTCAATAAAAACAAAACAAAACCCTCTAAGCCAGGGTTATTATAGCCAAAATAGAACCCAGAAAAAGCCAAAAGCTTTAAGCTATCATTTCTTGATTAACATTACCTTGGTCGCTGACACCATCCACATCCTCAACAGAACCATTTGGCTTGTGGGTATGGTTAAAGTTTGGTTTACCCGACGAATCAGACTCAGATGAGTAGAATCTGAGTCTAGAACGAGCTAAAGAGACAAACAGAGGAAAATATGAGTTAGAATTAGTTATTGATTTAGGAGGAGAAAGAAGAAGATTGCGAGTGTAAAGGGAGAGATTCCTAAGAGTAGCTGTTTTCATGGCTCTGGAATTTTGGTTCGTCTTCAGGGTTTAGTTTACTTTAGGCTTGTTTTTGTTTAGGGTTTATTGCCAAAAGGCAATTGTTATAAATGACTCTGATTATACTGCTTGCCCAGTGGATGCAATTAAATGTTTAGCCCAACTCAAATATTGGCCTTAAAGTTAGGCATCTAATCTAAGCCCAATTAGCAAGGAATTGCTCATAGGCAATTAGATGCCTCCAGTTATTCTTATGTTATTCTTTGACCATTATTTATCCTCTTTTCTTAGGAAACATGAATAAAATAAAATAAAAAGGTTTTATATATATATATATATAGTTATATAGTTATATTGGTAAATATCAAAATTCTAAAATAGAATATAATTATTAGAGTTTCATCAAATGAACCCTGTATATTAAATGGTCAGTCGATTATTAGATTTATAACATATGACCTGTGACATACGAAAAGTTTCTTTTTTAATAATAGGCCCATGCAATATTTGGACGTGTTTAGTGATTAGGTAACTGAAAATACTATGTAATTTCATTTTCGCTTGCAGGTTCCAAGTTTTCTTTGCAGGCTTGGCATATGATTGAGATTGAGATTGTGTAGGCTTAAAGAAAACTTTGATGTTCTTTGCCATCTACACGTGATTAATAGTCTGCTTTGAAGTTAATTTATTTATGGTAAATGATACTTTACCTTATTTAGCTTGGTGATTTGTTTTCTCTTTCTTTTTATATGTTTCCACCAACTCCTTTACTCTCTTTTTGATAAATTTTCTTATCTATTGAAAACATTGTAGACAATAGGAGAGATAAATACTCATCAAAATTAAGGGTGTTTAACCAAAACGTTAATCCAATGAATATGAATAATTGGATAACAACTGAAAAAAGAATATATTAAATTAAAAATGTCTAAACTCAAATAAAATTGAGTTGGATTCGATTGTAAACTTAAAAAAAGTATCGTAAAAATCGATCCAATTTAATGTAAAATTAAAAGCTAGATTCCATATATAAAACATGAATTATATGAAATTGTATCATTCTAATATTACATATATACTTTTTTTTTTCATATCTTTTAGAGTTTTAGAGAACATTTTTTTCATTTATTTTGCTACTTAAAATTATTTTTTAATTTTATTCTTTTACTAAAAAATAATATTAAATTTTTATTTTCAGATTATATTTTAAAAATCAAATCCAATTAGAAATCAATTAATCTAAAATTATTATTTTTTAATTTATAATATTGAATCAGTTTAAATAAGCATAACCCAACTAACACAATTTGAGTTAATATATAACCTCTGAACCGATGAATCCAACTTATGAACACCTCTTAAAAAAAAAAATGAAAAACCTCATCAATACTTGTCAACGACAGTAAGAAGACTTTTACCGAAAATATATCCAATTTTCACAGTTAAAATATTAGTCAAAGTTCTTTTGGTGTTAAGATAACCAAAAATTTACCTCTTTGTCGGTTCAAGGTTTTCTCTTTTTCTAATAATAAAAAAGAATTGGAAATAATTACGTGTGAAATAAAGTGCAATTAACATGGATCAGAAGCCAAACATATACAAGCATGAATGATGCAAGCAAATATAGACTACTTTTTCATCAATAATATTATTTCCCTACTGGGTTTGAAATTGATGAATTATCTAATTGTATTATGGGTTGATATTAATGAGACCGAGTTGATGTTTCTACACCCACATCATTCTCTACGAAATTTGGCCCAAAATGTATATATAATAATTCAATTCAACTCAACGACTGTAGACTACAAATTTGTCTGTTGTTAAACCCACTATTGGGGACTATTAATCCCCCATTATTATTATTCTTAAGAAAGAACCCAAAAACTTCAATCACAGGAAATGATTGTCCCAATTTTGCAAAGTAATGCACTTCAAGCTTATCTTCATGACTTCATCACTATTTATATCTATCTCATTTGTTGTTTTGTAATGTATTTATAATTAAACAAGAAAATGAAAGAGTCAAGATGTTTATCTTAAAAGACAATAAGAAGGATAAAGTAATTAATCACATAAAGATAATTAAATAGCTTAAATGTGATGAAACTATTGTGAAAATTAAATCATATACAAGTTCAGAGTTATATGTGTTCATAAAGTATGAGACTGTAAGTTGTGAAAACTAGCACATCTTTCATTTGACTTTAGCTATAAATGTCCATTTCCTTGAAAGAGAATTCCATTTTTTGGCATCAATACACAAACTAGTAAGAAGGGTTTGGGCATTTCGGATACCATTAACAAAATGAATATAATTTTTTAAACAAAAACATTTGATAAAAAAAGATATTTCAATTTTTTAATGTATAGTAATAGGAATAAGGTTTAATTCAAATCTAAACTTATCATTAAAGTTTATTGCGTTTCGTTTGAATTGCTTGACAAGCTTTGAGAAAATATTATGCTTGAAGTTTCTTATAATAATAATAATAATAATAATAATAATAAATTACTTCAATAGGTCCTAAATTAAGGCTCTTCTATGAAACCAAATAAATGATCAAACATTAAATCGCAAGTTTTAAACAAAATAAAATTTATTTTTAAATTCAATTACCTCTACTACACATCAATGGAATCTTGAATTCTAAATTAGAAGAAGAAGAAAAAGAAATTGTTCTAAAAGTTTATGGGTTTATATGACTTTTCATCTTGATGATTCATTTGTTAAAGATTATAACAAAAGAAATCAAAGATTGTGACCAATTTAAGTTTTTAGATTGAATAAAGTTAACCTTTTCTTTTTCTAAGAAAAAAAATTTGTCATTTGGAATGATAGTGAGATCACAAAGTGATCTTAATTCAAGCCTTTTCTTTATAAATTGAACATCACACTCTCTTTTATATCTAAAAATTGATATGAATTGAGCTAAAAATTGTAACCTTTTCAATTAAATTGCCTTAAAAGATAAAAATAGTCTATCTTGTCTTTAGTAATATATTTGATGGCAAATTGGAGTCCTTTGGCATTATGATAAATAAATTTATTCAGAGAGCTTAAATTTTTTAAATTTAAATTTGAGTATAATTTAATTCGATTATTTGAGTTTAAAATTTTTAAATTTAATAATACAATTAGAAAGTAGTTTTTTAATACAATTTTTGCAAAATGTAAACTCATTAGTAAATTTAAGGAATTAATTTTTCACGTCAAACCTAAACGGATAATTAAGCTTTTTAAGATTTGATTCTGACAGTCTTAAATATATATGTATAATGTTATGTTTGGTTAAAATTCATAATAAATTTTATTTTATTTAAAAAACATATATATAAAAAATAAAATTAAAATAATAAAACTAAAAGTAATATTTTAATATTATAAAATGTACTGACGTATTAATGTAAAATTAATTATTAGAATTTCGTTTAATTAGAATTTATTTTATATTAATTTATTAAATTATTGAGTAGGAAGCTTGTCTTCATGTCCAGCACACACACCACCACACAACCTACAAGGAGATTTTGGCAGTCAAATACGGGATAAAGAAATTCGAATTCTTTTTTATTGGATAGCACTTCCTGGTTCGGATGGATAATTCTTCTTTTCCAAAAATCCTTGAATCCAACCAGAAAGCCTTACCAGAACCTCAATTATTACTGTTAAAATCATGGTTCAGTAGATATGATTTTGAAGTTCAGCATATAAAAGGGACGAGAAATCTAATTCCAGATTTCTTATCCAGACTTTCAAAACCACAAAATCAACCTATAGTCCTCCTCACCTCGACAGTAAATCTTCCTATAATCTTTATGGCTTCTTCATCTTTAAAAACCACTCTGCAACCTCCCTCACCACCAGATCTTTCCACCAACCTCACAACCAAACAGGTCACTGATTTTGCCAGAAATATGATGTTTCATTATTTGGCAACCTTTCAACAAACTTTCTCACTACCCATCCAACCCAACTTCTTTTTCCCAGATTACCCTTGGTATCAGAGCCTTGGTGATGGAGAAGAGAAATCCAACCACTATGTCTTCAGAAATTACTACTCACACTTCTACCCTGCAACTCTTCCCTTCTTGCAAAAAAACCATATCCAACAAAATAGACCATCTTGTAGAAATTTCTCACATACCTAAGAACGTCCAAGTTGAAAATACCCTTGTACCTATCATAAACCCATATAAAATCTTTAAAAAATAAAATTTTGTCAGAAAGACCCTAAATCAGATTATCCACAAGCAAGTTTTCTCTTTCATCAATAACTATCATACTCTCTCTTATGGCTTTCTAAATTTCTTCTTTCTCTTCTTCTCGATCCATTGGCAATAAACTAATTGTTGCACGATCTGTTTCTTCTATGATCCAAAAGGGCTAACTCGGCTATTGAGGTCCAAAAGAGCATAAAAACCTCCCATGGCGAGGTGCCTCTTTATGGTCTTAGCTTGAGGATACTCTCCTGCCTTGAGTTTACAGCATGAGGATTATAAAATGAACAGCTCTCGGCTCCCCTTGGTATCAGAGCCTGAAGAGGACTCTTCTGAAGATTCCATGGAATCTGAATATTCCGCCTCAATCCCAAAAAGACTTTATGGAGTAAGATTATCCTGTTCTGAGAGGAGAGATTCTATATCCTCTTCAAATGAGTCTGGAAGGGACATAGACATACTGACTTGTTGAATCATTTTTGCTGATTTTTCCGGATTCTAAGGACAGTTCTTAGCATAGTGTCCCTTTTTTCTGCAGATGTAGCATCTGTCAGATTTGTGACCTTGATTCCGCTTCTTCCGAAAATATCTGAACCCTTTTGAGCGCATCTTTCTTTCTCTGAACTTCTTACTCCTGCACGAGTATTTTTGGAAATGATACCCAGTCTTCTTCTTATGATTGGAACAGACGCAGGTTGAGGCCTTGCACTTGATCTTGAAATGATTTTTATTACAGGCCTTTTGAACTATTAAATCTCGTTGAGATAGCCTTCTGAATAGATCTTGTTGGTCACAGAGTCTCTTGATGGAAGAGAGAGTGAATTGCCAAATTTCTCCAAGAGTGATGGAGGTGACCGGTTTCTTTGTTGTAGTAATCATGTTGTTGACCTCTGGTTGTTCTTATGATTGGAACAGACGCAGGTTGAGGCCTTGGACTTGATCTTGAGATGACAAGGGTGTTTTCAACTTGGACGTTCTCAGGTATGTGAGAAATTTCTACAAGATGGTCTATTTTATTGGATATGGTTTTTTTCTTCTGGAAAGTGATCAAGTTCCTTTGTCAGATGGGGACCATACGTGTATTGGCCATTTTTGAATTGCATGCCAAGGAATTCTATCTCTTACAGCATGAGGATTATAGAATGAACAGCTCTCGGCTCGTGGATTTTTGTTAGAATGCTGAAAATAAGGTTCAGTTCTATGAAGGATGTTGGGATCTCAAGGGTGACATATTACGGTTAAAATCATGGTTCAGCAGATAAGACATACCAAGGGGAGTCGAGAGCTGTTCATTCTATAATCCTCATGCTGTAAACTCAAGGCAGGAGAGTATCCTAAAGCTAAGACCATAAAGAGGCACCTCGCCATGGGAGGTCTTTCTGCTCTTTTGGACCTCGATAGCCGAGTTAGCCCTTTTGGATCATAGAAGAAACAGATCGTGCAACAATTAGTTCATTGCCAATGGATCGAGAAGAAGAGAAAGAAGAAATTTAGAAAGCCATAAGAGAGAGTATGATAGTTATCGATAAAAGGGAAAACTTGCCTCCCTTTATTCTCAATCGACCTCTCCTTATATAGAGAAGTGATAATACAAAACGACAAGGAGAGACAAGGTGGGAATCTTATCTTGATTTCCCACTTACAAAAGTGAAGACTCCTAATACACTGACTAACAGCTCAAAGACTAATAATACATGGACCGACAACTTCACATGCATCTTAAGACAAAAAGTCTTAATAATGCTGCTACTATACACATGTGGAAAATAATGCACCGAAAGATGAAATTGACATCTCATCTCCTTTATTGTATTATTATGGAAGAGAAAACTTGTCTTGATATCCATCACACACAACCACTATCTTTTGAATTATTGAGTAGGAAGCTTGTCTTCATGTCCAGCACACACACTACGTATTTAGAAAATACTGTCATAGTGATCATCATCCATTGGCTGAGAATCTTGCATGATGGCATCCTTCTGTTCATTGGTCAGGCTTGGATCATCCAGTGGGGTCGGAAGTATGGGAAAGTTGAAATGTTCAATGGGGTGTTCAGACCACAAGTGTCCATTGAAAGTGCAGACTAATGGTGTAGAGACATCAGTCGTTTCTAATTCATTTTTTAGTTGGAGGGCCTGCTTCAGATCTTTTGTGATTGGTGGAGGAGCAAGATGCAAAGGTACATCAAGTGTTCTCCAATAATGGCAGATATTTTGAGTTGCATAAGTGTCTTCCGAGAACTGAAGATAAGGCCTGTGGAAGATGAAAATGGCATGGTATTCCGAAGCTCTAGGATTATTGTCTGTAAATAATCTGTTCTCATGCATAAGCTTAAGGAGTTTCCTTGTCCATTAGTACGGAGTTTTGAACCAAGTGAGGTATCTCCATGGATATGATCCCGAATTTGTCTCATTATTGAAGAAATGTAAGAGATTCATGATGGAAATTTCAATAGCATGATGACAAACTGTAGAAAGACACCATAAGAACCATAATTCACTTTCAATCTGCGGATGGGTAGGAGACATGTGATAAATCAGACACCAAGGGTAATCTGGGAAAAAGAAGTTGGGTTGGATGGGTAGTGAGAAAGTTTGGTGAAAGGTTGCCAAATAATGGAACATCATATTTCTGGTATAATCAGTGACCTGTTTGGTTGTGAGGTTGGTGGGAAGATCTGGTGGTGAGGGAGGTTGCAGAGTGGTTTTTGAAGATGAAGAAGCCATAAAGATTATAGGAAGATTTACTGTCGAGGTGAGGAGGACTATAGGTTGATTTTGTGGTTTTGAAAGTCTAGATAAGAAATCTGGAATTAGATTTCTCGTCCCTTTTATATGCTGAACTTCAAAATCATATCTGCTGAACCATGATTTTAACCGTAATAATTGAGGTTCTGGTAAGGCTTTCTGGTTGGATTCAAGGATTTTTGGAAAAGAAGAATTATCCATCCGAACCAGGAAGTGCTGTCCAATCAAAAAGAATTCAAATTTCTTTATCCCATATTTGACTACCAAAATCCCCTTGTAGGTTGTGTGGTAATGTCTTTCTGAAGAAGAAAACTGTCCAGATGCGTAACCACACAATTGTTCTTTGCCATTGAGGTTTTCAAGGAGGATGGCCCCCCATGCATAATCAGACGCATCATAGGGACTGATGAGAGATTGTTCTGGTAATTTTTCTTTAGAGGCTAAAGAAGGAGAGATTTTCTTTTGCTGGGTTCTTGAGTCTCTTGGGTAAAGATGAGAGAAAGTGCCAAAGGGCTGGTAGAGAGTTTCTTGTTGTTGTTCTGGCTGTGGGAGAAAAGGAAATGAAAAATAGTATGAGGGAGCAATAGCAGAAGATGTAGAAGTTGCTGATATAAAAGATGGGATCGTAGTAGTCTGATCTCTTCGAAGATCATGTTCAATCTAGTCAATTTGCCTTTTTAGCCTTGTAATCTCCTTTTCCTTCTGGATGAAGGCTGGAGTGATCGGCTGAGGAACTCGAAGCTCTTTGTCCAGAGCTTGATATTTGGCAGTGAGCGATGAATAGAGTTGGAGTACTTCCTGAGAGAATGTATCCAACTTGTGGTCCAGTTTATGAGCCAGATGTAGAGCCTGATCCAGTTTTCCGTCTATTTTCTTTAGATAGGAATTCTGGACAATGGAATTTGAAGTTTGCCAGTTCAGAACCTCTTCTGGTGGTGTGAGGGGTTCTATAGATCCGGAGGGAGTAATCCTTGAGGGAAGGATTTCCGATCTCTTATTCTCAGTCTTCCCTAGAGGAGGGAAATCTTCTGGCTGGAACATATAACAACTTTGGATTGCATGGGGTGGTTGTACTGCTGGTAGATAAGCCTGGATCTCCTTTCTACAAGTTGCAGAAGGACTTTTTCCAAATTCAACTCCCAATTGGGCCAAAAGTTCTTTCATTTTATCAAAAGAGATGTCAAGAATAGTCTTTCCTTCTTTTGCAAGAAGGTCTAAGGCCTCGTTGAACATTGGGAGCGGTGCTTTGCTCTGTTTTTATTTTTGGGGAATGCCCATCCAAGGACAATCTGGATTCCGGTCATCCGACCTTGGTTCCATGGCTGAGCATGGAGAGTCTGGAGTCATAACTCGTGGATTTTTATTAGAATGCTGAAAATAAGGTTCAGCAAAATCGAGATCATCTTCACAGGTGCATCCTGGTTGGCACATTCCTGGGTCAACATCCCAGATGAAGTGTCCTTTTACTTTAGCAGCATAAATCTGATGTCTAGAGGACTGGAATGAATGGATAGGGATCTTCTCCCTTGGCTTAGATACAGGCTGTATCATTGATGCCTTGAAGATAGATGGTGCAGAAGAAGATTCTCCTATTTTTGTGAAGATCGTTTTTACTGTTCCGTCCTTTTGATTGATAAAAAGGGGGTCGATGGCTTGAACAGGCTTAGCTTGGAATGCCTGACGCTTTTCATAGTTGGTTACCCATTCAGTTGGGATCAACTTTTGCAGATCTTCTTTTTCCAGCTGCCTTGGAGCTTGGACAATTGTAGGAATCTGACCAGAATTAGCCATAATGAACAAAGCATCAGAGAAGGTTTGGAAGCCTAGGATTTGGAGATTAAAGGCATGATCCTGTAATCTGTAGACTATCTGATGATGTAAGGTCGCAGAGAGAGCATCAATTACTTGATTTGCTCCCGTGATCTGGACTTGTACTTTGAGTGCAGTTGATAGGTAGGGATCGTTGAGGGATAGATTGAAATTGGGAAAGAAAGTCAAAACAACACTGCCTGTGTTAAGTGTTGTGACTATCGTGCCAATTACTGCATGTTCGTACTTAAGATATCTGGTGTCCGCGAACTGTGTAGGTAGACCCATCCTTCCATGATAGGATAAGACTAGTCTGACAGCTCCGAGATGGAGATGTGTATAGCCTTGTTTCCTCCATTGTTCTATGAAGGATGTTGGGATCTCAAGGGTGACATACTGCTCCTGTGTAGTAGTAGTAAGAGAACATTGAGAAAGGGAAGAAGATTGTACATATTCTTTAACAGAAAGGGGTTGCTTGTGGATAATCTGATTGAGGGTCTTTCTGACAAAATTTTATTTTTTAAAGATATTATATGGGTTTATGATAGGTACAAGGGTGTTTTCAACTTGGACGTTCTCAGGTATGTGAGAAATTTCTACAAGATGGTCTATTTTGTTGGATATGATTTTTTTGCAAGAAGGGGAGAGTTGCAGGGTAGAAGTGTGAGTAATAATTTCTGAAGACATAGTGGTTGGATTTCTCTTTTCCGTCACTATGGCTCTGATACCAAGAGGAGCCGAGAGCTGTTCATTTTATAATCCTCGTGCTGTAAACTCAAGGCAGGAGAGTATTCTCAAGCTAAGACCATAAAGAGATACCTCGCCATGGGAAGTCTTTATGCTCTTTTAAACCTCGATAGCCGAGTTAGCCCTTTTGGATTATTGAAAAAACAGATCGTGCATAAATTTAAAATAAGATTTCTAGATGAATTTCATAAATATTAACTAATATAAATTTATGTTTTTGAGATTTAAACGGGTCGGGTGATGGCAAACCCAGGAGCAGGCCTAATGATGAGGTGTGTCATACTGATGGAAATTTAGTACGTGGTATAATATAAAAAGAAATTACAGTATCTAAAAAGGAAAGAAATGGTAATGATTTTATATTATTATTTTACTAATAAAATAGGGATTAGGCTTTTAAAGTAAAATTAAAATAAGAGTAAAAACTTGGATTAGAATGCACAGAGCTCCAAAAATAATAAAATGGCAGCAAGAGTGAGGAAGAGAAAGATGGGAAAGGAGTTTGGGGGGGAAGAGTAGAAGTAAAGAAAGAAAAGTCAAAAGTTTTGCAAAGAACAGCTTTGTTGTACCAATAAAAGAAAAGAACTCGTAATCAGAATCTCTTCTTTTCTTGTTAATTACACGCATCTCTATAAACATATATATTAAAATATATACTCACTCTTGTCATTTTCAGCATTGCTTCATCGGAAAGCCTGAAACGAAAAACAATTTAAATAAATTCTTTTCCAACGTGGAATTAAACAGTTCATCGGAACTGAGTGAAGCTGTTAAACGGAACCGATTATGTTTATTTTTAAGGGTTTAGTTAGGGTATGGAAGATGATTCAGCTTCAGCTGATGACACTGCAGCTCTCTCACTCTCTCTCGTTGATACAGACTACAGATCTGTAGCAAATCTAATGTTTAAATCTTTTGGTTCTTCTTTTCAGTTTGGTGGGTTCCTTCTCAGTTTTTCATGAATAATGAAGAGTCCATGAGAATACCTGAATGGGGATTTGCCAACAATTAAAATGTAAAAATATCACTATTTTAAATAGAAGTATGGATAATGGATGGAGTTTAATTCAGGATTTTACTATTAAAATAAAGCTTTTAAATCACTCCAAATAATGAATCCCAATTCACCCAACCTTTTTTTCTTATTAATAATTATGCATCATGATTAAAATCTTTCTTAAATCATCTAAAGATTTTTTTATACACTTGACAGCACACACATGAAAGAAAACACAGATTTTAATTTAGTGTAAATGTTCCATTTCTGTTTATTATTACTATTACAAATTTAATTATGAATGAGAAAAATAGCACTAAATTTAACTTTTCTTAATATTGAATTTAAAGTATAAAACTATACAAACTAATAATCAAGCTTAAACCTTCTCAGAAACAAAAACAAAAACAAGAACAAATAAAATCAAGCTTAAACAAATTGTTCTTGAGCCCACATAGAAAAACATAATATTGCTTAAATTTGGTTATATTTACGTATAACCAAATAATAATTTAACGATTCTTTACTGGTGTAAACTTATTATTAATTTAGATAAACAGTTGAGAATTATTTTTTTATTTTATCGGTGTTTAAACTTCCATTCAAATTCTATAAAACTTTTTTTATTAAATTAGAAGACGATGGTAATTATTTTTTTTAAGAATATAAAATTTTGGGTTTAAAGAAAAAACTATAAAATTTCATTATATATATATATATATATATATAGAATCTCTTAAAGAAGAAATCTAAAATATGGTGTGATAACAAGTCAATCACTCACTAGCCAAGAGTCTTTGAGTGAGAAGACTCTGGTTAGTCTCGAGTCTCTCACAAATTGTACTTTCTCTCCCTTAAAGCTTCAGTCTGTGCAGCTAATTCCTTAAATGCATTTGGTGCTCTTTCCACCTGCCTGAGCAAATCTTGCATTTTCCCACCTTCTTTATGTTTTGGATGGACCATTGGTGCTCACAGAGCATAAACCTGTAATTTAGCATTCTTGACACCCTGATACTCCATCAAATTAACTGTTTTCTTATATCGCTTATGCATGGAGGGTAATTGAAAGTGTGAGAATTTATTTTAACTGGATAAAAAGTAATTCACTTTTATTGTTTTTCAGAAGTTGAAATTAATTGTATCTTGATTTGACATGTGAAATATATAAATTTAATTTGATTTTCTTTTTTAAATCTAATTAATTCTTTTCTCCTTTTCTAATGATATCTTTTGTGCAATTAAACATAAAAGGATAAATAATTTCTCTTTTTCCTTCCCTTTCAAATATCTCTTCCTCTTTTATCTTTTTTTTTTTTTAATTGCCATGCATAATGTCAAAAGCCTAAATTCTTTACCATTAGAATCCTATCTTCGTTTCATTGCACTTGCACCTTCTTGATTATTGCAAGGACCATTTTCCCTATTTTCTCTCTACAAGAAGCAAAGATATTGGTTTCTTCTCCATTATGGGAATAAAAATGATGCATCTCAATGGACCATTTGGCATGTCCTTTAGCCTAATAGAGAAAATGACCAAAAATTCCTTACCATGTAATTAGAAACTCACAACCCTATGATTATCTTTGTTTAAAAAAAGAAGTCTGCACAACATGACAATTGACGCCCTATTTTATGCTTGTTCACAAATCACAAACTTTTCTAAATAAGCTTTTCATGAGATTTAAAAGAGCCATTATGGTTAATCCATTCCACCACTAATCACTGCCTGAATTGCAAACAGCTGTGGGGGCTCAAATTGGGCAGAAGGGTAATGGAGGAGAATGATCAATGATGCTTAGAGTGTGCAGGTAGACCTAAAAGAAAAAGAAAAAAAAAAGAAAAGAAACAGACATAAAAAGGGACCCAAAGAAAGAAAGGATGCTTTAGGAAGAAGACATGCCCTGAGTCAAATTAATAGCACCTCACAATCACATGATTACAAGTCTTTTGGGTTTTCCAGAAGACCGCACACAGCCTGTTATACCAATATGTCTTTGGTTCTGATCTCAAAACTCTGAGCCCCCTTCAAATTTGTTCTTGACCTTGTGATTTCCCTGTGGGACCCTTTCAATTCTGCTCCACACTATCCCCAACCTTTCTTTCTTCTCTCTACACCCCTTATTTTTCTGCCCCTAAGTAATTTTGTTTTGGGGTTGATCATTAGATAGTGTCAGCTATAATACTGTTCTCAAAAGATAAAAAAGAAGTGACTGGTTATGAATTAGATCTGTATGTTAGGTGTAGGATGAACATTTTAAATTGGTTAAACAAGAGTATTATAATCCTTGTATTGTGTTTGGGGACAAAGATTTAGAATTTGAATTTTATTTCAAGAGGTTAATTTAATCAAAATAAAAAGTAAATATCTTTACAGTTAATGAATATTTTATATTAGCTAATACAAAATAATTTAGTTGGTATTTTAACTTGAAAGTATTTTGAAATTTCCAATCAATAAAATACTGATAAAATGGGAATATATAAAAATAACTATATTTATTATGTCATAAATGTACATAAAAAAATTTAAACAGTGAATAAATAAATTTTGTTTGAAATAATGTCTCAAATTTAAATTATTTTGGAGTATGGTAGCCTCTGATCACTAGTGGTTAGTTAATTGACTTTTGAAGGATTTATTCTATTAATTTAAATATAAGATTTAAGATTAAATTATCTTCTAACAAGAAAATGATACAGATTTACTTTCTTTTGAACAATATAAAGATTTAGTATTAAAAAGCAGAGTCTGCTTATAAATTTCAAGTTATTTTCTAAAATAAATTTGTATAATGCAAATACATCACAAACTTATAATAACTAATAAACAATAGGCTAAAATTTAATGCAAGTTGCAATTGAAAGATAAAAAAAAGGTTGAGGGACTACTTTATTATCAAGAAATGTTGAAAGACACAAATATTTTTAAGTTAAATAAAGAGAAGGTTGAATTTCAATGCTTTCACATTTGAAGATTTAGTAAGTGAAAGCATTATTGTTGGATAAGTAAGCATCAAAGTCCAGGATCAGAAGAAGAAAATGAAAGCAAAGCATTAAAAAAGAATGTATTAATTAATGGATTCCAATTTCCAGGTTCTCTCAGTGTCTCATCATCTGTTACTGTTAGCGTTATATTATATAAATATGCCATTCCAACAAGAAGACAAACCATAGCCCACCTAACTACTCTTCTTTCAAAATTTTTAGAATAAAAATTGAAACAATCCCTCTTTTGAATTCAATTAATAAATAATAAAACAAACCCATCAAAATAATATCTCTGCTTTCTCCATTAATAACTCAAAATCAAAGCTTTTTCTTTTATCCTTCTATCCTTCTCTCTCTCTCTCTCTCTTTGTATCTGAAGCTTATTAATCTCTCTGTAACATTCCATTCCATTTCTAACATCATTATTATAACTGTTCATTTCAAGTTCCATTGTTTTTGCTTCTTCTTCTCTGTGAAAATCATGTCAGTTTTCACAGAAACTAATTCTTCCACTTCAACAATAGCAGAACAAATCAAACTAAGAAGACCCAGAAACCAATTCCACCATCAACAACAAGAAATGCCCATTTCGACAACTGAAACGGAAACAGATCCAAACCCGCAAATGTCTCGCTCTTCTAAATCCACAATTTCCTCTCTTTTCCTTTCCCCATTTTCCACTGAACCCACAACCAAGAAAAAAGGCACCGCCTTCAGAGGTCTAGGATGCACGGCAGGTGCCGCCCAGCAAGTGTCGGTGCCTGCGGTCATACGGTCATCAGCTGAGTGGGAAGGGAAAAGGGTAAAGAAGAAAAAGAATCAACAGCATCAAAGGCAACAGAAAATGAAGAAAGAAAGTATACAGATTTGTAGTGAGAATATGTTGCAAATTAATGTGGGTGATCATAGTATTAGTAACACTGATAACAGTAACAATAATAATAATAGCAATGGTATTGGGAGTTTTAATTCTGGAAATTGTATGGTGATGCAAGATGTGTGGTGTGGACCTGGAATTGGGTTTTCTGCTGATGCTGTTGTTGGGTCTGTGGACTGTGTTGTGGCTGCTAGAAGGATTAATAATAACAATTATGCTTCTTCTGGTAGTAGAGGGAAGAATGATGTGGACAAAATTATTCAAAGGGAGAGAGAAAGGGAGAGGGAAAGAGAGAGGGAGGTATTTTTCTTCTTCTTCTTTTGTGCAGAGTGTTATTTGCTATTCTTTTTCTTTTTTCCTCATCTATAAATGTTCTGAATTTTTTTTTATCCATCTGAATTTGGTTTTCTATCAATGTTTATGAAAAGGATTTATCTTTATTTGATTTTAAAAGGGTATTTTTTTTCCAATGTTTTTCCTGGAGAAGTTTGGGAGGTTATTTTCAGTGCTTGATCCCGATTTAGATGGACATGCTGTGTTTCTGGTAATTTTTTTTGGCGTAAAGTTTTGGGCTTGATGGGTTAATCTTGATTGTTTGTTGAAACCTTTTTGAGATTTCTGACTCCTGGGTCTGCTTTGAATTTTTATGTCATCTAGTTTGGTCTATTTATTGGCGCCATATTTATTAGGGTGTATTCATACAATCCGATAATCTTTAGCCTATTCCGTTTCCAAACGCTTTAATTTTAGCACTTAAATTGCTATTGACTATACATTCATGTACCATTCTTACCTATAAACCCATTGTTTCATGGTGCAATGAGAAATTATTAGCATTGCATTTTCTTATGGAATCACCTCTGAAGGCAAGAGTAACCCAGTTCCCCCCCGCTTCTGTATTTGTGCTTTCTTCCATTTCTCCTCCTTCTCTCTTATTGGTGTATTGTTTTCTTCTTTTCTCTTTAAATATTATATTCTTAATAAAGTATTTGTGTTTATTTTTTTCATCTTATGCAATAGTTTTTTTTTTTTTTTTCAATTTTCTTTAATCGTTTTATGCGTGTACGTATGATGTTACATAGTTACCGACGCAAGACTTCTGCTGGGCCAAAATTGGGGACCCCATATGTTGTAGGAGAGTTAACTTATACGGAGTTTGTGATAAGCTCTTAAGAGTTTTTGAATTAGAGGAGACTTTCTTAATTGCATTTATAGATTTATAGTTTCACTTCTTGTTTATGGTTTTCTTTGGCTGTGTTGCGTTGAGTTAAGAGTTGGTTCACTTTTCTACTTTTGGTCAATAATTTTTTTGATTCTCTGCTTGGTTTGTTCATGTTTCCGTCTTTTCTCTGTGTATTTGGCTGATTTTGTTTAGTAATCTTGGCAGCGTGCTTCTTGTTTAGGGAGGCGAGCAGCAGTGAACCCAGAAACTTTTTCTTTTTTGGATTCTGACCCTGCTTTTATAACATCTCGCCCTGAACCAGAAGTTTTTGGAAGCCGGTATTATCGACATGTTCGGCATCCTTCCCCTGATGGACTTGCTGAGGTGTGTACACATAGCTCCGGATTTCTGTTGTTATGCTGCATTAGTTGGTCTGCTACTGTAGTATAAAATCTTTTGTTTTCAAGGGTCCTTGAATTTAAATTTCTTCTTGCTTGCATCTTCTCATAGTTTAAGAAAGAATGGGGAATTATGGCTTTCTTTTGTTTCTGGGTCACCCATGATTTTCTGTCTTTCTTTATCCGATGGTTTTCCTATTGTTAACTCAAAGGGTCAGAGCTGGGTTTGTTGTTCTTTTTGTCAGTTGCTTGAAGGCAAACTGACTTCTAAATTGTAGAATGGTCGACAGTACTTACATAAAATGGTATTAGATTATTGATTGCTAAGCATAGGCAACGATAATCTTGCTTTTTAACTTTTAACCCTATTCCACTTTGATTTTAATCCTGGCTCTTAAGATATAGCTAGAAGGAGGATTAAGGTTTAACGCTTCCGAGATTGTCAAAATCTATAGTTTGTTACCTTGCTTAGTCAAATGTAGGTGCGTGTTCAAGATTGAAACGTGTAAAGAGTCTTTCCTATAGGGAAAAGATAATCGTGTTGAGAGAAGAAAAGTTATCCATAGAAATTAATAAAACATACAATGGGCTCACATTTCCAAAATGACAAGTTTTACATTCATTGTATTATATGTGTCTTGGTGGTTTGGACAAACTTATCTACCTATGACTTGGACTATAGAGGGTTTGACTTCTTAAGTGGATGCCTCCATTATCCAACTTACAGTAAATATCCTGTGGGGGAACTCATGTTGGCTTCTAAACATGTGAGTGACAATTATGCTTTTTGGAACTAGTTATAAAGATACTAGGAAGCCATGGTTGTATATTTTATTTTTGATTTTTTAAATTGGTAATGATAAACTATAAATGTGGATAGATTTTTCATTTGACTCTTTCATTTGTTGCATCTTTTTTGATCCAGTGTGATTATTAGTAGGGAGCTTCCTTAGACCTCTACCTCCCTTTCCTGGTATTAGTAAGATTCAGTTCTAGATATTTCTTTACTTTTGGTGAAGCTACAGATGATGCGTGGGGACAAATATGTAAAAGATGCGGTGTGCTAATGTGATTTTTGTGCCTTATATTAATTCGCTTAATCATGGACAAATATTTTCACATTTTTTGTCAGAACTTCTGTTGCGTACAATAACATGTCTAGTTTATGGTAAAAGGCTATTTATGTTTTTCTAAAGAATTTTTTTAGGCTTTTCTGAATGAAAACTATTTCTATGGAGATATTTAAGCTGAATTATGTTTAAAAATGTCTACATGTTTGTCATTTTATAATTGGCTAGCTTGATCCGAGAGTATTTGACAGAAGTCTAGGAACATGGAGAATTTGTAGCAGATGCTACAAGTATTTGATTAAATGAGGGGATAGTGTGGTTATTTTGCAAAACATTGTTCCAGAGTACTTTCAACTGTGGACTTACTTGAGTGAAGTATTTGGGATAAGAATATAATCAGGGTTCTGCAATTAATGTTTATTGAATTTCATGAAATAATGTCTTCAATCTTCACATCTTCTTATGCATTCTAACATGGTAACAATCTGCATTAGTCTATACCTAATTGAGTTGTTCCTAAGATCTATCTTGGCATTTAAGACAAGTGACATCATTTATGGCTAATTGCAGATGATGATGCTCCAAAATAGTTTCATGATGGGAGGAAGATTCGATCGGTATAGTGACTGGAGACTTGATATTGATCACATGTCATATGAGGTCTGTTGTGTCCCTATAATTACATTTAGAATTCTTGTTTGGCATATGCTAATTGTTGAGTCCTGTCTTGGAATACAAAGGACAAATATAAGAATCAACTTTTTCTGAGTGGTCAATTCATGTATAAATGCTGAACTTTGGCACCATATAGTGAGAACCCTTTTGCCATTGCTTAGGCTGGTCAACCATTTGGAATTTGTCTGGCTTGTTATCTTTGATTCTAGTCATTTAGCATTTCTGTTTCCTGGTGCTAACAGCAACTACTGGAGCTAGGTGAAAGAATCGGTTATGTGAGTACCGGATTGAAAGAAGATGAGATTGGTCGCTGTGTCAGGAAAATTAAACCTTCAATTTATAATGACTTGTCATCACGCTTACCCATGATTCTGGATAAAAAGTGCAGTATTTGTCAGGTGAGTGAAGATGTAGTTGGTTAATCTTGTTGCTTTCAGGTTTTGTATTCCCTTTTTCTTTTTCTTTACTTTAGGGGTTTATTTCTGAAGGACACTTTCAGGTGCCATTTATTAACTTATGTATTTCCGTATTTCCTTATACAGGAGGAGTTTGAATCAGATGATGAGCTGGGTAAGCTGGACTGTGGACATGGCTTCCACATACAGTGTATAAAGCAATGGCTTACACAGAAAAATACTTGCCCAGTCTGTAAGATTGAACCAGTGGCTCGAGGCTAGGTATTTTTTTATCTATCTTCTTGGGCGCATGGGTTTCCAAGTTGCTGCTCTTGCCCGGTCTACATGATGTATAGATTTTACCATTATACATAATCATGAACTCATTCATTGGTGTGAAGCTTCAAATTTTTCTTCTTGAAATGACAGACAGGCTGCTCCCTTTTTTGGATTAATTCAGCAGGATCTCATGCTGAACCAAGTTAATAGTACTGGAATTTGATGGAAATCATTAGTTGGAAAGATGATTGAATGGAATGTGTGCTCGATTCCAATTTCTGTTTATGGTTACATCATATGCTTAAGAATATTTTATATGGATTGGTAGCTAAAGATTATATCTCTTCAGCATTAGTTGGATAATGTTTAAGTTTCAGACTTTCAGTTAAATATCCGACTCAATCTATAGCAAGCAAGCAGGTCCGGAATTGATTCTGAGGGGTCTCAGGGTTTCACTCGTGTGTCCCACTGTAGCACTTTGTACAGACATTGGGTGAACCAAAGTACCTAATTTCTTTGCATAAGAAAAAACAAAAATGATACCTATTAATGTAATTGTAAATTTGCATAAGGTCTTAGAAAATTATAATTCTGTTTTCTGGTCATTAGAAAGGTCTTTAGAGATCAAGACTCAAAAGTACATTGGGAAGGGTATATATAAGGAAAAATAACAAAAGTATCTATATTTTTTTATTTCTTATAAAAATATGGTATAACTTTTTTTTATTTTAATTGTGTGAAAATGTTAAAATTATAGTCTTTTAAAAAATACAGTATTTGTTGTTTTTTTTTGGATTTTTTCTAAAATAATTAAAAGATAATTAAAAAAAATAAAAAGACAACCGAAAAATAACTACATTATATTTTTTTAAAAAAGCTTACAATATTTTTTTGTTGATTTTAAGATAAAGTTCAATAGACCTATTATAATGGGTCTAATAAAATATTTTTGCTGAATACCTATAAAGTTACAAGGTAAAATCTCTCTGCAGTTATATTTTATAAGATGATAACTTTTTATATAGTATTAAAAAATTACGATTTTAATTTGGACTTACTATAAATAGAAATAAATTTTCTATTATAATAAATTATAAATTTTTTAAATTTCGTCTTAAAAAATTATTTTTCCATATATTGTAATATTTTTATATATAATTTTAAAAAATATATGTTATACTATATTTTGTTATAATATTATATTATGTCATTAAATTTATTTATATAATAATGATAAGATATTTATGTTTTTTACCTCTAAATTCTATCATTTCACCAATAAAATTAAATATTAAATATAAAAAAATTTAGCATTCAAATTTTCACTAACTTGTAACTTCTTCGTCATCATAGATTTTATTTAATTTTAAACGTATGACTATAAAAATAGAAAGATTTTACTGTACACTATTAACATTTCGGAACATTGACAGATAGCTAGCGAGTTTGGAGCTCTGTAACTGTTATATCATTTATAGAGTATGATACTTCCCTTCCAGGTGTGCTGGTATCTCTTGAAGTCGCTCTAAAAACAAAAGCAGACTGTTTTGGAGAAGGAAGAGATGTGTCACTCTTCAACATTAGAACAACTTCTAACATAGTTGGTCTATCCATTGCATCTTCTTGAACACATAACAGCCCCACTTGAATGCATCTCATGGCTTCCTGAGGATCTAAAGACTCTATTAACAATGCATCAACCATCTGCAATGCTTTGCCTTCCTTCCATAATTCCCATATCTGAAATAATTGTATGATTATTAATACCAAGAGTGATTACACTATCAAGATGGTACAAAAAGTTTTGATCACTTACATGTCCTATCAAGCTCAGGGAAGAATCCTCTTGACTAAAATCATTGTTCTTTCTGCCACTTATTACCTCTAATAGAATAACCCCAAAACTAAAAACGTCAGATTTTACTGAGAATTTTCCAAATATTGCATACTCCGGTGACATATATCCGCTGCACAAAAAACAAATGGTCTCGTTCATATTTTATTAGATATTCAGACCAAGTTTTGTTAGAATTCTGCAATTTTATTGTTACTAATGTACTTACTATGTTCCCACAATTCTATTTGTCTCGCCTTGAACTTGATCATTTTGAAATACCGTAGCCGTACCAAAATCTGAAATTTTTGGATTTAACACAACATCCAATAGTATGTTGCTGCTCTTCAAATCTCTATGGATAATTGTTAACCTCGAGTCTTGATGAAGATATAAAATCCCACGAGCAATTCCAATTATAATATCAAAGCGTTTTCTCCAATCCAATTGTGATTTTCTTGTTTGATCTAATACATGACAAACACAATTCCGAAACTCTATGTAAATATTATCTTCTGCAGATAGAGATAGAAAACAAGACAGTGGATAGGCAAATGGACTTACTAAAAAGAAATGAATCCAAACTTCCGTTGGGCATGTATTCGTATATCAGTATTTGTTCTTTTCTCTGAACGCAGCAACCTATAAGTTTGACAAGGTTCCTGTGCTGAAGCTTGGCGATCAACATGACTTCATTTTTGAATTCTTCAATTCCCTGCCTTGAATTTTTAGACATTCTTTTTACTGCAACCTCTTGTCCATTAGCTAACTGACCCTGAAATCATGTTGTAAGAATAAACTTGGTACTCTAAACAAGAGTTTAAGGCCAATCTTTAGTTTAGAAAAACATACAGATTATATCAATTTAGAGATTTTACCTTATAAACAGTCCCAAAGCCACCTTGCCCAATCTTGTTTGATGGAGAGAAATTATCAGTAGCTGCACGTATGGTGTTGAAATTGAAAATGACCAAGTCCGGATGACTCTCACTTCCTCCTTCAAGCTGGTATTTTGACCCACTTAAAGAATCAAATAGCCTTCTGTTCTTCTTGTTCTTCACTTTCCTTGTGCTTTAACAAAACAAAATTGAACAAAAACCATTAATATTGAGCACAGATGAAACATTCAATTTTGCTGCCAAAGGAGGTTACAGAAGGAGAACGATAACATAAATTTGTTTCTTACCCTTTCTTTCTCCTCATCCTAAGCCAAAAATAGATCAGTATGATAACGAGGACAAACCATGCTGAAACAGCAGAGAGTATTAGGACTGACAGCACTCTCTTTTTGTCAAATAAACTGCTTGATTTTCTCACACTCCCAGCTGTACGAGTAGGAAAGATATAAAGCATTACTCCTAAAGAAAGAAAAACTGAACAGAAATATTAGAAAGAATTACACTACCTAGTTCTAGTGCATCAACACGTACAAATACATCATTGCCAGTGCCACCTAAATAATTTCTGGTATCATTTAATTCACCGTACCATGTTAAACAACCACTTCCATTCTCAGAAATATATATGCTTGCATATGCAGAGCAGGAACAGTTGCTCTTACATATTCGTTCACACTCCATAAGACTTGTGCTTATGTCAACCAAAACTGCAGCTTTGGTATCAGGGATTTTAACATTTTCCACTCTCATAAATCCTTCTCCATGTTGGCAAACCGACAAAGAATTCAGTCGCTTCCTGACACATCCGCTTGATCCATCTCTTAAATTCCAGTCCTTGGGTGACTTGGGTTCATACCCAGGTAAACAATTGCATTCAAATCGATTAAGAATGTTGTAATCACATTTGCTATTAGCACCGCACACTCCATATTTTTCACAACTATCCTTAGGAGTTGACCAGAACACCTTCCATTGGTTATGTTCTTGATGCCACATTAGAAACATGAGAAATCCTGAATGATCAAGAACTATTCTTGTTAAAACAGAAGCATCATGAACGAAAAAAGTATAATATATCTCATCATCATTTTTAACAAAACTATGCTGCAAATAGCTGTCGTATTTTTTCCATGGCCAGGGATCAGATCGCCAATAATAATGCTTTTTGCCCTTGTATATATAGAATTGTGGCGAGCCACTTGCATGGAGCTTAAACGAATAGTCTCCATTTCTTGGATCTTCTGCTGATTTCCATGATCTGAGGAACCAATTTACACCTGATATCCGACTCAGTCCCAGTTTCATTCCTTGTATTACAGTATTTGTCGGTTGATCAAAGCTTTGCCACAATATTTTCCTACCAAGAACCAAAACTAAATTTCCTGTATCTAAGAGCTCAGCAGCCAAAGTACCCGTTGCTTTTACAGAAACATTGGTGGACCAAACTGGATTAATATTCTTGTCAGTAAAGAGAACAAGGTTTCCTTGTTGATTAATGGAGAGAACTCCTGAGGAGGATCTGCTGATGGGATTGTTCCTGTTGGCTACCCATACTACGGTTTGCACTGGTATTTTGTAAAACCAAATTCCAAGATATCGATAGTTTGATTTGTTGGGGCTGAAAAATCCTAGTGCAAAATTGTTTTCTTTGGAGACAAGGAGGTCACCTTCTCTCAAAGTTTGGTTTATGGTTATGGCGTCTTTGCAGGAACAAACTGTTATGAGTTGGAGAGTTAGAAGAACTGCAAACTTAAGTCTAGCTTCCATGGCTGCAAAAAGTGGCCTTAAGAAAAACTTGCTTGGACCACGTATTTGCTCGTTCAGTATATAGGTCCTTGCTTTGAATTTTTTATTTTTTATTTTCTCGCATATCCTTTTTTAGGCGTGAGTGATATATATATATTTAAATTATTATATTTTATTATATATTGTACAGATACAAATTTTGAAATAATTTAAATTCAAGTAACTCATTTTAACTCTATTATTAATATATCTAAGCCAATATATCAAACAACATAAAAAAAATTTATTAAATTCTTCTAATGTTATAAAACTTAGTGCTAGCAATGGATTATTTAAAAAAATATATATTTAATAGTTGTATGAGATTTAACGATTAGATTTATTTAAAAATTAGTGGTCCATTAAACTTATAAAATATATAATAACACAAAATCTCCTATTAAAAAAAATATAACATAATTAAATATTTTTATTAGATATTATATTACATATCAATTAATAAAGTATTTTAATATTATAACTTTTACAATAATATAGTTTACGAACCTATCACACATCATAGTTATATATATATAAATATATAAATATTTTATTTTTTAGTATTAGATAATTAATGTATATTAAATCTTATTTAAAGTTATATAATATCTAATAATTAATTTATTGTAAAAATCAGAACATATACTAAATATAAACTTTCTACTGTTTAAATTTATAGTTACATATGTACTATGCATTTTTTTTATGCTATGCTCAATTAAAATTTATTAAGTAATTTATTTCATTTGAAATAAATACATAGAAAAAAATAATAAAAGTGAATGTAATATTTTAGTGTTATATAATACACCGATAAATTAATTCGAAATTATTTATAAATTTTATATTTTTCAATTTAGTTATAATTAATTTTAAATAAATTTAAATTAATTTCATTTATTCAATGCATATATATTTTAAATTGATAAATAAATTTTATAAATTTTGAGAAAAAATCAATAATAAAAATGTTAAAAGTTATTTCGGGTCAAAGTTAGGTGAATGGTGGGTATCTATGAAATTAGAAAATCTGAAGTGAATGACAGAGTTTAGAGATGAGTCAATTTATTTATTCAAAAGTGGTATGCGCTGTAGTCAAATTGTTGAATTCCCAGGATTTACAGTTTTACTGTTAACCACCTGATGGCTTTTCATTTTTCCTTTTCTTTTTGTCCTTCGATGCAAAATATATGTTTTCCCAGTCTTATTATTTAATTTCTTAATTATTCATTTTAATTTGCTTTTGTATATTTTTTTTAAGAATAAAATCTAATTTGATGGCTGATTTTAATCTTTTTTGAAAACTTTGACTACCAATCCCTCTTTTGGAAAGAGAATTCCTCTCTCCGTTACACCCATAATGAAGTATATGCCCATTCTACCCCTAAGCTACAAGCTAGCGCGCAATGGCTGAAAGGCCGTTGTTGCTTGCTGCTTTTAAGCCAAGCAGCTAACTTCGAAACAACTTCCATATTAGAGGACATTGATCCACTCCTTTTTGCACTCTGAGGATACGTTTACATGAAGGCATTTAATACTTTTGATTCACTTTACTCAGTCACAATCTGAGGATACATTTATATAAAGGCATTTAATACTTTTGATTCACTTTAATAAATAGTTTTTATTATCACTGTGAAATCACCATTCCTGTTGAAGCACCTTTAGCTCCATCACTCTTATCAGCCTTATTACTATTATTTATAGCTGCCTGTTTTATCATCATTGTCAAAAATAAAATAAAAAAAAAGTAAAGACATTAACAAATATTAAAATTTGTTGTTTTTATTATTTATTATTTAAAATATCACCGTTATTTTTTAATTTAAATAACTTAAATGTTTAATAAAATTAATTAATTATTTTTATCTTTTATTATATTTATTTTTTAGAGAGTGTATAATCTTATGCTCATTTATCTAAAAATAACTAGTTTAAACTAAATATGTAAAAATTTAGATTAAAAATATAAATCTGAAAAAAAAAACTAAATTGAACATGAACGATAGGATTAGTAGCTAAATTAAACTTTATTCCTTTTATTTTGATCAAGGAGCCATTAAGAAAATAAATAAAAATATTAAAATCTTATAGAACATAAAATCTTATAAAATATAGAATTTATTTTAATTTAAATAAAAATAAAAAAAATTGATAGAATAAAATAAAATATTAAAAATTTAATAAAATAAAACTAAAAGATTTAAGTGTCGACAATAGATTTTGTTTTTATTTTTATCAATGACAATAGGTTAAAAGAGATCATTACTTAGTATTATATGACAGACAAATGTGTTAGTGATTTAGTCTTGTAAATATTTGTTATTCAATTTTTATTTAAGCAACTATTTCGTTGAATAAACATGATTTTCTTAAATACTGCCTTTCTTTGAAAGCGCTTTTAAATAATATTTATCCTTTTAAATTATATTAATTTATAAAAAAACTGACTGAAATTAATTTTGACCAAGATGAAATTCGGACCATTTGGTGCTACCTTTCGTAACTGCAGATGGCTTGCCCATAATGTCACACTTAGGTTTGTCAACCGACCTAAACTTTAATAAATTTGAACTTAATTTATTATTACTTTGCATGAATTCAAACCGAGCTCGAGCTTGAGTTCGAACCAATTTAAATTTATTTCAAATTTGACTCATTAAATTTTATTTAAATTTTATTTATTAAATTTTATTTATTTAATAATATAATTATTTCATTATATTGAATCAATTAATTTTAAATATTTAATATTTCTACAGAAATTAATTATACTGTATAATAAGAATAAAAATATTTTTACCCGTTAATTTATATATAATTAATAAATATTTATCTATATATGTAAAATAAGATAATTAAAATAACAAATATTTTGCATTATTTATGAGCTTAAATACAAGTTCATTAATAAGTTAGCTCACGAATAAATTCATAAGTTCGTAAACAAACCAGCTCGTGAACTGATGAGCTAAGTATTAATAAGTTTGAATTTGATTTATTAATACTAACGGGTCTCTATATTGGCAAATTTCATTCTAAATTTGTATTTTCTTATAATTGGTTCACATTAACTATTTTTATATAAGGAATTAATACTTTTACCTTCTAAGATGGCAAAATCCATTATTAAATTTCTAAATTTTTCTGTTTTATTTAATTTAATTTTTGAAGTTTTAATTTATTTTATTGAGATATTGTATTTTTATTTATAATTTTATTAAGAACTTTTTATACATAATTTATGAGACTTTTATTTGATTTATTGAGCTCTTGTATTTCTATTTTTACTTTGATTAAGGACCATTACATCCTCAACACAAGCATAATTAGAAGTACAAGAGTTCAATAAAATAAAATAAAAATTAAAAGACTCAATAAAATAAAATTGAAGTTTAAAAGCCTATTTTTTCTTCTAAAATTTAGCATATCATACTAGCTTTATCCTAACATTTCTAACGTAAATTACAATTTTATTTTATTTTATTTTTAACATACTGCTGCCTTCTTCGAATAATTTGCCTTGTTGGTGCACAACTTTAGATCATATATCCAAATGGTGCTATTATTTTGATTTTATTTTTTGATACCAAAACTTCTATTTTATGTACAACCAATTTATGCTAAAGTGGCAATCAAAGATAGAATATTTCTCATTCATTCTCTACATACGCATGCCATTCAACTGCCACGTCACTTTAATTTATTTACCTTTTGCCTAGTCATAGTTACCAGCTTGTAAAACATCCTAACTGAAAGGAAGAAATGAAGGACATAAAAGGACAGAGAAATTGCAATAATTTTGTGTATTTTTAGTCGACAAAGGTCCTTTTAATGTTGTAGAGCTCACATTGTGAGTTTTATAATAAATTAACGAGAGCTATCAAAGAAATTATTATGTTTGAATTCGATTTTGGAAAAGTTTGAGTCTCAAACCATTTTTTTAATTCGAGATGAAAATTGTCAGAAAGCTGAATTTGAAGGTACGAAAACAAATGAGGAATTTGCAGGCAAGAGAAGCATATCAGACTCATACAAATTTGGTTCTTTTAGTGTTGCTAAATTGTTAGTCTTCAAGATTTATTATGGTAAGGTTGAATTTGGAAGATTGTGTTGAAGAATGAAAACTAAAAAAGAAGAGTTCACAGGCTACCAGAAAAGGGAGTCTTAGAGACTGTACAAGCAGAAAGCTTGTACATGCTTTTCCTCATAGACTCTTAGGAAAGGGAGCAACTTTTCCTGTTTTGGAGGAAAGGTCACTTCTACCTTATCTGAAGAAGAAAGGGATGTTGACATAGGCCTTAGGACAACCGTTAGAATAGAGCTTAGGCAACCGTTGAACATTATGTATATATGAACAACAATAAGTTACTTGTAATCTAAGAATCATATACAGAAAGCAATACATCATTAATCACTATATTTTCACATGGTATCAGAGCAGGTCATAAGCCTGTGATCATCATCTACCTTCAAAGATCTTTTAAACAAACCAAGCATGTCTCAAAATGAACAGAAACTAACCAACATCATGCTAAAAGGCAATCAAAATTATCTTAAATGGTCAAAATCTGTGTATATTGGCCTCAGCGGCAAAAGAAAGCTAGGTTTCATCACATGAACAAAACAAAAACCTAAACCAGAAAGGCCAGAAGTCCCGACAGAATAAGAAGCAGAAAGAATAGAAGAGTGGCAAACGACAGACCATATGGTCATGTCGCTACTCACCAGCACAATGGAGTCCCAAATTTCCAGGCTCTGCATGCTTTTGGAATCATCAAAGGCGATTTGGAAAAAATGAAAGGATTGTATGGCCATCACTAAAATTTCACACACGTTTTCAATCTCAAGCAAGAATTATTGCAAATCACACAAGGTACCAAAAATAGCTCAGAATATACAACAGAACTTCTAACCAGATGGGAAGAACTATAAAACTATCTCCCTCCAACAACTGACACAGAAGAAATACAGAAGAGGGCAGAACAAGACCTAGTCTACACTTACCTGGGAGGATTGGGCTTAAGCTACGAAAGCTTGAGGTCTCAAATCCTCTTGTCAATGGAGCTCCCAAAAATCGACACTGTAATAGCTAATATTTAGCAAGAAGAAACTTGGAGAACCCTAATGAACTCTTCTCTCTCTATTTTGATGCGGCAGAAAATCAAGCGTGCACTACTCGACGCCTCAACATCCATGGAGCAACCCGACCAAGAGGAGGACCAAACAGCGCCGAACTATGCGCCCACTATAAAAAATAGGGTCATCATCGCGATCAGTGTTGGCATCTGCACCCTCAGTTGCGGTCGATTCGGGGGTGGGAGAAGGGGAACCGTGCTTGAGGGACGAAGAGGGGAAATGAAGTTTGGTTTCAGCGGGGCTAGCAGGAGAGAAGAAAACCCTAAAGAAAAGGGTGAAAAGATTGGGTCGATATATGCTGAGGGTTATATGACAGCCCGACCCGACTTCCTGACCCAACCGGACTGTCTGACCTGACCCGGATTCGATCCGACTCCGACCCATTTTCAAATCAGATCCGACCCAGTAGCAACATAAACCCAACTAACCTAATTATTGTCTCAGATTCAAGCCCTGGTTCAGCAACAATCTAGTGGGTGAGGTTTGGTACCAAATTCTTTAAATTCATTCCAAAAAATTACAAATGCCTACCATGATGCTTGGATTATTGATTCAGGCACCATTGATCACATGAGATGGAATCCAAAAAAATTGCACAATTTAGCTCCCATTGCAGATTCCCAACATGTGACAGTAGCTAATAGGACCAAAGCCAAAATTCATGGTTGCGGCACCACTTCATTATTTAACAAAAATATTAAGAATATCTTGTTATTACCTGAATTTAATTCAAATCTCTTATCTATTGGAAAAATAACTTGTGATTTAAATTGTAATGTTATACTCTCACATTCTTCAGTCATATTTCAAGATCGAATTACCGGAAAGATGATTGGTGAGGGACAATTAAAAAATGGGTTAATACTACTTCAAAAATTCCCCCAAACAGTGTCTTTGTCAACAAATATGATCGATCAAGGCATGTTGATGCATCGGGGTTTGGGCATTCCCTCCGATAAAGTTTTAAACCAAATATTTTATTATAATTTAAATTCCAATCATTGTGAAGTCTGCAAATTTTCTAAACACACTCGCTTGCCATTTCCTTTATCATTTAGTGTCTCTGAAAAAATATTTGAATTTATACAATCTGATGTTTGGGGACCTACCCCCGTTGAATCTTATAATCACTTCCAATATTTTGTTACTTTTATTGATGACTATTCTCGCACCACCTAGGTTTACTTATTAAAAGGAAAAAATGAGGTATTCTCTTGCTTTGAAGAATTTTTTTCACTTTATCCAAAACCAGTAGGCTGGCAAAATCAAAATTTTCGCTTTGACAATGGCACTGAGTACATAAACCATAAATTTTCAGAACTTTTTAAAAGAGAAGGAATTATGCGTCAAACTACATGCATTAATACTCCTGAACAAAATGGGGTCTATGAATGCAAAAACATGCATCTTTTCAATGTTGCCAGAACTCTTCTTTTTCAAAATAATATCCCTACTATCTATTGGTCGGATGCCCTCCTAACCGCCACATACCTCATTAATAGGTTACCCAACATCACATTAAAAAACCTCAGTCCATTAGAGATCCTTAAAGGCCGGAAAATCGAATTAGGGCACATAGGTTCACATCAAACGTCACCACAAGTTTGATAAAAACTCCGTTAAAACCCTCTTTTTAGGATTCTCCTCCAAAAAAAAGGGTTATAAATGTTACAATCCTACCACTCATAAAACTATATATCTAGGGATATATAGACACTCATGTGTCACACACTCTATTATTTCTGCATAACTCTGATTTTTTTTAGCAGTTAAGAACATGTTGTTCACTCAGAGGGGGAGCCAAACCCAAGCTTAAGGACAATTTCTTCAGGGAGAGAAGCTGAAATAATCAAAGAAGAACCTCAAGCAGAAGAAATCGCCTTGAGGAGATCTATTCGACAAACTCAGCCTCCTATAAAATTAAGGGACTATGTGTCCCATAAGATATCATATCCAATCCAACACTTTATCTCTTATGATACCATTTCAAACCAATACCGAACCTATCTAAGTAATATCATAACACACATTGAACCTATATCCTTCTACGAAGCCAACACCAACTCAAAATAGTGTAAGGCCATGAAAGAAGAACTTTAAGCCCTAGAGAAAAACGATACCTGGAATATTATCCCGCTACCACCAAACAAAAACTCGCAGGATGCAAATGGGTATATAAAATAAATGACAACTGTGCTGCAATAGTTGAAAGATACATGGCTAGACTAGTAGCCAGATGATTCACTCAAACCTATGGAGTTGATTATCAAGAAATCTTTACCCCTGTTGCAAAAATGAACACCGTCCGAATCCAACTATCAGTAGCTACCAACCTAGGGTGGAATCTACTTCAAATGGACGTCAAAAATACTTTTTTGTAAGACAATTTGGAAGAAGAAGTCTACATACTCTTCTCCCTGGCCATGAATCCGCATCAAACTCTTCTCTGGTATGTAAGCTGAAAAAGGCAATCTATGGATTGAAGTAATCTCCAAGAGCATTTAAATATTAACTTCAGTAAATGTGCCTCAGATTCTTCCATGTTTGTTAAACACATTCAACACACACACTATTATTATCCCTGTGTATGTTGATAACATCATAATAATAGGGAATGACGATCAAGAAATAAAGAAAGTCAAACAAAGCCTAAAAAGGGAATTTGACATCAAAGGTTTTTGACAACTATCACACTTCCTTAGAAAATAAATGGCAAAATCAAAAAAAGGACTGTTCCTATCCCAAAGAAAGTATGTCATTGACCTACTAAAGGAGATTGTAAAACTAGGAGCTAAACCAGCAACACCCTAATGGAAACCAATGTTAGACTCAGCTTAGAAGATGGTGAACCATTAATATAGGACAATATCAGTGCTTAGTAGGTAAATTAATCTACCTACCTGTTACCAGGCCTGATATTGTATATGCAGTGAGTATGGTAAGCCAGTTCATGCACGCTCCTCGTACCAGTCATTTGGAAGCCATTGATAGGATACTGAGTTATCTCAAGGGCGCTGTCACGACCCGACCTGTAGGCCCGTGACCAGCACTAGGGAATGAATAGGGGTAAGGCCACTGAATCCCGTAGTAAGCCTGACACTCACTAACTTAACTAAATCTTATCTAATATTACTAATATCACAATTTATCTTAACCATTAAATTCTACATATTTAATTCGGTCTGCCAGTAGAATTAGGCAAGACCCGAAACTACATAAAATTACAGCTGATAAGTCTATTATTTCTACTGCGGAGAATCTAAGATTTTACAAGTCAAACATACCAAATCAATTACATCACCCGATGATGAAAGAGTTGGGTTGTTAGATAAGAGCCGGGGGAAGACTAACAATCACAGATCTAAAAACAGTAAAATTGAGACTGTCAGTCTCGAGAGTGAGTTAAAATCATATATCTAAAAATATTTACAACATTTCCATAACACCTTTATTTAATTTGAAATAAATAATAAGTCATACAAAAATAAACGTGTCATGCCATGCTTAAATAAAAATAACTTTCACACACTACGGAACGGAGTACTTCAGTAAAATCCTAATCTCAACACTAACATCTCGACTCTCTCATTCTAATAGAATTGGCGCCCAGAGAGCGAAGCTTGACTAGGGTCTTTAATCCAGTTCAGTCACTTAATTAGCACTAACTCTCTTAGCCTTTCGACTCTTTTACTCCAATAAGACTGGTGCCCTGAGAGCGAAGCTCGACCCGAGTCCTTCAATCCAGTCTGGTCACTTAAGTTTCCAAATAAGTCGGCGCCCAGAGAGCAATGCTTGACCAATGACCTTTACTCCGACAAACATACTCTGCTAAGCCCAGAGAGCAATGCTCAACCAGGGCAAGTCCTAAATTTACCTTTTTAAATTTACCAGTTTACCCTTTTGCTATCAGTCCCGGATTCATACCGGTGCACTTATCAAATAGCATGCTCTACAGCCGTCCCATCCCAAGTCAACACGAAACAATAAAATCATAATGCAGAGAATGAAACTTATATATATAGCGATTAAAATAACTTATTAAAATATTAATTCATGTAATCAGAATTATCTAGTAAAATCTCAGTATAACACATGTAAACAGACATATGACTTTAACTCACAGCTTTGATGACCTCCTAGCTCTGCTCCGATGCCTCGGGTGGAGCGAGCCAAATTCATGGATTATCTAATCAAGGAAAAAAATATTCAATAACGTTGAAACATTTGACAATTAACCCTAGCTCTAGATTCCTAGGACTGACTGTCTAGAAATTTTGACTCGGGTAAATTCTACCGAAAAATCGGTAGAACCTCCCCTAAAATACGAACATTTACTCCTTGTAAAACGGGTCCAGGACCTGCCAGAAAACACTTCAAATATTCAATAATTTATTTTAACGGGGGTCGGGTCCCCAAGACTTTACTATTTTTTCCGACTCCGCCACATATCACAATTCACGACTAAAGGCAAACAGTCCGACAAACAATTATTTTAATTAACAATATTTCTAATGCTCAACACAATTCAATAACATGTAATCTACCAAAGACTTCTAAAATCAATGGACCAGAGAAATTATCGAGACGCTTGATCGCTCGGTCGACTCGCCTCCAGCCGTCGGAGTCTGATTCGACGATCCGAACACACTAACAGACTCGAAACAACGCGCTGATAACGATCTCCACTTCTGATCTTCCGATCCTACTCTCGATCATCTGGAGAGATTTACGGACGATTTCAACCGTTGATTTTTAAACTAAGTCTGATCGCCATGAAACCAGTGCCATTGGAAAGCTTGAGCTGAGGAGAGTCCGGATATGCCCTCCGATCATCTAGTCCTCACTAGAGCTCGCTGGAAAAGCCAAAAAATGTGGCTGCCAACACCTCGCCGAAACTCCCTCCTCCAGCCACCAAAGCCGATGCTGCCACTCCCAAAAGGAAGCCCTCAACTCACCGGTCAAAACAAGACCAACCTCGCCGCCATTAGTCATCGGGAACACCTGGAACGGCAATGACAACCGCTGCCCCCCTTTTCTTTTTTTTTTTTTTTGCTTTAGCTCATCGGCACTAGCTCTTCCGACAACCCGACTTTGCCGGCCACTGACGCCCTCTTCTTCCTCCTCTCTCTCTCTCCAGCGACCCCGACGCCCTCTTCTTCCTTTCTTTCTCTTCTTTCTTTTCTTTCTCTCCTTATCGGCAATTAGTTCCTAGACTTTTCTTCCTTACCACTTAGTCCCTCAACTTTTTTAATTACAACAATTTCGTCCTGTAAAATTTTCGATTAACCCTCCAACTTTTTTTTAGCTTTTCAATTAAGCCCCTAACTATTTAATTTGGGCCAAATTAGAATTATTGAAAAAAGAGAATTACTTATTTACCCTTGCTTTTAAACCCTTGCCAACATATTTAATTATAAAAATACCAAACATACAAATTTTCATTAAAACTCTATATTAGTAAAATTATACTTTTAAATCCTTATTCCAAAATAAATTTTCAATTTAGTCCTAACACACAATTGATTTAGTTAATCAATTTGCTCAATATTTTCCAATTAAAATTTAACACCATTAGCTAATTAAAATGCCCTTTTCCCCAATAATTCTTTTACAAAATATCCTTTATAAATTCTTCCATAACTCTCAAATATAGAATTTAATTTATATATATATTCATTTGGGAAAAAATTTGAATAACAAAAAATATAATTTATTTATCAAAGAATTTACTTAATTAATTTCTAAAAATCAAACTAATTGGATATAGAAATAACTTCTTTATTTGTCTAGCATTAAAATTTCCATTTAAATTATTCCAATTTAAACCAAATAAAAATAAAGTAAAATTAATTTAAATAAAAACTCATTTATCAATTATTATTAATATTATCATATTATTAAAAGAAAATTATGGGTATTATAGGCACCCCAGGTCAAGGAATTTAGATGAAGAAAAACAACTCTAACACTATAGTTAGTTTCTCTGATGCAGATTGGGCAGAGAGCTGTGACAAAAAATCAAATATAGGATTTTGCACCTTTTTAGGAGGAAACTTGGTAACATGGAAAAGCAGGAAACAAAGTGTAGTTGCAAGATCAAGTGCAAAAGCTGAATATCGAGCCATGACATCTATGGCCGGTGAACTCATTTGGATCAAACAAGTTCTCCAAGACATGAAAATCGAATGTAACGGATCTATGAAAATATACTGTGACCACCAAGCTGCTCGTCACATCACATCAAACCCAGTGTTCCACGAATGAACCAAACACATCAAAATCGATTGTCACTTCATTAGAGAAAAAGTATAAAATGGAGAAATTAAAACACCATAAGTCAGAAGTCAAGAGCAGCTAGCAGACATATTCACAAACAAGACAAATCATTAAACCATTCTCAGCAAGATGAGTTTTGTAAATCTATACGAACCCAACTTGAGGGGGAATGTTGAAGAATGAAAACCAAAAAAGAAAAGTTCACAGGCTACCAAGAAAGGGAGTCTCAGAGACTGTACAAGCAGAAATCTTGTACAGGCTTTTCCTCATAGATTCCCAGTAAAGGGAGCAACCTTTCCTGCTTTGAAGGAAAGATCACTTTTATCTTACCTGAAAAAAAAGGGACGTTGACATAGGCCTTAGAACAACCGTTAGAATAGAGCTTAGGCAACCGTTAAACATTATGTATATATGAACAACAATAAATTACTTGTAATCTTAGAATCATATACAGAAAGCAATACATAATTGATTGTAATCTCTTTTGCAACAGTTTTTTCCATAACAGGAGTTCATACTCTTTAGTATTTATGAACTAATAGATTAAGGTATCTTATAATGAAAGAGATAATATGTAATTCAATGAAAACAAGTGTTATATATTTGACTTTACTAGTGTAATGATTATATAGTTTTTATATCTATTTCTTTTGTCCTTGGTTTCTTGTGAACCATACACAGTTGTAATATGCAATGTAAAATGTCATTGTTTATAAAATAAATAAATAAAACTGTTAATAATTGGACATAAGACTCTATGATTAACAGCTCAAAATACATCAACAATCCTGTAAAGGCTAAACACAATCTAGTGCCAAAAACAAATATGCAAAAAGGACCAAAGAATCTTTGGTTCCAAAAGAACCAACAAAGACAACTTTGTGACTCATAATTTCTCTGAGATTCTAATGTGCTTTAATCTATGTAACTGCATTATCCATTTCTAAAGAACTGTTGGTCGAAAAATTTATTTTTTTAATGATTTTATATTTTAATTATTATAACTAGTTGCAAAACCCATTCTTAAAACAGTATTTGAAATATTCTCTAGTCAACTAGTATTAATTATTAGCTATGAAGAATTTTGAAATGAATTCCTGAAAAAGTAATGATATTAACACTGGAAGTCCTACAACATGCAAACCCTGTTAATGAATTCTTTCCCTTTTCCTTTAGATGCATTCAAGATCTTCCCTGTCTCTACTATAAAATAAGTAATAATTACTGAATTCCTTAGTTCAAACTCAGAACCATGCATGTTTGGTACGCTTTGAAAATGGAATGACTACGCCAAAGGAATATTTGCAGTCTATTAAGATTTTAGGTACATTGTCGGACAGCTAGCGAGTTTGGAGCTCTGTAACTGTTATATCATTTATAGAGTATGATACTTCCCTTCCAGGTGTGCTGGTATCTCTTGAAGTCGCTCTAAAAACAAAAGCAGACTGTTTTGGAGAAGGAAGAGATGTGTCACTCTTCAACATTAGAACAACTTCTAACATAGTTGGTCTATCCATTGCATCTTCTTGAACACATAACAGCCCCACTTGAATGCATCTCATGGCTTCCTGAGGATCTAAAGACTCTATTAACAATGCATCAACCATCTGCAATGCTTTGCCTTCCTTCCATAATTCCCATATCTGAAATAATTGTATGATTATTAATACCAAGAGTGATTACACTATCAAGATGGTACAAAAAGTTTTGATCACTTACATGTCCTATCAAGCTCAGGGAAGAATCCTCTTGACTAAAATCATTGTTCTTTCTGCCACTTATTATCTCTAATAGAATGACCCCAAAACTAAAAACGTCAGATTTTACTGAGAATTTTCCAAATATTGCATACTCTGGTGACATATATCCGCTGCACAAAAAGCAAATGATCTCATTCATATTTTATTAGATATTAAGACCAAGTTTTGTTAGTAATTCTGCAATTTTATTGTTACTAATGTACTTACTATGTTCCCACAATTCTATTTGTCTTGCCTTGAACTTCATCATTTTGAAATACGGTAGCCATACCAAAATCTGAAATTTTTGGATTTAACACAACATCCAATAGTATGTTGCTACTCTTCAAATCTCTATGGATAATTTTTAACCTTGAATCTTGATGAAGATATAAAATCCCACGAGCAATTCCAATTATAATATCAAAGCGTTTTCTCCAATCCAATTGTGACTTTCTTGTTTGATCTAATACATGACAAACACAATTCCAAGACTCTATGTAAATATTATCTTCTGCAGATAGAGATAGAAAACAAAACAGTGGATAGGCAAATGGACTTACTGAAAAGAAATGAGTCCAAACTTCCGTTGCGCATGTATTCGTATATCAGTATTTGTTCTTTTCTCTGAATGCAGCAACCTATAAGTTTGACAAGGTTCCTGTGTTGGAGCTTGGCGATCAACATGGCTTCATTTTTGAATTCTTCAATTCCCTGCCTTGAATTTTTAGACATTCTTTTTACTGCAACCTCTTGTCCATTAGCTAACTGACCCTGAAATCATGTTGTAAGAATAAACTTGGTACTCTAAACAAGAATTTAAGGCCAATCTTTAGTTTAGAAAAACAAACAGATTATATCAATTTAGAGACTTTACCTTATAAACAGTCCCAAAGCCACCTTGCCCAATCTTGTTAGATGGAGAGAAATTATCAGTAGCTGCACGTATGGTGTTGAGATTGAAAATGACCAAGTCCGGATGACTCCCACTTCCTCCTTCAAGCTGGTATTTTGACCCACTTAAAGAATCAAATAGCCTTTTGTTCTTCTTGTTCTTCACTTTCCTTGTGCTTTTAACAAAACAAAATTGAACAAAAACCATTAATATTGAGCACAGAGGAAACAGTCAATTTTCCTCCCAAAGGAGGTTACAGAAGGAGAACGATGACATAAATTTGTTTCTTACCCTTTCTTTCTCCTCATCCTAAGCCAAAAATAGATCAGTATGATAACGAGGACAAACCATGCTGAAACAGCAGAGAGTATTAGGATTGACAGCATTCCCTTTTTGTCCAATAAACTGCTTGATCTTCTCAAACTCCCAGCTGTACGTGTAGGAAAGAAATACAGCATTACTCCTAAAGAAAGAAAAACTGAACAGAAATATTAGAAAGAATTACACTACCTAGTTCTAGTGCATCAACACGTACATATAGATGCTCTCCAATGCCACCTAAAAAATTCCGGGTATCAATTAAATCTCCATACCATATTAAACAACCACTTCCATTCTCAGAACGATCTATGCTTGCATATGCAGAGCAGGAACAGTTGCTCTTACATATTCTTTCACAGTCCATAAGACTTGTGCTCATGTCAACCCAAACTGCAGCTGAGGTATCAGGAAATTTAACACTTTCCACTTTTATAAATCCCTCTCCATGCCCACAAACCGACGAAGAATTTAGTCGCTTCCTGACACATCCGCCTGATCCATCCCATAAATTCCAATCCTTTGGCGACTTAGGTTCATACCCAGGTAAACAATTGCATTCAAATTGATTAACAATGTTATAATCACACTTGCTATTAGCACCACACAGTCCATATAAATCACACCTGTCCTTAGGAGCTGACCATAACTCCTTCCATTGGTTCTGTTCTTGATGCCACGTTAGCCACTTGAGAGATCCTGAATGATCAAGAACTAATCTTGTTATAATAGAAGCATCATGAACATAAACAGTAAAATTTATCTCATCTTCGTTCCTGACAAAACTATTTTGTAAATAGCTAGGGTATGTTTTCCATGGCCAGGGACTGGTTCGCCAATAAGAATGTTCTGTGCCGTTGTATATATAAAGTTGAGGCGAGCCACTTGGGTTGAGCTTAAACGAATAGTCTCCATTTCTTGGATCGTCTGCTGATTTCCATGATCTGAGGAACCAGTTTATACCTGATATTCGATTCACCCCCAGTTTCATCCCTTGTATAAAAGTATTTGTTGGATGATCAAAGCTTTGCCACAATATTCTCCTACCAAGAACCAAAACTAAATTTCCTGTATCTAAGAGCTGAGCAGCCAAAGTATCTGCTGCTGTTACAGAAACATTTGTTGACCAAACTGGATCAGTATTATTGTCAGTAAGAAGAACAAGGTTTCCTCGTTGATTAATGGAGAGAAGCCCTGAGGAGAATTTGCTGATGGCACTGTTCCTGTTGGCCACCCATACTACAGTTTGCACTGGTACTTTATAAAACCAAATTCCAAGATATGTTCTATTGTTTGATTTGTTGGGGCTGAAAAATCCTAGTGCAAAATTGTTTTCTTTGGAGACAAGGAGGTCACCTTCTCTCAAAGTTTGGTTTATGGTTATGGCGTCTTTGCATGAACAAACTGTTATGAGTTGGAGAGATAGCAGAACTGCAAAGTGTAGTCTAGCTTCCATGGCTGCAAAAAGTGGCCCTTCAGAAAAACTTGTTTGGTTTGTCGCAGATGGGTCCTTCCCTTTGATTTCTTTTAATCGACAGTCTTATATGTGCTCTGTATTCTTATTCTTCTTGTGAAAGTAGAAGATTTCAAGCCAATCACACAGTTAACACAGGGATGAGCTGATTGGAGTCAGATATATTGTTAAATTCAAAGCATGCATGTGGAGTTATGACGGGTAAGAAATTGATTGGTGGGATAATATAAAATAATATAAACACTGTCAATATTTAATTCTACTTTATTTGTGAAAAGTTGTTCATTTTTTGCTAATTATGGTGGGTGAGAGATTTGATTTGCTATTGGACTTGTAGACAAATTTATGCAGTCTCCTGTCCAGCCGTCTCTTGCCAAATGTATTTTAGTAATTCTAAGAACTTGGCTGTTCTTTCTGAAAACTTGCTGCCTATTCTACTCTATTCTATCAGTCAAGCTTGGCAACTCCTATCTCTTAAATTTGGAAATAAGGCATTAATGGCAGTGTGATGTTACAGATCGTCCGGTTGTCCCTGCGCTACTGCTTAAATATAAATTGGAAATATGCATTTTTATTGAGCCATGGCATAATCTTTTTGACCCAGAAAATGAGTTTATTGTCTCTAATAAAAGTTGAAAATAAAATGTAGAAAAGAAGTAGTTGATCGAGAACAATACTAATGTCAAGAACAAGAACTATTGAAGGAGAAGCAATCAAGCGTGTCGCTGAATTATCACATACTTTACAAAATCAAGCTCCAGAACAAATGCAGTTTCTCAAAGGTGAATTCTAAAAGTGATATTGATTTAATTTTTATTTTAATATTTTTATGTACTTATTTAATAAAACTTAGATCAAATTTTTACGTAAAAAGAATGTATTTTCTTTGAGAAATTTACGGAAAAAAGTTTTAGTATATAAATTATATAAGATTTTACATAAAAATAATATATTAAATTTTATTTTACATAAATTTGATATAAATTATAATTTTTTATTGAATAGTATACAAAAGGTATTAAATAAAATTAGGTCATTGTAAACTAAAGTGCCTAAGCTTCACCTCTTTTAAATTATAAATTTTTATTGAATAGTAAAAAAAAAGATATAAGAAGAGACAAATTTTAAATTCCCATGATAAAAAGAGTAAACTATCAATAAAAAATAATAAAAGAAAGTATTATCAATAAAATAAAATTAAAAGTATCATATATATATTTTTTGATTTATTGTCTTCAATTTCTTTAAAAAATTGTATTGAGTTAATTGAAATTAATTATAAATATATATATATAGTGTGATATAGTAATTCTTATAAAATTAGAAATATATATAAAATTATTATTAAGAATTAAGAATAAGATATTATCAAGTTATTATTAATATTAATATGATATATATATTTATTTTATATTTTTACTTAAATGACGTTAGTTTGATTAAAGTATAACATACAAAAATGGATGATTAGAAATTAAATTTAAGCATAATCGAATGTAAATTGCAAACACTCAATCTATTTTATATAATTTGAATACCAAATGTGTTTATTTTATCTTAGACTTAATAAATTTTTTATTTTTTATTGTATGAATAATAACGGATTCAATCATTAATTTTTATATAAATAACACTGGTATAATAAACTAAAAATCTTGAATAGATTAATTAGGAATTACTTAAAAAGCTAAAAGATCTTTCCCATACTATATGATTTCTTTATGGCTTAATAAACCAGATGTTTCTTTTATTTATTTATTTATTAATTAAGGACTGATTTTTATAAAAAAACACTTATAATTTAATTTTAACTAGTCGTTTACAGTACGTTTGCATATTATTATTATTATTTCGACTATAATTAAATTTATAGATACAATTTAATAAAATTTTTAATATTTAATATTAATTTATAATAATTTAAAAAGTAATAGTAAACTTACTATCTTTTAATGCCTCTCTTAATGTTTTTAAACTTTAAAATTTTATTAATGTAATAGTATTTATTTTAAAAATATTTATTAATTTATTCTAGTATTATAGAAATTGATATTACTATAATTAATATTACTAATTTTTAGAATTAAAATTTTTTATATAATCAAGAATTAATTTATTATTAATTATAATATTAAAAATATAATTAAAAATATTAATATTTAAAATTAAAATTATTATTTAACTTAAAATATAATTTATTGATTAATATAATATTAATATATAACTAATATGTTATCTTTTGAAATATAATTAATATTATATAATTAAAAATTATTAATTAATTAAATATAATATTAAAATATAATTAATATAATGTTTTAAAATTAAAATTATTATTTAATTAAAAATATAATTTATCTATTAGTAAATTAATAAAAATTTATAAAATTATATAATGATGTATAAAAAATAAATATATATATATATTAAAATAAAAAATTTATATATTAAAAATTAAACATAAATATTAAAAAAATTTAAATCTGATAAATTAATATATGTACCGATTCACGAGAAATATGCCTTTTAAAATTGTTCAGCAGATCTCAACAACAAAATAGTGAGAACGAAGCGATAAATCTTGAATGCATGGAAGATGAACGAAGATCGCTATTATAAGCGAAGAAACACTCTGCTTGCTTGCACTGAAAACGACTTTATAGGCCGACCGACGTATCTGAAAATCAAAGTTCCCAAACGGCCCGGCCGGCCGGCCAAACACTCCAAAGCAAAGCCTTTAACAACAGTCCAAAACATAACATTAGTCGACAGGAACATGGAGTAATACAAACACGTGCAAACAATACGAGAAAGAAACAAAAGGAAACCGAACGAAAAAACTATTAACATGTTGACATAAAATAATGCCATCCGTACGCTCCCCAGATCGAGCACTGAGGACAACATCAATCAGCAATGGCAGTTCCCTATGTTTCTTTCTTTGACAACCCAATCAAGTTCTCTCAAAGACCCGTAAAATCCAATCACTCAACATCCCCATAAACCTCGAATTAGACAGATGCATTCGATTGGGTCGTTCCATTTTTCTCTCCTGGCCCACCCGAATTCTCTGTTAAAGTCTCCACCTTTGCAATATGCAAGACGACCCATTTGCAAGCTGATTGGAACGAACGCAATGGCGGCAACAAGACCTAGTACAGCAGCGGCAGCAGCAACTACTTTTGGGTTTAGGGACTTGATGGAAACTTTGACAGTTGATGTAGAGAGAGCAGAGAATAGGCCACTAAATGTGCCTTTGATTGCACCTTTTACAATAGCTTCTTCAAGGCTTGATAAAGTAGAGAATGTGGCTATTAGGATTGAATTGAGTAATGGATGTGCGGGTTGGGGAGAAACACCAATATTGCCATTTGTGACTGCTGAGGATCAGCCTACTGCTATGGTGAAGGCTAGGGAGGCTTGTGAATTGCTGAAAAGTAGTCCACCTATGACTTTAGGATCACTTTTGGAGAAGATTGGGGCGATTCTTCCTGGGCATCAGTTTGCTTCTGTAAGTATAATTTGAGGTTCTTTGGTTGCTTTTTAAGTTGGTTGTGGTTTCCATTGTCAATTGCTTTGGTCTTTTGCTAGTTTGGTGATCGCTTGTTTTTGGAATTCTTGGATTTTGAAGTGAAGTATTTGGTTTGTTGATAGTTGGATAAGCATTTTGTTTTGCTTGAGAAGAGATGAAACTCCTTGTCATAGAATCCTAAATGTAAGAAACAGGAGATTTTGAATTTAGAACTCCGTATTTGTGTGTCTTTCCCTGCAGATTGAATAGATTTACTTATGAGTACGGTGAGAAGAAGACAATTGGTGAAACTGAAATTTAAATAAAATTTGGGAGTTTTGACCAAAGGTTGGCTAAGTTTGATATTATGGTCAGGGTGACTTATTGGAACTTTCCTTAGTCAACTAATTTGCTAAGATAGCAGAGGCACGCATTCTGCTGATCTACTGTATCCTTTTTTCTATTGAAGAACAATATTTATATGTAAACAAGGATATTATTTCCTGAAATAAGGATTGTAAAACACATAAGGATCTTCTTTGCTCCAAGTCCACATTATATGAAACTTGGATCACAACATATAAGCTCAAACAGTTGAGATTTGGGGCATCAAAAAACCCCTTGATGGGAGTTGGGTTTGGAAGCACCTCCTATTATTAAGAGGAGAGGTCAAGGATTTCATTAGATATCAATTTCAAAATGGTAAATCATTTTCCTTTTGGTTTGACCTGTGCCCGGATAATAAATATGGTGTTGAGCTATTTCCTAATGTGAATCTCAGAAATCTATAAGTGAAAAGAAAGAGCTTTGGTTAGTAATTTCTGCAGAATGCGAGAAGGAGATTGTCAGACCCCGTGGATGAAAACACTATGAATGCTTGGGAATTCATAAAGCAAAACGTACTCAGTGAATGTTGTGCATGATAAAATCACATGGAAGTTGGGTCATCTGGTAAGTTTAGAATTTTCAAGCCTGGAAAGCTATGAGAGATGTAGGTGCCTTGGTACAAAACTGTACGGGGGCAATCTCAGATTCCAAGACATAGCTTTGTTATTTGGCTCGGTATGCCGTGAGAAATAAATTGAACACTGAAGATAGGCTGAGGAAAGAGTTATAGATACTAATTGCTGTTGTCTTTGCAAGCTGAAGAATTTGTTAAGCATATATTCTTTGATTTAGGTTCTCCAAAGAAATTTGGAGAAAATTTTAATTGCTTGTCATATTAGGCAAGTTGCTATGTATTGACAGAGGAAATTTTTTGGTTTAGCAAAAAAATCCAATGGTAAGACTCTGAACAAAATTAGAAGATGTGCTCTTGTGGCTGCAATCTTCTGCATTTGGCAAGAAAGGGACCTGGTTACTTTCCAGCAGAAGCAACCTAATTATAAAAGAGTTATGTGCAATGTCCAAAATGTTGTTTTGTCTAGATTGTTGCATGTAAATAGGGACAGGGATAGATTAATCTTGAGTTCTGGGGTTATATTTTGATTGTCTAAGTCTGGCAGTCTGTATTTGTTGATTGTTTTGATTATTAAAATATATTTTAGTGGTTATGTAAATATTCATATTGTCCGATTTTATTAGATGTTAAAAAGAGTGCCTAATGCGGGAAAAGCCTTTCTGTGAGCAAATTTTCAATTTTCTTCAAATGAGTCTAACTATTAGCTATTGTCCACTATGAGGGGGAGATGAATGTGTAGAAGAAAGAGTATATTGATAAAGATATTTCTTTCCAAAATCAAAAGAGCGATTGGCTTGAAAATAAAGGATTTCTAATTATATATATATGTGTGTGTGCGCGCGCACGTAGATGAGTGTGTACTGATATGCAGTTTGACTTATAAGTGAAACTTGTATGCAAATTGCATATAATGATGCTCTGTTGGAGATGTTTCATCATTGCTTTTTGTTCATTTGTATTATCACTTATGTATATAACAGAAATTTTATAATTCCTAGCACTAATTAAACTGTTTTTGCACTTAAAGGTTAGGGCCGGAGTTGAGATGGCGTTGATTGATGCAGTGGCTAATAGCATTGGTATACCACTATGGAGACTATTTGGTGGAGTATCAGATAGCATAACTACTGATATAACAGTTCAGTAACTTCAGTAGTAATTCTGCAATTGAAAGATTTTCCTTTTGTGGTTCATTATTCTTGTGAACCACATGGTGTGATTGGTGGCTTTGGCATTAATTGCTTCAAAAACAAGCAAATTTGATGACTTTAGAAGAATAAATAAGAGCTTCATCTTTGAAAAGTAGGCTTATACATGTTTTATGTGCAGATTCCGATTGTATCACCAACTGAAGCTGCTGAATTAGCTTCAAAGTATCGCAAACAAGGATTTAAAACTTTGAAGCTCAAGGTGGGAAAGAATCTCAAGGCAGATATTGAAGTTCTTCAGGCCATACGTGCAGTCTATCCTGATTGTCTTTTTATTTTGGATGCTAATGAAGGATACAAGCCCAAGGAAGCTATTGAAGTTCTTGAAAAGCTGCATGGTAAACGATGTACTGTCTATTGTTTAATGATGTTCCTTTTTCATGATAGTTTTAGCAATACCCTGTGTTCAGAGAGAGTAATTCATATGTTGCACGTTATCTGGTCTTTCTTTTTTGTTTTAAGAACACATAAGTTGCATTTCAGGATGCTGTGACCTACTGCAGGTTTGCTGGGAAAAGCAGCACTGAGCTGTAGAAATGCTGGTTTTCTTTCAATCCACACTTAGGATATGGTCAATGACAGGTTCTTCCTGTCATGGAACATATAAAGCTGCTTTGTGCTTGCATTTCAAGCAAGCATGTAATTGTGATTAAACACGCACGATTTTCATCCTTATTAATTTAGTGATTAACTGGACATAGAAAACAAATTCTTCACCTCTGCATGATCCTTTTCTCTATCTGACTCTTTCTTTTCTTCTTCCCATAATTGTAATTTGACCAATTAAAATTTGGTAAAGTATTAAAGCTTTAACCTGTGAAATTAAAGGAATACTACTCTCTTCTCCCAGAAATGCAGGTTACTCCTATTCTCTTTGAACAGCCAGTTCATAGAGATGATTGGGAAGGCCTTGGTCATGTCACTAGTATTGCAAAAGGCAAATATGGGGTGTCGGTTGCAGCTGATGAGAGCTGTCGGGGCTTGATTGATGTGAAGAAAATAGTAGAAGGTAATCTTGCAGATGTCATTAACATCAAGCTCGCCAAAGTTGGGGTTGTTGAGGCACTTGAGATTATTGAGTTGGCTAGGGCATCAAGATTGGATTTAATGATTGGTGGTATGGTTGAGACTAGGCTGGCCATGGGCTTTGCAGGACACCTTGCTGCTGGCCTTGGGTGTTTCAAGTAAGTGCAGTAAACTTCTAATTGTTCCCTGAAGTAAATGGCATTTGAACATTACTTGCTGATTTATTTTATTACGAGTTAGCATTTTTATTGCTATTAGTTATTTAAATCTATGTTTTGTTGTTAGCTTCAAGTGTAAAATACTCTCCTTTTGTATTATTCGAGTTACAAAATTCACTGCAGGTTTGTTGACCTGGATACTCCCCTGTTGCTGGCAGAAGATCCTGTTCATGGGGGTTATGAAGGTATTGAACCTTGTTCTTCAATCATGTAACTAAGATGTGATGTTTAAACTTCTGTGTTTAAAGAAGGTTGATATCCTACATTTAGTGCCAGTTTGACATTGCTCTGCGGCACCCTGCTTTAAAAATTTTATTTACTGTTTCTGCTTCTTTGAACCTGCTTTTCTACAACCTACTTTTGGAGAAAGCATGGTTTACTCTGCTTCTTCCAAAAGTCGGATTCCAATATCAGCTACAGGAAAAAAAGATAAAAAAATCAAAAGCAGGTGGAAATAAGCGTCAAACAGACATTCCACCCAAAACTTTAAGAAGTTAGGTGAGGCCCAAAGAATAGTTTTGTATCACTAACAACAAGCAATGCCAAACTCGTTCTTAATGGTGTTATTTTTGAAAAAGTATGGTGCTTCTCTTTTTTCTTTTGCTAGTATCGGGTGCTGTTTACAAATTTACAAATGCTAGAGGACATGCTGGTTTTCTTCATTGGGACAATATTATCTGGTGAGTCTTACTATATAATTTGCTTCTTCAATTCACTGGCACAAGACTAACATGATTTATCTGATGTTCAGAATAGTTTAAAACCTTGTGATGTCTGGATTCCATCATAAGCAAATACCATATGATCTTCACTTCTATTCTGCATTTTCTCACGTTAGTTTATCTTCAGCTATTAAGCATAAGCATATTCATGCTTATTCCTAGCCTCATGCTAATTGTGCAGAATTCCTAATGGGTGACTGTATCACATTTCTTTACTTCTTTGGCATTAGGATTGCTTTCTCTTGAGGTGTTGTTGACATCTAGTTTTTCTAATCGACGGGGTTGTTGATCATTTTGAAAATTTTGTGGGATTTACTATGAAAGCTTGTGCAAGCGTGGCAGGAGATATAATTTCTAAACGTACTCATTTGTTTAGGAAAATGTGCGTGATTAATGACAATTTCTTAGAATTAAGACTCACTATTGTGTTCAAAGACAATCTGAAGTCTAAACAGTAATTAGTTTTGAGAATACTCTTCACAAGCCGAGTATACCAATGCTAAACTATGCTAAAGATCACACACAATTGAACAAATGTGGGGAATTTATCATTCCATTGAAGTGTGACGTATTGACCTCAATTGCAGCACAAATTTTAAGAGTATCAAATGGAGACAACCATCCTGTGACATTGGAGAAGCAATGGGCTCTTAGGCATTTTACCAATTCTGTCCTTTATTTAAACACATTAGATACTGGGTAACATTCTGGTAATTGCGAGCTTCAATAGTTGCTCTACTCCATAGGAGAGTTTACCATCTTTTTTCATCGGAGTTTTTGCTGGCTACTTTCATAGAAGAGTTTGCTAGCTGACTCCACGGGTGAGCTATTTACTGATTCGTTAACAACCCTAAAGCTGATTGATGTTTGCTTAAGAAAGTCCTGTTGTGACTTCAAACAGAACACTAGCCTCTCTAAGAGAGTGGCACGAGATTTAATCTCACCCAGTTCAAAATAAGTGGCAACTATAAACTACTATATTTTCTGATAATTCTCAGATGGATTTGAGTTCGAAAAAGATGTGCATAATTCATGTCATTTTAAATTATACCCCCGTGATAATTATCATGACTCTTTAACTGTTTCGTGTTTCAAAAGCAGAAACAGTTCTTATAAGCTTTATAGAGTTAGAAGTGCCTAAATAATAAGATCTTCGTGATCCTCGATTGAAGGGTGACCATCTGTAGTGGTTCAGAATCTTAGTTGATAGGGAAACTTGGGAGAATCTTGCACTTAAATGGAAATCCTCAAAAAGAGTATTTAAGCATAGCTGCAATTAGTAATTAAATGAAAGAAAGGGAGAATTTAGAAGAGATTATTTCAATGTTAATGCCTCATTGCATTTTAGTTCTTCTAGTCACTTTTTTCCAGGATGCTTCCAAATTTTCTTTGGGCTTGTAAAACACCCAGCTATTTCGGAAATGGGAACTGTCAGGATTACTTTCTCTAAAGCGGACCTTATGCACAAAAGCAATGGAGTGAGAAACTCAAAACCAGATATTATTACCAAACATGTTACACTGTTGAACTTTCTTTCTAAAACTTGTGTCAAAACAGTGAATAAGCGATTAATGTCATAACATTTACTCTCTTCATCCACGCTAATCAAGTAATCCTGCTAAATTATTGACAGATCAATCTGACATTTCCGTTGCTTGCCATGCTTATGAAGTTCTGAGTTGTCTAAGCGGTTATCAGACTTGGTGCTTGTGAAACAATACCTGTTGGTGATAAGATTGGCCGGCCGTCAATTTTTCAAAAGGCTTGCTAACAAAATGAAGAAATCGGCAGAAGGGGTCTTTTCAAGCGCAAGAATTTGCTGGCAAGATGAGTAAACTAGTTAGCCTAGCAATTCTCTTTTAGCATATTTCTTTGTCCCCTGGGTGCAGGGGGTTGCCTGGATGTTTAAACTCTGTAATTATTTGCCACTTTGGTTTTTCAGGGCGGCAAAATAAATCCGAACGGTGCATTTCTTTATGCTATTTGTATCCAACTCATTTTCTTAATAATTCTTTTCCAGGTTTAGCTCCCATCTAAGGTGTTAATCTTGAGTGACAGCACTTCTAAAGCACTGTTCGTTTTTGAACATCTTAATGGCTGGAAAGTTGAGAATCTTTTATCCCCTTTTTTTATGCATGAAAAGAGTCTGCTTTTGACATAGACAATGTTTTCGGATGGAAACAAGAGCCAAAGAAAAGGCAGAAATGGAGAGCTCAAGTAAATCGATGAGATAACAGAAGTTACAAAAGTAGTAGAAAATTATGAGGTTAAGTAAATAATCTTCCACTACCGAGTCAAAAAGGGTAACTAATTTTGTTTCCTTATCATCTTTCTTTTTCCCATCTTCATATCGAAATTGTGACAAGCAATGCATGAGAAATGATTACCAAAGCTTTTTAGATCCAGTTGAATCTTTTCATAGTTAGTTTGTGTATACTTAGTTTTTTTCAAAAGAATTTGACGAGGTTCATGTCCTGTATCAGTATCACGGTCTAAATTAGTCTCATTTTACCTCTAAGCTGTGTCTTGCATCACGTTCTAAAGTAGTCTCATTTTACCACTGAGCTGAAATATCAAATTGTTAAAAATGTTTCATGAGGTAAATAAATCAAGACTTCAACACCAATATAACTTAAGGCAAGTTTTCAAAATCATCTGCAAAGTGATTGGGCCAACTCAATGATTGAATTGAAAAATGTTAAACCTTAGATAAGGCATTGAAGGAACTTTAGCCAAGACAAAAGGGAAAAATGATAGTGCGTGATAAAGAACAGTGCAATCTCTTGAATTTTAAAGCAACTTAATCATTGCAGGCCCTGTATCCTTATTTGGTAGAAATTTTGACCAGAATTGTAAATTTTGGAAAATAGACATTCTGAATGGGCAAGCATGAAGATTAAAAGGTGAAATTTTCATGATTTTTGAGGACCCACATAATGATTTCAACCACTCTAACCTTAGACTCAAAGTGGACTGCATAATCCTTAGTAGGACCTATTAACAGGATTCATTAGCACCTTTTAATTACTGTTTAAGCATGGATAATTAACTAGTGCCATGCTCCAGTGTGGAAATGAATGTCTTTTAGCATGCTTATGTAAAATCATTGCAAAGATAATAATGGGTCCTTGTTGGTTTACACATTAACATTTTTTTTCTTTATATTTTAATGTTTTTATATTGTAATTACATGTTTTTCTTTTTGGCAATTATGATTGGAAGACCCATTATTTTTATTTAAGAGAACTATGATCCCATGATTGAATAAAAGGTAAAATATGAGGTGGGAGTTGAGTATTGAAATTGTATGCCATGTTTGAAAGTGAAAATTAAGGGAGAACTAATGGAGTGGGAAATTTTAGTTTTTTTATATAACTTTTATTTTCAAAGGGAAAAATTGATTAAAATTGAGAAATATAATGAAATTAATATTTTCTTTTATTTTTGTTGAAGGAATAGGAAAAGAAGCTGGTCTCAGAGGCTGCACAAGCTAGGTTGCTTGTGCAGACCTATCATCACAGACCTCTGGGTAAAAAGGAGCAACCTTTCCTGCACAGCAGGAAAGGTCACTTCAACCATTACCCCTAGCGGGGAAAGAGTCATAGGCAGCAACTGCTACAAAATCCTTGTCAATACAACATCTCTGTATATATACCAACATATTCATGTAAAGGAACTCAGAATTCTTAGTTTTCAATATATCACAATCTTCATTGTTCTTTTCACATGGTATCAGAGCCTGGTTTTCACCAGTAACCATCATCTACCATTTTTTTTTTTTCAAAAACAAAAATCCCGGCCATGTCTCAAAATGAAAAATTAACCAATATCACCCTCAAAGGCAACTCCAACTATTTCGAATGGTCCAAAACTGTGTATATTGCCCTCAGTGGCAGAAAAAGATTGGGATTCATTACGGGAACAAAACAACAGCTAAAACCAGAAAGGCCGGAAGCCCCAACCGAGGAAGAAATTGACAGAATAGAGAAATAACAGACATCTGACCATTTGGTCATGTCTTGGCTCACAAATACTATGGAGCCCCAAATATCCCGTTTCTGCATCCTGATGGAATCATCAAAAATAATTTGGGAAAAAATGCAAAGCCTTTACGGCCAACAACACAACTTTGATCACATTTTCAGACTCAAACAAGAGTTAGCTCAAATCACGCAGGGTACCAAAAATTCATCACAATATGCAACCGAAATTTTCACTCGATGGGAAGAGTTGCAGAACTACATTCCACCTTCAATCGACCCACAAGAAATTCAAAAAAGGAACGAACAAGATTTGGTATATACTTACCTTGGAGGACTAGATCCAAGCTATGAAAGCTTGAGATCGCAGATTCTCCTCACAATCGAGCTTCCCCGAATCGACGAAGTCATCGCCAGTGTTCAGCGCGAAGAAACGCGGAGGAACACCATGAGCAGCTCCTCCCCCCCGCAACACACGGACAACCACGCCTACAAGCGCGGCGCCGTCCAGCGTGAGGGCTGGGCTGTGACCACTGCCAACGGCAGGGTCACACCCGTGAGGCGTGCTGGCACATCCACCCGCACTTGCGGCCTTCGCGGGCGTGGGACGACGATGCTGTGCGAAGAGGGGGACGAGGAGAAAGGAGAGGGGGCGGCGGCAGGAGAGAGGAGAATTGGAAAAGAGAAAGAATGGGGGAAAGGGATATAGGGTTAGGGATATATGCCGGGTCGGGTATCTTTAATCAAACCCGACCCGACCCGACAAGCCCGGCCTTGCGGGCTTCAGCCCAACAATCTACGCCCACTCCCGACCAACCGGCCCAACCCGACCCAGCCAACTCGGCCCAGTCTCCTAACTCGGCCCATCACCTCTCGTGCCCAAATGGCGGCATATTGGCCAACCTGTGCCTTGGTCCAAGAACCAGGTTCGGTTCAAACCCATCCGATGGGTCAGGTTCGGTCCAACCACTATTAAATTTATCTCATAAATGCCATAATACTTGGATTATTGACTCTGGAGCCACTGATCACATGACTTGGGATCCCACCCAATTACAAAAAATTCACTCTATCAGTGATTCTCATCATGTGACAGTTGCTAATGGCAACAAAGTCAAAATTCAAGGATATGGCACTACAAATTTACTTCAGTCAAATATACATGATATTTTATTATTGCCCAATTTTAAATCTAATCTATTATCTGTAGGCAAAATTACTCGCGATTTAAATTGTAATGTTATTTTCTCACCATCTTCGGTCATGTTTCAGGATCGAATTTCCGGGAAGACGATTGGTGAAGGACAATTACATAATGGTCTTTATTATCTGCATAACCCTCCCAAGGCCTGTTTTGTGTCCGCCAATTCGTCCCAAGATATGCTTATGCACCAAAGACTTGGGCATCCTTCTGATATTATTTTAAATAAATTATTTTGTTCCAAATTAAATTCTAGCCATTGTGATGTGTGTAAATTTTCAAAACATACGCGGCTCCCTTTTTCCTTGTCATCTACTGTGTCTGAAAACGCTTTTGATTTAATTCATTCTGATGTTTGGGGACCCGCTCCTGTTACTGCCTATAATCATTTTCGCTATTTTATCATATTTATTGACGATTACTCTCGCACCACCTGGATATTAAAAGGAAAAAATGAAGTTTTTTCTCGTTTTAAAGATTTCTTTCATTTCATCAAAAATCAATATGATGCACAATTAAAAAAATTTCGCTCCGATAATGGTACGGAGTACGTAAATCACAATTTTTCCACTTTCTTTAAACATCATGGTATCATACATCAAACCACTTGTGTTAATACCCTCGAGCAAAATGGAGTGTCTGAACGCAAAAATCGACATCTTCTCAATGTCGCTTGCACTCTTCTTTTTCAGCATCATGCTCCTTCTATTTTTTGGTCGGATGCCCTGTTAACTGCAGCCTACCTCATAAATCGCCTCCCTACTGTCACCTTAAATAATCTCAGCCCTCTAGAAGTTCTAAAAAAATCAAAAAATAGATCTAGGTCACCTCCGAGTTTTTGGATGTGTTTATTATGTTCATATCAAACGCTCACACAAACTCGACAAAAGCTCAGTCAAGACCATCTTTTTAGGCTATTCCTCCACCCAAAAAGGGTACAAATGCTATGATCCTTTAAACCATAAAACTTATGTTTCTCGTGATGTCACCTTTGTGGAAACCGAACCTACTACTCACCCTCCACCAATGTTCCCTTCCCCTCTCCTCCTTGTCAATCTTTATTTCCGCTTAACTCTGACTTCTCTCTTAACAGCTTTGAACAAGGCTATCAGCCTCAGGGGGAGTCTCCGACTGTCTCAAGGCCGCTTCCTTCAGGGGGAGAAGAAGAAATTGCGCAGCCTCACAAAGAAGAAATTGCCTTGAGAAGATCAACTCGCCTATCCAGACCTCCTGTAAAATTTAGAGACTACGTGTCTCATTCGGTAACATATCCAATCCAAAAGTTCATTTCTTACAATGTCTTATCTAACCAATATCGCAACTATCTTTGTTGAATCTCAAAACAAACTGAACTCACAAGTTTCTACGAAGCCAACACCGACCCTAAATGGTGTAAGGCTATGGAAGAAGAACTTCATGCCTTAGAGAAAAATGACACCTGGAGTATTGTCCGTCTTCCAAAAGATAAAAAACCTGTGGGATGCAAATGGATATATAAGATCAAGTATAACAGTAATGGAACTATTGAGAGATACAAGGCCAGACTTGTAGCCCGAGGCTTCACTCAAACTTATGGAGTTGACTATTAAGAGACATTTGCTCCAGTGGCCAAGATGAATACAGTCAGAATCCTCCTCTCAATAGCAATTAATCAGGGCTGGAGCCTATTTCAAATGGATGTCAAGAACGCATTCCTACAAGGTAATTTAGAAGAAGAAGTTTACATGAAACTACCTCTTGGTCATAAGTCAACCTCAGATACATCCATGGTATGTAAACTAAAGAAGGCTATCTATGGCCTAAAACAGTCTCCGAGGGCATGGTATGCTAAACTCAGTCGTTTTTTATTAAGCATTAATTTCAGCAAATGTGAATCTGACTCATCTATGTTCGTCAAAAACACTTTTAATCTCACCATTGTTGTCTTAGTATATGTTGATGATATTATAATAATAGGAAATGATGATCAAAGTATAGAGGATGTCAAACAAAGTCTGAAACGAGAATTCGACATCAAAGATCTTGGTCAATTATCATACTTTCTAGGCATAGAAATGGCAAAATCCAACAAGGGGTTATTTCTATCCCAAAGGAAATATACCCTCGACCTCTTGAAAGAAACTGGAAAAATAGGTGCCAAATCAGCCTTAACACCTATGGAAACCAAAGTTAAGCTCAACTTAGAAGACGGAGACCTCCTAACCAATATAGGGCACTATCAGCGCTTGGTAGGAAAACTGATATATCTTACTGTCACTAGACCTGACATTTCATTTGCAGATAGTGCAGTAAGCCAGTTCATGCATGCCCCTCGCACCAGTCATCTAGAAGCTATAGATCGAATTCTCAGATATCTCAAGGGAACTCCCGGACAAGGAATCTGGATGAAAAAGAACAATACTACTAACATAGTTGGTTTTTTTGATGCAGATTGGGCTGGAAGTTGTGACAAAAAATCAACCACTGGTTACTGTGTCTTTGTAGGAGGAAACTTGGTAACATGAAAAGTAAAAAACAAAGTGTGGTGGCCAGATCAAGCGCTGAAGTTGAATACCGTGCAATGGCTTCCACCGCAAGCGAACTCATTTGGATCAAACAAGTCCTCAAAGACATGAAAGTTGCAAGTAAAGGACCAATGCAAATGCATTGCGATAATCAAGCTGCTCGACACATCGCATCAAATCCTGTGTTTCACGAACGAACCAAGCACATTGAAGTTGATTGTCACTTCATTAGGGAGAAGGTTCAAAAGGGAGAGATTGAGACTTCCTACATCAAAAGTCAAGACCAGCTGGCAGACATATTCACAAAAGCTCTTGATAAGCAGAATCATCATACAATCCTCCGCAAGATGGGTTCTATAAACTTACTCGAACCCACCTTGAGGGGGAGTGTTGAAGGAATAGGAAAAGAAGCTGGTCTCAGAGGCTGCACAAGCTAGGTTGCTTGTGCAGACCTATCATCACATACCTCTGGGTAAAAAGGAGCAACCTTTCCTGCACAGCAGGAAAGGTCACTTCAACCATTACCCCTAGCAGAAAGAGCTGTTAGGCAGGCAACCGTTGCAAAATCCTTGTCAATACAACATCTCTGTATATATACCAACATATTCATGTAAAGGAACTCAGAATTCTTAGTTTTCAATATATCACAATCTTCATTGTTCTTTTCACAATTTTCACTCAAGTATAGTTTATCTTTTAAAATAGTAAATAATAAAATGTAGATTAAAAACTCATCTTTCATATTTTCTCCCATGGAAAGTACCATTTAAGAAATTTTGAACTTTCTAAGTTCAGAGTAACTTATTAGAGAGAAGAATGAAGTGGTAAGTAAGTACAACTTTTTCTTAGCACTGAGAGCAATTTTAAATTGGGAGCATGGGATGATAAAATACATAAAGAAAATAAAATTAAAAGATGAGAAACGCTCCACTCCATTTGTTTAACAAAAAATGTTTTCTATATTGTCCAGTTTCTTATACAGATAGTAAGCCAATTAAATATAGATTTGCTAATTGGTGACCTAAAGTTTTTTTTTTGAATTTACTTATTTTTATATTTTTTTGTTTATTTTTAATTATAATTATAAATTAAAAATATAAGTTTTAGATCAATTTTAAATATTTAAAAAATCTCTTTAATAAAAAGGAGAAGTGATATTTTTCATTATACTCCAAATATTAGAAAATAAATTATGAATAATAATATTTGACATATTTTACCAAAATGTATGTTTCAAAGAAGATTCATCAATCTTCTCTTTAGGAATTGAAAAGATTTTCCTTGTCTTCCACCTAAGAAATGGGAAAACCCTTTTATGCATTTGAACAAACCTCCTACAAAGGAGAAAGTTCACATGCTATTATCTTTGTGCATTTTTTGCATATCCAAAATGGCAAGTCCTTTTCATTCTTGTTCAACTTCCTTTTTTTTTTTTTCCATTGTTATTTTATAAATAAAGGGAGATTCTTATTCAACTTTTTAGTTTCAAAAAACTAGTTCTAATTTGAAGCTAAATATATTAATCATATACTACATTTTTATGAATTCCATTTCAAATGAGAAAATTGAATAATTATTATAGTATAGAAATAAACTTTCCTTTCTATATATATATAAAAGAAAGAAGTAAAAAATTTCTTCAGCATAATTAATATTAAATTCTTTTACATTTCTAAATTTACTTTCTATAACTTAAACAAATGTTGTTTCTTTTTTCTTAGATTTAAAGTAAAAAAGAAGAAGATAGATTCAATTATCACGAGGTCTAAATGAATCTAAACTAGAAGTATGAAATGGGTTCTCTTTCTCCTCCAAGTCACATATTTTGATCAGTTAACAGAAACTAAAATTCCAAGATAAACAAGCAATGCTTTTATATGAAAGGAGTTGGGTACTTCACCTTCTTGAATGTTCTCAGATATTAGACCAAACCATGTAATAACATCTCATAAAAGAACAAATACTGAGAGGGTATAGAATTAATCACTGATGACTTTCTGCTTAAAGCAAAAGTGCCATATACAATATACCAATAGATAATGAGCCAAACATTCTTTTCTTAATGAATTATCCTAACACTGAGTGTTAATTAACTTCGCAAATCATATAATATAACAAACTAGGACTAAAATGATTACTACTAGTGATGATTGTTAGATTGACAATGCATACCTCATTATGTGAATAGAAAATGCTAGATTCATGTCTTGCCTGTTTGCAAGACTGAATTACATGAGATGACACATGAGTCCATGACTATCAATTAATGGGGAAATAAATAAGTAGTAGATTTCATATATATGAGTCTCACATATGAAATAATTAAGCCAATCAAAGAATGGTTCAAAAAATATAGTCAACTGTGAGAATTGGACAGGTTTCAAATTCCAGTTCTTTTATTTGCCATCTAATAATATTAATAAAATAAATTTTATAATGAGAGATATACCGAAAAATAACTATTTTTATTATGCAGTTCACGGAAATTAGACTTTAACAAATAAAAATTAAGATTTGAAAGGAAAATGTAAAATTGAGGTGAAAGTAGCGATGGAGGCAATAAAAATAGAACAATTTTACCCATACACACAATCAACATCACCGAAAGAGCATAGGCACCAACTGTAGTGTCAAAGTGGGCACCACAATTTCATGGCATTGGAATGAATAGGAATGGAATTCTTTCATGATTTCTGGGAATTGATCTGCTCCCATGCTTTCTGATGCTGGCTGCCCACTATTCACTCTTAGATCTCTTTTATGCATCTTTAAAAATTAATAAAATAAAATAAAAAATAATATTATAAAATAAAAAAACTTTAGGGCTTTATTTATTAGGTCTTCAAAATATTTGTTAATATTATATGTGAAGGATAATTTTATTGTATAGTTTCCAATATTTTACTCATAAAAAATCAAATATATTTTTATCATAGGATCTAGCATCATATGATTGCCATCTCAATACAAAGAAGTGCTTCTTCTTACATATATATATATATATACATATATCTTGAGTATCTTTTTCAATCTAAAAGAGAAGTTTAAAGTCATTATACATCTAAAATTCTTAAAGAGAAGAAAGTGTCTGCTTTTGAATTCTTAATTCTATGATTATGAGGACATGCTGTTTTAATTTATTTTGAAATAGATGTACCCTGTTAATAATTTTTTACTTCGTAATATTATAATAAAATTAAGGATGGTAAGAAGGTGGAAATATACACTTTCAATTGAATAGCTCCAAGAAAAATCAAAGAAGTTTTGTTGTTTCCAAATTGTTATGCAAGAGGTACCCTATGCTCCAAAAATAGAAATTAAAAAGAAATATATTATCAAATGTATTCTCAATTGTACAAACACATCTTGTTACTTATAGAAATCATTGTGACTACTTTCTGCACAGATTGTTCAGTCCTCATGCTTAGTGTTGGGTCCACATTCACGCTTAATTAGATCATTAGGATTCTAATAAATTGAGTTTTATTAATATTGATCGTTTATTAATATGTTAGATTAAAATGGTAGGATGACACCGATGGATATAAAAATGCAACTACGGTGAAAGTAGAGTGCCGATGGTGACAGTGTTGCGAGAAATAAAATTAATTGCAGAGAAAAATAAAAATATTAAAATATTTTGTTAGTTATAAAAAAATAAAATTAAATATTTTAATTATCAATGGAAAGTGAAATGCATAATTTAATTTTTACTTAGAAGTTGTGGGATTAATTGTTGAAAAAAACAAAACGGAACTAATTTAATCCAACACACAAGTTTAGTTTGACCCTTTATCCATTTGCTTACATAACCAATCAAAATAAAAACATATATAAAAAATATTATTTAAGTATTTATTATTTTATTATATTATATTATATTTTTTTTATGTATTGACGGATTCTTTATAATTTTAAATGCAATGAAATTTTTAGATTATCTATATGAAATTTAATTTTTTAATATTTAATTTTATATAATATTAATACTATAATTTTTATATTTCATATATACTATCTTTTTTATTTATTTAATCTATCTATACTTGATTTTCATGGAATTTAGAAGTTTATTTTTAATCTCAATATATTTTCTTTTACGAAGAAATGCCCTTAATTATTTAATTATTTAAGAAGAAAATAGAATTCTAATTTAACACATTACCCCATGCCATTGCAATTTCCAGCCCATACTCAGTCAACCCTGCTGTCACGTGTACACAATGAGTATTAGCAGGCTCTTCCTTTTCCTCTTTTAACAATTCAAATCCTTAGTATCACCAATTATATTTATATTAAGCTAAAAAATACTAAAATAGATTCTCTCTAACAAGAAGTTCAATGATGCTATGCATAAAATTTCTATATTATCAGAAACGAAGAAAATTCAATTTCCAGTTTCCTTTGTAAGTAACATACAATATAGTCATCTAAAGTATATAAATAAACATTTATTCTAAAAAAATCACAAATTTAAATTTATCTGTTAATATTAGTGATAGTTTTTTATTTTTATAATAAACGTAAAATATATATATTTTATTTTATATTATAGCCTACTGAAAGTCTCTCACTCTATCAACTTAAGACATCAAAAGCAAGAAAAAAAAAAAAAGGAAACAAAGAAAACCCTTAAATATTGCATAAATGATGAAGAGTAGAAAATGATGTATGCTGACATTGGAAGGAAAGCACTAAACTAATTGTGAAAATCATATAATGTATTTGTAACACCCGGAATTTTTATATATTTAATAATGAGTTTTTATTTAAGTTAATTTTAGCCTCATTATTATTGGGTTTAATTTAAAATGATTATATTTTGGTTATTCAAATTTTTCCAAATGCATATTTATATAAGCAAAATTATATATTGGAAAATTATGGTAGAATTGTAAAGGATGTGTTTATAAAAGAATTTTGGAAAAATTGATTATTTAATTTAATTGTGTGTTAGGACTAAATTGGAAATTTATTTTGGAATAAGGATTGAAAGTATAATTTTATTTTTATGGGGCTTTAATGGAAATTTGTGAGTTTGGTATTTCGTAAATAAATATGTCAGGGGTATTTTTGTAATTGTGTATTTTCAGTAATTCTAATTTGGCCCAAATTAAATAGTTAAGGGCTTAATTGATAGGCTAAAAAGAAGTTTGGGGGTCAAATTTAAATTCTGCAGGGATGAAATTGTAAGTAATTAAGGAAGTTGAGGGACCAAATTGTAATAAGGAAAAGTTCGGGGGCCTAATGTCGATATTGAAAGAAAAAGAAGTCGGGGAAGAAGAAAGGAGGAGAGAGAGAGAGTCGGCGTCGGGAAGAGAGAAGGGGGCGTTGCGAGCGTCGGCGGCGGCCGTCGGCGTGGAGCGTTGGCCCGGAGGCGGGTCTTGTTGGCGCAGCAGCGGCCAGCGGCTCCCGTAGCGGCGTGGCGGATTGGCAGCGTGTGGCGGCGGCTTTGCCGTTCCGCCTTCGGCCGATCTTGGTGGCGATCGGCTCCCTTGGAGAGCTTCCTTTTAGCGGTAGCGGCGTCGATTTTGGTGGCCGGGAGGAGAGAGTTCCAGTGAAGTGGAGGCAGCCGCATTTTGGGCTTTTCCGAGCTCCCGTGGGAGGATGGACAATCGGAGGACATATCCCGACTCTCCTCATCTCAAGCTTCAGCGATGGCACCGGTTTCGTGGCGATCGGGCTTCGTTTGTGAATCGACGGTCGAGATCGTCCGCAAATTTCTCCGGATGGTCGGGTGTCGGATCGGAAAATCGAAATCGGGGATCGTCATCGGTAGCGTCGTTGTGAGTCCGATGGTGTGTTCGGATCGTCGATCGGACTCCCGTGGTGGAAGCGAGTCGTGACCGGCGTCTTGGTAATTTTCTTTAGCCCGTTATTTTTTTTTTAGAAATTCTTAGTTTAATTGTGTCTTTTGGTTTATATTGAGTATTTGATGATTTTTGTAAGTCAAAATATTTGTCCTGTCGATTACGCCTTGAGTTTTGTCTTTGTGTGGCGGGGTCGGAAATAGTGAAGTTTGGGGACCCGACTCCGTTGTTTTAATTGTTGGATATTTGGAGTGTTTTTCCGGCAGTCTGGACCCGTTTTACGGGGGTAATGTTCGTGTTGTAGGGAGGTTCACTGAATTTCATTAGTTCAGTCGAGATTCTTAGACAGTCGATCCTAGGAATCTAGACCTAGGATCTATTGTAATTGTTTCATCGTTTTGATAAATTGTTTTCCGTGATTAGATGATCATGCATTGGCTCGCTCCTACCGAGACACCTAAGCTGAGCTAGGAGGTCGCCTAATTCTGTGAGTTAAAGTCATATATCGTTTACGCACGTGTCATGCATAAAATTTGATTTGCTACTGTGAATATTTATTTGCAATTTCAATTTTTCATTCAATTATTATTATTATCATTTGAATGATGCTTTTAATTACTATTTAAATATGTTTTTCCTTTATTACCAATTTTAATATTGCATGATGACTCAGGATGGGACGGCAGTAGAACATAGGAGTTGGATGAGTGTCCAATATAATATGAGAGAGATAAGAAAAGGGTAAAGAGGTAAAAATTTTAAGAAGAAAGATTAGGACTGCCTGGTCGAGCATCGCTCTCTGGGCTTAGTAGAGTGTGGTTACTTAGGAGTAAAGGTCCCTGGTCGAGCATTGCTCTCGGTAGCTTATTTGGATATTTAAGTGACCGGTGGAGGTAAGGTCCCTGGTCGAGCTTTGCTCTCGGGGCTCGATCTTATTAGATTAAGAGAGTCGAATGGCTATTAGATTTCTTATTTGGATACTTAAGTGACCGGTGGAGGTAAGGTCCCTGGTCGAGCTTTGCTCTCGGGGGCGCCAGTCTTATTGGATAAGAGAGCCAAAAGGCTAAGGGTACGAGAGTTAAGTGACCGGACTGGAGGTAAGGTCCTGGTCGAGCTTTGCTCTCACAGGGCATGATCCTATTGGAATGAGAGGTTTGAGATGATAGAGTTGAGGTTAGTTGAGACATAAGTGTTGAAATAATCGAGATTTTAGAGTTGGGATTAGAGTTCTCTTGAAGTACTCTGTCCGTTGCATGTGGAATAAATTTTGTTTAAGCATGGCATGACACATATGTTTTAACATGACACGTATGGTTCGCGTGATTTATTAATTATTTTAAAATTAAATGAATGTGACATTGAGATATTTGAAACTGTTTTAGATGTATGATTTTAACTCACTCTAGACCGGCCAGTCTCCATTTATTGTTTTCAGTTAAGTCATTAGTTCTCTCGCGACTCTTATTCAAGAACCCGACTCCTTCATCATCGGGTGAAGTATTTGATTTGGTATGTAAAATGGTAAATCTTAGATTCTCCGTGAGTAGTAATTAGTATATGTATCGGTTGTAAATTTTCGAGCTTGGGTCTCGCCTAGTATTTTCCCGGTAGGCATCAAGTAATTTTGTAACGTGTAACTATTAAGATAATTTATGGTTTTAATAATATAAATTTGAGTTGAGATTTGTTTAAATCCGGTGAGTGTCGGGGCTTACTACGGGTTTCGGTGGCCTTAAGCCTACCCATTCCCTAGTGCCACGGCCCAGTGGGGTCGTGACAAAGTTGGTATCGAGCTTAGGTTTAGATTTCCTTCGACCTAAGTTAAGATTTTTTCTGCAATCGCGGAGTTAGGATCAAGTTTGTCTTATTGTTTTCATTGACTCTGTCTCACCTTCTCGTTAGGGAGTCGGTCTTTCCTTTCTTGTGAGCTTGTCTTTGGTGCTTTGTCGAGAATAAGCTTGTAGCGATGGGAAGATCCGAGCGCGATAGACTCGTCGCTTCTTCCAAGTGATTAGTGCGATCCGCCTTTAGAAGCTTTGATTGTTGTTTCCGATAGTGGGCACCGATCTGTTTTAGTATAGAGCGTGGTTGCGGTCATGTCATGAGCTCGTCATCGCATCGCATCGCCTTACTGAGTAGCCGAAAGTAGTGCACGGGAAGTCGAGTAGATGTCGGAGCTCTATGGTTGAGTTTTGGTGATTGTAAGAAGCTTAAGAAAGGTGGCGGGGAGTATTTTCGGACGCTCGGAATCCGAGAAACTTAAGCGAACATTATTTATTTTTCTAAGTAGAACAAGTGTTTTAAAATACAATATTGCTTGATCCCGTAAGAATGCATTATGGCATTTCAACGTTAGGCATGCATAAATTCATTTTAGGACATGCATCATACATTGTGCATTGCAACCCTTGGTGATAGGGGGCATCATCACCGCGATATTGTAGAATTTTATATAAAGAAAAATGGCTAGAGATTTTATGATTTTGTAAAAGTATTTTCAAGATAATAAAGTTTTTATCGTTGATGATTATAAAGTAAATAAATAAGTAAATTTTTCAAAGTAAATAGTGTTAGCTTGAGAATTCTCCGGATGACGGTGAGTTGCCGTGAGAGTAAGTTTGTGGAGTCATAGGCCCCATGTTAGATAATAAAGGACGCTTTTGGATTTCAGTCAAGGAGGAATCTTGTGTCGGGGATGGCATGGTTGTGTCGGTTGATGCGATCGGATGGATGTTATGTCGAGGATGATGTGATGTAGATGTTAAGGATTTTTACTGTCGTGCGAGGCGCGTCATTAGGAAGGAAACTTGGTGAGTGGATTTTTGGCGGGATCGAATTGGCCCTTCTTGTGTGGGAGACCCTTGGTTTTGTCGGCAGTTGGTGAGGTGGCATGTAAGTTGGACTTGCCGCCAAGTATTAGTAATGTTCTCCGAGGTCAAATCCAGTTGTTTGTAAGTTTGGTGAGGAAGTGTATTTCGATCTTTGCTCGTGTTGGACCCTTAGTGTGTGGAAGCAAGTGAAGATTTGGTTTCCGAGGGAGTAGTAAGTGAGGATCGCGGATTTCGAGTTCGCCCGAGTTTTGTTTAAGGGTTTTGTCGATGAGTCTTGTGGTTTAGTTAGTTTCACAGGAAAAGTTCTAGAAATAGGGTTGGAGATGAGAGGTTCCTAATTAGTTTCCCGATTGTAAGTGAAGCCCTTTTCTTTTAAAATTCGAGGACGAATTTTTTTTTTTAAGGGGGGGAGAATGTAACACCCGGAATTTTTATATATTTAATAATGAGTTTTTATTTAAGTTAATTTTAGCCTCATTATTATTGGGTTTAATTTAAAATGATTATATTTTGGTTATTCAAATTTTTCCAAATGCATATTTATATAAGCAAAATTATATATTGGAAAATTATGGTAGAATTGTAAAGGATGTGTTTATAAAAGAATTTTGGAAAAATTGATTATTTAATTTAATTGTGTGTTAGGACTAAATTGGAAATTTATTTTGGAATAAGGATTGAAAGTATAATTTTATTTTTATGGGGCTTTAATGGAAATTTGTGAGTTTGGTATTTTCGTAAATAAATATGTCAGTGGGTATTTTTGTAATTGTGTATTTTCGAATTCTAATTTGGCCCAAATTAAATAGTTAAGGGCTTAATTGATAGGCTAAAAAGAAGTTTGGGGGTCAAATTTAAATTCGCAGGGATGAAATTGTAAGTAATTAAGGAAGTTGAGGGACCAAATTGTAATAAGGAAAAGTTCGGGGGCCTAATGTCGATATTGAAAGAAAAGAAGTCGGGGAAGAAGAAAGGAGGAGAGAGAGAGTCGTCGGGAAGAGAGAGAAGGGACGTTGCAGCGTCGGCATGGCCGTCGAGGGCGTGGGCGTTGGCCGGGCGGCGTCTTGTTGGCGGAAGCGGCAGCAGCGGCTCCGGCGGCGTGGCGGCGGATTCGCGTGTGGCGGCGGCCAAGGCCGTTCGGCCGGCCTTTCCCGATCTTGGTGGCGATCGGCTCCCTTGGAGAGCTTCCTTTGGCAAGGCGGTTTGGTGGCCGGGAGAGAGTTCAACAGTGGAGGCAGCCGATTTTGGGCTTTTCCGGCGAGCTCCGGCGGAGGATGGACAATCGGAGGACATATCCCGACTCTCCTCATCTCAAGCTTCAGCGATGGCACCCCGGTTTCGTGGCGATCGGGCTTCGTTTGTGAATCGACGGTCGAGATCGTCCGTAAATTTCTCCCGGATGGTCGGGTGTCGGATCGGAAAATCGAAATCGGGGATCGCCATCGGCCGTTGTGAGTCCGATGGTGTGTTCGGATCGCCGATCGGACTCGGTACGGAGGCGTAGTCGACCGAGCGACCGAGCGTCTTGGTAATTTTCTTTAGCCCGTTATTTTTTTTTTAGAAATTCTTAGTTTAATTGTGTCTTTTGGTTTATATTGAGTATTTGATGATTTTTGTAAGTCAAAAATATTTGTCTGTCAGTTGCCTGCCTTGAGTTTTGTGCTGTGTGGCGGGGTCGGGAAATAGTGAAGTTTGGGGACCCGACTCCCGTTGTTTTAATTGTTGGATATTTGGAGTGTTTTTCTGGCAGGTCCTGGACCCGTTTTTACGGGGGGTAATGTTCGTGTTGTAGGGGAGGTTCTGCCGAATTTTCGGTAGTTCCCGAGTCGAGATTCTTAGACAGTCAGTCCTAGGAATCTAGACCTAGGATCTATTGTAATTGTTTCATCGTTTTGATAAATTGTTTTCCGTGATTAGATGATCTGTCTGTTCGGCTCGCTCCTACCGAGACACCTAAGCTGAGCTAGGAGGTCGCCTAATTCTGTGAGTTAAAGTCATATATCGTTTACGCACGTGTCATGCATAAAATTTGATTTGCTACTGTGAATATTTATTTGCAATTTCAATTTTTCATTCAATTATTATTATTATCATTTGAATGATGCTTTTAATTACTATTTAAATATGTTTTTCCTTTATTACCAATTTTAATATTGCATGATGACTCAGGATGGGACGGCAGTAGAACATAGGAGTTGGATGAGTGTCCAATATAATATGAGAGAGATAAGAAAAGGGTAAAGAGGTAAAAATTTTAAGAAAGAAAGATTAGGACCTGCCCTGGTCGAGCATCGCTCTCTGGGCTTAGTAGAGTGTGGTTGCCGGAGTAAAGGTCCCTGGTCGAGCATTGCTCTCGGGGCGCCGGCTTATTTGGATATTTAAGTGACTGACCGGAGGTAAGGTCCTGGTCGAGCTTTGCTCTCGGGCATGATCTTATTAGATTAAGAGAGTCGAATGGCTATTAGATTTCTTATTTGGATACTTAAGTGACCCGACCGGAGGTAAGGTCCACTGGTCGAGCTTTGCTCTCGGGGGCGCCCGATCTTATTGGATAAGAGAGCCAAAAGGCTAAGGGCCGAGAGTTAAGTGGACTGGAGGTAAGGTCCCTGGTCGAGCTTTGCTCTCTGGCCGATCTATTGGAATGAGAGGTTTGAGATGATAGAGTTGAGGTTAGTTGAGACATAAGTGTTGAAATAATCGAGATTTTAGAGTTGGGATTAGAGTTCTACTGAAGTACTCTGTCCCGTTGCATGTGGAATAAATTTTGTTTAAGCATGGCATGACACATATGTTTTAACATGACACGTATGGTTCGCGTGATTTATTAATTATTTTAAAATTAAATGAATGTGACATTGAGATATTTGAAACTGTTTTAGATGTATGATTTTAACTCACTCTCGAGACCGAGTCTCCATTTATTGTTTTCGGATTCGTATTTAGTTCTCTCGCGACTCTTATTCAAACCACTCCTTCATCATCGGGTGAAGTATTTGATTTGGTATGTAAAATGGTAAATCTTAGATTCTCCGCAGTAGTAATTAGTATATGTATCAGTTGTAAATTTTCTGAGCTTCGGGTCTCGCCTAGTATTTTCTGGTAGACCGAAGTAATTTTGTAACGTGTAACTATTAAGATAATTTATGGTTTTAATAATATAAATTTGAGTTGAGATTTGTTTAAATCAGTGAGTGTCAGGCTTACTACGGGTTTCGGTGGCCTTAAGCCTACCCATTCCCTAGTGCCGGTCACGGGCCCACGGGTGGGGTCGTGACAGTATTATTACAATATGAAAGAAAATGATGCATAATAGCTACCCATTTTCTATCTGTTCACACCCAAAACAGTGAAGTGCAATGTATCATTTTCTTTCTTTCTTTTCTTATCATTTCACTTTCTGAGGTTGTTTTTAGTAGGATTAGATCTAAATCTTTGACAAAAAGAAAACATACATTAGGCTCAACTCTATAATTTGTACTACCCTTATCTAGAGTTGCATTATTATTGCAAGTAAACTCTTTTGGTTGCTTCCACAAATTTAAGGATCATAGTATACGTAGAGGAGCTTTATGCCATAAGTTCTAATCAAGCCTTCTTAATCAAAGTGATTCAAAAGAAAAACAATTATCTATTAACATTGTTCCTTTTTTTTTTTTTTTTTTTGGTTCCTGCAGGAAATAAACTGTTCTATAAAGTGATTTAAATTACAAGAATAAAAAGATGTTCTCTCTAATTGTATAGTTCAATAATTCAGTAAAATGGATTTTTTATTTATTTTCATTTGAGTGTGAACTTGTTGAAGAATTAGTTGACATTAACCTGAGAAATTTCCAAAAGGAGGCACCCTCACCTTGTGTTTTCTTTCCTTGCTTACCCACCAAGCTTGTCTCACTACTATGTATCCATAGTGGGTTTAATCTTTCTACGTAACATGTTTCCTTAACTTTTCAATTTTGCAGTTATCAGGCAATTTAAGTAAAAAAAAAAAAACTAATAAAAAAAGAGATCAATAATCAAAGAATTCTTCATTGTTTTAATCATTCTTGACTTCCTTTTCACCTTTTTCCCTTCTATAATAGGGAGAGAACCAAGCCTCAAGCAGCACAACATCCCACCATTTCATCTCTCTCTCTCTCTCTCTCTCTCTCTCTTATACATAAAAGAGTGCAATAAGTCTCGAGTTCTTTTAGTTTTTAGTTCAAGTGCAAAATGAAGGCATCATATGTAGCAATTTGCACTCTCTTTGTGCTGCTCTTAGGTGAAGCACAAGTAACAATGGCAGTAACATGCAACCCAACACAACTCAGCCCCTGTGTAGGTGCAATCACATCAAGTTCTCCACCATCATCAGCTTGCTGCAGCAAGATCAAGGAACAGAAGCCTTGCCTTTGCCAATACCTCAAGAATCCAAATCTCAAGAAATTCATCAACACACCAAATGCTAGGAAAGTTGCTAGCACCTGTGGAACTCCATTCCCCAAGTGCTAAAAAACTTGGGTCACTCTCAATTTTCTCTATCCTGTTTCTTGTTAATCAGCATTTCAGGATTCCAGTAAAGGGTGGAGAGACTGATTTAGAGAGTTAATTTATGTTCAAAATTTGGTGTGGTATATGTTATTTACTTTAGTGGAGCACTAGCTAGTTGTTAATGGAAATAATTTGTTGGGTCACATTCTCATGCGCCCAACTTTGTTCTTTGGTGTGTTTTCATCATGTAATGGGTGTTACCAGTTGGATCAATTATGACTATTGTAATGGAAATTTAAATTATCTCCGGTTAAAATCCACTTGTTTTCTTTGACAAATTTTATTAGGTTCTAATGGGGTTTTTAATTACTCATATATTTTATTTCAGCTGACATTCAGACCCTACTGCAGAAAATTATAATACAATAATGTAATTTGAACTCATAAAAAAATAGAAGAAGCAAAAATGATAAGTTTCAAAATAGAGAGATTACTGGGGAAAAAAACAACCTATTACTGGTGGATAGTGGAGCCTGAAGTAGTAATTTTTCTTCAACAAAGCCTTTCGTAGCCAATTTATCTAATTGTGATGGATAGTAAAAATAATGAAGGAAGAATGCGAACAATTTAACGACTTGGCTAAAATACAGAAGTGAATAATCACTTTTCTTAAAACACCAATAGTCAAGGCTCATTATAGAATCACAGGCCTTTGATACTGGTAGAAATTTGTAAAGTTGCAGGAGAATTCGAAGAAATTTATTAACATTGCTGGTATTCTTGGCAAGAAAGAAGAAAAGGAAAAAAAATCAACTAAACCTGTTTGGTATTTTACACTTAACAAATCAACAGAGGAAATAAATGCACCACTTGGAAACAAGATGAATCAATTCTTTTGTTATTAAAATATGAATATTGTCATATCCAAATCCTCTTCCCTTCATGCGCATAGCATGCACAACCAGTCATACCATAATTTAACCAAAAGTAAGGATATAAATAAATGATGCATGGACAAAAAACTCTAAAATTCATTTACATGTACAGAAATAGGAAATACTTACAAAAGAAAAATGTAATTCTCACAAATGTAGAAGGTTTGAAATTGGATTCCAGCCCATAATCCATGGTCTCTTATCTGTTGGTAGTGCAAAATTTAGCTCAAACATCTCTTTTGACATATTTCCTCCTTCGCAGAATCCTACAAGCTTTGCCACTATCTCAGCACTTTCATGTATATGTCTTGGATCATGTGGATTTGTCCATAATTTGTACACAAACTGCAGTCTCCTCTGCTTCCCCTCTAATGGAACATCCCATTTCATGTACAGTGCCTCTCTCTCTTCCACATTAAAACGTGAAGTCAACCTCTTTGCCAGAAACTCTCTTTCACGTCTCAATGCTCGAATACTATAAAACCAAGGCATAGAAGAAAATTAGTTTGAGCATTCATTGGATATTAACAGCTGCAAGTTATGTGTCAGTTTGAGTAAGTTCGTAGGCTAAAAAGAGAGAAAAACCTTGACGATAGAGAAATTGTAGGCTCATCTCCAACATGAGGAGCAGGGCTTGCATTGCCAATTTCTGCAAAATGCTGCTGTAACCAATTCAAGCGCCTAAGCTCAACTTCCATGTATATTTGATCAGCAGGGTCTCCCTTGAATAACAAATAAAACTGTGTCCTGTGGATGATGGATACAGAGCATAGATCCCACAGTTCAATAATCTGCTGCCTTTGCTCTCTAAAAGTAATCTGCCAGGAAACTTGTGGCTCTGGTTCAATAGTGCCCTCCTCATCCTCAAGATTATATCCAGCTGCTTCATTTGCTTCCAGCTCAAGGACCTATAGGATGACAGACGAAGAATATGAAATGAGTTTCCTAATATTCAGTTACTACATAAATTCAAATGAAAAAATAACAGGCCACTATAGTAGCAGAAAAAACCAAATGAACTGCAAATACTATACCTGGCAAACAAGTAGCTGCTTTTGGTATTGCAGTTTGGCAACACGTTCCTTCAATTCTGTCACATAAGCTCTTATGCTTCTCACGTTCTCCTCTGCTGCATTCTGAAACATCTTCTGCATTTTCTTCATATTAACTGAACTAGAACGACGATAGCCAGGGGTTCCTTCCTTTGATGAAACATCTCCACATTCTTCACTTTTTGTAGGAGTCTCTTTCTCAGACTCTGGCTGGGTCTCACCGGATGTGAAGTCTTCATTTTCCGGTGCTCTATTTTCAATCTCATTTTCCAAAACTTGCCGGGAAGTTGATAGTGGCGAGCAAGGAGATCTTAAAAAGTTTTGCCTGTTGGCGCCGTTACTTGAAGCCAAAGGAAGTACCTTTTTCTTCTTCTGTTGATTTTTTGCTTTGGCAGGTGCTTCACAGTTTAACTGTGAATCATTGCTTGGAAGAGACATTACCAATTTGTCTATAGATTTCTGAACATTTTCCAATTGTTCTTCGAGATTTGCAATGGTGCTTCCTTGAGAATGAAGTCTTGTTATCTCATCCTTCAGGTTGGCGCTGACGCTCTTGTTAGGGGCGACAACACTTCCAATTTCTACTTCTTTGGAAGCTGGTTGAATAGATTGCATTTCCCTTATTTCTGCTTGCAGCTTGGCAATGGTTTCCGCTGCATCTTGATTACCTAGTCTATGACAAGCAACCTCCTTTTGTAATACTTCTAGAGCTCGATTGGCTTCTTCTCCAAGTTGCTCCTGAAGATGTTCAAGTTTACGGATTTCATGCATTAGAGTAAAAGGTGCAGTTGATGATTGCCTCATGGATTGCCTTAACATAGTTTTCCTTGCTCTGTCGCAGCGGCTTATCTCCTTGTTCTCAAGTTTTGATAATAATGCATCAGAGTAGGAGAGACACTTCTTCACTGATGGACGTGGTGGTGATTCTAATGTGCTTGACGCCTGTTGGTCCTCTTGAAGTTTTTTCTGCAACTCATCCACTTGAGATTGCGCAAGATCTCTCTGGCGTCTCAGTTCTTCAATTTCTCTCTCCATCTACACCCAATACAATGATGAGATGTATATATCACGTTCGCTAGATGACTGTAAAATTCAACTAAGCTGCTGAAACTTAAAATAGCAGTTCACCTGCTGAATTTTTAAGTCTTTTTCTTTTGAAGGGTCAGGAGTCCGCAATTCTGCTTCCAGCCTGGCTACTTCCTTCTGTAGATGTTTGACCAGCTGCTTATCGGAAACAACCTGATAATAAAGTTTGTACGAGAAATGGATAATTGGAATTTGCATTGTTGAAGTCGGACAGAAAGCCAAACAAACTAGTTATGAAACAGGGGTCGCTACCATGTTGACTTGGGCATTGTTGGTGACTTCCTTTGCTCTTGTGGCAAAGAAGAGAGTGTTTCGTGATTGTTCGACATGGCTAAGCGCTGGACTTAGAGTACAAATGATGGCAGTTCGTGCATTTCCGCCAAGTGAGTGCTGCAATATGCGAGTGAGCTTGGAGTCCCGGTAGGGTATATGACCGCTTCTTTTCCCAACACTGCAAGGAAAAAAGAAATTCAGGATGTAGTCAATAGGAATCGGACAAGTACTTATTGAATTTGGTCAGGTGGTTCTGAAAGTAGCGCTTAGGTGTTATCTTAGAATCGATTAAAACATGTAATAATTGATATGAAGAAGTATATATTCTACGTGTAAAATTTGGAGACAAAAGCAAATATGAGATAAAACTTGATAATCAAAAGTATGCTAATATTCCAGTCTGACCTGAGCTTTCTAATCACAGTTGTCAGAGTCATCAAACTAAGATTGATATGACAGCCTTCTCTGAGCCTCGCCCCATCTGCATGTGTCTGTGAAGCTCTTTCACTTCCAGCAAGGTCTACAAAGTTCTGAAAATGAGGGTGATTTCAAAAGACCTACAGTCAGTGATATTATTCATCCAATTTGGATGTACGATTTGTTAAAATATGTCAAACGTTTTCCATTTTACCAGGCTTGCAACAAAAGATCTCACACAATCTGAATTTTCACGGAGAGTACTTTCTATCGTCTGCAGCCACAACAAAGAAACTCAGATATTAGCTTTGATATAAAATAGTGGTAAAGTGTATGAATAAAAAGAATAATCTATAAATCTTACAAGCCTTATAATTTGGTGTGAACGCGAGCTAGTATCATTAAGAGCAGTTTCACCAACTTGCCTTTGGGCTGCAACACAACCAGTAATAAGTAAATAAACTATTAATCTAATACATGCAGTGGCAAAGGAAGCTAAACCAAAACAAAGATACAGTTCTTCACTAGGTTACCTTCACAAATACTTATCAGATGCCTCAAATGCTGATCATTGGTTGCTGTTTCTTCTACCAACTTCTCAACCACAGTACCTTTCTGCATATGACAACAACAAAATAACCAGTAGTTGAGAGAACCTCCAGAAAGAATTCTTTCAAAAAAAACAAAAAAAAGAAAGAAATGCGTATACCTCTGGGTCATCTAGAAGCTTGAGACTTCGACCTGATTCTGAGTTCAGCAGGTCCCTGACATTTTCATTATAAATCTCTAATCCAGAAATCTTAATCGTAAAGTCTCTCTGTGGGGTCTGCAGCCAGGCCAGTACTCAAAGATCAGTTCAAAAACAATAACCTTCTATTTTTCAATCGTAACTTAAATATATGAAATATCAAAACTAAATTTGAGCATCTGCAAATGAAATACTAGATGTTTAAGTAAATTAAACTCAATAAAGCTTACATTCATTATATGGTTATAGATGTCATTAACAGCTTTCTCAGTTATTCCTCTCATAGTATATGTCTTCCCACTGCTAGTTTGCCCATATGCAAATATAGTTGCTGTAATATAATATAAGATTAAATCAGAAAGCTAGATTTCTGAAATAACACAAACAGATAATTTCAACATAATATGCATGCGTACCATTTATGCCCATTAAAGCAGACAAAGCAACATTCTTTACACCATCCTCATATACACTTTCAGTTAGAGAGGTGGGACCAAAAACTTTATCTGAAAAAAAAAAAAATCTCAAGAGTGTTATTATGTGGCAGAAAAACATAGAAGACTATAGTGCTGCATCCAAACGACAAAAAAGGAAAATAAAGGGAAAATAAATGCTGATTAGTTACCAAATGTGAAAGGGGTCGATTGAGCTGTGCGTTCCTGAGTTGGTGGCTTAAATACAATGGTGTGATCATCAACACACTCCCATGCTACTTGGTCTTTGGCTAGCTGTTCTTTTTTGTTTAGAGGTCTTAATCGTACAGTAACAACAATCTTCTCTTCCTTTGATTTGGGACCTGGAGTTGTTGCTGGCGTCCTATCGATCTTAGAAGCTGGAGTTCCAGGTGTTCTGACTGTCATCTTTCTATTACAATTAGCACTTATCCTCTGATTGAGACCAAATAAAAGTATAGATAATGCCTCTCACAGGAGAGGCTATGGAATTAACGTTTTGTCTCTCTCCTGGTGCAGAAGTTGCTGAAATATCAGTAGCTGCCAAAACCGGTATTATCCACAAATAGGCCATAAAATATTAGTCAATAACAAAAAAGAAAACAATAATCCAGAATTAAATAAGACATAATCCAGAATTAAATAAGACATAATCCAGAATTAAATAAGGCATAATAATGGATACTGAAAGCTTCCAACATAAACACAAGCACTCTTAAAATTCTTTAGATAACAGCAAACAACACTTTACAATTAATGTTCGTCTTTCTGCAATAAAATTACTTACTAAAAAACTTAGGTGCCTATGAACTAAAAACTCAAAAATTTTAAACAAAGAGCTAAAACATAAAAACAAGCGCTCTTAAAATTCTTTAGATAACAACAAACAACACTGTACAATTGATGTTCGTCTTTCTGCAATAAAATGACTTGCTAAGAACTTAGCTACCCAAGAACTAAAAGCTCAAAAATTTTAAACAAAGAGCTACAACAAGATCGGGAGCAAGAAGTTGATTTGCATATTGGTAACTGGATCAACAAATAGCATAGAGAAGTACTTGTTTTGAATCCTGCATATGCTCTGCTATGTTGTTAAACAAAATCAAAACAGTATAAGGACAGAAACTGGGTCTACTACTAAATCTAAGTATCTCAACTTAAAAGCTCAATAAGCAGCACTAAAATCCCAAGATTATAATCAACAGAGTTATTGCCATACTTGTTAGTAATTAAAAACAAAAGTTGTATTATATACCTTCTTTTTTCATATATATTTTCAGATTAATAAAAACTAAATAAGTGGAATTGCCTACAAAATTGCATCATATAACTTAATGAAGATACAAAAGGAAACTAAAAATCAAGAGACGTACTTAATGATCAATTAACATCTACTGATTTTCCACACATTTTTTCTAAAAAAAGGACCCTTTCTTGTCTAATTCTCATAATAATTTACAATTTTGATAAGCAGTAATAGATCCAGATTAAGCAATCCATACACTTGTCTCAAATAAAGAAATCAAATCAATCATAATCTATTTCAATCGCAAGAAAATCTAAGAAGAAAAAGAAAGAAATAGCCTCTAATATAAGAAAACAGCACCAAAACAAAAGCTAAAGAAAAAGAAAAAGGAAAGTTAGTAACAGAGAGATAAGTGATTTGGTAAGTAAGTATAACCTGCCATTTCTAAAATAATCTTATCCAATATACATAAGGAAAGATCATGAAACACAGCCTTTCCTTCAGTTTATAACCATTTTAAGCTTCGATCTTAAGGAAACACAGTCAATAAACAAAAGCAATACTCACAGAAATCTCAAGATAAAAAGAATGCAGATCTATGCAGCAAGCTTGTCAAACAGAATCACAGAGAGAGAGAGAGAGATAGAGAGAGAGAGAGAGAGAGAGAGAGAGGGAGGGAGGGAGGAGTGTTTAGATGCAGAGATAGAGAGAATGGCTTCGACTGGTTTTGCAGGTAGTTTTTAGGACGAAGAAGAAGAGATTTGCTTGGCTTTTCTCTTTAATGAAAAAAAACGGGCAACTTGTGTTGTGACCCAATAGCATTTGAATTTGTGAGCCCAACGGCTAGTTTCTTTTTGTTTTTATTTTAATTACTTTTATTACCGATTCCATATTCAGGTTCTGCTGTGTTGGCGTGCGTTTCGTGATTTACTCGCCGATCCCAGTGAAGTGGGTCCCTTTATCAAAGGTTTGAATGCCGAGTTCTTTTGTTCTGGTAGGTTGATTAATTTCTGCAGACATAAATAATAAAGGACAGAAAGAAAGGTTAAAAAGAGGAAATTTACACACATGCCCTTCATGTACGACTAGTCGTTTCTTCTTTTTGCCTTGCTCATTTTTCGCCATTCTTGTGCTAAACTGCTTATCAATTTTAGCTTTATTGAAATGTGAAGCTACTTTGTTTATTGTATCTTTTTCTTTTACACAGAAAATATCCGAGTTGAAGAAATCAAGCAATTGTTTCTTTTCCCTTTCTTTATAAGCTAATCCTAGAGTTTTTTTTTTTAAATCAATAAGAAGACGATTGGCAACTGGTAAAATATCCATCCGTTTAAGAATATCTAAATCCATATTCATTTAAAATATACATATACATATACATATATGAATCCATTCTAATCCATTTAAAAAATTATTTTTATCATACTAAATCCAAATAAGAATACTCGCATATAATACTATTCGAATGCTTTAAAAATTCATTTAATATATATAACTATTAAATAAATTTTATAAATATTTAAATGGGTGATAGATACTTTATCCGTTCAATATTCGTTCATATAACTATTCGAATAATTGAATGAGTATCCATTTACAATAATAACACAAATTGATAAAAATAATAAAATTATAAAATCTAAACTACATGATACTCTATACATGTATCCGTTTTATTAATCGGATTTGAGTAGTTGTTATCTAAGGGTTCGCATCCGAATTCAATATGAATATTAGAATTCAATTTTAAACTCATTTCAAATCTATTTATACCTAGTTTAATACCCTCATTTTACATAAAATTTAATTAAATATTTAATTAATAAATTATATATTATATTATAAATTAATCTTATATTCATATTTTATGGCTAAACTTATTATACCTTATATAATAATTATATTAGTCATTTTTATCCAAATCATTGTAATTTTTAACATAAACTAAATAGTTAATAGAGTATATATGTTAAATTTTTCTATTGATGTTAATTTGTATATCAACTATAAATATAATAACTATCCTAGCATATATAAAAATAAACGTTCTGGTAATAGAGTCGATCGGTTTCAGTTCACAGTTTCGGTTTCAGCCGATTACAATCAATTTTTAAAAAATAAAAAATTAATTAAAAAAATTTTTTACGAGTTAGAATTCGGTTCCAGCTAAAGAGAAATTGATCTTGAACCAGTCTCCTAGTTTTGAGTTTGTTCAGTTCCTTTTGACCAATCCGATTCTATTTATCTAACCTATATATTCTTGACCTGAATGTTGAGAACTAATATAAATAATGTTAGAATCTATGAAATGTAAAAAGAAATAGAAAAAATCATACTTAAATTCTAAATTCATTATTAATTAAAAATAACATAAAAATAAAAAATAAAACTAAAGTATAGAAGCATAGAAAGATAAAAAGGGTTGATGCGGTTTAAGAAAAAGTAAAATGGTTTCAATACCCTCTTACTAAAATAGAATTTTTTTTATTTTATTCTTTAAGGCTATTTATAGGTAAAAGAATTATAAAATATTATAAAACTATAGAATGGTTAGACTTTTTTCTACAATGAATACATAAAAAAAGAAAAGGAAAAAGTAAATCATTGAAAAAGAAAAAATAAAAGGTATAAATAGATTAAAATGAGTAAAAGCATAAACAAAACAATAATTGAACTACAAAAATAAAAGAATACTAAATTCATTAATGTAACTCAAATTAATAAAAAAAATTAAAATTAAAAATATATCATATCTAATATATATATATATATATATATATATATATATATATATATATTAAAATAATAACAAAAGAAGTACATGTAAAAATTAAAAGTTAAAAAATTGTTAGTTTCACAATTATAGATTAAAAGAGAAAAGAATAATTTTTTATAAATTGATATTTATAAAAAAGTGATAAATATCATTTTCTTAGTAATAGTATGTGTTATTTTTTTGAAAATATATATATATATAGCAAGAAATACTATATGAAAATAAAATAAATAAACAAATAAATAAAAATAATAACAAAAGAAGTACATGTAAAAATTAAAAGTTAAAAAATTGTTAGTTTCACAATTATAGATTAAAAGAGAAAAGAATAATTTTTTATAAATTGATATTTATAAAAAAGTGATAAATATCATTTTCTTAGTAATAGTATGTGTTATTTTTTTGAATATATATATACTCAAAACCGTTCCATTAAAATTCGATTGAGTCAGATACCCAAATATACCCTACCCAATTGCGATCCCTTAATAAAATTTAATTTAATGTCATCGTTAAAAATGGTTTTATCTTATCATAAAGTAAGTTACGAGTATAATTATTTATTTAAAAATTTCATAGGACATGATTTTCTTAAAAAGATCTATGTTTATGATTTTTTAAAAAATTTACCATTGTTTTTCAAAAAAAGTTATATAAAATTTCATCGAAAAAAAAAATACTAAAGATATACATAAAAAAATACCGAAAAAAATATCATTTAACTTGCATCAATATAAAATCAGCCAAAATGAGGTAGGTGTATCGTTTATATTTTGTATCTTTATATTTAGTATCCATGAATTAAAGGAATATTATATGTTTCTTTGGAGCAGCTACTCTATTTTGATAATATGAAGATGTGTGTTTAAAAAAGATACCATAATATACAAAAGATAAATCAAAATGCAGCTACAAATATATAAAAAATATAATTAAAATAAAACAGAAAAAGTCATTTAAGAGTGCTAAGAATGATTTATGTATATAGCAACTATTTTGATTTTTATGGCAATGAAAAAGGTAGATATAACGAAGGCTAAAGATGATGTTGTCATAATTTTATTAAAAAAATGATACTAGAAAGATACAAAAAAAATACCAATATAATACTAAAAGAAAACCATAATGTAGTTAAAGAAACTGTATAAATAAAAAAAAATTCAAATCTTAGGTCGTAGAAAAAAAAATTTGGGCCATAAAAGAAAAATTTTGCAACCCATTTTTTGTATATATATTAAAAAAAACCTTTTATTTTACTAAAAGCTATGTTGTATTATTTTTGCAATTATCTTTACGATTTAAAAAAAAAAAACCCACAGAATACCAATTGTTACATGTAATTGTCAGCATGTGATTCCATTTAAGTTCTTATATTAAAAATTAAAATGTAAGAATTAGTTTAGATGATAACTGCATATATTAACTTGAGTCTTAAGTTCGAGTTCTCTTTATCCTCATTTGTAACACAGAAAAAAATATAGTATTTTTAGCATTATAACATAATCCTATTTTCTCAAGTTTGGTAAAATGATTTATATTATCCTTAATACTCTAGTTTATTTTACATTTTTAAAATATATCTTTTACTAATTAATACAATTATATTGCTCAGTTTTATTAATTTTATATTAATTAATAACAAAATTCTTCTATTAGAAGAATATTTAAATCTTAATACATTTAGATATAAATATGAGTTAATTAATATTATCTTATTGAGATTTAAATAAATGTACAAGTCCATCCTTACTTTCTAAAACGTGAATTAATACCTCCTTGATGCTTGCTTTCATTAATTATTAACTCTTTTCTGTCATTTTATTTGTCTTATCTGTCAATCAGGTTAATTTAGTCCTTATATTTATTATAAGTTTAATTTGATATAATAAAAAATTTTATTCAATCTTTAAATTTATTATCAAATATTAAATCTTTCCAATTAATTATATTAATATTCTTAAATTGCTCTAGTTTTCATATATATATAGATAGATAGATAGATAGATAGATCTTTTTTATTTATTAATTCTTAGAAAGACATCATATAAGCTCATTTAATTATTTATAAATTTCTTAATAATTAATACACAACAGAATAAATTTATACAACTAAACTCAAATATAAGAATTAATTCCAAGTTAATTTAATACACATAATGCAAATAATTTATGCATCCAGATTATGAATTTGATATCAAATTAATTTTTCCAACATATCATATTGGATTCCTCAGAGTGAGTTTTAGTTATAAAAATTAGATAAGTGTTTAATAAAAAAAAAATAGAACAATTGTTGAAATTACTTGCATATGAAAGAGATAGGAATAAACTGATAGTTGAGATTTTTTTAAATATTCAAGATAAAAGATAATAAAAAAAATAAGCTCCTTGTTAAAATTTAAATAAGTTGGATATTATTATTCTTTCTTATAATTCGAAACAAAAAGTTAAGAAATTTTTTTTATAGAAACAAATTAAAATGAAAAATCTTTATTTTTCCTTAAAAACCAACAGATTTTATTCTACAAAAGAAAAAGGTTTCACATGATCAAATTTTACCCTTCTATAAAAAAGATCATCTTAACAAATTAAAAGAATTAAAAAATATATTAATTTACATATTTTAGATAATTTTGATACTTACTAATAAGTTTAGTGATTAAATTAGACTTCTCATTAGATTAAATTGAACTTATAATAAGTATAAAGACAAAATTAAATTTTTATTTTATTAATTAAACTTTTTAACCGGTTGACTAACCAAAAGAAATAACGAAAGGAGTCCGTGGCTATATTAATTTATTAATTCCTATTCATATTATCATTACCTGGACTGAGTTTTTGGAGCAGGCTGATTAGCAGCACCCCAGCTGTAGGTATGGCCCATTTGGATACTCATGTAGTTTTTAAGGCCATTAAAATTATATATTATCAAGAAGTATATTCAACTTATTTTGTAGCATTAAACATTCTTTATGTTATTGTTATCGTTAAAGATTGATTATTATTAGATTCTTTTGTTTAGATGCATAGACAACTGTTATTTTCTATCTAATTTAGACTAGTTCTTTTTATTTGTGGGAGTTATTTTTCATACTTTTGCTGCTTTTATGTGGCTTTTTTTTAATTGGTTTTAACAAAACACACAAAAATAGTGGCTATAACAATTAGGAAAAAGTATAAATACATACTTTGTGTTTTAACGCACTCTCATTTATAGGCATATAGTATTTTTTTGTGAAGAAGATATGTGACAACTTGGCCTAGAGAAGCGATCCGATGAGGCCGAAAATGGACGCCGGGACAAGGATAGGATGTTTGGACAATGAGCAGCATGGTAGGCTTCCAGGATGACAACACTCTAAGGTACGGGGTACATGAATGAATCGGATTACACATTGAAACAGGGCAAAAAATGGTTGATAGCATATATGTAAAGAGTTGGAACTAATCACATAAGGCGTCCTTTGGTTGTTTTGGTTGTGGGGTTATAGGAACTCTAAAGTTAACGTGCTTGGTTCGAGAAAATTTCAAGATGGATGACCTTCTCCAAGTTCTCGAATCCGATAAGGCGACAAAACCGTGAGGTTAGTGGGGGCAAAAACAGACAATATCTCATGTGATATGGTTCTGGATCGTTATTTATGGTATCAGGGCAGGATCCCTCTATTAAATGTGTGGTTTAAGGATAAACCAAGAGGAAACTTGTGGGCATATGACAGTCTGGCCTAGAGAAGCGATCCGATGAGGGTAGAAGTTCTGGTAGACTTCTAAGATGGCAGCACTCTAAAGTATGGAGGCACATGAATGAATCGAATTGCATATAGAAACGGGGTAGAAAATGGTTGATAGTATATAAAAAGTTGAAACTAATCACATGAGATACTTTTTAGTTGTTTGGTTGTGAAGTTGTTAGGAACTCTAAAAATCCAGAGAAATTTTAGGATGGGTGACCTTTTGGGAAGTTCTCGAATCTGCCAAGGGGATAAAACTGTGAGGACCACTAGAGACCAAAGAGGACAATATCTCATGTGATATAGTTCTGGGTCGTTACAAGATATTATAGAGGCCAAAATAACTTACGTCATTTAAAAAGCTAACGTGATTACATGGCAGTGATTAAGCTAATTTACTCTTGTTACATCAATATTTTAAATAACATTAGTCATCAAGATATCATGATGGCCTTGATTAAACTAATTTACTCTTATTACATTAATCGTTTAAATGACGTTAGTCATCAAGATATTATGTAGTTTGTGTTGTTCATAAATAGAGGCAAAAATGACCTACATTGTTTAAAAAACTGACGTAATTACATAGAAGTGATTAAACTAATTTACTCTTATTACATCAATCTTTTAAATGACGTTAGTCATCAAGATATCATGTAGTTTGTGTTGTTCGTAAATAGAGGCAAAAATCACTTATGTTGTTTAAAAAGATGACATGATTACATGGCAGTGATTAAACTACATGAGTGCAATAGATGAGAGAGGAGTGGAAGAGAAAAAATATGAAGAATGGTAACGGTAATGTGCAACTTGACTCGCATAAGCTTAAGATTCATTAATGAGTTGATGTGTCCAGTTGAATGAGTTGGAATTAATTTTTCTTTTAAAAATGCTTAGGTGTTGTACCATCAACTTTCCATTTATCAATCTTAAAAGAGTTGGATGGCAATGATACTACAATTAAATTCCAAGAGGTTTAGTGATACATATTAAGATTTAGAAACTTTAATGATACTAGTCCTAAAGTTGAAGGACTTTCTGTGCAATTTACCCCTTCTTTTATTAGTTAACTTTTGAAATTACATGGAAATAACACTAGCCAAATGCATATTTCAATTTTTACTATTTTAACAAAAGAGTAGTCCTAATAAAATACTAGAACCAAAATACCAAAAAAATTAGCACTAAACTATATTGAATAGAAACTATTTTACTAATGAAGTGCAAAAGTTTATATGATTAATTAAATATTATTAAAAAAGAAGGGAAAAAAGGTAAATAATAAGCACAAGATTAAGATTCCATATGGTAGGTCTTTTTCACTAAATTTCGAGAGCATGAAATACGTTTACTCTCTCTCTTGTCTCTCTTTTCTGAGTGCAGCGCATATTTATTATTTGTCTTTAGGTTCTTTTTTCAAGAGTGTCTTTTTAGTTCCTTTTTCCCATTTAGAATTGTAGTTCTGAAGGTTTTGGATGGTGGTTGTGGTGCAATTATTCAGAGAACAAAGAATCTTCAATGCTCAGAGAAGACCCTTCAACCTCCTAATTTGCAAATGTTTTACTCATAGAAGATTCTAGTTTGTCGACTCTTTTCCTTTTGCAACATATCTAGGTCGATGATGAAGAGTCATCTCAAAAAAATCTAGAAGCTAAAGAACGAGTTTTTAGTTTAGAAAAGAAATTAAAAATACCTCCATTATTCTGTTTGACTCTCTCAAAGATTAAAAAAAACAAGGTGTTGGTCCTTGGTTTATTTTTAATTTTCTCTTGGTTTTTCATGGAATGGCTGGTTGACACGCTTATCAATCAATTGTATTTCTTAAAGAGCCTTTTCTAGGTTTCTTCATAACCTTCCCCTGTGCAAAATCAACCTGGAAAATGCGAGGACTACTGGAAAATTATTTGTTGGTTTTATCAAGATGTAAATTATTATACCTTGGAGTTCATTTTTAACATGAAGGTTAGGGTTTTAGTTGATCTTGATCAACCTTTGCCTACTAGGTTCTGGAATGACAGGAAGAAGCTCCCAGTTTGATTGGGTCCATTTCCAAGATGAAAGGCTTTCAGAACTCTGCTTTCTTTAAGGAAGGATAGGCATATGAACAAATTTTGTTCTTTTTCCAGATGAAGAATGGCATCAAAGGACTTTGGCTAGTGGAAAGTTTAAATATAGTGCCAAACTGACACATCAGGTTTTGTTAGAAGCCATTCTCACTCAAATTTTACTAGTAAAGATTCTCACGGGGATCGAATGCAGACAAGTTTTGAATATTAACTGGCGATTGTAACTCATAAGCAAGCATGACTAGAGGGTCCAAACTTGAAAGCAAACTCAAGTATTTTTAATTTAAATCTTGCTGAAAGAGAATGGCGGCATAAAGTAATCATTTTAATGAACTCTCCCTATTAGTGGTATTCACATGCAACATGTCCCGTCTTCATTAATAACCAACCTAAGAATCTTCTGCATACTCCTTGGAAAGCTATGCAAGTTGGGCCAACTCTTGATGGGGTTGTTGATAAGAGAAGAAGGTATTAGAAGCCTATCCTCCTCTTCTTCTAGTTCGGACCAGGAAGCTATTAACCTTAAATTTGAAACTTAGGATCCAACTTGTGGTAAAAAGCCTAGCCCAATTGAGTTGGACAATTCTAAATTGGACTTAAGGGCCTAAAAGACCCATAGGTTTAAGTGAATTCAAAAAGCTCATCCTATAATCAAAGTTATGGCTAGTGTGCTCTAATGATAGTGGAGTCTTTAATTAGTGGTGAAATAGAAGCTATTGACAGGCCAATTCAACAGGATAAGAGAAGAGATTCGACTAGAAGGTTAACTGAGTTTTTTCCTTATGTACCCAAGTCAACATGGATAAGAATTTATAATGATTGATATTATTAAAAAAAGATCAAGTAGATGCTCGTCAGAAGAAGTCTTTAAAGCTTAAGGAACTTACTAATGATCCTACTCAAGCTAGGTCGGATGATACAATGGTTAAAGAAAGTGGTAAAGGTTAGTGCAGTTAGCTTCATTGAAACTGATTGTCAAGGCGCTAGTGGCTCGCCTAAAGCCACTTGGGAGCCATGAGTATCATTACTTATAACTGTTAAGGGTTGGAGCCTTTTTGATAGTTTAAGCTCTAAAAGAGCTCGTTCTAAATGGAGACATTTAATAGTTTTTCTTATGGAGATTAAACATAAGACTAACTACTTTAGGAAGGTGAAGGATCAAACTTAAATTTGATAGTGGTCCCTACTATGAGGCTGAGGGCAGCAAATGTGGTCTTCCTTTAGAGTGGACTTCTCAGTACAAATTCAAGTTTTTTCTTTATCTAATAACTATATTCACTGTTTTTATGTGGATTCTAGGTTCTTCTTTCATTACCTTTGTGTTTGGTAGTCCTTATCGTAGCAATAAAAGAGAAGTGTGGGATAGTTTAGCTAAATTAGCGCTTATATTAGGAATTTAAATTATATTTTTCATAGTTTTCACAAAAAAAGTGGTAGTGGTTTTGATGCTAGTCAGAGTAATGCTTTTAAGGATTGGGTTAATAACTACCAGCTTATATACCTTGGTGTCAGTATTGAATTTTCGGATCAAAATTCTTATAAGCCCGATGATAAGATATTTTAGTCGGTGAATACTTTTGAAGAAGAAAAATATGTGAAAATTTGAGAAAATACCCCCGAAATAGCCCTCGGGCACATAGAATTGCATTTTGTGTGAGTTTGCTTCAGCCTCCATTGTGCGGCTAAGCCAGCACTAGCTCAAGTTCAGATACTCTCTTTTCTAATTTTTTAGATAAGCAACTCATAATCTGAACAGTCTATTCCTAAATCCTAAAACCATTTAAACCCTTCATTTTTCTAAAACTTAACCCTACCTATATATTCATCTTTTTTTCCTAGAAAACCCTAACAATTAAACTAACTACATTATCTTAAAAACCCTAGCCACAACATACTTCCTCTCTTCCCCTACCTCCCTAAACACAAGAGAAACAAAAGCTTTTTTTAGACACCTATTCCTCTATTAATCAAGTATTTTAATTTCATTTTGATACTAAAGCCACCATTTAAGGGCTAAAGTTAAATATTTATTTGATATTTTGTGACTATTTTCATCTTTAAACTTGTATTCTTTCTTTTCTCTATTTTGATTTTTAAATGATTTGGTTGTGAAAATCGGGTTTTCATAGATGAACTCGCGCTGGTTCAACCCATGCTCGCGGGAGTTCAACTCTAGACTCGTCAATTTTATGTTGTTACATCGACGTTTTAATTTTTTTAAGGCTTTTGAAGCCTGAGCTCGAGTGAGCTTAGCCTTTCAAGCCCCATTTTGCCGTTTTTGTCTTCTGTTACTCATTCTTTTAAATCTTTTCCTAAGCTTGCGCAAGCTTACCCTTCAAACCCTCTTTTTGATGTTTTGATGATTTTGGCCGCTGTTTTGAGAGTTTCCCAGACTTCTGTGGCTTGACTCGCATGAGCTCAATTTCTACTCGTGCGAGTTCTATTTTTTTAACTAATTATTTATATTAATCATTTATAATTATTGTCATTACATTTTCAAAAGTTTTAGCACTGTTTTTAAATTCAACGTTTAATTTCTTTTATTGTAACATTTTGCTTAATTATTTTGCTACTAAGGCCTATAAACATTGTAAGCTGATATGACTGTGATGAAAGAATAGATGAGACGGTTGATGGACACAGAAACAGTAGTTAAATCTTCTGAAACTATTCTTAGCCACAAGAAATGCAACTGTCAGTGGTACCGCTCTTGCCAATTCCAACAATTCCATTGGTGATCAACAGTTATTAGGACAGAGTTTGTTGATAATAACGACGAAGTGCAGGCTTTTCCCTTTTTTTTGCCAAAGCCTACTAGCTCATCTCTTGCAACTCTAGTGAAAAATCCTCAACTTAAGGTAATGACGAAATAAATGGACAAGATGGAAGATGGGAAGCCATCTATGCCGAATACCTCCAAGGGAAAGGTGAATCTCCCTGACCTGTACAAATTTGATGGTCCTGGGGATCCTTGGCTTTTCTTAAATTCTTACCAAGTAGCAGATTATCGTACTTCAGCTATTTGATCGGAGCTGCTGGCTCGCTGGTACTGACAATGAAAAGTAAAATGAGGATTGGAAAACACGTGCTGAGAGATTTTGTAGGCCAATATGGGTTGAAATGGATGTAAATGAATATGCTTCCAATGTTTAAGGTTTAGGAGGCTGAGCTTAAGAGGAATTCATGTAGTAATAATGCGAATAAATCTAGCCTAACAAAGGTGACATATGTAGCTAGTCAAGCAAGGAAGTACCTAAACCACCTTTGTCCAAAAGGCTAGTATCATTTCGCTCACTACACATGCTAAATAAAATAAAAAAGGGTCGTGCTTAAAACGAGCAGAAGGACCATATTAAAGTAATCTTATTAGGCTAGGAAAATATCTATCTACTTTAGAGGCGCTTCACAAACCTCCCTAAACCGTAAACCCCTATTTGTGCCTAACTCTCTAACCCTATTATATTTTAGGCCTCTCGACAAGGATACAAAGTTATCATCCTCATTCTCCTATTTGTACTGACATTTCGGGTGGCGACTCTAATTTTTTCTATGGTTACGTGATCATTGTATTCTAGGTCTCTAAACTGAACGATTCTTTTTGAAATGGGGCTAGTATGAAGAATAATTTCTCAACACAGTGAGGGGGCTGCAAATCACCCTGGTTCGGGGTCAAGATTTATCATCGTGTGAGTTTGAATTAGAGTAATCATTAATTAATTCAATTAGTAGGAGTAGGAATGTATATTTTCTTATAGGATTGTAGGATTGAATTTTAGATTAAGATTAGGAATGTATTAAATTTGTTAATTAGATGAATTAACAATTAATATTGGATTTTTTTAGTTAGTTTAAAAATTTCTCGTCCCCTTCGCCATATAGTAGGAATGTGTGTGCAGTAGTTTTTAGAATTGGGTCCCAGGTGATTTCAAACCTCATCACTCTGTTGAGAAACCGCCCTTCATACTAGGCTCGTTTGAAAATGAGTTATTCACTCAAGGTAACCTAGAAGACCACAATTATCATGTGATCATAAAATAAGTGGAGTCGCCATCCAAAAATATCAAAATAAATAAGAGAGTAAGGATACCCAGCTTTGTAACCCTTGCGAAGAGCCTAATATTCCCCTCTTCAATATCATTGAGGAGGCATCCCTATCTGCCTAGGCTCACCTAGATTCCACTAAAGTAAACGAATCTTTTTCTAGCCTAATCAAATTATATTAATCTAGTCAATTCTACTTAATTTAAAGCATGAATAACTTTTTATCTAATTTATGTGACGTGAGAAAATATTTCTAACCTAATTGGTACCCCAACTAGTCCTATAAGTTGCAGCCAAAACTTTTACATGCAAGGTGACCAAATTAGAGTATAATTTTATTACCTAAATCTAAGTTCCAAAGTCATTTTATCTTAGCATGTTAAAGTGAACATAGATATGAGGCGCACGAAGCTTACATTGGTAAGGTTTGTTCATCTTATGTTAGACATGTGGGCGATCCCTCATAAATTCTAAGTTGATTTTAATCTCTTATAGACATGTGTGGTGAAAACCTAAAAATAATAAAATAAAACATACATAGAAAGGGAGAGGAGAAAAAAGAAATCCAAAAAGGGATTAAGAAGATCGGGACGATTGAGGAAAATTAATTACAACCATAGTTTAAAGCCTCAAAACAATCAAATAAGAAATTAACTAATTAGTTAACTAAACTAATCCTAAAAATCTAAAGAAGAATCGCTTAGGATCTCTAAACCGGATAAGTAGAATCTGTCATTATGAAAACATTTAAGTTAGTAAAAGACATTAACAAATAAAAATGAAAATAAACAAATAAATTATAAAATAAAAGAAATTAAAAGCAAATTAAGAACAACTATAAAATAATATTAAAACTACTAGAAAAGAGATAACATTAAATAAACTTGCATTTGGACTGTAGCACAACCAGTAATAAGTTAATAAACTATTAAATTTAATACTTCCATTGATAAAAAAAGCTAAACCAACAAGATAAAGTGTTATACTCGATTATCATATCACAAATATATACCTGAAATAATATTATTGTAATGGAAATTTTAATCATTTTTAGTTAAAATCCATTTATTTTCTTTAATAAATTTTATTAGGTTCTAATTTGACTCTTAATTACTACTCATATGTTTGTTTCAATTTAGACTATGGATAATTATAATACACTAATATAATTTGAACTCATTAAGGAATATATAAAAAAAAAGTGAAGACGATAAGTTTGAAATAGAGATAATGCTGGAAAAGAAATGGCCTATTACCGGTGGGCATGGGTTATGAAGTAGCAGTTTTTCTTTACAAATTTCTACTTGAGATAAGACACAAAAGTATTACAAATTATAAAATAAAAGACATAAAAGAAAATTAGTTTAAGCATTCAATGGATATTAACAGCTGCAAGCAATGTGTCAGTTCGTGTAATTTCGTAGGCTAAAAAAAAGAGAAAACCCTTGACGATAAAAATTGTAAGCTCATCTCTAAGATGAGGAGCAGGGCTTGAATTGCCAATTTCTGCCAAATGCCGCTTCATTTGCTTCCAGATCAATGACCTATAGAGAAGACAGATGAAGATAACGAAAATGAATTTCCTGATACTAAGTTAACTACATAAATTCAAATGAAAATAACAGGCCAATAGACTCGTAGAGAACCAAATGAACTATAAATACTATACCTAGCAAACAAGTAGCGGCTTTTGGTATTGCAGTTGGGCAACAGGTTCCTTCAATTCTGTCACATAAGCTCTTATGCTTCTCACAGTCTCCTCTGCTGCATTCTAAACCATCTTCTGCATTTTCTTCACATTAACTGAAATAGAATGACGATAGCCTGGAGTTCCTTCCTTTGATGAAACATCTCCACATATTGTAGAAGTCTCTTTCACAGACTGGCTGGGTCTCACCGATTATGAAATGAAGTCTTCATTTTCCGGTGCTCTGTTTTCAATCTCATTTTCCAAAACTTGCCGGGAAGCTGGAGTCCCGGTAGGGTATATGACCGCTTCTTTTCGCAACACTGCAAGGAAAAAGAAATTCAGTATGTAGTCAACAGGAATCGGACAAGTACTTATTGAACTTGATTAGATGGCTCTGACAGTAGCACTTAGGTGTTATCTTAGAATCCATTACAACATGCAATATGACGAAGGATATATTCTACATGTAAAAGTTGGAGACAAAAGCAAGACATGATATAAAACTTGACAATCAAAAAGTACGCTAATATTCAAGTCTGACCTGAGCTTTCTTATCACAGTTGTCAGAGTTATCAAACTAAGATTGATATGATCGCCTTATCTGAGCCTCGCCCCATCTGCATGTGTCTGTGAAGCTCTTTCACTTCCAGCAAGGTCTACAAAATTCTGAATTCAGAAAGGCCAACGCAAAGATACAGTTCTTCACTAGTCACACATACTTATAAGATGCATCAAATGCTGATCATTGGTTGTTGTTTCTTCTACCAACTTCTCGACCACAGCACTTTTCTGCATATGAGAACCACAAAATATAGTCAAGAGAACACCTATTAGAAAATCTACTCTTTCAGAAAAAAAGAAAGAAATGCGTATGCCTCTAGGTCATCTAAAAGCTTGAGATTTCGACCTGATTCTGAGTTCAGCAGGTCCCTGACATTTTCATTATAAATCTCTAATCAAAAATTCTTAATCGTAAAGTCTCTCTATGGGATCTGCACCCAGGCCAGTACTCAAAGATCGGTTAATGAAGTTACAAAAGGAAACTATAAAATCAAGTGATTTACATTTTCCACCAATAAAAAGCCTCCTTTGTTGTTTAATTATCATAATAATTTACAATTTTGATAAGCAGTAGCAACAGATCCAGATTAAGCAATCGATACACTCGTCACAAATAAAGAAATTAATTCAATCGCAAGAAAATCTAAGAAGAAAAAGAAAGAAAATAGCATCTAATATAACAAAACAGCACCAAAAGTTTCTAAAGGAAAAGAAAAAGGAAAGTTAATAACAGAGAGACAAATCATTTGGTAAGTATAACCTGCCATTTCTAAAATAATCGTATCCAATTTACATAAAGGAAAAGGTCATGAAACACAGCGTTTCCTTAATTTGTAACTATTTTAAGCTTCGAACTTAAGGAAATAAATTCAACAAATAAAAACAATACTCACGGAATTCTCAAAATAAGAATAATGCAGATCTGTGCGCAGCAAGCTTTTCAAACAGAATCAGAGACAGAGACAGAAAGGAGTTATTGAGAGAGAGAGAGAGAAGGAGTAGCGTTTGGAGAGAGAATTGAGGAGGAAGAAGAAGAGATTTGTTTGTCTTTCTATGAAGAAAAATGGACAACTTGTGTTGTGACCCAATATATATACCATTTGAATTTGTGAGCCCAACGGCTAGTTTCTTCTTCTTTTTTTCTCTAATTTTAATTACTTTTATTAGCAATTGGCATATTCTTCCAATTCCGTTGCTTGCCTTTAATCGCCCATCCCAGTGGAGTGGGTCTTTTGTCAAAGTTTTAAAAATGCGGATCTTTGTTCTGTTAGGTTAATTAATTTCTATTAAGAAATTTTATAAATTTTTTTTCTTTTTTCTTTGCAAGCTAATTCAATAATCTTTTGTTTTTAACACAACAAGATTAAGAGCGACTAATATTTCATCTATTTAAAAAAATTTAAATTTAAATTCGATTAAATATATATATATATATCTAAATCTGTTATAAATTCATTTAAAAAATTATTTTTGATATTTAAATTTGTTGAAATTCGAATAATTACATATATACTATCTGAACTCCTTATTAACTTATTTAATATATATAGCTATAAAATAAATTATTAGATATTTAAATAGATATCGGATATCCTACCCGTTAAATATCCATTTACATAAATATTCAAAAAATTAAATACGTACTCGTTTACACTAATTAAATTCTAAGATATATTAATAAAATGTATAAAATTATACATATTTTTGAACGAAACTTTATAATTTTATTTTTACTTATTTTATTTTATATATGATATATATGTATATATTTTAACCAAGTCTCAGATACCGAATTCGAATACTATATACCTGTATTTGTTTTAATAATCGTGTTCGGAGCAGGTATTTAAGCATTTATATTCAAACTGACATGTATAAATTACTCGACCATGTTACATAACATTCCAATCGAGTTAGATACCTAGAAATATCAGTCCAACTGCGATTCCTAAATAAATTTTAAAATTTAACACTGTTTAAAAAATTATATTATCTTATCCATAGATAAGGTAATGAGTTTCATCATTTATTTATTGAAATTTAGATTGTGTTGTTTTTGCAATTACCTTTACAATGCATTAAAAAGAAAATATATGATAGCAATTGTTACATGTAATAGTTGACATGTAATCCATTTAAGTTTTTACATCAAAAAACAAAATGAAGGAATTAGTTGCATATACTAATTTTAGCAAGGTCTTAAGTTCAAATTCAAAATAACTTCTTAACATTAATAATATAATTATATTTTCTAAAATTTGGTAAAATAATTTACATTATCCTTAATACTCTAGTTTCTCTTATATTTTAAAATATATATATATATATATATTACTAATTAATATAATTGCATTGCTCAATTTTGTTAATTTTATATTAATTATTAATAACAACATTCTTCTATCAAAAGAATATCTAAATATTAATACATTTGTATATAAATATGAGTTAATTACTATTATGGAAAAATTTACAAGTCCAATTTTGTTGTTTAAGAAGTAAACTAATGCCTCAATAATATTTGCTCTCCTTAATTATTAACTCTTTTTATCATTTTTTTCTTATCAGTCAAAGAGCTTAATTTGGTCCTTATATTTATTATAAGTTTAATTTAATATAGTAAAAAGTTAAAATCAGTTCTTAAATTTATTATCAAATATTCAATTTTTTAAAAATAATTAATATTTTTAAATTTTTCTAATTTCCTTGAATTCTTTTATAGAAAAAAAAATCATGGATAGATCTTTTATTTATTTATTGATTTGTTAGAAAAATCATAAGTTGCTCATTCAATTATTTATTGCTTTTTAGTAATTAATACACGTAATGCAAATAATATATACAACTAAATTCAAAGATAAAAACTAATTCAAAGTTAAATTGATATACATAATGCAAATAATTTATGCATCCAAATTAATGAATTTGATATCAAATTAATTTTTTCAACATATCATAGGGTATATATTAAACTAAATTTTAATTACCAATTTTGGTTGACTAAAAAAATAAGATGTCTATAGTAATGGTAGTAAGTGTTGGAATTAGTTGTGTATGAAAATAATAGAAATAAAATGAGGCTTTCAACTATTTAAGATAAAAGATAACTAAAAAAAAAACTAATTCTTCTCATTAAAACTAAAGGGAAAAAGTATATTTTTGGCCCTAATGTTTCATACGATAGCGGATTAGCCCTTAAACTATTTCTAATAGTAAATAAACTCTTCAATTATCGAAAATATGCAATTTAAACTCTTCGCCGTAATGAAATAATTATCACCATTACTTAAAGCTAATGTGGCTAATAGTGAGTTTATTAAATTAATAAAATAATTGTCACCATTAATTCTCTTTTTCCCTCTTCTTCTTCTTCTTTCTTTCTCTGTCCCATTTAAATCTAAGAAGAATAAATCTCAAAAATGAAATTGCTTGTATTTTGATATACAACTTGTGATTTTGTTACATTCTTTATATAGAACCAGTCCCATAAGTATGTATTTACTTCGTCAAACTAGTGCAGTTCTATTCAGATTGCAACAACTCATTGTTGTGATGAATAAGGATATTATCTATTGATTTCAACCAATCATACAGTTTCTGAGTGTTCAAAAGTTGAATCTTATTTTAAGACCTCCTCCCTGAATGATAAGTATAACTTAGTTGGCCATTATATTTTTTTTCCAGTCAGAGGAAAGGTTATTTATACTAAAAACAGTTGCAGCCAAATGCAATACGCGCACGCGCGTGCACACACACACACACACACATATATATATATATATATATATATATATATATATATATATATATATATATATATATATATAGAGAGAGAGAGAGAGAGAGAGAGAGAGAGAGCTTGTAATAAGTGGTTATAAAGAGTCATATATGACCCAAAACAATAAATAAATTTTTTATTCTACTTTGTGTTTCATCATTTAAATTCAATCTAGTAGGTTTGGGAGGATAAGCTCTTAATAATCTTTTTGCTGCAGTTATAGTATAAAGTAACAAAAAAAGCACTAAAAAATTGCAAATCCAAGTTCATAAAACAAGAATATTGAATATGAGTACTAGTCCTATTACATAAATGGCCTTAAACTAATTTATATCAGATATTATCTAAATGTTATTGGGTAATTAGTATAATATAAAAATACACAGGGGGCAAATAGTAATTACCCCTAAAGCAAAAAGACTAAATTAAACTTTTATTTTATCAATTAAGCTTTTTTGCCCAGTTGACTAGCAAAAATAAATATGAGGAAAAGGGTTAACAGTTAACAAAATCAAACATAAAAAGAGTACTAATTTATTTTTGGAAAAGAAAAATTAGACTTGTAAATTTATCTAAATCAACAGGGTATTAATAATTGATCCTACTATCTTATGATAATCACCAATGACATTCCTATTCATATTGCGATTACTTGGGCCGAATTTTTGGAGTAGGCTGATTAGCAGTAACCCAAATCTATAAGATGCAATGCAATGCATGTCCTGGACAACTATATATATGACTTGTTTCGATACTAAAGTAGTTTTTAAGGCCATTAAGATAAGATATCAAGAAGCTTATTCAAAATAAAAAATCTTATACAAATACCTAAAAATACTAACCTAATTAAATTCTTTACTTCTATCTTCAAAATCTCACAAAATTACTCTAAAAATAAGAAATTAACTTTTACACACTTAATCTATAAAAGGACGCGTGTTCTTAGCTTTCTTCAAACTGCCTCCATCTTCTAATGCTACCTTATTACATTTCATACTCATTATTACCTTCTTTACAGTAATCTCTCTTTTGCATTCTTCCAATTCACGCCAAACTATTCCTTTTTTTTTTTTTTCTATTATTACCTTCTTTACACATTGTGGCCAACTACATCATTTTCTTCAACTATTGAGACCAACATTTTATTTACTCGCTGAATTATATTCAATCAACGTTTTTAAAGATCTGATGAATTTTTATAGATCTTTAGAATAAGACTTGAAAGGTAAAGAAATTCTTCCACAACTTTCTATCAAGCTCCATACAATAGATATTGAGAAAGAAGAGAAAGAGAGGAGAGAGAAAGTAAAAATAAGAAAGAGAAAGAGATAGCTAGAGCACAAGAAAGAAAGAGTGATTTAACATGTTTCTTTCAAAGTAACAGTGGGTTAAAGTTTGGGATAATAACTATTATCTTTTACGGTGTCAATTTTGGTGAGCTTTTCTTTTCTTTTTTCCTTTTTGGCTTTTTTGTGAGCTTTCCTTTTATTTGCTCTTATAAATATCATTATGTCACATTCTTGGTTGCTGTGTGAAAATGCAAGATATGAGCATGGGGTTTAATATAGGGTTAAAGTTTGGGATAATTACTATTTTTTCTATTTTTGGCTCTGTTAGAGAACTTTCTTTTATTTTTTTTAAGCGATGATCAGCTTCCTTTTTATTTGCTCTCATTTCTTTTTTAAATTATTTTTATTCTAGGAAAACGTTAAATGGATTAGAAAATTAAGAATAAAAATTATTTCTATTTTTATTTATTTATGAGTCATACGCTATCTCTTAGGATGTGTAACCAATATTGCCAATAAAACTTTAAGATATATAGTAAACAGTATATACTAAGTATGCAGTGAGTATATCTCGGATATATGATATTATGATTCTTACTAAATTTTTCTCATTATATTTAACTCAAAATTACCAAATAAAATATCAAATTAGAGAAATGTAATTAGTTTTATTGAATCAAATATTGTAGTTTAGATATTTGACAAAATGCATATATTGAAAGAATCAGATTTTTTTTACTATTGTTATTATTGACCTGTATGAATACAGTAAACAATGTATAGTAAGTATATATGAGTTTATTTCAGGCATGTGATACTCTAATTGTTATTGAGTTTTCTCCATTCAAATTTTAAAACCATCTTTTATATTTCTTTGAGAATTTATATGGACATAATTCCTACTTTTCTTCACCACAATAAATATTGAAAAGAAAACATGAAGTATGTAAATTTTGATGTAATAATAAACATTCTCACCGAAGATACTCTAAGTATATTATGAGTATATAGTTTACACTAAGTTTATTTCGAGTATACAAATGGTATCATTAAAGTATGTTATAAGTATATGTGAGTATACAAAATTCTTTTGATGGCAAAAGACTAACACTTATACATTCAAATTGAAGCAATAATAATTCATTCATAACAAATCCAAACAAATAAAATTTACAACTGAAAACATATCTATGAAAAATAATACTTAGTATAAAAGTGAATAGTCCTATCATTATACCTATTAATAATATCATAGAACTACTTGTTCATCATATACAATGTGTCAATAAAAAAAAATCACATGATGATCACATCAAGTTCTCCTCCAAATCTTTTTTGTTTTATCTACTTCGTTAAGCTTGCCACATGATTTATACTCACTATTAAAAATCTTCATCTTCCTTGAATTTTGCATAAGAGAACAATATGATCTTAAGCCTCTTACGATGTTAATAAGGTTTTGTTTAAAAACCATAGTTACACAAGCTGATTTTTCCCTATAAAAAAGAACCGTACATATGTAAAACTAGTAAAAGCAAAAAGAAACTAAGAAAAGATTTAATAAAAAAATCTAATAAGATGTACATTTTGCTTCTTTATAATCCAAAATTTTATTTTTCCTATGCATGATTAACATGATCTAACATAATCATATCACATGAATAGAGGAAAAAAAATCGAACTTTTTGCTCTAATTTTAAACCAATAATTAGAATTGGCTAAGCTATAGTTTATAAGCAAACATAAGAATAATACTAGAATGACAACAAAAAATGCAGTTAAAAGTATATAGTATTTTTCGATTATATTATAAGTAGATAATGAGTGTCTACTATCATTATAATAACTAAAACTAAAATAGCAACAACAAAGCAAAAAAGAAAAAAGATAGGGAGCATGACATAGAGTTTAGATCTTAGTGTTTAGAAAAAATGACCAAAATTTTTCTCTTAGCCTCCTCCTCCCATTCTTTCATTTTATATTATCCTTACTTTCTCGGTTTTTAAACTCTTAAATCACACATATACTTCTCTTTTTTTCTTATTGCAACTATTTTACATCAACAGCAAGAATATATATATATATATATATATAATTAAGGAAACTATTAATAAAATAGAAAGAAGGAAGGTAATCTCTTCAACAGTAGTAGAAGGAATGGACTCAAAGAATTTTTCGAGCATATTAAAACCAATTGGGAGTTCTTTTGTGATAAAAGGAACTCAAATCACCAATCATTAAATGCATTAATTTCTAAAAGATAAAAAATCAAACCAAGCAATTAAATTTATTAGCATTTAATCAAGATCTATAAAAACAAAAAAGAAAAATGGATAATTACATTCACCAACAGAAGACGAGAAAAAAAAATGAGGATGAACCAAGCATAAATCCCAAAACCAAGCAATCAAATCTATTAGCACTTTATAAAAATCTATAAAGATAAGAAAAAGGGTAATTACTAGGGATAATGCACTATCCTATTTGAACCGAAAAGCCAAACCTAACAGAAATTCAATTCAGTTTTTAGTTCTCTATAATATAGAATAAATATAAAAATTATATATTAGTATAATACTTATATGTCAAAGATATATATTTATTAAAATATATATTTCTTAATTTATTGATTAAATGTAAAATTAATTTTAAAAATATAATTAATATATTATTTATAAAGAATAGAAATTATTATATAATTAGAACTAATCTATTAGTTAGTACGATGGAGGAAGTATCTCTTTTCGTCTCTTCTTCCTATAAGTCAAACCAGTTAAAGGATTTAATTAAAAGAGGTAGCTGACTTGGATTCTTATACGGTTTAAGTATCAATTTGCCCCTTGAATTTGTTGGTCAGGTCCAAATCACCCTAAGATTAATTTCTTGGCTCAATTGATCTTAATATTTAAAAAGCTGATCAATTTGCTCCACATTTAAGGTGTATTTCACAGGTATATTTAGCCAAGTGAGCTATATTTAAAATATAAAAATATATTTCAACATTCTCATTTTTCTTTCTGTAAAAAAAACAAAATATTTTCATTTTTCTTTTATAACTTTTCCTACCTTTTTGTTTCTTTAATTTTTTTCTTTCATGCTTTGGTGATCTTTTTTCACACATAAACATAATTAATCATAATCACTTGATGAGATTGGTTCAAATATTTGATAAAAATGCAAACCATAAATTCAATGATAAAAAGTTTGATTCATAAATTTAAATAATACATGAAAGAAAATAAAATATTTCTTTTGGGGTTTGCATTTTTATCGAGAGATCTGACAAGAAACAGAGCAAGAAGATCTTCTTGATGTGAATTATTCTTCAAATTTCTATAGTGATTTCCTTCCACTTTGGATTTTCCTCGCATGCCATTAACTTTGTCTTTTTCTTCAACTAATGCTTTAGTAAAAGCTACAGCTTCATTTCTTCTTCTTGGGCTATTTTAAAATTAGACAAAGAAGAAGATGTTGAGAAAAAGAAGGAACATGAAGAGATCTCTTAGCCGTCTGATTAAGGTGGTGGGATAGAGAACGGTGGTTGCATGAATGTGATGGAGATTTTGGGTACATGGACCTGATTGAGAATGATTTATTCGATCTGTCTTCAATATTTCAATCCGACAAACAGTTTCTAGATAAGCTTCAACAAGGACAATTTTCCATTTATCAGTCTTAACAGAGTTGGATGGCAATAATACTCCAATTAAAGTCCAAGAGGTTCAGTGATACAAATTAAAATTTAGAAACTTTTAATGATACTAGCCCTAAAGTTGAAGGACTACCCGTGCAATTTACCCCTTCTTTTATTAGTTAACTATTGAAATTACATGGAAATGACATATATTTCTCTATAATGGTAAAAATAGTAGTCATGTGCATACTTCAATTTTTACTATTTTAACAAAAAAAACTAGTCCTAATAAAATAGTAGAACCAAAATACCAAAAAAATTAGCACTATATCAAATATAAATTATTTTATTAATAAGGTGAAAGAGTTTAAATGATTAATTAAATATTGTTAAAAAAGAGGGGTAAAAGGAAAATAATAAGCACAAGATTAAGATTCCATATGGCAGGTCTTTTTCACTAAACTCCGAGAGCATGAAATACATTTACTCTCTCTCTCGTCTCTCTTTTCTAAGTGTAATGCATATTTATTGTTTGTCTTTTAGGTTCTTTGTTCAAGGGTGCCTTTTTAGTTCCTCTTTCCCATTTAGAATTGCAGTTCTGAAGCTTGTGGGTGGGTGGGTGGTTGTGGTGCAATTATTCAGATAATGAAGAATCTTCAGTGCTCAGAGATGACCATTCAACCTCCTAATTTGCAGATGTTTCACTCGAAGAATATTCTAGTTGGTAGACTCTTTTCCTTTTGTAACGTATCTGGGTTGATGATGAAGAGTCATCTCAAAAAAATCTAGAAGTTAGAGAACGAGTTTTTAGTTTAGAAAAGAAATTAAAATACATCCATTATTTTGTTTGACTCTCTCAGAGATTAAAAGAAATAGGTGTTGGTCCTTGGTTTATTTTCAGTTTTCTCTTGGTTTTTATGGAATGGCCGGTTGACACGCTTATCGATCAACTATATTTCTTAAAGTGTTTTCTCTAGGTTTCTCCATAACCTTCCTCTAAGCAAAATCAACCTAAAAAATGCAAGAACTACTAGAAAATTATTTGTTGGTTTTATCAAGATGGAGACTATTACACCTTCAAGTTCATTGTTAACATGAAGGTTAGGTCTTATTTAATCTTGATCAACAAAGACCTACTCGGTTTTGGAATGACAGGAAGAAGCTCTTAATTTGATTGGATTCATTTCTAATATGAAAAGGCTTCCAGAACTCTGCTTTCTTTAGCGAAAAATAGGCATATGAACAAAGTCATCATCATCGCTCTCCTATTTGTACTGACATTTCGGGTGGCGACTCCAATTTTTTCTATGTTTACATGATCATTGTATTCTAGGTCTCTAGACCGAACGACTCTTTTTAAAATTGGCCTAGTATGAAGAACAGTTTCTCCACACAGTGAGGAGGTTGCAAATCACTCGCGGCCGGGGTCAAGATTAATCATCGTGTGAGTTTGAAATAAAGTAATCATTAATTAATTCAATTAGTAGGAGTAGGAATATATATTTTCTGATAGGATTGTAGGATTGAATTTTTAGATTAAGATTAGAAAATGTATTAAAGTAGTTAATTAGATGAATTACCAATTAATACTGGGTATTTTTTAGTTAGTTCAAAAATTTCCCAGCCCCTTCGCCATATAGTAGGAATGTGTAAGTGCAATAGTTTTTTAGACTTGGGCCCCAAGTGATTTTAAACCATGTCACTTTATTGAGAAATTGCTCTTCATACTAGGCTCGTTTCAAAATGAATCGTTCGCTCTAGGGAACCTAGAAAACCACAATGATTATGTTATCATCGAAAAAATGGAGTCGCCACTCAAAAATATCGACACAAATAAGAGAGTAAGTATACACAGCTTTATATCCCTTGCAAAGAGCCTAATATTCCCCTCTTCAATATCACATAAAAGGTTTTAGGAGGCATCCCTATCTGCCTAAGCTCACATTGATTCCACTAAAGTAAACGAATCTTTTTCTAGCTTAATCAAATTATATTAACCTAGTCAATTCTACTTATTTTAAAGCATGAATATTTTTTTTTTCTAATTTACTATGTGATGTGAGCAAATAATCCTAACCCAATTGGTATCCCCAACTAACCCTATAAGTTGCACTCAAAACTTTTACATGCAAGGTGACCAAATTAGAGTATAATTTTATTACCTAAATATAGATGCTGAATTCATTCTTAGCATGTTAAAATGAACATATGAGGCGCACGAAGCTTACATTGGTAAGCTTCATTCATCTTATGTTAGGCATGTGGGTGATCACTCATAAATTCTAAGTTGATTATAATCCCTTATAGACATGTGTGGTGAAAACCTAAAAACAATAAAATAAAATATACATAGAAGGGGGGGGAGAGGAGAAAAATAAATCCCGAAAGGGATTAAAGAGATCGGGACGATTAAGGGAAATTAATTACAACCATGGCTTAAAAGCCTCAACAAAATCAAATAAAAAATTAACTAAACTAGTCCTAAAAATCCAAAGAAGTTCGCTTAGTATCTCTAAACCGGATAAGTAGAATCTGTCGTTATGAAAAAATTTAAGTTAGTAAAGGACATTAACAAATAAAAATGCAAATAAACAAATAAATTATAAAATAAAAGAAATAAAAAGTGAATTAAGAACAAGTATAAAAATAATATTAAAACTACTAGAAAAGAGATAACAAAAAATAAACTTGAATTTGGACTATAGCACAATCAGTAATAAATTAATAAACTATTAAATTTAATACTTCCACTTACAAAAGAAGCTAAACCAACAAGATAAAGTGTTATACTATATTACAATATCACAAATATATTGTAATGAAAATTTTAATTATTTTCAATTAAAATCCATTTATTTTCTTTAATAAATTTTATTAGGTTCTAATGGGACTCTTAATTACTACGCATATAAATGCAGACAGTTAAAGGACTTGAGATAAGAAATAAAAGTATTACAAGTATTTAATAACTCAGTTTTAATTGCAGAGTCACACTCGTAGAAATTTATGAAGTTTACTAACATTGTTTTCTTGGCAGGAAAGGAGAAAAGGAAAACATCAACTAAAATATTAAGATTGCCATATCGAGACCTCTTCCTTCTTGCGCATTGGTCACACAATAATTTGAGCAAAAGTAAAGATTTAAACAAATGATGCACAGAGAGAAAACCTCCAAAATTCATTTATGTGTACAGAAATAGGAAATACTTACAAATAAAAAATGCAATTGTCACAAATGTAGAAGGTTTGAAATTGGGTTCCACTCCAAAATCCAGGGTCTGTTATCTGTTGATAGTGCAAAATTTAGCTCAAATGGAATTCTCGCAGAATCCTACAAGCTTTGCCTCTAAACGTGAAGTCAACCTCTTTGCGAGAAACTCTCTTTCACGTCTCATTGCTCGAGTTAGTTTAAGCAAGACATAAAAGAGAATTAGTTTAAGCATTCAATGGATATTAACAGCTGCAATCAATGTGTCAGTCCGTGTAAGTTCGTGGGCTAAAAACCGTGACGATAAAAATTGTAAGCTCATCTCCAACATGGGGAGCAGGGCTTGAATTGCCAATTTCTGCCAAATGCCGCTTCATTTGCTTCGAGCTCAATGACCTATAGAGATGACAGATGAAGAATACGAAAATGAATTTCCTGATACTAAGTTACTACATAAATTCAAATGAGAATAACAGGCCAATATAGTCGTAGAGAACCAAATGAACTGCAAATACTATACCTGGCAAACAAGTAGCTGCTTTTGGTATTGCAGTTTGGCAACAGGTTCCTTCAATTCTGTCACATAAGCTCTTATGCTTCTCACAGTCTCCTCTGCTGCATTCTAAACCATCTTCTGCATTTTCTTCATATTAACTGAAATAGAATGACGATAGCCTGGAGTTCCTTCCTTTGCTGAAACATCTCCACATATTGTAGAAGTATGTGACCGCTTCTTTTCGCAACACTGCAAGGAAAAAGAAGTTCAGTATGTAGTCAATAGGAATCGGACAAGTACTTATTGAACTTGATTAGATGGCTCTGACAGTAGCACTTAGGTGTTATCTTAGAATCCATTACAACATGCAAGTATCGATATGACGAAGGATATATTCTACATGTAAAAGTTGGAGACAAAAGCAAGATATGATATAAAACTTGACAATCAAAAAGTATGCTAATATTCAAGTCTGACCTGAGCTTTCTTATCACAGTTCTCAGAGTTATCAAACTAAGATTGATATGATCGCCTTCTTTGAGCCTCGCCCCATCTGCATGTGTCTGTGAAGCTCTTTCACTTCCAGCAAGGTCTACAAAATTCTGAAAATCATGGGTGATTTCAGAAAGGCCAACGCAAAGATACAGTTCTTCACTAGTCACACATACTTATAAGATGCCTCAAATGCTGATCATTGGTTGTTGTTTCTTCTACCAACTTCTCGACCACAGCACCTTTCTGCATATGAGAACCACAAAATATAGTCAAGAGAACACCTATTAGAAAATCTACTCTTTCAGAAAAAATGAAAGAAAGAAATGCGTATGCCTCTAGGTCATCTAAAAGCTTGAGATTTCGACCTGATTATGAGTTCAGCAGGTCCCTGACATTTTCATTATAAATCTCTAATAAAAAATTCTTAATCGTAAAGTCTCTCTGTGGGATCTGCACCCAGGCCAGTACTCAAATATCGGTTAACGAAGTTACAAAAGGAAACTAAAAAATCAAGTGATTTTACATTTTCCACCAATAAAAAGCCTCCTTTGTTTTCTAATTATCATAATAATTTACAATTTTGATAAGCAGTAGCAATAGATCCAGATTAAGCAATCAATACACTCGTCTCAAATAAAGAAATTAATTCAATCGCAAGAAAATCTAAGAAGAAAAAGAAAGAATCGTATCCAATTTACATAAAGGAAAAGATCATGAAACACAGCGTTTCCTTAATTTGTAACTATTTTAAGCTTCGATCTTAAGGAAATAAATTCAACAAATAAAAACAATGCTCACGGAATTCTCAAGATAAGAACAATGCAGATCTGTGCGCAGCAAGCTTTTCAAACAGAATCAGAGACAGAGAAAGAGAGGAGTTATTGAGAGAGAGAAAGAGGGAGTAGCGTTTGGAGAGAGAATTGAGGAGGAAGAAGAAGAGATTTGTTTGTTTTTCTATGAAGAAAAATGGACAACTCGTGTTGTGACCCAATATATATACCATTTGAATTTGTGAGCCCCAACGGCTAGTTTCTTTTCTTTTTTTTTCTAATTTTAATTACTTTTATTAGTAATTGTCAACCTTTTGAAAATTCGGATTTTTGTTGTGTTAGGTTAATTAATTTATGTTCAGAAATTTTACGTCTTTTTTTTTTTTTTGCAACCTAATTCAATAGTCTTTTTTTTTTAACCCAATAAGATTAAGAGCGACCATAGATATTTCATCTATTTAAAAATATTTAAATTCAAATTCTATTAAAAATATATATATCTAAATCTGTTCTAAATTTATTTAAAAAATTATTTTTGATATTTAAATTTGTCGAAATTCGAATAACTACAAATATACTATCTAAACTCCTTAAAAACTCATTTAATATATATAGCTATAAAATAAATTCTTAAATATTTAAATAGATATCGGATATCCTACCCGTTAAATATCTATTTATATAAATGTTAAAAAAATTAAATAGATACTCGTTTACAATAATTAAATTCTAAAATATATTAATAAAAGTACAAAATTATACATAATTTTGAACAAAACTTTATAATTTTATTTGTACTTATTTTATTTCATACATGATATATATGTATATCATTTAACTGAGTATCAGATACCGAATTCGAATACTATATACCTGTATCTGTTTTAATAATCGTGTTCGGAGCAAGCATTTGAGCGTTCATATTCAAACCGACACGTATAAATTACTCGAACGTGTTACATAACAGTCCAATTGAGTCAGATACTTAAAACTATCAGTCCAACTGCGATTTTCTAAATAAATTTTAAAACTTAACACTGTTTAAAAAATTGTATTATCTTATCCATAGATAAGCTAACGAGTTTCATCATTTATTTATTGAAACTTAGATTGTATTGTTTTTGCAATTACCTTTACAATGTATTGAAAAGAAAATATATGATAGCAATTGTTACATATAATAGTTGGCATGTAATCCATTTAAGTTTTTACATCAAAAACAAAATGAAAGAATTAGTTGCATATACTAATTTCAGCAAGGTATTAAGTTCAAGTTCTTTTTTCTTTGTTTGTAATTCAAAATAACTTCTTAGCATTATAATATAATCATATTTTCTAAGATTTGGTAAAATAATTTCTCTTATATTTTTAGAATACATTTTTTACTAATTAATACAATTGCATTGCTCAATTTTGTTAATTTTATATTAATTATTAATAATAACATTCTTCTATCAAAAGAATATCTAAATATTAATGCATTTATATATAAATATGAGTTAATTACTATTATCTTACTAAAATCTAGACAATTTACAAGTTCAATTTTTCTTTTTAAGAAGTAAACTAATGCCTCCATAATATTTGCTCTCCTTAATTATTAACTCTTTTTTGTCATTTTTTTCTTATCAGTCAAAGAGCTTAATTTGGTCCTTATACTTATTATAAGTTTAAATTCAGTTATTATCAAGTATTAAACTTTTCTAAAATAATTAATATTTATAAATTTTTCTAATTTCCTTGAATTCTTTTATAGAAAAAAATCATAAATAGATCTTTTTTTATTTATTGATCTGATAAAGAAATCATACGTAGCTCATTCAATTATTTATTACTTTTTGGTAATTAATACAAATAATGAAAATAATATATACAACTAAATTCAAAGTTAAATTAATATACATAATGCAAATAATTTATGCATCCAAATTAATGAATTTGATATCAAATTAATTTTCTCAACATATCCTAGGGGATACATCAAACTGAATTTTAATTACCAATTTTGATGACTAAAAAGATAAGATGTTTGTGGTAATGGTAGTAAGTACTGGAATTAGTTGTGTATGAAAATAATAAAAATAAACTGAGGTTTTTAACTATTTAAGATAAAAGATAACAAAATAAAAAACTAATTCTTCACATTAAAACTAAAGGAAAAATGTATACTTTTGGCCCTAATGTTTAATGCGATAGCGGATTAGCCCTTACACTATTTTTAAACGTAAATAAACTCTTAAATTATCAAAAACTTGTAATTTAAGTTCTTCGTCGTAATAAAATAATTATCACTATTACTTAAAGCTGATGTGGCTAATAGTGAGTCTATTAAATTAACAAAATAATTTTCTCCATTAATTCTCCTTTTCCCCGTTCTTCTTCTTTTCTCTTTACTTGTCTCATTTAAATCTAAAAAGAATAGATCTCATAAATAAAATTGCTTGTATTATTTGATATACAATTTGTAATTTTGCTATATTTTTATATGGAACGAGTCCCAGAAGCATGTATTTACTTCGTCAAATTAGTGTAGTTCTATTCAGATTGCAACAATTTATTATTATGGTGAATAAGGATATTATCTATCGATTTCAACTAATCATACAGTTTCTAAGTGTTCAAAAAATGAATCTTGTTTTAAGGCCTCCTTACCGAATGACAAGTATAACTTATTTGGCCATTATATTTTTCTTTTTCCAGTCAAAGGAAAGGTTATTTATACTAGAAAAAATTGCAGCCAAATGCAATGCACACACAACACACACATATATATACATGATATTTTATTCCTGAAAGTCGTTCTTTACAAAGATTATGTTTGACTTATATATAAAGAATTGCAAATCCAAGTTCAGAAAATAAGAATATTGAATATGAGTACTAGTCCTATTACATAAATGGCCTTAAACTAATTTATATCAGATACATAGGTGATCAACTGTTCTCATTAGTTAGATTAGTATTTCATGGGGCTCTCTATTGAGATCAATGAATATGAATAGCCTTAAACTAAGTTTCTTTGTTAGATCGACAATGGTGGTGGTAAGTGGTAGTGGTAACAATGGCCGGTGATGGTGGAGGTCCGATAAGGCTAGAAAAAGTAATTGTATTTTTTTAATTTCTTTTAACAAAAAATTATTTTTTTACTATTTAATGTATTATGCATATTATTTTTATTTTATCTTGGCCAAATGCTTATTTATACCTTGAACTTTGGTTATTTAATCAGTTAAAAATACTATAACTTTCAATTTAAGCTAATGGAGACTCGAACTTGCTCTTTTTGTGATATTTTAACACTTTTTGACATGTATTTTCATTCAATACATCCACGTGTATTGCATAAAAGGCATTTAAATATTACCAAAATAAAGTTCATGTATAGATTTGGTTAAATTGAAAGTTAAAAGTGTTTAGATATTACAAAAAAAAGAGTAAAATGTATGTGTATGTTAGATTAAATCGAAAGTTAAAGTGTTAAATTGACTAATCGATACAAGTTCAGAGACGTAAATATCTTTTTATAGCTATTTTATGATAATCACTAATGATATTCCTATTCATGTTACGATTACCTAGACTGAGTTATTGGAGCAAGCTGATTAGCAGTACCCCAAACATATAGGGTGTAATGCAGTGGATACTCATGTAGTTTTTAAGGCCATTAAAATTATATAATATCATCAAGAAGTATATTCAAAACTCTACTTATTTTTTAGCATTAAATACTCTTTATGTTATTATCACCATTAAAGATTGATTATTATTAGATTCTTTTGTTTAGATGCATAGAAAACTATTTTTTTCTCTAATTTAGACTAGTTCTTTTTATCTGTAGGAGTTATTTTTCGTACTTTTGCTGCTCTTCTATGGCTTTTTTTAATTGTTTTAACAAAAAAAAAATAATGGTTATAACAATTAGGAGAAAGTATAAATACATACTTTGTGATTTGACACACTTTCATTTATAGGCATATAGTATTTTTTTTTAAAGAAGATATGTGACAGCTTGGTCTAGAGAAGAGATCCGATGAAGGCGAAAGTGAATGCCAGGGCAAGGATAGAATACTTGGACAAGGAGCAACTTATGGCAGGCTTCTGGGATATCAATACTCTAAGGTACGGGGTACATGAATGAATCGGATTGCACATCGAAACGGGACAGAGAATGGTTAATAACATATATATAAAGAGTTGGAACTAATCACATGAGGCACCTTTTGGTTGTTTGGCTGTAGGGTTATAGGAACCCCAAAGGTTTAACCTACTTGATTCGGAGAAATTTCAGGATGGGTGACCTCCTCTAGGATCTCGAATCTGCCAAAGCGACAAAACTGTGAGGCCAGTGGGGGCCAAGCGGACAATATCTCATGTGATCTAGTTCTGGATCGTTATAAATGGTATGGGAGTTGGACCCCTCTAGTAGATGTGTGGTTCGAGGATGAACCATGAGGAAACTGGTGGGCATGTGACAGTATGGCCTAGAAAAACGATTCAATAAGGGCAGAAATTCTGGCAGGCTTCTCGAATGGCAGCACTCTAAGGTACGGAGGCAAAAATGACTTACATCATTTAAAAGCTGATGTGATTATATGGCAGTAGTTAAAATTAATTTACTCTTATTACATCAATCTCTTAAATAACGTTAATCATCAAGATATCATGTAGTTTGTGTTGTTAATAAATAGAGGCAAAAATGATTTATGTCGTTTAAAAAGCTAACATGATTACATGGTAGTGATTAAACTATTTTACTCTTATTAAGTCAATTTTTTAAATGACGTTGGTAATCTAGAATAAGTGCAATAGATGAGAGAGGAGTGGAAGAGAAGAAATAGAAAAAATGATAACGGTAATGTACAACTTGACTGACATAAGCTTAAAATTCATTAATGAGTTGATATGTCCAGTTGAATGAGTTGGAATTAATTTTTCATTTAAAAAGCTTAGATGTTGTACCGTCAACCTTCCATTTATCAGTCTTAATAGAGTTGAATGGCAATGATACTACAATTAAAGTCCAAGAGGTTTAGTGATACAAATTAACATTTAGAAACTCTAATAATACTATCCCTAAAATTGAAGGACTATCTGTGCAATTTACCCCTTCTTTTATTAGTTAATTGTTGAAATTACATGTAAATAACATATATTTCTCTATAATGGTAAAAACACTAGCCATGTGCATATTTTACTTTTTGCTATTTTAACAAAAAAAAAAAACTAATCCTAATAAAATACTAGAACCAAAATACCAAAAAAAATTAGCACTAAACTATATCGAATATAAAGTATTTTATTAACGCAAAAGTTTATATGATTAATTAGATATTGTTAAAAAAGATGGGAAAAAGAAAAATAATTAGCACAAGATTAAGATTCTATATGGCAGGTCTTTTTCACTAAACTCCGAGAGTATGAAATACATTTACTCTCTCTCTCTCTCGTCTCTCTTTTCTGTGTGGAGCGCATATTTATTATTTGTCTTTTAGGTTCTTTTTTAAAGAGTGTCTTTCTAGTTCCTTTTCCCTGTTTAGAATTGTAGTTTTGAAGTTTTTGGGTGGGTGGATGTGATGCAATTATTCAGAGAATGAAGAATCTTTAGTGCTCAGAAAAGACCCTTCAACCTTCTAATTTGCAGATGTTTCACTCGGAGAAGACTCTTCATCATCACAGTTGTCAGAGTTATCAAACTAAGATTGATATGATCGCCTTCTCTAAGCCTCGCCCCATCTGCATGTGTCTGTGAAGCTCTTTCACTTCTAGCAAGGTCTACAAAATTCTAAAAATCATGGGTGATTTCAGAAAGGCCAACGCAAAGATACAGTTCTTCACTAGTCACACATACTTATAAGATGCCTCAAATGCTGATCATTGGTTGTTGTTTCTTCTACCAACTTCTCGACCACAACACCTTTCTGCATATGAGAACCACAAAATATAGTCAAAAGAACACCTATTAGAAAATATACTCTTTCAGAAAAAGAAAAAAAAAAGAAGAAATGCGTATGCCTCTAGGTCATCTAAAAGCTTGAGATTTTGACCTGATTCTGAGTTCAGTAGGTCCCTGATATTTTCATTATAAATCTCGAATAAAAAATTCTTAATCGTAAAGTCTCTCTGTGGGGTCTGCACCCAGGCCAGTACTCAAAGATCGATTAATGAAGTTACAAAAAGAAACTACAAAATCAAGTGATTTTGCATTTTTCACCAAGAAAAAGCCTCCTTTGTTGTCTAATTATCATAATAATTTACAATTTTGATAAGCAGTAGCAACAGATCCAGATTAAACAATCGATACACTCGTCTCAAATAAAGAAATTGATAGGTGTCGAATCCAACAAAAATAAACTCCTACTCTTCAAATAAAAACAACTTGTAAATAGTGACAAGTAGGGTCAAATCTACAGAGATTGGCAAGATTTATTTCTTTAACAAAATTCAAATAAAATTAGGGGAGGTTTTAAATTTGGAATCAAAACAAATTAAATTAAAAATCAATTAGAAGCAATAATAAAATTTGAGAAGATAAATCGATATGAGAAAACTCCAACCTAAGGTATAATCTCAGTTTTAACTCATTGAATTGATCATTGATGCAAATATAATTTCCAAATCCATTAATAAATTGGTTATAGTTGTTGAAAAGCTCTAACAACCTAATTTCTCCTTAATTTTTCGTTAATCAATGGAAGCCATTTGATTAATTCTCTTATTGAATAAACAACCCTAGAAAAGCTTCCAAGATTTAATTTACCAATAGCAATGCAATTTAAAGAAACCTAATAGTAGCCAACAAATACATAAGATGAATTCATTTAGACTAGATCATGTATTCACATAACATGGGTATGTTATTCTACCACTAATCATTAAAATAATTAAACAATTACAGATTTAATATTCTAATTTGGCATAGACTATCTTGATAATTGAGTAATAGGCATTTTTACACAATCAACAAAAATAGAATTCCTAATAGACATAGAAGATACATGAATATTAATAGGTTTGAGAAAATAATGAAGAACAATTAAATCTCACAATCCATATGAATTCAAACCTTAATTAACCTTGAGTTAGAAAGAAAAGAGTTCAGCCACACATAATTGTTGTAGAGAAAATAAAGTAAAGAGGGAAAACAATGGATGATAGGAAGAAAACTGGTTTGCAGCCCCATTTTCTCCAAAACCTAAAAGAAACTCCCCTTGTCTCTTTTCATCTTTTTCTTTTTATAGGAAAACTTGGTCCCTAAGAATTCCTAAAATAACCTTAAGTTGTGAGGGGTTTTTAGTAAATAAATATTCCTAAAAATAAATTAAAAAGTCACATGGAAAATAGTATCACTTTAAGCTTTTTTTCACAAATTTGGATTTCTGGAATATGCCGTGGGCACGCTCTAACTGAAGTGATCTTCTGCCATCTTTTTTCTATTTTATCCAAAATTCTGTAAAGCATCAATCTCTATTGAAACTCATCAAATATCATCCTTTCAGCTTCATGTTGCATCAAAGCGTTCCATCTAACATGAAAATTAATAATCACATTTAAAATCCATAATTAAGCATAAATACTTCAATAATATCCAAGAAAATATGATAATTAGTATGCATAAAATGTACACTATCGGAAATTAATTCAATCGCAAGAAAATCTAAGTAGAAAAAGAAAGAAAATAACATCTAATATAACAAAACAACACCAAAAGTTTCTAAAGGAAAAGAAAAAGGAAAGTTAATGATAGAGAGACAAATCATTTGGTAAGTAAAACCTGCCATTTCTAAAATAACCGTATCCAATTTACATAAAGGAAAAGATCATGAAACACAGTGTTTCCTTAATTTGTAACTATTTTAAGCTTTAATCTTAAGGAAATAATTTTAACAAATAAAAACAATACTCACGGAATTCTCAAGATAAGAACAATGCAGATATGTGGCAGCAAGCTTTTCAAACAGAATCAGAGACAGAGAGAGAGGAGTTATTGAGAGAGAGAGAAAGAGGGAGGAGCGTTTGGAGAGAGAATTGAGGAGGAAGAAGAAGAGATTTGTTTGTGTTCCTATGAAGAAAAATGGACAACTTGTGTTGTGACCCAATATATATACCATTTGAATTTGTGAGCCCTAACGGCTAATTTTTTCTTCTTCTTCTTTTTGTAATTTTAATTACTTTTGATAGCAATTGGCATATTCTTCTAATGCGGTTGCTTGCGTTTAATCACCGATGGCCAGTGGAGTGAGTCTTTTGTCAAAGTTTTGAAAATGCAGATTTTTGTTCTGTTAGGTTAATTAATTTCTGTTCAGAAATTTTGCACATATGCCTGTACAACGTTTCTTTTTTCTTTTTTCTTTGCAAGCTAATTCAATAGTCTTTTTTTTAACCCAACAAGATTAAGAGCGACCACAGATATTTCATTTATTTAAAAAAATTTAAATCTAAATTCGATTAAAAATATATATATCTAAATCTGTTCTAAATTCATTTAAAAAATTATTTTTGATATTTAGATTTATCTAAATTCGAATAAAAATACCTACATATATACTATATGGACTCCTTAAAAACTCGTTTAATATATATATCTATAAAATAAATTTTTAGATATTTAAATAGATATCGGATATTATACCCGTTATATATCTGTTTACATAAATATTCAAAAAATTAAATAGGTACTCATTTACAATAATTAGATTCTAAGATATATTAATAAAAAGTATAAAATTATATGTAATTTTGAACAAACATTTATAATTTTATTTATAATTATTTTATTTCATACACGATATATATGTATATAATTTAACCGAGTATTAGATACCGAATTCGAATACTATATACCTGTATCTGTTTTAATAATCGTGTTCAAAACAGGTATTTGAGCGTTCATATTCAAACTGACACGTATATTGTAATTTATTCTCAAATCCATCACACTTCATTTATAATTACTCGAACATGTTACATAAGAATCCAATCGAGTCAGATACCTAGAAATATCAGTCCAAATGTGATTTCTAAATAAATTTTAAAATTTAACACTGTTTAAGAAATTGTATTATCTTATCAATAGATAAACTAACGAGTTTCATCATTTATTTATTGAAACTTAGATTTTTATTGTTTTTGCAATTACCTTTACAATGCATTGAAAAGAAAATATATGATAGCAATTGTTACATGTAATAGTGGGCATGTAATTCCATTTAAGTTTTTACATCAAAAAACAAAATGAAAGAATTAGTTGCATATACTAATTTCAGCAAGGTCTTAAATTCAAGGTCTTAAGTTCAAATTCTTTTTTCTTTGTTGGTAATTCAAAATAACTTCTTAGCATTATAATATAATCATATTTTCTAAAACTTGGTAAAATAATTTACATTATCCTTAATACCCTAGTTTCTCTTATATTTTTAAAATATATATTTTACTAATTAATACAATTTCATTGCTCAATTTTGTTAATTTTATATTAATTATTAATCACAACATTCTTCTATCAAAAAAAATATCTAAATATTAATACATTTATATATAAATATGAGTTAATTACTATTATCTTACTAAAATCTGGACAAATTTACAATTCCAATTTTTCTTTTTAAGAAGTAAAATAATGCCTCCATAATATTTGCTCTCCTTAATTATTAACTCTTTTTGTCATTTTTTTCTTATCAGTCAAAGAGCTTAATTTGGTCCTTATATTTATTATAAGTTTAATTTAATATAATAGCAAGTTAAATTCAGTCCTTAAACTTATTATCAAGTATTAATTTTTTTAGAATAATTAATATTTTTAAAATTTTCTAATTTCCTTGAATTCTTTTATAGAAAAAAATCATAGATAGTTCTTTTTTTATTTATTGATTTGTTAGAAAAATCATAGGTAGCTCATTCAATTATTTATTACTTCTTAGTAATTAATACACATAATGAAAGTTAATATATACAACTAAATTCAAAGATAAAAATTAATTCAAAGTTATATTAATATACATAATGCAAATAATTTATGCATCCAAATTAATGAATTTGATATCAAATTAATTTTCTCAACATATTCTAGGGGATACATCAAACTGAATTTCAATTACCAATTTTGGTGACTAAAAAAATAAGATATTTGTGATAATGGTAGTAAGTGTTAAAATTAGTTGTGTATGAAAATAATAGAAATAAACTGAGGTTTCCAACTATTTAAGATAAAAGATAACAAAAAAAAAAAAACTAATTCTTCACATTAAAACTAAAGGAAAAAGGTATACTTTTGGCCCTAATGTTTAATGTGATAGCGGATTAGCCCTTAAACTATTTTTAAACATAAATAAACTCTTAAATTATCAAAAACCTGCAATTTAAGCTCTTCGTAGTAATAAAATAATTATCATCGTTACTTAAAGCTGATGCGGTTAATAGTGGGTCTATTAAATTAATAAAATAATTATCACCATTAATTCTCATTTTCCCTGCTCTTTTTCTTTTTTCTTTCCTTGTCCCATTTAAATATAAGAAGAATAAATCTCATAAATAAAATTGCTTGTACTATTTGATATACAATTTGTAAGTTTGTTACATTTTTTATATGGAACGAGTCCCAAAAGCATGTGTTTACTTCGTCAAATTAGTGTAGTTCTATTCAGATTACAACAATTTATTATTATGGTGAATAAGGATATTATCTATCGATTCCAACTAGTCATACAATTTCTAAGTGTTAAAAAGTTGAATCTTGTTTTAAAACCTCCTTACTGAATGACAAGTATAACTTAGTTGGCCACTATATTTTTCTTTTTCCAGTCAAAGGAAAGGTTATTTATACTAGAAAAAGTCGCAACCAAATGCAATGCATATATATATATATATATATATATATATATATATATATAAATATGTGTGTATGCGCGCATTGCATTCGGATATATATATATATATAATATTTAATTCCTGAAAGTAGTTCTTTACAAAGATTATGTTTGACTTGTATATAAAAGAGAGGTTTAGAGAAATCAAAATCTTGATTTTTCTGTGGTGGAAAAGAGAAGCAGGGAAGGAATGACCACCTCTCCAAAAGCAATTGTACTTCTTTATACATTAATGCTAAGAGAGCTTGTAATAAATGGTTATAAAGGGTCACATATGATACAAAACAATAAAGAAATATTCTTGTTTTACTTTGTGTTTCATCGTTTAAATTCAATCTAGTAGGTTTGGAAGGATGAGCTCTTGATAATCTTTTTATTGCAATTTAGTTAATTAATAATGTTTAACATTTTGTAGGCTTCAGGTATCTCTTTTGCCAATTGGGATCTCTCAGTTTCTGTAATGAAACCATCTTCTATTCTTTCTTTACGGATCATCCTCCTCCTCTCCATATCATTTTCACCAACATATGTTTATAGTGTTGATGACTATGAACCGTATTCCAACTGCGCTCTTTTTAGCTGCGGAAACATGTCAAGTATTAGCTACTCTTTCTGGGGAAATCGCCAACCTGACTATTGCGGTTTGCCAGGCTTCAGGATTGATTGCGAAGAAGGAATTTCTATATTAGATATCATGTCGTTTGGGAAGGCTACTCGGACCATATTAGCTGCTGTTTTCGTTGTTTGATACGCTAGGAGCAATTAGGAATTGACGAATGGTAAGTTGCATAATTCTTTCCTTCTTTGTCGTTTGGGTTTGGGGTTCTCAGTAGCTTCAAATGGTCAACCTTTTTTTTTCTCTTTTTTTTTTTCCTTTTGGAACGTAATGAAAAATGAGAATTTGGGCATATGGGATTTTACGTTTAGCGCCCGCCATTATAATTTTCTATATACTCAAAAGTCTTGGTCAATTGTTATCTCAAGGATAATATTAGCAAAGCACACCCACCTCTCTTTGTCAGGAACAAATAATAATAGTCACATTATTTATATTATTATATTATGAATCACCACTAGAGCAGGCAGCCCCTCAATCTCTTTCATTTCTTCCAAAAAAGAAAATTAATAGTTTAAGGTACAAAGACATAACAATATTTATCTCCGATCAAACTTATTTCTCTCACCAATTCTTCTTTTCTTCTTGTAAGGAAAAGAAATAAAGAAATGATAGTCCATTTCTTCCTGCCATCCCATGTACACTCCATCATCATCATCACCCTCTTCTTTCTCTTAGTATTCGTTTCAATTTCTTATTGTGAAGATGATGAGAATTATACAGATTGCAGAAAACCCTTTAGTTGTGGAAACTTAACAGATCTTTACTACCCTTTTTGGAGCGATGAACGTTCTCGAGTCTGTGGTTATGAAGGGTTCAAACTGGAGTGCGAAGAAGGTCAGTTACCTAACATAACTATAAGGGGTGAAGAATTTCGTGTAATCTCTGTAAATCATAACCAAAGCACGATGGCAATAGCTCGAGCGGATTACTGGGCTAATGCTTGCACCCAGAATTTCGCCGACATAATCCTGAATGAGACACTCTTCAATTACACCCAACACATTCAAAACTTAAGTTTATATTACAATTGCGAAATCGAGACTCTCAGCAAGATACCACCAGAAAAAAGATTGCCATGCTCTTCTGCAAATGGTGAATCACTAAATGCGTTCTACGCAACCGATGAGCTTCTGGAAGAGTGGGGACTACTAAACAGATATGAGTGTCTGAATACAGTAAAGATTCCTGTTCCAGTGGATACTCTTGGAGAAATTTGGAGAGGAGTGGATGCTTTGGAGAGAGTTTTGAGACAAGGGTTCAATGTGTCGTACAGGATTCAGCAAGAATGTGTTCCATGCGTTGCTAGTGGTGGGATATGTGGCACCAATACAACTACCTTCAATTTCACTTGCCTTTGTCGTGACCAGCCCCATGATTCTTGGTGTTCAGGTCATCATGGTACGAATAAATATCCCTTTTTCTCCACCCATTTAAGCTTACATATATTTCTTCTTCTTTCCTACTGATTTTATAGAGCAAAGCATTTTCAGGTCACACAACATAACTTATGAATGAAAATAGGATATTGCTTTTGATTTTTTTTTTTTTCTTAATGTGAAGAGCTAAGCAGCCTAATTACATAATACAAAATCTGGGGAGAGCAGCCCCCAACATATCCTGCTCCATAATCTTTTGATTTGATTATAGGGTAGCAGTCTCTTCTTTCTTCAGCTTTCTTCATGAATTATACTTTATTCTCTCTCAATTTTGACCCGGGAAAAAGGAAAGATCTTTAGCGTTAGATATAGCAGTAAGGACACTTTGCCAGTTGTTGAGATAACTCTCAGTTTATTAATTGCCGCAGTCAGTAGAGTTGAATCTTTTTATTAATTTAGTACATATATTATAAGCTTATTACAGATATCTAGATCAAGATGTAGACTAGTCATCCAAATACAATCAAAAAAATAGCTAACAATGTCTCAAAATTCCTGATAAATCTTGAGTGTCTTTCTTTTGCTTGTTTTCCACACGCTTACTCTTCAAGTTTGAACCTGTCAACGGCTTTTTTTCATCAGAGAAAGATGTTGGAATTTGCCTGCCAGCCTTAATGCTTTCAAAGAAGTCTTACCTTCTTTCCTACTCTAGGGCCTTGGGTCAATGCTTTTCTACTTAGGGCCAGGCTTGGCCTCGCAGCATTAAGACCCAAACTATCATAGTCTTAGAAATTGCCATCTGCTGGCACATGCAGGATATAGCCCATTCCCACTCTGCTTCACTTTAATAAATATTTGTCCTTTCATATATTTATGATTTCAATTATTTTAAAAAATTAATGTATTTGACATTTTTAAACAAAAATAGTTTTAAAATTCTCTTAATCAAGTGGGAAATATCTTTCTTATAAAGTATTTTCAAGAAATGGTTATTTTTAACAAAAGAAATGGAACCCAAATGTTAGTATCAACATACATTAGGTTTATTATTAAGTAACTGTAAAGTTTAGATATAAAAAGTAGAGCCATATAATATATTTATAAATATTTATAAATATTCAAAAATAATGAAATATGTAATGAAACAATGTTTAAAATTTCAATTTTTTACTCTGAAAATGATTTTCATATAATCTTTCTTTTAAAGAAAGTTCGGACTAACTCTACTTCATTATTTTTATCCATAATATAATTTTATTTATTTAATTTTTTCTTTTTCTTTATATCATTTACATAAGAGATGTCATTTTTAATCTAAATATCATTGATTTAATTTAGATAATTTTTTTCTGGAGATGTGTCATTTTCTGCATTACATACGAAAGGGCATATATACCGGTAAATTAATTAAAAAAACACGGTGTATATTATTATCCAAGGATTATAAAAATGGCAAAAGAAGAGTTCTCTTTCTTTTCATGCTTTCGGTTCAACAAATCAAAGTCCTCCACTAGCTGTAACTGGACCCTTTCAAAATCTCCTAGTCTAACTCTTTAATCCCCAAAAATGGCCATTACCTAAATCTGCCCTTTCTTCCTAATCTATCACATATAACAACACCGGGCATAATGGTCTATTGCTAGAGGAAATATTAGGTCACCGTGATGTCAATATTGCTTATAGTATAGTAATTCTATAATAATTATTATGATATTTCTCATATGTTAGGTTATTACATCAATTTCTTTTCTATTCTTAAACTTGCAAAACTTGGAGGTTCACTAGGAAACCTTCACCTAAACAATTGGTTTTTTCTCTTTTTGCCACATTGTGACTCTTCAAAACTTTCCATACCTGCCTCGTGGAACTTGGGTTGCCACCGTCCAGTCTAGAACTCTTAATATATTTTACTTTTCCAATATTTTATTAGTATTTAAATGTTATTTATCATAAAGACTAATTATCAATATAAAATAATAAAAGCAAATCTAAATACTCTAAATTAGTATTTTTAGAAAAATAATATTCATAAAGTAAAGTAACCAAATAATAAATAAATATGCAATGCAAATGAAAATGTTTATAATTTAAAATTATATATTAAAGACAATATTTAGTCTAGCATTTTACTTTAAGCCTAGATCTAATAAATGAGACGATGATTTATCTTTTTTTTTTATTCACTTAAACTAATGATGTAACTAAAATTTCTTATACCTACATAGATTGAAGCAAAGTTGGTGTCTCTATTACATTCAACCTAAATATGTTCATAATAATTACTATTGTTAAATTAATATGATGGTTAACTAACAATAATAACTAAAACTAATAAGGATATAAAGGTAAAGAATCAATTATTAAATAAATATATAATAAGATTCATGCAAAAGTAAAAAGGATAAACTAAACACTTATGAAAACTAGCCAAACATATTTAACCCAATGATCATAGTATTAAATAGAAGGACATACAACAATAAAGTAAAAGCTCTCTCTATATACATAAAACAATGATCATATTCTTCTTTTCCACTTATTAAAATACTCCTTAAATCTTAAAAAGAATAATGAAAACTAAACTAAAGTGTTTATGGAAGAACTATAGAAAAAATAATAGTGGAAAAATATAGAGAGCATATAGGAGAGAGCTCTCATCCTCCTCTTTTAGAACTAGGTTTGTAGAGATATATATAGAGAAAAATCCTCCTCTAAGTAAATCTCCCTAGAGATAAGTATACCAATATAAGTATATCTGATAGATAAGAATATATGTATCCTTATCTCCACCAAAAACTATCTCATAAATAACTCTTAATATAAATCATAATAATTAGACAAAATGACTAAAATGTCCCTTGGGCCTTGTAATTTTTGGCCAGGCCTTGCAAATAGCAATCTATGCGTCTTAATCTTGGGTTTTAACACGAATATATTAAATTAAGCTTTTTTTTTAGTATTTAGCTCCATATTTTTCTCTTTTAGCTAATATTACCTGAAAATAGACAATTAAACTTAAGTGAAGTAAAACATACATATTTTCACCATATTATATATAAAAATCATATTGTTAAAGCTCTAAAATACCATAAATATCTATATATAATTTGGACTTGTCAAATACCCCCACACTTAAACCTTTACTTATCCTCAAGTAAATAGCAACTGAGAATTAACTTTTGCAAAAATCATGAAGAATATTCATAGTCAGCTTCAAGATTTTATTCAAAAGAATCTCACTAATGCAAATATCATATCAAACCAAGAATACTTGAATCATAATAATTTTCTTTAATAATATAAATTCAATCATTGTTAATCAAAAGACTCAAGCATCCAATCCCTCACACTGGTATCACAACAAATAGTCTAACTGATCTTTAAAGGATACAACTATAATGCATAATCTAAATTATCATAATCCTATTCAAAAAGGCAAGAAATTCATTCATAACAAAATATCAATAGACATTTATACATTTTTATATATCACTAGCTTTTAAAGCTCTTATACTTTTCTTTACATCCATTGGATTTTGATTTTTGATACTTGGGGTATTTGTTTCTTTCTTGAGATGTTATGTCTTTTTATGCAAATACAAACATGGATGATGAATGCACCTGGTTACTCAACAAACCATACATCAAGATGCTTTGCATACTTATAATCTCAATTATCTTTTTACGCGAAAATCGACATTGATCATGAAGATCCTCGTTACTAAGCAACTAAAATTAGCGGAATAGAATTATTAAACTTAGAGCTTTAAACTTGCCCATATCATATCTCACAAACTTAGACAAGCTAATTTAGTAACAAGAAAATTATAATCTAAATCATACACTCCTAATTATACCCAACTCACATTTGTCAAACTATTCATCATGTCCATATGCAAAGAATAGATACTTGATTATTAAGTGCAAATAACTCATGAGTTCATATTTATATATGTTAAATACTAACTCAAAAATTCAAGAATCTTAACATAATAGCATTCTTTCATCGACTCTTATATAGAATAATAAAAAAAAAGCTGAATATAAAAATTTAAAATTTTACAAAGATTCATCAAAGTTGCTAATTCTTATGGCATGACATATAAAGTTTAATTGAAGAAATATTCTATTTCTCTTCTCCACACTTAAATTTGATATTGTCCTCAATATCATTACATATATAAAAACAAAAATCAAGAAGAGAGGAAAAAGATAGAACATTCCCATAGAGCTTTGCAATGCATAGTAAGTCATGAACTTGAATTCTAATCTCCATAACCCAAATCTTTTATTTTTCAAATTAAAATATTTAATTTGAAGTCAAAATTGGCCAAGTGGTGGAGTCGCACCTTCCACATCTTGCAGCTCCTTCGTGAGCTCGTGGCGTGCTTGTTGGTACTGCTGCGCACCTTGCAGCCTCGTATGCGCCTTGCGGGTTGCTTCCGCTGCGTGTGATCTGCGACTTGCGGCTGGCGTCGATGTTCTTTCGGTGGTCATGTATGTCCTCCTCGCTGCAGCATCTGCGCCTCATGTTGCTTGCGTCGAGTGGCTCGCGCCTCCCGGCTACTCCATGACCTCGCGGTTATGCTATATATTCGTGCTGCCACGACTGCCTTACTCGCTTGGAGCCGCACGGTGTGCTGCTGCTGCTTGCTCCTGCGGGCCTATTCGATATTTTGCTGCCGCAATGTGGCTCGCTCCAATTTTTCTTACTTGTAATTAACTTTTATATGCTCCAGGAGCAAATAATTAATGAAACATAAATTTGAATGAAAATTAAAAAATTTGAATACTTAAATAACTAAAATTGACAATTTAAATTAAGAATTAGAGTTTTTAATGATTTAAATAAATTAAAAATTAAAAAAAATATTAAGACTAAAAATAACTAATATTAACTAAACAACACTTGACTAATTCCTAATCCTATAAGAAATTTAGACATGCCTAAACTCTAAAAACTCCCAATTAATATTTCTTAATAATGATTATTCAATATATTAAACAAACAATATTCATATAATAACATAAGCTTAATTAAACATGAAAGCATGTTATTAAAAATAAATTGACATATTACACATGGAGAAATATTGTTTTTTGGAAATCAAAGAAGGTAGGAATGCTTATTTTTTCCTTCATAGGACTACAAAGTAAATATAAAATACTAAAATTTTAAAAAATAAAAAATAAAAAATAAAAAAACTTAAATGCATAAAAATAAAAATACAATTCCTAAGTTTATTGTCTATATCTAGACATTTCTGATTAAGCTCATGGTAGGCGTTCATCCATGCACTCCACCTCTTGGTCATAAGCCATTCCTTTCAAGTATGGCGTCATACTTTTAATGCGAACATCTAAAGTGTTACGAAAGCTCTTGTTAATTAAGAATGGAATATCATCATATAATTGCTCATAAATAAGAGAATCTAAATAATTATATGACCACTTATCAATAGTAAATTTAGAAGATAAAATTAGAGAATCAAACATTTTAAATTCCACAATTTCTCTTAAAATTGTTATGGTAAGTTTTCCATTATGCACATAATCACAGTTCTAGTAGTTGCCATGAAAGGTATACCAAGGAGTATAGTTTGTTATTTATCTCTTGTTGGTATGTTTCCCATGTCAAGCACTACAAAATCAACAAGAATTATTAATTTGCCTACTTGTAGTAGCAAGTCTTCCGTTATACCTCTATGATATTTTATTGATTTATCTGCAAGTTGTAGAGATATAATGGTAGGCTTCAACTCTCCCAAGCCAAGTTGTTCATACATCGAATAAGGCATCAAGTTTATGCTTGCTCCCAAATCTAATATGGTTTTTGTAACCTTTTTGTCACCTATTGTAATATCAATGGTGAAGCTATCAGGATCTTTCATCTTAAGGGATGTTGAGCATTACACTTGCTACTTATACTTTTTCATTGTTCGCATATCGCCTTTTGTTGGTATTCAACTCTTTAAAGAACTTTGCATAAGTTGGCTTATTCCTAATAACATCCAACAAAGATAAATTAGTATTGAATTTAGAGAGTATCTCAATATTTTTAATTTTTTTATCCTTTTTGCTCTCTTTGAATTGGTTTAGAAAAGGAATAGGTGGTCTATAAGGCTGAGCTGTCTTATAGAATTTAGGTCTAAAAAATACTTCATTTTCTTTCTTCTCAAGCCTAAGATTAGGCTCTAATTTTTTTTCCTTTTGCATGCTCTCCTTATTGATTTCTACTAATCCATCATTTTTAGGTGTACCTGCATAAGAAGAAGAAATAATTTCAGTTTCCATATCATTTTTATTATCAACATCACCTTTTCTAATAGTAATAGAATTGGTTTGTTCATGTTAACTTGATAGTTTCTCTTTCTTGAGCTTTTGAACAACTTCAACAATTTGTCTCATTTGAGCTTCTAAACGTTTTATTGAAGACTCAATAAAATCTGTCTTTTTCTTATTTCTCTCCATCCTATCATGAGAAGCCATTATAAATGATTGAAGTGTTTCTTCCAAACTTGGCTTTCTTTGCTCATTAGATTGAAAAGTTTATTTTTGATCTTGAAAGAAAGGATTAGAGTTACTTTGGAATTGAGAATATTGGTCTTAGTAATGAAATTAATTTGAATTTCTCAATAATTGTGATGGATTTTGATCATTGTATCTTCAAGAAAAATTTGGATGGTTTCTCCAACTTGAGTTATATATGTTGGAATAAGGGTCATTCATAGGATGCATGGGTTGGTAAGAATCCATCAAATTTACTTGGTCATACATATTTCCTCTATAATTATCAAAAAATGAACAAACATTAGCACCATGACCATAAATACCACATACCTCATTGTTTGGTGAGTTTTTTATTGAAGCAAGCATCTTAACTTGCTTAGTCAATTCAACTAATTGCATAGTCATCTCACTACAAGCTACTACTTTATTTACTCCTACTTATTTTGTCCTCACACTCTTTTATTGAGAATTGGCTCCTAATATCTCAAAAATATCATAAACCTCATCAGTTATCCTTTCTAATATAGCACACCCAGCTACATTATCAACCATACATTGATATTGTTGTGTCAAGTCATCATAAAATAATTGGTTGGTTATTGGAAATGGATATCCATGGAGTGGACATTGCAATAAAAGTAATTTGAAGCGATTCCATGTTTCATGAAAAGTTTTAGTATCCTTTTGATAAAAATTAGAAATTTCAGCTCTTAATTCTTTACTCTTTTGATGTGAGTAAAACCTACTCATAAAAGTTTGATAAACTTCATCTCAAGTTCTCGAATAATTAGGAGGCAAGGTCATTAACCAAGTCTTTGCTGTATCTTTCAATAAATAAGGGAAACACCTCATTCTTAATTGATCCTCATTAAGTTCAGATAATGGAAAAGTATGAGCTATAGCATAAAACTCTCTAATGAATGCTAAACCATCCTAACGAGGCATAATATAAAAATGAATGTTCTTAAGCTCATAATTCCTAAAGTCAATACATGCCATAAAAATTATTTCTGATAAGAACTGGGATGATGTCTAGTATTAGATAGGCTCGTTTTCAGCAGACTGGAAGTTGCTTTCTGTTCTCTTCACTTGACATCTTCAAAGGATAGAGCTCGTCACTTTCAAGTAGTTAATTGCACAAACGAAAATTTCCAAACTGAAGCTATCAGGAAAACTTCATTCCAATTGAATGGTTATAAATTTGCCACATTCAAGCATTTCTGTTTTCATTTAGGAGATTGTTATTGCTCTTTTCTTGTTGTATTTAATAATGTTGTCTGGTTTTACTATGACTCTTCAATATTTACAAAGGTTGAAATTGCTAGTTTATGCCAGAATTTTCTTCTTTCCCTCGTAAATAAATAGAAATGCTAATTCCTATTTCCCTTAGCACTAATGTATCAATCAAGAACTTTTGAGGAATATACACCACAATTTATATAATTTAACAACAATCTTCCTGTTTTGAATCTTGCAATTATTTGCCGGTAATCTTCTTGGATTCTATTAGTTATAATGTATTATCCGCACAAGGCAGCTAAATGACTCAATCAAGATGTAGTTGTTCTGCAATATTTCCTATTCATTTTCATGAATGTTCTAATTCTAACACTTGAATACTGCATTTTTCTTTCTTTTTTTTTGTCTGTTGCAGATGATGATCCAAATTTAAAAATGAAAGTTGGTATTGGTAAGATCCTTCGCCCGATCTATTAACACAAGAGATGTTGTGATTTTTCTTGACGCTTTAGTATTCTAGGGTTAAATTAAAAGTTAAACTGATAAGAATAAATAATTTGATATTAAATTAATAATTTATAATCTAAAATTATTAAATTTCTATATTAGTGAATTTAAAAATAAGCTGTTAACTTTTAGAATATTTAAAAGGGCCAAAAAAATATACAACTCTATATCAAAAGACTAGAGAAATTTTTACTCAAGTTTTGATGTATACATCGCAACTAATAGGAGAATGATACATATGTATTGATTAGTTTACATTTTGATATTAAATGATTGACACATACTTCATCATTTAAAACAAATAAATATATGTCAATCATCTATTAGTTTAGTGTATAGATGATGATATACACCAAACTTAGGAAAAAAATTTTAAAAATCAAACTATAAAAATAACTCTTATATAATTTTACTGTATATCTTCACCTATACACCAAGCCAATACATAATTGATACATATTTATTAGTTTAAGAGATTTTTATCTAGATTTTGTGTATATACTACAACTAATAAGAGAGTAACACATAAATATGTGTATTTTATATTAGTATTAAATGATTAATACATTTTTTATCATCTAAAACTAATAAATATATTTAAGAGCAGATAGATGAGATTGTAAGGAGTCTCTTCTAACCTAACTAAGGTCTCGGTTTCTTCTAGTCTAGCTAAAGTCTCGAGTTCAGACTGTGGATATATAATTTAAATATATTTGTTCCGTGGATGTTGGGTATTTAATGTATTTGAGATTAAACCATCTTTTTTTAAAGACAATTCCACGTAAAATAATATTACTTCAACAACAATTCATTCTATAGATACATCACAACACCTTACCCTTTCCTTGCTTTCTTCTATTAAAGAAATATAGATACATCAAATGGTTTTGTTAGTATTCTACCTCATATCCTAACTCGTGATAATTATTCCAAATTGGCTATCAAGATGTGATCTTACTTGCAAGCCTTTGATCTTTGGAATCATGTAGAGCCACAAAGAAATCCACCTTCTTTGGTAAATAATGATATTTTGGCTCAAGTGAAATATTTCAATAAAGAGAAGGGAAAGAAGTTTAGAGGCAAAACTTGTATTCACTTAGCAGTATGAGATTCTATATTTGATTAAATATATGCTTTAACATACCAAAGGAATCTAGAAATACCTGAAGGAATGGTATCAAGGCAATGATAAGACAAGAAAGATGCAGAAACTTAACCTACGAAGGAAGTTCAAAATGGAGAGAGAATGATGGAGATTGAGAATGTTAAAGAGTTCATTAACAGATTGAGGGCGATTGCCAACAAGATTAGGTTGTTAGGTGAGAAGATGCTAGCAGCAAAGAGTGGTTGAAAAGATCCTTGTTGGCTTGCCTAAAAGATTTGAATAAAAAAATTCTCTTTATTAGAGAACTCAAGAGATCATAGAAATATAGTTCTTTCTAAGTTGATGAATTGCCTTTGAGGCATTAGAGCAAAGGCTGGCTTATAGATGCAAAGGCAATTAATTCAAAGGAGCTTTCTTTGTAAAATAAAAGGAAGCTATAAAGTCAAATACAAACCTAAACAATGATAATGGTGGTGGTAAGCAGAGGCAGCAAGGAAATAGTAGCAAAGTAGGAAAGGAAGTTTCCTCTGTATTCTCACTGCAATAAAACAACCCATAAACAAACGAATTGTTGGTACAAATCAAATGCATAATGCAAGACATGCAATCAAAAAGGGCACATTACAAAAGTCTATAAGGACAAACATAATCAAGACCAACAAGCTCAAGTTGCAAATGTTTAGAATGCTCAGGAAGAAGTCTTTTTGTAGCTTTAAGTATTGTAGATTGGGTAGCAACAAGCTTTGGCTTATTGATTGTGACCACAAGACTACATATTCAAGCTTATTCGGCAGCTTGGAAAAACCTACATGACATTGTCAAATTTAGGAATAGAAATGGTGAAAGAATCTTGGCTCAAGACAAAGGTGTTATTTCCATTCAAGCACCAATAGGTATTAAATTAACTTTTGAAGTTCTTTATGTACCTGAGATTTGATTAGAATACTTTCAGTGTAGGATAGTTACTTTGAGAAGAATAATTCATTAATTTTCAGGGATAAACTATAATAATTCATTAGTTTCAAGAATAAAAATCACTATCTTTGATTCTTGTGTAGTTAAGATAGTTTCTATCATGATGAAGCACAAGAGATATCCATTAGATTAAAAGTAATCTAATTCTAAAATGCTAGCTTTTTCATCAAGTGTTAATGATTCTATCTTGTGACATAAGAGATTGGAACATTTTAACTAGGAATAAGGTTCAATTTAGCCTAAGAATTTCACAGTCAAATTTAATTTGGTCTTTTTTTTCTTTTACTAATTTAACCATTAAACTTCTCAAATAATTTCTATTTAGCCCTTTTCGAGCAAGCCAGTTGAACGTACTATAATAAAAGCGTGAAAGGAGGGCCAATTGAGTCTGATTCCAAATTTCAATGGTCAAAGTAAACTCGAGTGACAAGTTAATGAGTCAAATTAATCTTTATTCTTTTGTAATTTAAACATTAAAAATAAATATATTTTTTTCTAAATTATTATAAGTCCATTAAAACATCAAAGCCAATCCATCAATGCCATTAGTACCATTCCATTACTACTACCAATACTTTTTAAATAAAAAATTAACAGCATTACCACTAGCATATGAAAGCATAGATGAGATTTTACAATCCAACACCAGCATTGTCACATTTTTATCGGCCTCCGCAGTACTTTCACCAACTAATTTAAAAAATCTAAAATATATAAGAAGTTAATAATTAAATCAATTAAAATTTAATTATTCTTTAAAGGGTCAAATTGAGCAACATAAAAAATTGAGTGGCCAAATTAAGCCAACATTAAAGGATGAGTGGTCAAATTGGAATCATAGCATATGCAGCTCACTTTCTAAAAGAAGAGCTATATTAAACTTATTTAAATAGTTTAAGAGTTAAACTGGCCATAAAAGTAAAAGAAAAGGCCCAATTGAACTGACTGCAAATTTCAAAATATATATGCTAGTTTTGTTATTGAAATCAAGTTAAGCTTTCCAGCCATATTCTTGTCCATCCATTTGCTTTTTCAACTCAAAACTAACAAATATCTCAATCTCGCACTATAATGACACGTTTTCTCTTCCATCTTTTTCACTTTTTTTCCTTGGCTAGCAATTATAATTTGAAAATAACTTGGAGAGATTAGAGCCTTCTCTTAAACCTGTACAATGTCATTCTTAATATGCATCATTTTGTTTCTTCTCTTAAACTTGTATAAACAATGTTATTCTTATTAATTATACATCATTTTCTTTTCTTTTTTCTTTCCCTTTCTTTACCATAGGTATAGTTCCCGTTTCAGTTGTGGTTCTATTAGTGATCATTTTCTGTTTGTGCTTGAGAAGAGACTGTTGGAAGAATCAAACAAAAGAATCAGAAAGTATCGAGGCATTTCTCAAGAACCATGGACCTATGGCACTGAAAAGATACAGATATACAGAAGTCAAGAAAATGACACAGTCCTTTAAAGATAAACTAGGCCAAGGAGGTTATGGAGGTGTATTCAAGGGGAAGCTACCTGATGGCCATGATGTGGCAGTAAAGGTCTTGAAGGAATCAAATAGTAATGGAGAAGAATTTGTCAATGAGGTAGCAAGCATTAGTAGAACTTCTCATGTCAACATCGTTACTCTTTTAGGATTCTGCTATGAGGGCTCGAAACGTGCTTTGATATATGAGTTCATGTCTAATGGGTCTCTTGAGAAGTATATATATAAAGAAAAGTATTTAAGAGCTAATCGTGAATTGGAATGGAAAACACTATATGAAATTGCAATTGGCATTGCTCAGGGATTGGAATACTTGCATCGAGGTTGTAATACAAGGATACTACATTTCGACATAAAACCCCACAACATTCTCCTTGATCAAGAATTTTGTCCTAAAATTTCTGATTTTGGGCTCGCAAAAATATGCCATGGAAGAGAAAGTATCATATCAATGGTGGGTGCAAGAGGGACAGTTGGATATATTGCACCAGAAGTATTTTGCAGAGAATTTGGTGGAGTATCTTATAAATCTGATGTTTATAGCTACGGAATGTTGGTGCTAGGAATGGCTGGAGCAAGAAACAACATTTGCGTGGAAGTTGATAGCACTAGCGAGATATATTTTCCAGATTGGATATACAAGCGTTTAGAAATAGATGAAGAACTTGGACTTTGTGGGATTGACAATGAAGAAGAGAACCAAATAGCAAGAAAACTGATTTTAGTGAGCTTGTGGTGCATACAAACAAATCCCAAAAATCGGCCGCCAATGGATAGAGTTGTAAAAATGTTGCAAGGAAGTGTTGCATCCTTGTCAATCCCACCAAGACCAAGTTGGCATTCCCCATCAAGATCCCCTCCAGAACTGGTGGCAGATTCTTCAACTACAATTGAATTCAATAATGTGGTTCTCACAAGTAATTAAATGTGTTGTTCTCCCTTAACATGAAGCAGGTTACCCATAATACCTTGTAAACTACCACATTTGAGATTTTGTTGCTTTCTCAGGGTTTGGATATGGATAATGGTTGCACCCTCTGTTGATGTTCTATTGTAGAATTTATGCCCATTTTTTAGGGATTGGATTCTCAAAAACAAATTAAGTTGTTTGTATTTAGATGTGAAGTTGTAAATATTATCAACTAAAATAGACAATATAATTTAATGAATATTTTTATAATTAATTAAACTCTTAATAATTGAAAGTGCCATTAAAAATGAAAATATAGTAACTCAACGTTAGAAAAAAAAGTACGAAGTTTCTCAAAAAAGAGTATAGGGGCTTAATGTTTTCTATATTTGGTTGAAATGTATAAAATTTATAGAATTTATTTATAAATTTAAAGTTTATGTGTTGTGTGAAAATTTTTTATAACTAAATTAAAAATTCTAACTAAATAGATAGAATTTCTAAATGAATTCAACATTAGTAAGTCAATATATTTTATAATACCAAAATATCTATTTTACTTTTTCTTTCATGTCTTTCTTTCAAATGAATTAAATTTTTTATATAAATTTTAACCAAAAATAGCATTACACTCAATTTTTTTACCAAAAACAAAAATGCAGGAATTCATTGTCAACAAAATCCAAAGTGCAGGGACTTATATATGCATTTTGAACTTCCTTGATCATGTGTTGGTAGTGCCTCTTACTGGTCATTAAATTTTTTTTATTCTTTCTCTTTTTTTTTTTTCCAAAATAAAGACATTACTAGTTTGATACACAGAGTATATCATATCAATGTTGGGTGCTAGAGGAACTGCCGGATATACTGCACTTGAAGCATTTTGAATAACTTTGAGAGGATCTCTCACAAGTTTGATATTATAGCTTTGGGAGTTAGAAATAGTTGAAGAGAGTAGGAACTTTTGGGTCACAAATTTATGATATGAATGACATATTGTATGCATATAATATTTTTTTATTCATGATAGGTTTAATGGACGGGGTAAAGTAAGAATTTGAATTCATAACCCTAACTTTAGTCAAACGTACTTGCTATTTAAACTAGACTTCAAATGTTTTCATATAACATATAAAAAAGTCTTGAACTTGAAAATGAAGTCAGGCTTTTCTTAAGAGGCTATTTTGAGCCTTAAAACTGCTTAGCATCGGTGATAGTAAACTTAGATCCCTATGTACTTTCATCTTGGGGGCTAAGGATTTTAGCAAGTGAGCTAGGGTGAACTTAGATCCCCATGTAACTTTCAACTTATGGAGCTAAAAATTTTATATCGTAATAAACCCTAACTATTTTATCATAATCACCAAGAATATTTCTAATCGTGTTTCGATTACCTGGGCCGAGTTTTTAGAGTGGACTAATTACAAGTACACCAAATATATAAGCTGCAATTCATGTCTTGAACAATTATAAGTATGGCCTATTTAGATACTAATGTGATTTTAAGACCATTAAGCTTATTCAAAACTCTACTTCTTATTAACGTTAAATAATTTCCTCCATGTTATTTTCGTTATGAAAGATTGATTAAGAGAGACTCTCTTGTCTAGATTGCGAAAGACAACCATTTTTTCTCTTTAATTTGGACTTTTTTTTTTGTAAGAGTATTTCATACTCTTTATGTGACTAATTTTAGAATTGATTAATATACATACTGTAATGAATAAGAGAATGATCTATATATATGATTTGTTAATATATAATTTATATTAATATATAAATATATATCAATCATTTATCAATTTTTTTACTTTTAACAATAAATAGAAATAGCGGTAATCACAACAAGTAGAAAAGTTTGGGAGAGTTATCTTCTTTCTTTCCTTCTCTAAATTAATTATCTTTTCCTTCTTTGAAACTTTTGTCACCACTTCCGCCACTATTAATGTCTCCCATTATCACTACGTCGAAATCTTCATAACTACCTCTCCTGGACCTCCCTCTCCCAACATCCAAAGAGCTTATGAAAATTACAAACTATTAAAAATCACATCACCATTACTTTGAAAAGTGTACAAATTGTGTTTATAGTTTTATTGATCAGTGATGAATTTTTATAATAAAAATTCTGAGATTTATAGTATGAGATTAATCTGTTATATACATGACTAAGTTTGTAACGGTCTTCAAGCTACTTAATGACCTCCTATAATCTATGTCAACGTTAACTTCTGAATTTGAAAGGGTTGAAGTGACCTTTCTTCTTTAGGGAAGAAAGGTTGCTCATTTTTTTTTTGTAGGCCTATAATGACATGTCTGTACAGCTGAAGGCTATTGTCCTTTGGTCCCTAAATCCCTTTATACTTTGGTCTCTGATTTCTGATCGGGTAAATCTTCATTCTTTTGTTATTCAACAAAAAGAAACTCCAAAATTCAAAATTCTTTTATTTGTGGCCAAACTCAAAATTACCAATTCTCAGGGGATTAACATATTTGATTTCTGATGAAGTGGTCTTGATTAAATGAACTAGGCACCTTAATTGATCAATTGCATGCCACCTTCTCTGGTTTTAACATTTTCAAATGATCTTTTTATATGGCAAAGTCAGCAAATAATGAACGACTCCAAGATTGGTTGGATGAGGCTCCCTACGAAGTCCAGACAGCAGTTCTTAGAGATTTAGTGCCTAGTCAGTTTTCAATTTTTCTATGATTTTACTTCTGCTATTCTATTCTTTTCTGCCCAAGAAAAAAATAATAATTCAAGGGTCAATTTGACATTTTAATTTAATTTAATGGAAACTCTAATAGAAAAGTAGTTAGCGTAATATAGTAAAATAAAAAAGGGCATTAATATATTTTTAAAAGGGGATCAGTACGTCTAGTCTCAATAGATAAAATAGTATGTATTATGCAATCGTTTTATTTTCTATTAGCTATAGTTTTAACTTTAATATGTATAGGACTATGAATTTTTTATAAAGAAATAGCAATTTATTATATTTACATAATAATATAAATCACTAATTTTTCATTTATTTTGGTTATAAGATTTTAATTTATTTTATTTTAATATGTTAATTTCAATATCTTAGTTACTTTGCCAACAAGGAATTGATATGTCACGTTTCTCTTATTTAATTTTTTTTTTTTTATCTATTTTTATAATATGTCAATTTTTTATTTACAAATATTACTAAATTAAAAATAATTAAAGTAAAATGATTGAAATAGAACATATTAAAATTTTATTATCAAACTGAAATTAAATGCAAAATTCAATGATCATTTATATTATTCTCCCATAGAATTAAAACAGATTTCCTCTTCGCTTTAATTAGGGGTGAAAATGAGATGAACCTGTCTGAATACGTCATTATTCAAGCTCGGCTTGATGAAATCATATTAATTATTGAGATCGCTTCGAGTTCGAGATATTTTGAATAAGCTTGAACGAGTTAAAAATGAATCGAACCCGAATCAAGTTTGAACCGTTAGGAATATAAATATTTTTTTAAAATTTTGCTTTTCTTTTATTATATAAATGAAAATTATAAAATAAAACAATATTTATTAATAATGAAACTAATAGAAAAAATCACAAAAATAATAAACTCAATGTGATGAAAAAGACCATTTAAAAAACTAGATCAGAATATTTTGCCTCACCGAACATAAAATAAAAAAATTAATTTGTAAGAGAAAATGATTGCATGTCATCTATTCTTTTCAAGATTTTTATAGTTAAGTATAATATCTCTATCTTAATTTGTAACATATCTTTTTAGCTTTATCTTTATTATTATATAATTAGAATTAATTTTTAAAAATATCTAAATATATCCTATTTTATAATTGTAAGTAATTTCTATTATTTATAATGAGCCTAAAAGCTCATATGAACATACCCAACCGAGTTTTTATTTTCTGAAGTTTGATCGGATCGAATTCTTAATGAGTTTAAAATAAGATCAAGCTCATATTATTATACTTTTTGAACAAGCTTAAACGAGTTATGATACGTGTCATGAGCACCAAGATTAAATTACTGATCTCACCAAAATTATAGTAGAGGCAAGTCCAAATCGAACCTTAAAGACTGATTCTTTACTAATATTATTAGAGTAATTGTAGTTTGAAAGTTACAATAAAAAGGGGTTTTGTTGAATATGATTGAAAAGTAAATTGAAATAAGAACTAAAAATAAAATAATTAACAACTTCAATCCAAGGGAAATTGATTCGATTGATTTTCCACATTGATTATTGACACCTAGAATTTCTATTCCATTATTAACTACTTAATAAATATTAATCTTCATTACACAAGTTAATTCAAACCCAGCATCCAAATTAACCCTTATTCCGAATTTACTTGGTATTAAGCAATTCTCATATAATTAGGAATAGCATTAAATTCTAGGAGATGGCTAAACCGATTAATAACCTATCAAGCGACGATTAATTAAGTTGATCCTAGTTTTCTTTAGATTAGTATATAATCTAATTGCTTCTAAGTTAAAGCTCACAACAATTACGAATTATGATTTTAACAAAGCATTAAATCATTATAGATATCTAACTAATTGGCCACTTTATTATATATCTAAGTAATTATAAATAATTATAACAAAGAAGTAAAAGATAATTAAAATAATAATAGAGTTTAGATTAAGAATCGTGTCTCACAATGATCAAATCAATACAAAGATGTTTCTTTAAATTAAAATAAAGAAATTAGTCACACACAGTGACTAGAAAATAACCAAAAGATGAAAAAAAATGAAAAGAAAATATTTTAGCTATTGTCCTAAATGTAAAAGATGATGTCAAAAATATCAAATCCTAACTTATAATGATATATTTATAGGACAACAGAAGAAAAACCTAAAAAATAACTCATTAATATGTCTCTTTCCGTTATTTATTTTACGGGCTATTTTAGAACCAAATAGAAATCTAATTTGGGGTTTTTTTTTGTCAAAGTTGTGGCTAGTAAGGAATATTTCATTTTAAGCTTTTGAATCACCTTATTTGGACTTCTGTAGCTTTAGATAAGGCCCAAACACTCATACTGACTCAAATAGAAACAGACTGCACAACATCTGACTTCGACCTAAGTTCTTGTATCCTTAGCAACTTGATATGGAGTTAAGTCTTTTATAAGAATTATAACTTTGAAAGTCTTCTACAAAGTTGATGAAGACTACTTTTTAATTATGGACCTTTAAGATGTCGAAACGCCTCATCAAATTTAATGCGATCATATCTGCATAATGCTAAAATTCATTATTTTCTTCTAATTAAGCACAAACTCCTTTATATCATTCCTACATACATATAACAACCTAATAAGCTCTTTTAAACTTAAAATCAATAACAAAAGCTAATATATAAAGAGAATAAATATATTGACTATTATATTCTTATCAAGTTTTAAAACAAGCCGACTCTGAATTAAGCTTGAACCGATTATTTTACACCCTTAGCTTTAATGGCAATTGATAATACTTTTTTAAAAGAGTAGAGATGTTGTGTTCAAGTTATTTTTGTAATATTAGATAAGCTATCATCTTTATATTGAGTATAACTCAGTACGAATGTCAGTTTTCACAATCTTAATCGAAAACTAAATCTAATAAACACCAAAACCTATATATATATATATATATATATGGTGATTTCTTTAGTTACTTTGTTTTAATAAAGTAATTTTATTTTATTTTAAACATTATAGATCTATAGTTATATTAGATTTTGCAATTGAACTTTATAAGTAATGGTGATTGGCAACCTGTTGAATCTTTCTGCAATTTTATTTTTACTAAACTATTTATGAAAAATGAATAATATTATGATAATATAATTACTTTTGTAAAATTTAATACTTTATGAAAAATGATAAATTTATAAAAAAAACACTAAATCTTTTCATAATCGCAAAACATATTACTAAATTATGAAAAATGACATATTTCTTCAAAAATTATAATAATTTTTCATAACTACTACTTGCAAAAAAATGAAAGATAGTACGAAAATATGATTACTTTTGAGAAATCTAATGATTGAGAAAATTGGCAAATTTACTAAAAATACTAAATCTTTTCGTAATCGTGAAATTTATTGCTAAATTATAAAAAATATAATTTTCTTTATTTTTTTATAAATTGTAATAATTTTTTGTAAATCGTATTGTGACAGTCTGGCTTGGAGAAGCAGTCCGACCAGGGTGGGAAGTGGACGCGGGGCAAAAATAGGATGCCTAGACAATGAGCGGCTTCTGGCAGGCTTCTAGGATGGCAGTACTCTAAGGTACGGGGATACATGAATGAATCGAATTGCACATCGAAATAGGATAGAAAATGGTTAATAACATATATGTAAAGAGTTATAACTAATCACATAAGGCACATTTTAGTTATTTAGTTATGGAGTTGTAGGAACTCTAAAGTTAAACGTGCTTGGTTTAGAGAAATTCCAGGATGGGGGACCTCCTAGGAAGTTCTCGAACCCGCCAAAGAGACAAAACTGTGAGGCCAGTGGGAGCCAAAGCGGAAAATATCTCATATGAGATCTGGTTCCCGGTCATTATAAATAGTATCAGAGCATGACCCGTCTAGTAGATGTGTGATTTGAGGATGAACCAGGCCGAAGCTAGTGGGCATGTGACAGCCTGGCCTGGAGAAGCGGTCCGATGAGGACGGAAAGTAGAAGTCGGGATAAAAATAGGATGCATGGATAAGGAGCGGCTTCTAGCATCCTTCTAGGATGGCAGCACTCTAAGGTACAGGGGTACATGAATGAATCGAATTGCATATTAAAACGGGGTAGGAAATGGTTGATAACATATATATAAAGAGTTGGAACTAATCACATGAGGTGTCTTTTGGTTGTTGTTTTGTTGTGGAGTTGTAGGAACTCTAAAGTTGAACGTGCGTGGTTCAAAAAAATTTCAGAATGGGAGATCTCTTGGGAAGTTCTCGAACCCGTCAAATGGACAAAACCGTGAGGCTAGTAGGGACCAAAACGGTCAATATCTTATGTGATCCGGTTCCCAGTTATTACACGTACTACTTGAGAAAAATGAATGATATTATGAAAATATAATTATTTTTGTAAAATTTAATAATTTATGAAAATATTGCCAAATTTATGAGAAATATTAAATTTTTTCATAATTGTGAAATTTATTGTTAAATTACAAAAATAACAATCTTCTTCATATTCTTTTACAAATTATAATAATTTTTTTTAAGTTTTACTACTTGCAAAAAAATAAATAATATTACGAAAATATTATTATTTTTAAAAATTTAATAATTTATAAATTTATGAAAAATACTTTATAATCGCAAAATTTTTTACTAAATTACAAAAAATGACAATCATTTTCATATTTTTTGTAAATTATAATAATTTTTCATAAACTTTAAGGTGTATAAATTCTTAAAATTATCTTATGTTACTTTAGCAAATTTCATTGTAATTGATAATCTGTAGATGATTAAAATTAATTTTTTTAATTATATAAAATCAATTACTTGGTAGAATTCTATTGATTGTTTAAAATAAAATATGATTACTTTATTTAAAATAAAATCACCCTAAATTTCCGTATATAATTTATACACATGATATACTGTTATTTTTATAATTTATCTTTTTATACAATAAAGATCAAACAACCCTAAGATTAAGAAGGTCTGTGTACGCCCAACAACCCAAGTAATTTGACCTTCAATAAAATCAGATATGGTCTAATATTGACTTTGTCTCCGTATTTTTTTTTTATTATATTAAAACTCCTTTCAGTTTTAATAAAACTAACTACTATCTCCTTCTGTATTAGTCTAAGAACTAAACTGACAATTTAATATTATAAATTAATTCTTAAACTTATTATCAAGTATCAAATTCGTCTAAAATTAATTTTATTATCAAATTAAAATAAAATTTTATTTTTAGCACAAATTAGCTTTAGTATCTAATTAAAATAATAAATTTAATTTTTTTTACTTGTTTATATTTTTTATTCTTCAAAAATATTTTAAACATATTATAAGTATTTATTTTTTTATAATATTAAATTACTATATAGTTTAGTTTTGAATTTTAAATAAAATAAATAATTTAAAATTATTATTTTTATTAGACACTAAAATTAAAATTTATGAAAAATAAAAAATTTACTTATATTAATATCATTTGAATAGTTAATAAAAAGTTTTATTTTTAACCTACAAGAGTATCATGATCTTTTCATTGGTAGTGAATTTGTCAACTTAATATCAGAATTATTTCACTAGATCATTATATAACTGTCAATTTATTTTTTACATCTTATATAGTTTAACTATAGTATATAATAAAAATAATAATAGAATAATATTATTTAACTAGAAATAGTTATTTTATATTAATAACTAAAATTAAATTATATAGTAATTTAATAATATTATTATAAATATAAATAGTTTTAAAATACTAAAACTTGCTTGTATTAAATTGTATTAGAAAATAAGAGCAAGAAGAAGAGTATTAAATTTATTGTTTTAGTTATACACTAAAACTATTTTATACTAAAAAAAAAATTATTCTAATTTGACATAAAATTAATTCTGTACAAATTTAATACTTAAATATAAATTTATGAATCAAATTATAATATTTAATTACCATTTTAGTTTTTCAACTAATGAAAAAAAATAACAGTTAATTTATTAAAACTGAAAGGAATTTTAATATAATATAAAAATATAAAGACGGACTTATATATTAGATTAAATCATAAAAAATAAATAATATTTAACCTATAAAATATAGAAAGTCAAAACCTTCCCTTTGTCATAGAGAGAAAACAATGAGCGACGATATCATGGGTTATAGTACTTGGATAGTAATATTTAAATAAAGTTGTACCTAAGCCATGCAACTTGAACTTAGTTATTCAGAAGAATACTGTCTTAATGGAGTGATACATTGAACCTAACAGTTACCCATTTGCATTATAATAACAAAAGCGTGTGCCTTCCACGTTCCTTTTGTATTTTCTTTTCTTGTGGTCTTTACATACCTTAAAGCTATGGGACTAGTCTTGGTGGCAACATGATTCATCCTTGGTTTTGAAGCATCCCAAATTTTTCTAACATATTTTATATTTGACATAATTTGTTAGCTAGAATACAAATTGGACAGTGTATGTAACTTTTTTATATTTATCAGAGCGTTATGAATTATATAATAAAGATAGTTTTCCTTCTAAAATAAATAATATAATAAAGACCTATTAATATCATTTTATATTTTTTGTTCTAATTTTTATATATGAAGGAGACTAATGTAACTTCGTATAACTCAACCTCTTATAAAAGACACACACATTGTATCATTTTTAATTCAAAAACACATAACCACCATGTCAAAACCTCTCCACTATACTACTTCCTTTGCTCTCCTGTTCTCCTTTTTCTTCATAAACTCCTATGGCGATGAATCTATTCCACCCTCCACCGTATGCCCTATGCACGATTGCGGAAATGGTGTTACAATAAAATACCCTTTCTGGTATAAAAATAACTCTACCCCAGATCAATATTGTGGCTATCCAAAACTTGGCTTGTCCTGCTCTAATGATGACGAGCCTGTGCTTGGTTTGCCAAATGATAGTTACTATGTCAAAAACATAAACTACACAGATTCTACAATCACTCTGGTAGACATTGATGTCGTAGGACAAACATGTCCTAGGGCACGTCACAATCTTACATTAGATAACCTACCACTGAATTACACAGATCTAAACCTAAACCTTAGCTTTTATTTCAATTGTACTTCCAACCCATCTTCTTCTAACACTTCTTTGTTTGGTATTGAGTGCTTGGGAGTCGGTACAACGCAATCCTATGTTGTTATGACAGAGGATGATGAGGTTGATTGGATTGGGAAGTGCATGGATCATGTGGTGGCCACAGTAATGAGAACAGAGATTACTGGGATTAATTTGATTACTGGGTTTGGTGCTGCCATGAATCAGGGGTTTGTGCTTGATTGGCGGACGGTCAAGGAGTGCGGTGCTTGTGAGGTTTCTGGTGGGTTCTGCGGGTACAATGAAATTGATGAGCAGTTTCTGTGTTTTTGCCAGGATGGTAGTGCGCATGAAAACCAGTGTAAAGGTATGTTCATTTTTCTACACCTATTATTTTCTTTCAATGTGATACTATGTTTATTGACAGGGAGATTTCTTTTTTAATCGGTTGCTTTTGTTATTTTTCACTTTACTGTGTAGTAAAATATTATTATTTATGCATGTAAATTTGGATGAAGATGGTTTTTCACTATATCCATGGGGTATTTATTAATATTTTCCTCCAAAATGATTTTTTTAATATAATTTCTTAATATGAAAATTAGGAGGAAGAAATAATAGGGTCTTTAGACCAAAAGTATCTTGGTTTGTCTTTTATTGTTTACTTATTTTTTGTATAAATAATTTGTATCGAGTATAAGTATATTTTTCATATATAAATCAAATAGCAAAATATAAAATATTTATATGTATGTTTTCTTTTTATATAAAATACTCATACATATGTGTTATTTTCTTATTTTTTTGTAGTGTATATATATTTAGTATTGGTAAAAAATTCATTAATTTTTTTATATATTTGAATGAGTTTATTGTACTATTACAAATCATAGATTCATCTTTCCCTTAATCCTGTGCAAAATAGATTTGTATATCATTTCATGTGAACATATAATAGATATGATTATTTATAGTTGGTAACTAGTCCTGATATTGGCTTGAATACATGTCCAGGCGGTTCAAGTTCGTCCGAAACTTTTTAAGTTTGTCTGTATTTTTTATTTTAAGCTCATCCACCTAAATGTGTAAAAATTTAATTATCTTTTGGACGGATATGAAAATGTAAATTCTTTCAAACTACTTGATAAATGTAGTGCAATTCAAAAATTATAAAATAAAATATTTTAAATTCTTTATTGATGGGTTAGGTCCATACAGCCGGACCGAACTTTAAATCCGATCAAACCCGATATGAATATGGCCCAACCTGAAATTCGAATAGGTATTTTTTTTTTTTTTTGTTGAGAAAAGAGGTATATTCGTAACATGTAAAATTTTATGAGAAAACAAAAGACAATAGAAATTTCTTTGTAATAATTGATTGATATTTTATTAGACTTTATATAGCAGGCCTATAATTATAAAGGCTGCACTTAATTGGTTTAAGTATATGCACGGTGCAATGCAATCCTTGTTTTTAGGGTAGCCCATGGATTAATTTTATGCATGGACCAATAAATCATGGTGCAATCCAATCCTTTTGCTTTTGAAGTCATAGTTGCTCGAGTAAAGTTAGGTCCATTGTTTTTAATTTTTCTTGTTAGCCACTTTGTTGGTTTTTTTTTTAAGCAGAAAAAAAACAATACCAAAATAATCCATAAATACTATGAATTAATTTCGAATATGATATTGAGAAAGTGTTTGACTCAGAGATTTGATGCAGCTAAGAGTTATTTATCACTGAATAACTATATTAAAGCATTTGGTAAAAATTTAAAAAACAGCAGCTGATAGTTGATTTAGTCTTAATCGGTTACTAAATGTATCACTTTATAATTTTTTCTTATCAGCTAATAGCTAATTTGATTTTTATTTATTTAGATACTGTTATTCTTATTAAACTTTATTAACAATAATTTACTTTAAATTGATCTCATATAATAAAATTTTTATATTTTAAAATAAATAATTATTATTTTGAAATTATTTTTAATAGTTAAATAATTAGAATATTTAAAATTAAAAAATTTTATTACTAGAATTTAAATTTAAATTTCTATTTTTAAAATAATTTTTATAAATATTTTTAATAGTAAATACAATTGAGCTAAAAAAAATTAACTATAAATTTTTTAATTATTATAATTTATTTTTATTAATTAGTATCATTAAATATAATATAATATAATATAATATAATATAATATATTTAATAATAAATTATATTTTTAATTATCATTTAACATACTAACAGCAATCGTTAAGAAAATTTTACCAAACAGTTTACTTTATCGTACCATAAGCTATTAGCTATCGACCACCGATTACCACGACCGTTGATCACTAAACCAAACATGTCTTAAAAATTTATCTCTTGATCTAATTGCTCCTTATTCTTTGACTTAGTAGGCAATCATATATAGTTATTTTTATTAAGGGTAGCTAATTGTAATAAATAATTCGATTAAAATAAATATTATATTTAATAAATTATATTATTTTATATTAATAAAAAATTAATTTTGTTTCTACTTGATAGTTTTTCATTGATGAGCTATAAATGAAACCTAATATCAAGATAAAGAATATATATATATTATATGTTTGAATAGCTATTTTGTTACCTCTACGGAGGTAACGTCTTATATCAAAAGGTCCGTACAAGCAAAAACCTAAGCTGATTTAATTTAAAGACCATTAGCCATTTCACAGTTGGAACTTTTTCTTAATTTCTTCATCCATCCCATCTCCGATGAAAATAAAATACATAATTTTAGGGATAAGTTAAGTTTAATAATATTTGACATTATATTAGTATTTTTTTATTTAATATGTCAAGGAACATATATCTATCATGAATAAAATCATATAAAAGAAAAAGAAAAAACAAGTTGTAGTGCTAAGAAATTATTCTAATAGTAAATGACACAAGATATATATACGATTATAAGGAAAAAGAATCACACACGCAAACCATATATAAAAAGTCTTCAAGTCAAAAATTTCAGTTTTGTCCAAACACTTGAGTACATTATTCTATACTGACAGCTTCGTTCTATCTCCATCACTGAGCTGAGCTTTGAACTCATCTAGCGACTATTCTACTCTTTACATTTTGAAATTCTGATTTAGTTAATTATATATGATCTTTTGTAGTCTTCAAGTATCTCTTTTGCCAATTGGGATCTCTCAGTTTCTGTAATGAAACCATCTTCTATTCTTTCTTTACGAATCATCCTCCTCTCCATATCATTTTCACCAACATATGTTTATAGTGTTGATGACTATGAACCGTATTCCAACTGCACTCCTTTTAGCTGCGGAAACATGTCAAGTATTAGCTACCCTTTCTGGGGAAATGGCCAACCTGACTATTGCGGTTTGCCAGGCTTCAGGATTGATTGCGAAGAAGGAATTTCGATATTAGATATCATGTCCTTGAAGTATCATGTTATTGATATTGATCCCGAGAGTCAAATCCTGAGGATTGCAAGAGCTGATCTATTGGATAAAATCTGCCCTGTTCAATACCTCAATACCGACTTGAATATTACTCTCTTCAATTATACTTCAAATGATGAAAATGGCACCTTGTTATACAATTGCGACCTGTCAGAATCTCAGCTTCCTAATGAATTTGTTTGCCCCATAAACGACATCCCTCGGGAGGCCTACTTGACGTCACCCTCAATTTTCAAACGTGATTTTGCATCGGGTTGCAACATTAGTATTTTGGTTCCTGTCCTGGGGAGAGCTGTTATGAGGCTTTTACGAGCTGAGTTAACTGTTCTCCAAGTTCTGAATGAAGGTTTCGAGATTAGGTGGCTTGCAGATCAAATAAAATGTAGGGAGTGTTTAAGATCAAGCGGAAGATGTGGGTATAACATGACTACTAATCAATTTAGTTGTTTCTGCCCTGACCAAGCTTATGCTGGGACATGCCCTGGTCCCCTGCCTCCGACTAGTCAGTTGGATCCCGTAGAGATGCCTCACGGTGAAACTATTTCTGCAGGTACGTGTGCATATATCTTTTGAATCTAGCTATCAATTGGGTTCCTTAAAATTTAATTACAGGATTTGATATTTAGTTTAGATGAACCAGCATCTGGAACCTGTATTATTCCTTCTAAGGATAGATGGAACCTCTCTAGATGGTAGACATCATAGTCAATCAGAACACACATTGAAGAATTAGACCTAGCTAGGTTTATGGTAAAAACATCAGAACAGTTATTTATTTAAGTTCATAATATCAATACAATTCCATGGCTAGATAGACATCACATCACGGGCTTCATATGGAGTTGAAGCCTGAGCTAAGACATACGCGCAATTACGAGTACTTTGGTTGAAGAAATTGGTAACGTTTTGAAGCATATATATGGTCTATCTGATCCAAAGAGAACAAACTCCTTACCTTAGAACAAGTCCTAGTCGTGTGGCTAATGTGAAATTGTACCATTCAAAAAGTAGAAGATGAGGGAAGGCTACTCGGACCATATTAGCTGCTGTTTTCGTTGTTTGATACGCTAGGAGCAATTAGGAATTGACGAATGGTAAGTTGCATAATTCTTTCCTTCTTTGTCGTTTGGGTTTGGGGTTCTCAGTAGCTTCAAATGGTCAACCTTTTTCTTTTTCTTTTTTTTTTTCCTTTTGGAACGTAATGAAAAATGAGAATTTGGGCATATGGGATTTTACGTTTAGCGCCCGCCATTATAATTTTCTATATACTCAAAAGTCTTGGTCAATTGTTATCTCAAGGATAATATTAGCAAAGCACACCCACCTCTCTTTGTCAGGAACAAATAATAATAGTCACATTATTTATATTATTATATTATGAATCACCACTAGAGCAGGCAGCCCCTCAATCTCTTTCATTTCTTCCAAAAAAGAAAATTAATAGTTTAAGGTACAAAGACATAACAATATTTATCTCCGATCAAACTTATTTCTCTCACCAATTCTTCTTTTCTTCTTGTAAGGAAAAGAAATAAAGAAATGATAGTCCATTTCTTCCTGCCATCCCATGTACACTCCATCATCATCATCACCCTCTTCTTTCTCTTAGTATTCGTTTCAATTTCTTATTGTGAAGATGATGAGAATTATACAGATTGCAGAAAACCCTTTAGTTGTGGAAACTTAACAGATCTTTACTACCCTTTTTGGAGCGATGAACGTTCTCGAGTCTGTGGTTATGAAGGGTTCAAACTGGAGTGCGAAGAAGGTCAGTTACCTAACATAACTATAAGGGGTGAAGAATTTCGTGTAATCTCTGTAAATCATAACCAAAGCACGATGGCAATAGCTCGAGCGGATTACTGGGCTAATGCTTGCACCCAGAATTTCGCCGACATAATCCTGAATGAGACACTCTTCAATTACACCCAACACATTCAAAACTTAAGTTTATATTACAATTGCGAAATCGAGACTCTCAGCAAGATACCACCAGAAAAAAGATTGCCATGCTCTTCTGCAAATGGTGAATCACTAAATGCGTTCTACGCAACCGATGAGCTTCTGGAAGAGTGGGGACTACTAAACAGATATGAGTGTCTGAATACAGTAAAGATTCCTGTTCCAGTGGATACTCTTGGAGAAATTTGGAGAGGAGTGGATGCTTTGGAGAGAGTTTTGAGACAAGGGTTCAATGTGTCGTACAGGATTCAGCAAGAATGTGTTCCATGCGTTGCTAGTGGTGGGATATGTGGCACCAATACAACTACCTTCAATTTCACTTGCCTTTGTCGTGACCAGCCCCATGATTCTTGGTGTTCAGGTCATCATGGTACGAATAAATATCCCTTTTTCTCCACCCATTTAAGCTTACATATATTTCTTCTTCTTTCCTACTGATTTTACAGAGCAAAGCATTTTCAGGTCACACAACATAACTTATGAATGAAAATAGGATATTGCTTTCAAGTGAAAACCATATCAAAAATCCGAATTCGTTTTCTTTTGAATTTTTTTTCTTAAAGTGAAGAGCTAAGCAGCCTAATTACATAACACAAAATCTGGGGACAGCAGCCCCCAACATATCCTGCTCCATAATCTTTTGATTTGATTATAGGGTAGCAGTCTCTTCTTTCTTCAGCTTTCTTCATGAATTGTACTTTATTCTTTCTCAATTTTGACCCGAGAAAAAGGAAAGATCTTTAGCGTTAGATATAGCAGTAAGGACACTTTGCCAGTTGTTGAGATAACTCTCAGTTTATTAATTGCCGCAGTCAGTAGAGTTGAATCTTTTTATTAATTTAGTACATATATTATAAGCTTATTACAGATATCTAGATCAAGATGTAGACTAGTCATCCAAATACAATCAAAAAAATAGCTAACAATGTCTCAAAATTCCTGATAAATCTTGAGTGTCTTTCTTTTGCTTGTTTTCCACACGCTTACTCTTCAAGTTTGAACCTGTCAACGGCTTTTTTTCATCAGAGAAAGATGTTGGAATTTGCCTGCCAGCCTTAATGCTTTCAAAGAAGTCTTACCTTCTTTCCTACTCTAGGGCCTTGGGTCAATGCTTTTCTACTTAGGGCCAGGCTTGGCCTCGCAGCATTAAGACCCAAACTATCATAGTCTTAGAAATTGCCATCTGCTGGCACATGCAGGATATAGCCCATTCCCACTCTGCCTCACTTTAATAAATATTTGTCTTTTTATATATTTATGATTTCAATTATTTTAAAAAATTAATGTTTTTGACATTTTTAAACAAAAATAGTTTTAAAATTCTCTTAATCAAGTGGGAAATATCTTTCTTATAAAATATTTTCAAGAAATGGTTATTTTTAACAAAAGAAATGGAACCCAAATGTTAGTATCAACATACATTAAGTTTATTATTAACTAACTGTAAAGTTTAGATATAACAAGTAGAGCCATATAATAATATTTATAAATATTTATAGATATTCAAAAATAATGAAATATGTAATGAACCAATGTTTAAAATTTCAATTTTTTACTCTGAAAATGATTTTCATAGAATACTTCATTATTTTTATCCATAATATAATTTTATTTATTTATTTAGTTTTTTTTTTTGATATAATTCACATTTTTAGTCTAAATATCATTGATTTAATTTAGATAATCCTCTTTTGGAGATGTGTCATTTTCTGCATTACATACGAAAGGGCATATGTACCGGTAAATTAATTAAAAAAAACACGGTGTATACTATTATCCAATGATTATAAAAATGGCAAAAGAAGAGTTTCTCTTTCTTTTCATACTTTCGGTTCAACAAATCAAAGTCCTCCGCCCTCAAAAAGTCCTCCACTAGCTGTAACTGGACTCTTTCAAAATCTTCCTAGTCTAACTCTTAATATCCCCAAAATGCCATTACCTAATCTGCCCTTTCTTCCTAATCTATCACATATACAAACAAGGGCATAATGGTCTATCTCCATTTCTTTTGTTTCTTACATGCTGCCTATTGCTAGAGGGAATATTAGGTCACCGTGATGTCAATATTGCTTATAGTATAGTAATTCTATAATAATTATTATGATATTTCTCATATGTTAGGTTATTACATCAATTTCTTTTTTATTCTTAAACTTGCAAAACTTGGAGGTTCACCAGGAAACCTTGACCCAAACAATTGTTTTTTTTTTTTTTTTTGTGCCACATTCTGACTCTTCAAAACTTTCCATACCTTCCTCGTGGAACTTGGGTAGCCACCGTCCAGTCTAGAACTCTTAATATATTTTACTTTTCCAATATTCTATTAGTATGTGAATGTTATTTATTTGATATCTTCTTTGAATGGATGAAAATGAAATCTGGGCACAAATTGTTTATATCTTATTTGCTATATAGCAATGGAGATTCTAATTCAATTTATGTGAATTTTATTGATTAGGGTTCAAATTGTAAAAGCTTAGTAGATATGAAATTAAAACAATTCAGAAAAAATGAGTTCTTAATAAAGATTTGATATGTTAGTGTTGGAGAAGAGGAGAGTCATAATTAGCAAAATCTAAGGCTGTACATAAAAGTCTAAATGGTCCAGCCAGCAGTCCCCACATATAGACATGCTTGAAATCAAGCATATGCTGCTAAAATCCTGAGGTTGTTGAGCACATCAACTTTGCTTGTGCTTCAACCAATATATTTTGTCTTCTTTTGTCCTCCTTGTCATATTTATATCATAAATTAAAAAATTAAAAGAAAAAGAAAAAACAGAGAGACATACAAGTAGTCAAATTTCCTGCCCCTTAAAACCAAAGTATTACCAACTCCATAGAATTTTCCTCCAAATGCTTCTCTGTATTTTCTCTGCTTTTCACTTTTCCTCTTCTTTCTTCCACTCCAAATGGATCTCAGAATCTTCTTCACATCCCAAAATGCTCCCATTCAACTCACTGTTGCGTTCTTATTCTTTGCCACTTTAGCCTGCCACTGTTTATCACTAGATCAAAAGTTCCAGGCTTGTGCACCAACAACCTGTGGCAAAGGACCTAACATAAGCTACCCTTTTCGCTTATCTGACGCTCAAGAATCCTTCTGTGGCTACCCGAATTTTGGTATCACTTGTAATGATGATGACTACCCACTTCTCAGAATCTCCTCTGATGATTATATCATTAAAGATATCTTTTATGCTAATCAGTCTGTCTTGGTGGCTACTGCGTCTGCCTTTGATGAGGAGGATACATGTCCGACTCCTTTGCATAATGTGACCCTTGATCGAACTCCTTTCAATATTAGCCCTGGCTATATTGATCTTTCCTTCTTTTACAATTGTACTTCAAAGCCTACAGAGTACCCTTCTTATCCAATTAGTTGTGCTCCTACCAACGATTCTCTTGTTTCTTTTGCTGGGTTTCACATTGGATTATTAGAGTACTGGGTCAACCATTCTTTGGAGTCTTGTCACTACATAGTTAATGCTCCTTTGCACATCAATGGCTATGGTGCCTTTGATGATAACGTTTTGACGACGAATTATACTGAATTTTTGAAGATGGGGTTTGTCTTGAATTGGACTGAACATAATTGCAGCACTTGTGAGGGGAGTGGTGGTCGCTGTGGATTCGAGAATAATGAATTTGTTTGTTTTTGCTCCGATAAGCCTCACCTCCATTCCTGTGACGATGGTAACTCTTCATGCAATTCAACTTTTGCATTAAGTTATAACATTCTTGATTGGTTTCAGATTAGCCATTTCTGATTTGCTTAGGTTAAGTCTTGGGATTTTTCTCATATTTTCTTTGGCTATTAAATTTGAACAGTGCATGATTTTTCATGTCAAATATTATGGAGCATGTGGTCAGGAAATGATTCTACATTGATGGTCAACCATCATTAGTCAAGTCAATACATGCCATAAAAATTATTTCTGATAAGAACTGGGATGATGTCTAGTATTAGATAGGCTCGTTTTCAGCAGACTGGAAGTAGCTTTCTGTTCTCTTCACTTGACATCTTCAAAGGATAGAGCTCGTCACTTTCAAGTAGTTAATTGCACAAACGAAAATTTCCAAACTGAAGCTATCAGGAAAACTTCATTCCAATTGAATGGTTATAAATTTGCCACATTCAAGCATTTCTGTTTTCATTTAGGAGATTGTTATTGCTCTTTTCTTGTTGTATTTAATAATGTTGTCTGGTTTTATTATGACACTTCAATATTTACAGTGCTGAAATTGCTAGTTTATGCCGTAAATTTTCTTCTTTCCTGCTGTAAATAAATAGAAATGCTAATTCCTATTTCCCCTTAGCACTAATGTATCAATCAAGAACTTTTGAGGAATATACACCACAATTTATATAATTTAACAGCGCAATCTTCCTGTTTGAATCTTGCAATTATTTGCCAGTAATCTTCTTGGATTCTATTAGTTATAATGTATTATCCGCACAAGGCAGCTAAATGACTCAATCAAGATGTAGTTGTTCTGCAATATTTCCTATTCATTTTCATGAATGTTCTAATTCTAACACCTGAATACTGCATTTTTTTTTTTTTGTCTGTTGCAGATGATGATCCAAATATAAAAATGAAAGTTGGTATTGGTAAGATCCTTCGCCCGATCTATTGTCTTCCTTCTCATGTGCCTTTATGCAGCTTCTCACTTGAGACGATGCTAAACAACATAAATTTTCTTCTGCACCAAAATTTCAGCATCATTAAGAATGCTTATCATCCCTATCTTCTTCTCTCAGGTATTGGGGCTTCTGTTGGAAGTGTAATCATAATGTGCATAATCTTCTTCTTCTACCTGCGCCGCAAGAAAAACCCTTATGTTCCATCTTCCTATATCTCCCAAAGCACCACATCAGACTTCTCTTCAAGATCAGATATTGAAAGGGGAGGTACCCATTTCGGAATCCATCTCTTCACCTATGCAGAACTTGAACAGGCGACTAACAATTTTGATTCTGCTAAAGAACTTGGAGAAGGAGGTTTTGGCACTGTATACTATGGTAAGAACACACAGTGTTTATACGTATAAATGTCTTGATCCATTTTTAATTGTTTGAACAACAATTCATTTAAAAGTTTTCGTATAACTTAGGCAAACTCCGAGATGGGCGAACTGTTGCAGTCAAGCGTTTGTATGAGAACAATTTCAAGAGAGTTGAGCAGTTCATGAATGAAGTTGACATCCTAACTCGCCTGCGTCATCAAAATCTTGTCTCACTATATGGGTGCACTTCTCGCCATAGCCGCGAGCTCCTACTAGTATACGAGTACATTTCCAATGGTACAGTAGCTGATCATCTTCACGGAGAAAAAGCGAAGCCTGGTGCACTTCCATGGCCTATTCGAATGAAAATTGCTGCAGAGACTGCCAATGCATTAACGTATCTACATGCTTCAGATATCATCCACCGCGATGTGAAAACCAACAACATTCTCCTCGACAGCAATTTTTGTGTTAAGGTTGCAGATTTTGGATTGTCTCGCCTCTTCCCGTTACATGTTACCCATGTCTCGACTGCTCCGCAAGGTACTCCTGGTTATGTCGATCCAGAGTATCACGAATGCTATCAGCTGACAGATAAGAGTGACGTCTATAGCTTTGGTGTGGTCTTAATTGAGCTTATATCCTCAATGCCTGCTGTTGATATCACCAGGCATAGACATGAGATTAACTTGTCTAACATGGCAATCAACAAGATTCAAAGCGGGGCATTGCACGAACTTGTAGACCGCAATCTTGGGTATGAATCAGACTATGCTGTAAGAAAGATGATAAATGCAGTAGCGGAGTTGGCATTTCAGTGTCTGCAGAGTGCAAAAGAGTTAAGACCATCAATGGGAGAAGTATTGGAGGCTTTAAAGGAGATACAAACTAAAGATTACACTTTACAGAAGGCAGAAGAGGAGATGGATGGTAGATCCGATGGTGTTGGATTGTTAAAGAGCGATCCTGTTCCACCTTCTCCAGATACAGTCATGATCAAATGGATTAGCACTTCTACAACACCTAATACCAGTGGTTAAATTTCAGTAAATACTACCAAATATGGGCAACTATGAACTATGTCAGTATCTTTTTAAATAGACGCGAGTAGTTTTGGTTGGAATGTACATATGCGACTTAAGAAATTGTTCCAAGGGTGTTACAGGGCTGGTGTGTCATTAATTTTTTAATTGATTTTTGTCTATTTACTAATTATTAGTTAGTTTAAATAAAAGATTGTTTTATAGACCATAGTAATGATTGTACCTCAGCAATATGTTCTGTAAGAATGTATCATTTTACTTGAATTGTAGTGCAGCTTTACTGACCATTCCAATTCCACTTTCTTTTGTTCTTGAGTTGCTGCTACTAAATTCTGTAATTGTAGCAGTGACAAGCTACAACCTAATTCTGCAATTTGTAGCAATACCAGCTTCTTATATTGTGCTACAGAATGGTTTCTAATGTAATTATTAAATAGCATAATTTCATAACTAAAAAGAAGAATAAAAATTAGGATTTATGTAATTGCACATATCGAAACACTGAAAGAACATACAGTGATAAGTGGGCGGAACTAGAAATTAACATATGGACGGGAAAAAATGATGATGAAAATAAAATTAACATATGCAACCATATAAATATTGTAATACCTTAGTATTTAAAGAGAAACTGGTCTTCCTGTAACTGGTGCTGCCAATTCAGGACTGGAATCAAAAGAGAAACTATATTAAAATGAGAAGTTCTACTAATTCTAGCAACCTCATTGATAAATTCTTCTCCTCTCCCTTGTAAATTTGTCAATGAGGATCTTCACCCCTACAGAACGACCATATTCTAGAAGCCTCCCTTTGTACACACTGCCATAACCCCTCCTTGGCCTAATTTATTCTTGAATTACTCTGTCGTTTTCTTTATATATGAATAGCTATATTTTTTCAGAGCAATTGATCGTTTAATGACCGCCTCAATATCCTGATAACTCTTTGATCTCACTTTCCAGAAGGGGATTACAATTTAGTTTGATGCTGTCATTCTTCTCATGCTCCAGAAAGAGAAAAGAAAACAAGGATAGAAGAAAGTAATGTACCAGCCAATGCAAAGCCAATTATGATATCTATACCATGAAAGGCAGAAAACAGTAATGTTTCAGGAAAAGTTGTATTGCAGTTCAATAATTCTGCAAACTAGAATTGTGGGAATAGCAGCTTACCTTTTAACATCTGGTTTCTGAATCGCAAAAGTAATTTCATCTGCATAGTAGATGTAAACACCTGTAGCTGCAGCTTGCGTATTGTCACACAGAAAGTTATACCTTTGAATAGCATCAAGCACAGGACATCCATACATTAATGTAAGATTGCTAAATGTCTAACTGCCCCTTGGGACTAAGAATCTACAGAAGCTAAATATATAAATGGCCCTTACTTTCTTGTGCTTTTAAGAATTGAGCTCCGGAATTTAACTGTAATTTAATTGAAAGTTCCAACTATACGGGTTGTTATTTTTTACATGCTTTTCAATTGACATATAAAACACGTATTTAATATCCGTTAATAAATAAATAAAAACAGAGTTAAGAGACTCAAATAAATCAAAATAAAAGGGAGCAATTGCAAAAACAATACAAGTTTAGGAAGCTATACTGTATATCTAGCCATCTACAAAACTATACTTTGCCAAAACATGTGCATGTGGTGCACAATTTGAGTATCTAAAAGCATGAACAAGAAAAAACACACTTGAAATCTGCCTGCACCTCTTAGATCTAAGATCCTGGAAGAGAACACCCATATATGTGAATTATAAGGACAAGTTGATAACACTAGTTCCGCATATTTTTTTAATATTATGTTTAAGTTTAAAATAATATTTTTTAAAAGTTGTGTTTATTGTATGAGAATAAGTTAAACTCATATCTAATGTTTTAAATCTTCTATTTATAAATTATTCATATAAGAATTGCTCATTATTGATGAGAGATAATAATTATAGAAAAAGAAATCATAAATCACTCACTGCACTCTAAAAAAACAATTGATTTTCATTTTATTTGCGAATTAAAAATATAAATTCTTTAGTTAATGTAATTATATTTAACAATAATATTCTTAAAAATATCCTTATTAAATTTTTTTATAAAAGCTACAATTTTAAAATATATATAAAATATAAAATTAATAATATTTATATTCATCAATGAAAAGTATTTTTATTAATTATTTATTAAACTAATAATTATTATATTTATTTTAAAAAATTATTGATAGAGTATCTCAATAGTAGTTTAGTAAAATATGCAGAGAGATAATAATAGTTAATAAAAGATCGATAAATTGCTAATAACACTTACTGTGTTTTCAGTTAAAAAGTTTAAAAAATGTATGAAAAAAGTATTAAAAAAATTCATAAATGCCCTAAAATTAACTGTATAAATTTTTTTGTTTAAAATATTATTTTTCTAACTTGTTTGTTATATTTTTTAGTTGTTTTTTGGTTGTTTTGTACAAAAACAACTAAAGAAAAATATTTAAGAAATAACAAAATCTTAATTTTGAAAAAAATTAAAAAAAAAATTAACACGTAAAAATGAAAAGAATAAAAATTACCATTAAATTTGTTTAAAAATAAAGAAAAACATAGGTATTTTTGTTATTTTTCCCAAAAGAAAAAGGTTGATTGAGAACTAGTTCTAACTGGATTTGGGCAATGCTTGGACCAGAAGAAGAAGATGCTCTTCTATATTTATATCTTTACTTCTTCTTTTTTATAAGCTAAATGAAAAAATTAATTAAAGCATGTAAGAGAAGAGAAGGGTAAACATTTTGATAAGAGAAAAGAAAAACTTTATTAAATCATTAATCAACAGGTTTTGATAGAGAGGAGGATTAAAAAACCAACGGGTTAAAAGACTTGTCGTAGTAGGCTAAAACCCCATAATCCAGTGTAAAACTACACCACTTATGCCAACCTGTTGATGCAAAAGCCCCCTACATTTATATGATGTACTAATAGCTAAACTCTTATAAAGCAAATGGTGGCTCTTCACCATGCCATTGCCAAAACATTTCAATATGCCAACATCCAAATTAAGAAGCTATAGCCCTCTTGTTTTCTATTTACATCAAGTTCAGTTGATTCTAATCTACCATCAATTATCTTCAATTGATGTAAGACCTCGGAGTCAATTCACTACTGTTCGATGATGACTCGGAGATACTGTAGCGGCGGATGCCAGGACTAACCGATGGAGCATGCTGCCAATTGATGTATCCCATATGTGCATTTGTAGCGTTTGTTTGATCCTCAAAATATCTTTCAGTTGTATACTCAATTTGGTGATATGATTTCACCATTGCTTGATAATGGTGATTAGGGTACTGATCCACTAGCTGCTCACCTATTAATTTTTCAAGCAATTACAATTTCATTGATTAGTATATTGTTAGTACAAGAAATTAAGTTTTCATATGATACCCATACGTAATTAATTAGTTGTTAAAAAAAGAATCAATCAAGTACCTTGTGTGAGCAAAGAAATCTCATTTGGGACTCCGACAACCACTTCTAAGGAGCTCCAATTCGCATAAGCTTGTCTCACCAAATTCTCAATGTATCCCTGAACCAAAATGCAAAACTTACATCAGTAAGTGGAACTCAAAAATGAGAAATTTGTGATTGTAATTAAGATTCACACGTACCCTAATGCTTGGAAGATCTCTAGTAGAATATGTTTGCCCATTTATAGTAGCACTAAGAACTTGACATATAGGGTTTAAGGTGACAGTGCAACTCTGTCCTCGAAAAATATAATGTTTGTTCCCCATCTCGCATGTTCTTGCGTGCTTCATTGTTACCTCCCACATTTTCTCGGACATTCCATTGTCTAAAATCTGTCATAGGAAAAAGTCAAAATTAGACTGAATTATAATAGAAAGTAAGTTTTAAAATTCAAGATTGATATCTCTCTAATTTAAAGAAGAATTTGCATGCTGTATACCTTCCTAAGCTTTGGTGGGTCGACAATGGACAATTTCAAGAAGTCTTGGACAGTGTGAATGTTAGCAGCAGATAGTTTTCTGTGGAAAGCTCCATCTTTTCCAATCTTCTCAAGACGCCATACTTCATCTTTTAACATTGGGGGGTAATGCTTCTTGTACACTGCATTTAAGGAAAATACATTCATTAATTCCTACCACATAGTGGATTTGGAGACTACTATTATGCCGTAAATTAAGTTGACATTTGACTACAGTGGCCGATAAAGAATCCTCAAACTTGATCAGGACGAAATCATGATGGTGCTATACATGTATTTGTGGCTTTTTCATAGAGAAAGACCAATTGCAATCTCAGTGGTCCAGTAGGACACCTATGCTTGTTTTTGAAACCTACCAGAATATAATGTAAAGGTTGCAATTGCATCCTTTAGCTTTTTGTTGACTGATATTCTGGCATTATTTGCTTCAAAAAAAGAAGAAAGAAAAGATGAAAAGGATGTATGCTATAGCTATTTGATTGATGTATTCTAGTGGATGGTATAATTATTGCATTGAAATGCAATCCCTTTTAGGGAAAAAAAGAAGAAGAGGATGATCCATGCAAAAGTTTTTAAAATAGTACCTTATTAACCATAAAAATACTAAATTCACTTGCACAATTTTTTATTAATTAAGAAGGCATAAACAATCAAACATGAAGATGAGATGCGAGTATATCAATTCAATTGAAATCTTTTATCCCTAAATTATAAGTTCGTTTAGTTCTTCTCACTACTAGGGTTTGACTCCTTAATTATTAATTAGATTATCCATTTTATTTAATCCATCCATGATTAGGAGAGAAAAGATCAATGATATTAATTTATAGTTAGTAATGTACTTCAAGTAGACAAAAAGTACAAGTATTAAAGGAGCAAATTGATTATATAATAATATCAACTACAACTGAATCTTTGTCCAGATTCAAGTACCAAAATATATATATGTTGATGGTTATTGAATTGATAACCTATTGTCTACCATGATCTCATAAAGTCTATTGTATCCGAGAAAAGAAATTATACTTTTTTATAGGAAGACATCTCTAAAATGATAAGAATATATGTCATAATTTATTATTTATCAAAAAAATTATTTATTTTAAATGTATGTCTTTATTTATAAATCAACACACATATTTATTAATTTTAAATATCAAAATATATAACTATTGTTCATTGGGATGTATATAGCTAGTATATGTTCGTTGGATTGTATACTAGCTAAAAATTACCCAAAAGAAAACCATGGGAATCATCTTAAGGTTGGGTGTTGTTAGAGAAGTAAATTAATTAGGTAGAAGAAACTTACATTCGCCTCGGTGATCCTTGACGACAAAAGCATCGGTCACTGCTTCACGAATCCGAACACCTTGAGAGCTACCAAGAACAACTCTTGCACCAAGCCTGAACTTCCTGCTTCTCACCCAGCTCGAATTATCAGTAAACTCGATCTCTCCAATTGGTGCAATTCCCTCTCTTAAGGTGACAGTCAAGAAATCTCCTGCGAGTAAAGGCCTCTTGCCAGTTCTTTCCTTCAGGATACTGCTGTCAAATTCTTCACTAGTCCAACTGTTCCGACCGTCTGAAGGGAAATCTCCGTCAAGAACTACGACTTCTACTTTGAAGGGATGAGAGAGAGATGTCGGAATCATCACACCGTCGATTGCGTCTACTAGCTGGATTTGAAGGGTGTTGGTATCAAGATCGACGATTTTGCTTCCTGTAAATATTGGAAGCGAAAGTTTTTTCTTGAAGACCAGTTGGTAGCTTGATGGCGATGGCTCAGGTGCTTTGATTCGCAACGAAGGAGAGCGAGTGACCGTGCGTGTACACCGTCTTAGACTATTCTCCAATTCTTCATTCACCTGTATAAATACATATATATAAAACAAAAATCTTATGATTAGGATCAACTTGGTTCTTTTTCTTTATTGTTAATTATATATGTTTCTTGTATTAGGGTTTATGTAATTAATATTAGTAACTAACTAATCTAAAATGAAAATGAGATTACACCCATTAAAGCAAATAGACAAAATTGAATTTGATAATTTTCTCAATTACAAGAGTGAAGTAAACATGAATAGAAATATGTAAAGAAAAATATATATGTATATAAAGTGGTATTTTATGTGGTTTTTTCCACAAATAGAATAAGTAACAGATTTTCATAAATTTATGCAGGAAAATTAGAGGTTAACTTACCACTCTCCTAAGCATTGGCTCTAAGGCCTTGCAGAAGTTCTGTAAGGAATTCACCATAACAGCTTCACCAATCACTCTGTCAAGAAACAAATTGCATCTTGTCATGAGACTTTTTTTAAATTAAGAAAAAAAGAATAAGTTAAAATAAAATCTAAAGCAAGAAAGAAAGAATAACTTTGCACTTGCACAGTAGTATGAAAGGAGAAATTCAAGAGAAGAACAGAAGATTTGGACAGAAAACCAGACAGAAACTCCAAGAATGATTCAAAGAAGATATGAAAAGAAGAAAGATATTAAAACTAGAAGAAGTCAAGAAAGAAACAGAAGGCACATACGAAGCAAAAGAAGGTCTAGTTCTAGCTCGTTTTTCATTTGGCTGATCTGGGTCTGAGCCTGATTCATCAAAATTTCGTTTTGCTGCCATGTCTTGTAAAAAAATAAAAAATAGCAAAAGATCGAGAGAGATGATGGGTAGTTGCATTTAGGGTTAACGATAAGCTTTATGTATATAAAGAGTATAAAGTTTGGCAAATAGTTACTAAAATATTAATAAAAAAGAAGGTTCTTGGAATGATAGTGGAAATAGCGTAGCAAGTGAAGAACGTAGTGACCTAGGCCTGCATGATGTAACGACTTTGACGTCAACTCACCCTTACAGGTCTACTCTATCTATCTTCTCCACCTCTTGATCTTCCTTACCTGGTGATCATATTATCTTGATCTGTGAAATAAACGGCCATGATCAACCTATTATTATTAGATTTGGTCCACAAAATCATGATCATCTACACATATTCATAATATTCGATAGATTGGAATTGTTGTTGGCTTGAGAAAATATTCATATCCTTGCTATGCTTCCAAGAAACAGGATCCATGCACCCTAGAAGGTACGTCTGTAGGTCCCAACCTCAATTGCGGTTCTCTGTAACCTATGTCTTGTGTGTTTGTTTGACGAGAAAAATATATGGGAATAGATATTGGTTGGGATGTTCTCATATGTTATTGTCTTAATCTTGGAAAAGGATAAAATATAAATATAAGTTTTGGCTTTTTTAAGAAAAAGAAAATTAAGTATTATACAATTTTCTTTTAATTTTATTTAGTGACTTTGAGAATATTTCTTAACTTGTAAAAAATTAATTGAAATGCAATTAATTGTATCTCATCATACTAAATGAGAGTATAAATCTGGAGTAATTACTATTCGCCCTATGTACTTTTCTATATTATATTAGTTATTCTTAACGTTTAGAAAATATATTTTTTTGATATTTTTCATCTATAATTTTATACTAAAAATTCATTCCATCAAAAAAATTTATTTAACAATCGTTAACTAGATTTGGTTTTATACTATTTGTCTTTTAATTTTTAGTGTAATATATAAATTACCTTTTATAATTTATTTATTACATTAAAATTCTCTTATTTAATTTTTATACAAAAGTTAATTTTGGTGTTTGTACAAAAATAATTAACTAATGGTTGATATAAATAAATTCTAGTAAAATTTAAATATCTTAAAAGTACTTATATTAATCAAAATATTAAAAATTCATACAATTTAACTTTAAATTGTTAAAATAAAATAGATATTGTAATTATTATTAATTTTGTTACAGTAAAATTATAACTTTGATAAAAAATTTGAGGATTAAATTATATTTTTTATCAATTTAGTTTCTTAATTACATTAACTTTCAAAATGTAATAAAATTCTAGTACAATAAATAAAATTTAAGGGACAATTTGTATATTACACAAAAATTCAGGAGGCAAAGAATATAAAACCAAACCTAATTAACTATTTCTGATGAAAATTTTGACAAAATGGATTTTTAGTATAAAATTAAAAAAAAAAGATGAAAATATATATTTCTTAAATATTATGAGGTAACTAGTATAATATGAAAAAATACATGAGGCAAATAATAATTATTTCTTTAAATTTTTGTTAATATAAAAAATGGTGAAAAGAAAAATTTAAATTCAAGTCCTCTAAGTTAAAAATGAGAATAGAAGCTACATTACTTCAGAATGGCTGAATTCTTTTATATTATACGTGTGTGTGTATATATATATATATACTTTTTGATTATTCAATTTGAATTTAAATCATTGCTTTAATGACTTTGTTTCATGTCATGGCAGCCTTATGTTCATTGCACTTTCACGAATTGTTAATTAATATCAGATTCAATGGCAGCATTAAAGCAATGAAGGAGTTGTCGAGGATGTTGGAATAGCAGTTAAGAAGTAATCCACATATTTTCAGTTGATGTTTTTGTTAAAATCAACTCTAAATAACTTCTTTTTCTCTTCTAATAAACCCAAAAAGTATATAAAAGGAAATTGCAATAAATTTGGTTCCGCAGTTAGGAAGAAATCTTTAAGCTCTTACTACATAGATTCTCATTACACTAACAACCATGAAATTATATACAAAATAATCGCCAAATGCATATATATATATTATATATATATCTCAAATTGTATTTATTAATTAATTAATTTTAAATTTTTATTTAATTTAAGAAATACTAAATTTTACTTTTCTTAATATCTAAATATTTTTAACTTTTAAATTGTTTTATATATCTAAATTTTATTAAAAAATTATTAAAATATCACAGAAAAAATAAATTCATATGCAAATTAATTTTATATAAAATATTAAAAAATTAAATTAACTGAATAGCCAAAATTCATAATTATAAATATGTATTTACATAAAATCAATTGTTAAATATTAATTTATTATCTGCTTAACTATTAATTAGCAGTAGAATCCCACATATTAAATAGAGAGAGAGAAAAAAGAATATGTTTAAATATAATAATGAATACCATTAAAATGTGTCCCTATTGGCGGCCCAATTGCAAAAGAGAAAAAAAAAAAAAAAAAAAACAGAGGTGTACTACTTCCCATTACTGCTGTTAGATTGTTCAAAACGCCAATCTCCTGGAAAATCATAGAAATGACTTCACCTGGAACTGGGATTGGGAATATGAACGAAGAATCCTCCTGCCAGTCTGGAAGTTTGGTGGCACTTTCGCAATGACATGCGGATCTACAGATCGCAGCTGAAAGGCAACTGCCCACCTTTTCTCTGCACTTTCTATCCTGTGAAACTTCTCTTCTTCTTTTTAAATTTCTGAACAGATAAATATTCTTAAATATTTAGTAGTTATTTTATACGCCTGACTCATTAACTGATACTTCTCCTGCTCGTCTTTTGACAACGAATTTTGATAATCTATGTTTTGAAAATGAAGCTTGAAAAATGGGTACACTGAAGCTCGGCTGACATAATAATAGAACAACTCGAATTCAGCAGCTGAAAGGAACCAAAGAGAAAGTATGATTGAACCTAGAGGAAATTGATTTTATTTCTTTTAAATGGAATTCATATGAGTTCAAATATGGAGCGTAGAAATAAAGTATAAGTAGATAGTCTTTTTAATTTTTATATATTTTGCCATTTAAAAAGAATATTATGTCTGCTTTTATTTCAGCGGCATACGTTTACTAAATGATTTTTTAAGTAATCCTTTTCCCATCATTGCTTTGCTTTTCCTGTCATTGTCGTTCTGCGGATGTCTCCTTTTGTCATATGTATTTGCCACATATGGCTTTATTTTAAATAAATCTTGTTATTATTATCTCTTTCTTAAATAAATAATTTCAGGTTTGTGTGGGTGTTTTCCATTTTTTTAATAAATGATTAATTAAATGGCACAATCAGTTTGAGTGTTTTATACTCAAAAATTTAGTATTTAATAATATTTTTTAATTATTTAATATTAATAAAATGTAATATTTATTTATTTTTAATTTTTAAAATTTAAAAGCTAGTAACGAAAGATCACCATCCATCTACCAGGATGCTCTGCACATAGGTGGAGTCCAACAAAAGGTAATAAAATATTCTCAGTTTCTCTGAAAAGGAAAATCAATTAAACCAGGAAAGTCTTTAAGATTTTAATGGGAATTGAACTTTTACGAAATGATCGACTTACGAGCATATAAGACACTATTTAGGTTTTATTTATTTATTTTCTCATTTTATGTTTAGGTATTTAAACAAAAATAAATAATTAATATTAAAAATAAATTTTTATCGAATTAATAAATAATTAATATATATTTATTAATTTAAAATAATTAAATATGTAATAATCAACGAATTTAAAATATAAAAATTTTATTTATTACATAGTATTTTTTATATTTTTAGATAGAGTAAATAAGAATTAATTAAAGAAATGTTAGACCTGAAATTCTTTTTTATTTACCCTGTGCATAAAATGGGCCAGTTCAATCCAGTACAGGCCCAAACTGAACGACTCTGGATTAAGCCCAATTAGCACACTTAGGAAATTATAGGACTTTTTACACAAATAACTAAAAAACTAAGTCACCTAATTTTTATACTCTCAACTTCAAAATATAATAAAATTACGTTAAAACCAAACCTTTCTTTTACTTTTATACGTTAAAGTTAGTCAATTCAAATGGCATCCTCTTCTTCTAAAATAGCCAATTCAGACGGGCATCCTCTTCTTCCAAAATAATCAATTCAAACTCACTTAAAATTAGAATTTACTATTAGATTATTAGATTTTTTAATTTTTCTTATTAGAATTATTTTTTCTAACATTGTTTTAGTTTCTTAATTTATATTATATTAATATAAAAATAGTATATACATTATCTAGAGTCCATTTATATAAAAAAATTATAACCATAATTAAAAATTTATAGTATTTTAACTTATAACAAATTATAACTATATACTATAATTTTATAATATTTTATATTATATAGTTATAATGGAAATATATAAAACTTAATAAACTCTATAATAACTGACTATATAGAATATAGAGTTATATATAAGATAGAAGGGTTATTATAAATTGTTAATATATAGTTAGTTATTTATATAATTTAAAATTAAAAGATTTATGTAATATTTTATATGATATAATCATAATTATATAATATTTTATACAATATAAATTTATGTAATATAATTATAATTATTTAATATTTTATACAATAGAAATTTATGTAATATAATTATAATTATATAATCTTTTATACATATAGATTTGTATTATATAATTATAATTATATAGTATCTATATGTATATCATAAGTATTCATTTTTAAAATTTAGTAAATTTATACTTATATTTTGTATATTTGATTTATCTCTTATAAAATTTTTGTATATTGACTATTACATGAATTAAGTATAAAAAAAGAATACATTAATTATATATTAGATAAAAAAATTATTTTCTACAAGAACATAAAGTTATTTTCAAAGTATACAGTAAACAGTATATATTAAGTATATAACACGATTATTTCAGGTATATAATTCTCTGATGCTTGCTAAATTTTTTCTGTTCAAGTTTTAAATAATCTTTTATATTATATATATATATATATATATATGAATATAATATCTATTTTTTCACTACAATGAATATTGGAAAGAAAATATGAGGTATGTAAGTTCTGATATAACATGTATTCTTACACTGAAAAATAACAACTTCTCAAATCTCACTATTAATAGTACATAGTATACTATGAGTATATAATTTGCATCAAATTTATTTTGAGTATACAAAGAGTATTATTAAAGTATATTATAAGTATATAAAGAGTATCATCGTAGTATATTATGAGCATATTCAACTTATATTTAAATATGTTTATATTTAAGAATTCTTTTGATGACAAGAAGACTGAGCAGTAAAGTTTCTAAACCTATATAAATCATTCATAACAAATTCAAACAAATAAAATCTACAACTTAAAATATTACTAAGAAAAAATGATACCTACTTAACTTAAAATTCTTAAAAATGACTTCATTATATGATTTTTTAAGGTTTTAAATGTTGTAAAAAATAAACATTAGATTTCAAAACTCAGATTTACAGAAAATTAAAAAATTATATCTATTTTGTAAAAAAAATTAGGAAATAATATATATATATAGGTATATTATAAGTATATATTTTTAATTTAGTAATATTATATGTGTTTTACATATATCTTATAAAAATTTTGTGTATGAACTATTATATGAATATAAGTATATAAAAGGAATATATCAATTATATATTATATAGAAAAAAATTATTTGTTTAAAGAATATATAAATATAAATAATTCTTAATTTACACAGTAGATAGTATATAAATTATATAACGAATCTATTTTAGATATATGATACTCTAATTTTTATCGAATTTTCTCTGTTTAGATTTTAAAATTATCTTTTATGTTCTTTTATATATCGATAAGGAAACAATACCTATAATTATCCTTCTTCAATGGACATTGGAAAGAAAATATAAGATATGTAAATTTTTGATGTAATGAGCATTCTCATATCAAAGAATAGCAACTTCCAAACTTCATAGAGATAATGTCAAATCAAATCAAAATTATAATAGAGCAACCAAGAATGGAGATTCAATATCAAGTTTATCTTATGTACAAATGATATCATTGAAATATATTACAAGTATATTCAACTTAAATTCAAATCGACTTATAAACTTAATATTATATAATATATATCGATTATATCATGAGTATATAATGAATATCTACTATCATTTTTTAATTCATTGAAATCTAAATATTTGTTACACAAATACTATAGATTCTAATAAATAATTTTAATCACTCGTAATAATTATAAACTAATTATAAAAACTATTTAGTTACACAAGTTTAAATTAACGAAACCAAGTTATGCAATTGAATATAAAAACTATTGCTATTAAATGTCATTTGGGTCAAAGTTTACGTATCTCATATTTTCTTTTTAATATCTGTTGAGGTGAAGAAAAAAATATAATATTATAATATAATATAAAAGTGATTTTAAAATTTGAATGGAGATCAAACAAAGAGAATCATAATACCACATACTGAAATAACTATAAAATATAAAATATACTAACAATTTTTAAAGCATACAATAAAAAGTATATAACGAGTTTATTTTGGGTGTATGATACTCTGATTCTCATTGAGTTTTCTAAGTTCAGAATTTTTAAATATCTTTTGATATATTTATATGGACAAGATATCTATTATTTTTCAACATGATAAATACAATAATAAAAATCGAGTTAAAATCGTTCACAACAAATTCAGATAAATAAAGTTTACAACTTAAATATATCTAAGAGAAATGATACCTATTTAATATTAAAGTCAACATTCATATTAGTAAACTTATTAATATTACTATAAAAACTACTTGTTCATTATGTGGAATATATCACCAAAAAAACCATATGATAATTACATCAAGTTTCGTCTCTAAATCTTCTTTGGCATATCCACCTCCTTAAGCCTACCACTCACTTAGTATAAAAGTCTTCATCTTTCTTGGATTTTGAATAAGAAAACAACGTGATTACAAGCCTCTTCTGGTAATAATAAATAAAACTCATGTTATTTTTCAAATAATATACACATTATGAAAGAAATTTGATTTCAAAGAAAAAAGAGAACTTATATCAAAATACTCAATTGACCAAATAATTTTAACTATAAATATTTAATTACTATATATATAATTCCTTTTTTAAAAGAATAATAGAGTTACAATTTTTTTATTTAACACATAAACAGTTAATTTCAATAAGGTCTTTCTCCAATATAGTTACCAAAAGGATCATAATTGTAAGTCATGAAAACTCCCAAATCATAAGAGTAAGTCATTCTAGCACACCAAATTCTTCTTTTTTTCTCCAAACAATTTGAGTATAATGTCCACATTCTTGATGTCCATAGGAAGAATTAGATCAATAATTGTACCATTTATATTCCGGGACCCATACGGTGACAACCTGAGCCGGTGTTTGCTCAGTGCCACTCCCTCCATAAAATATTCTTAGCGTAAGGTCCAAAAAACAAAGCAAGAAAAGATAAAGGTAAAAATAAAAACTACAAGACTAGAAAAGCATAAAAAAGAGAAAAGCTATTAGCAAAAATATAAAATTCAAATTACGCTACATAAAAGTAAAACAAATGAAAATAAACGGACGCCATGTAATTTTCTCTAAATTATAACATATATTCCGATTCATATAGTTGGGTGATCCAATATAAGTATAGACATGTGTCATACGCAAAAATATAGTGTAACCCGAGATCTACAATATAACAATTGGCACACTTACATGTAGAGTTTTTCTTATTTATTAAATGTTATACTAAAAGTACAATTCAATAATCTTATTGGAGTTGACAACAAGATTATTGGTTCCATTCTCATAATAGAAATGGAATAGAAAATGTTTAAATTTAGTATTATTTAATTTTCTAGCCATTTCAAAATTGGACAAAGACATAGACAAAGAAAACTGAATTTAACAATGGATGATTTCCGACACTAAAATTTGGAATGATGTCAAAGCAACTAGTAGCATAATTGTGTTTTTCAATTATGGAGATAAGTAATTAGATGACATCATGTACTCTTCCTTATGATTGTGGAACATTTCCAGAGTGAAAAATGTCTATCCAACAGTTGTGCAACTTCTCAACTTCCATTTTTGTATTATAAAATAAAATTGCAAGATCATCACATAATATCTCACTAAAAAATTTATTAAGAAAATTAATATATTGAGCGAGTCAAAGAAAAAAAAATTATAAGAATTTTATAAAGTATGAATCCTTTTAAATGTAATTACAAGGAAACGAGCAATTACCATGTAACTTGCATTTTTTTTATAGAAAAGAATCAAACAAATATTTTTAAAAGGAGAATGGGTGACACCTTTTCATGTACCCAAAAATTTATTAACAAATTGATTTATTGTTCACCAAAAAGAATACCAAACGAAAAAGGAAATGAACTAAAATTGCATAATCTTAGGAGAAAATCTCAACAATCTATCCAAAGCGTTAGGCATGAATTTTCTTGCAAACAAGAAGCAAATATGACTTGTCTTCCCATTGTAAGTACATACAAATCCTTTCCTTAGCCTCTCCAAGAATTCTTCAGTGACACTCAGTCTTCCAAACTTATTAGGATGGGGCCCACCCTTCGACCAGTCAACCCATGTCAAAGTCCTATTTGTATTCCTTTTCCAAAATTTGATATTAATAAGTGTTGGCAAATAATGTTCGTCGCTGTAACATGAACCTTTGCATAATTTTCGAAATGTCGAAAAATATTTCCTATCGGATACTACCTCGATTGCGAGACTGCGATCCATCTCAAACCACTGAGAGCCTTTTCGCCATTGACTGAGTCGAACCGTAGGTCTCATTCTAGGATTGTATCGGCCACGGCCAACTGAAGTCGATAAGTCGTAAACTTCTACATAAGATTTTTTTGAACCCATTAAGTAATGGTAAATTGTAGAGAGGTTGAATAGGGGAATGCAAGACTCCGAAAGGAGAACAAAACGTTGGTTAGAGAAATCCAACAAAGCATTCGCTAATAGGCGTCGCTCAGCTTCAACCATTGTAAACATTCCCCATTGCACCTCCTGCATAGTAGTAAATTAAAAGTTGTTATTATATGATAATTATCTGTTAATTCTCACAGGTCTCACTCAATTTGTTAGTCCAATCTTAGTAAAAGTAACAATTTGTTAGTCCAATCTTAGTAAAAGTAACCCATTAAGCCATATTAAGCGATTAAAAAAAACACATTTTTTAATAATTATTTATTGATAAATTGTATGTTAATTTAGTGAAGAATTATAGCTTAATATTATTTTACTTTTTCTAAAGTTAAATCTATTTTGTTTATTAATAATAATATACCTTTTATAAAGTTAAGAAGTATCCATTCCATTGCTAAAAAAAATGAACATGTTTCTTGTCTTCAATATATTAACAACAACATTTATGCTTTTAATTTGTTGCGAAATCTTAAATTCTAGCCTTAGGGTCAACAAGTTTCCACTAATAAATATTGTATTCCATTATGAAGAAACTCACCTCTAGTAGCGAATTTTTTTTCATCATAATAAATAAACTTTAGTGACAAAGTTAATCTTGCCACTGAAGATCGTTATTTTAGCATATTCTAAGTTTTTCAGTAATATCTTTGAATATCGTTTTCATAGGTGAAACAATGAAAAGGATTTCCCTATAAAGCCCTTTTTATTGCAATAGTTGATATTTTTCAAGCATTAGAGAAAGCACGAAGAAAGAAATGTGAAAAAGACAGAGAATTGAAGTGCAAGGAGGGGATATTGGAGAAAACGAATTTTCTTTTTGTAAATTTTGTAAAGGAAGGAATGGGGAAATGAGTAAATAGAATCTTTTCCTTTTTAGTTGGAAAGAAGTAGAATCCACGTGATGCAAGAACGTAACAACAATTCTTTCTTTTCTTTTTTTGAAAAAAAAAAAAATGCTACCCAATATATAAAACAAACTCCAATTACTGTAACAATCATGATTTATCTATATTCTTTTTGGTATGATTATATTTTTTTCCTTATGTTATGAAAGTCATAGAAAGGTGTTTACCTAAGGATTTTCTTTTTCCTCAAGATCATAATGAACTTTTTTGCTTCATTTTACTTATAATGAGGAAAATAGATCTTTCTAAAATAATTGTTTCATGTTTATAAGAAACCCAGTGTTTGTCAAATTCAAATTAGGTTTTTGTTGTAATGCATATCAAACAAATCAAAAGTGCAGATTCACCCATTAGGAGAAAAAAAAAGAAAAAAAAAAAACAGATACAATTGGGTATGGTTAAGGCCAAACACAAAATTGTTAAGACCAAGATTTAATATTATTAATTTAGCACCTAAAGTTTTGAAATGTTATGTTTGTATTTTACAATTTTAATATGTTATTTCTTTTTATATATTGTCAATTTTTTTAAACTAAAAATAGTTCATTAAGCAAAATAAATAATATTTTTAATTATTAAAAGAAGTCTTGAAACTACTTTGAATTCTTTTACTTAACTTATTGTACACTAAAAATTAAAAAAAAAAATATTTTTAGATAAAAAACCTAGTACATTTATAATCGTTGAAATAAATGTAAATATATCAAACAAATACTTAAATTCTTTTTTTATTAAATTAAATAAAAGATAATATGTGAATATTCTTCTTCTAGTAAATTATATAAAAGATGATATAAAGTATTTTATTCAAAAAAAATTCATGACTTAAAAAGCAAGCATGTAGTCTTTTTTTTAATTAGTTTAAAAATAATAATACATTACTGTATCATAAAAAATAATAACAAACCAAAAATTAAAAAATATATATATATATTTTAAAAACTTTAAGTACTGTAGTGGTAATATGGAATAATTGGCCTGAACATTATCTTGAGTGGCCTTAACGACACCCGGTTCATTTGGACAGGCTTTCCATCCAATTTTATACATGCTATTACCAATAAAAAATAATTATAATAGTATGCATACATGTATAGCGGCAGACTGAAAAATGAATCAATTTTGGAAGGAGTGCCCACTTGAACAGTGCCACGTGTCACACAATACTACATTTTCGTGTTACAAAATAAATTTGACTGCAAATTAATACTTTATTACACTTCGACCAAAAGGAAAAATCAAAACTTTATACCCCTGCAGTCTTCACATGATAAAATATATTTCACTATTATATTAAATGTATATTACAATAGTTCTTTATTTTTATTCAAATAATTTTTATTAATAGTCGGATTATGATAATTATTATCTAATATTCAAAGAACTACGATTTTAAGTAATTTTAAATTTTTAAAATCGATATGCTGAAATTCTATTTTTTTTTATTTTTTTTTTAAAAAAAAAAAACAGAAAGATTTAGGACTCCAATTTCTACAACTAAGCGTCCATTTAAAAGGTATTATCTGTCAAGAGGATTGAATCATATAACACTAAAAATGTATATAGATTCAAACAATTAACTTTGAGTTGTTGAGATTTCTTTATTTTATTTTATTTTGTAATATCTTTGTTTCCGATACTTATTATATATAAGTGCTGTAATCAAGTAAATGTTTCCTTGTGTAGAAGTGACACTTATGTTTATGTTAATACTTAACTTATATGAATTCTTCTTTTAATTGTGAATCTATGTTTGGAAAATTCTCCTATGTTTGTACAATTAGAGAGTTTATATTTTAGTAAAGTATATAGTTAGATTTTAAACAATGATAATATGTTTGTATGATTGAGTATTTATTTACCTTATAGAACAAATAGCCTAGTTAATTGAAATAGGAAAAATTCTTGATTTTTTACAGAACCAATAAATAATTGACATATAATATATTTATTAATTTTAAACGATTAAATATGAATTAGTCATTCAATATTGGAGCATATCTGTCGGTCTTTTATTCATTATAATATATATATACATATGATGTCTACTGTCTCTTTGTGGTCAAGCCAATTCTGTTGCATAGACAGTTCTCATATTACCTTTTTTTCTTTCTATATACACAATTACATACACATATAAATTATATAAAACATGCTTCTTGAATTAAAATAGAAAGAAATTTTTAAGTTTTCTATTACAGGGTTAATTTATTACTACGCTGCAAATCTATAGATAATCAAGTGTATATCTAATAATTATGCGTGAATCTTACATTTCATTCTCTCTCAAATAAAGTAATAAATAAAATATATAGTGTTTGTAACAGTTGGGTTGCCAAATAGCAAAGAGCAGCTTTAGTTGTGTTTTCTGTGCCCTATTTCCAACCAGAAGTAAATGATTTTTGAATAGAATGAATTTGAACAGACATAACAAACTATGGCTGTTTAGTTCCTATTTATGCAAATAATTTTAACAGTACTAAAGTAATGGAAAATAGCATAAATACTAAAGAGAATATAAAAGGAAAGAAGCTGACCTTGCTTGGGATCATTCTGCCATGGAATACAGAATTTGGAGACGGCAACGAACCATTGAAAGATGGATTACAATGGACATATATTGAATAAAAGCCTTCATGACCCTTAAAGAACAATTCCCACAAAGGAGCAAAAGGCAGAGGGCCTCTTGTCAAGAACAAGAATGCAATCTTTGGAACACGTTTGAATGGAAATTCAAGAACACGAGGGGCCATTGATGCTCTCCATAAGAGCTCCTCATCTTCCATATCATGAGAAACATTAGGCGGTGTCAGGAACCCTTTTAGACCGATTCGAGCTTTCGGAGTTGTTTCATCATTGGAAGTGGAAGGTAGTGAAAGAGGAGAAGGAGAGATGAGAGAAAATGAGGAGTTGGATAGAGAGCTTTGGTTGAGTTGAAAGTTGACGAAGGAAATGTCTTTGAGATAGAAACTGAGAGTTAAAACAAAGGCTATGCCACACCCGAAGAGGAAGAAATAGAAGATGAAGTTATGGCAGTGAATTATTTGGCCATTGATGAGCTTGATAGAAGCCTTTGATTGTGAGCGTAGTTGGTGATCCATGCTCTTCATGGTTACAGATCAGGGGGAAGACAGAGAGTATGTGGGAAGAAAGGCTGTTCTTTCTTTCTTTCTTTTCTTTTTCTTTTTCTTTTTTCTTGTTTTTTTTCTGTCTTTTGGAATGAAGTAACGTTTGTTTTGATGGGCTTTTTTGATGGAGTAATTGGTTTGAAGTTGTGGTTTGGTTTTAATGGCTGTGGTTTATGGAGAGTGAGAAAGAAAGAAAGAAATTTGGGGTTGCCTTCTCAAGAGGTTTTTTCCATATACCAAATCTAAGCACTCCATTTTATGAGACTAGAGGATCCGCCCGAATTCAGACGTTCATCTATTCTTTATATTTTGACATGGTTTACTTATATAAATGGAAAGAAAAGAAAACAAAAAGGGAAGAAATCTCCTGCTACTCACTGAGTCTTTAGACTCTCCCTACACTTTCATCATTAGTTTAATTTAAATCAACTTTTTTGGAAGTTATTCCTGATATATATAAAGATAATTACAAATTTCTCTGAGGTTAATTCTATTTCACACTTGTATTCCTCTCTCTTTTCCTTTTTATCTTTTTCCTCCATTTTATATCTTGTTGATAATCAGAAAATTGTTTTTTTTTATGGGTGTTTCGTTAATTTATTTAGTTAAATTATTGATAATTATAGACTAATCTTCATTAAAAATGAGAAGTCAGGAATTAGTTTTACTTTATGAAATAAATTATTTGGAATTCAAGTGATGTGTATGATTATAATTATTTTTTTCGATTGTTTTTTAGTTTTTCTTTGGTTATTTTTTGGATTTTTTATCAAAAAAATATATAAAAAAAAAACAATACTATATCTAAACAAATTAAATTAAAAAAACCATATTTTTGATATTTTCATACAGTAAAAATGAAAAAAAATTACACCATATCTTTGATAAGAAATAAGAAAACATGGATATTTTATTATTTTTCCTTTCACATACCTAGCATACTGATATCAGTTTTATAAGATGAATAAATGTCTATTTAAAATTGTTATTGAGTATTATAAAAATTTATTTTTTATTTTTTATTTTATTAATTTTAAAATATTTTACAAATAAACCTGTTTCAAAAATAAACCTTTTTTTTCATGAACAATTTTCAAAACCCAAAACAAATTTTTAAAAATGTTTGCAATTCCAACCACCACCTAATCTGGCAATTTCCAGAAGTAGATGGAATAGAAAAAGGAAAATTGTGTATTTGTGCATGCTTATCTGATGCTCCTTTTTGTAAGATTATTTGCAAAGGTTCCCTACGGTTTGGAGTTCTTTTTTTAAACTACTAATCTAAACCTGTCCATGCTCTTTATGTTTTGGTCGAACATGGTCTTCATCGAACTTGTCAATTGTTAAATTTCTTTGCATCCAAATTTAATGATTTTGACCGGTTTAATAGTGGATTTCAGAATTCGAATCTCCCCAAGTTTAAAAAGTTAATACGACAATTTTGCATACTCTATGACAATATTTAATTTTCAGCATGTACATAGAGCAAACTATTTTGATAAATTGGAAAGCGATTCTTAATTGTTAGCTAGTAATGCTATACGACCCACCATTATTTATTCTAACTCTTGCTCATCTAATATTTTATATAATTATTTTACTAAATTGTTATTTATGTTGAGAGATAGTTTAATAAATATATTATATTGTCACATTAGATGAGTAAGAATAAAGACAAATAATGGTGGAATATTTAATATATTTTTTTATTTCATTTAACTCTATAGATTAAGTGGTTTCAAAAAAGAATTCAAGTTGTAGATTACAATATATACTTTTGACTTTATACTTCACAAAATCATGATAGTTTTGCCTATCGAGAAATTATAACTTTGAAGTTTTTTTTAAGAAAAGATTTTGAAATGAATTGTGCAAAAATAAAAGTAGCCAAGAATAGCAAAAAGAGATACCAAAATCTACATGTACATTACATTTTCAGAGAAGAACTTAAAGGGTTTGAAAAGTAAAGCAACTCCGGTGCAATATGCAACAAGGGTTGCAAAGTATTTGGCAAAAACTTCCTAGCAAAAAGAAAACAAATTGAGCTAGCAATGCCATTGTAACTACAATTATGACCAAACCTAATTTGATCCAAAAACTCAACAGAAACATCTTGCTTCACAAATTTTCCAGGATGCGGACCGCTCTTTGACCAATCAACCCAAGTAATCCCCCTGTTCGCATTCTCTTCAGGACAAATCACATTAACAAGTGTAGGAATATAGTGTTCATCCATGTAACATGGAGGGCTACAATGCTCACTAAAAATAGGGTAATATTTGGTGTCTGATACAATTTTGATAGCAAGCTTGCGATTAACCTCAAACCATTGTGACCCTTTACGCCAATCGGATATGTTGATTGTAGGTGACATTTTGGGATTGTATCGGCCTCGGCCTATCTTCCTTGGATCGTCAAATGAATCTATAAAACTTTGGTTGGTATTTAGTAGGTAGTTGTAGATTGTTGTGAAGTTGAATAAAGGAATGCAGCTCTCCGAAAGCAATACAAATCTCTCATTAGAGAAGTCGAGTAGAGCATTGGCTAATAGTCGCCTCTCTGCGTCAATCATTGATGGTTTTCCCCATTCCACAGGCTGTATTTAATAAGGAAGAAAGCAGCAAGTTAATTGCTTGTTGAATTCAATTTTTAGCCAAGGGCTCTTATGTGTTTAATGCTTGAGAAAGTTTGCTTTTGGCTCAAAGATGGTAATAAAATTGTTCCATAAAACTGTAAGATTAGGAGTTTGAAAAAAAATCCAAGCGTCTTCAACCGAAAAAAAAAATAATGTATATACATAATTGAATTAGTTTGTTTGAAGAAGAAGAAGGCATGGGAGTTTTTCCCAAAGATTAATATCCCATTTTAGATCTACTGAGATCATCTAAATTGAGAAAAAAAAAAAAAAAAACTGACCTTGCTTGGCACTCTTCTACCATGGAAAACAGAATCCTGAGGCACTGTATCATTGAACGAAGGATGAGAATGTACATATATAGTATAAAGCCCTTCATGTCCTTTGAAGAACTTCTCCCATAAAGCAGCCAAAGGCAATGGTCCCTTCGTCAAGAACATGAAAGCTACTTTAGGTACATGATCATGTGGAACCATGGCTGCTCGGTGTAACAGCTCAACATCATCCTCCATGTTGTGCGCAAGAGGTGGTGTGAAGCTACTAGCATCAGGTAAAGTGGGAGGTGGCGGGGGTTGTGGTGGTGGTGATGGTTTTAGTAGTAATGGCGGGGGTATTTGTTGTATCAAAATTGGTGGTGATGGTGGTGGTGGTGGAGGAGGAGAGAATATGGTAATAGGTAAATAGAACGAGTTGCTTTTGGAATACAGGGTAAGGGTGACACCAAAAGAGAAACCAATAACAAAGAAGAGAAAATTAAGGATATAGCTTAATTTGAAAAGGGAAGTTATATGCTTGGCAGAGGATGGCGAAAGCTGTTTCTCATTCCCCATTTCTTTCTGCTCACACAGAGAGGGAGAGAGCTGTGCACAGAAATGGAGAGGGCTATAGAGAGGCTGCTGCTGGGGCACAAACCCTTGAAACGAAAGTTAAGAAAGGATGCATGTGTTTTCTGAAAGTTACACCCAAAGAAATTTCAATGAACTTTAGACAATTACAAGTTGTATACTCAAGGGATACCCCCTAAAGTCAAACTTCCAGAAAATAAGAGGGAAGCCAAACTAGGGCTAAGGGTCAGTCAGGAGACTTGGGGATACAGGTATTGACCCTTGGAACTCACTTCTCCACTCATTCCTTTATGATCATAACAGATTATTAATTTAATCTGATTGGGAGAGTTCATACTAACTGTTCTGTTTACCATGTTATTGGGGCCTGAATAAGTCCTTCATTCTTGAGAAGGAAAGTGCCCCTCCCTTTCTTGTTTTATGTCAAATTTAAAGACTTGAACCCTAAAACACGGTTAGGTTTCTTTTACTTGACCACTAAAACAGGACTAATTGTATTTTTTCATTTTTTTTTTCGTTTGGGTGTCTCTTTTGACCTTTATTATAAAATCCACCCTATCTCGAGGAATAAGAACTAAAAATTAGAAAAGGCAGACATGAATTTCGGAGACTTCTTTAAAATGAACTAAAAAGTATAGAATGTAAAATAGTCATTAATCTAAACAAAGATTTAAAGAACAGTTAAAATCCAACATTTATAGAAGAGTTTCATTTTGACCTGCACAAAACCACTACCAATTTGAAAACACCTTTTTTTTTTTTTTTCTGAAAATCCATCTATCCAGTTACTGCTGACCAATATTGATTTTGTAATGTGACCCATTGAAAGCTTCAAGCACCTTATTTAAGATTGAGAGGAAAATAAGTAAAATGTATGATGGGATATACACTAACAAAAGTAATACAATTATTGTGCTTGGTAACCATAAGGGTTAGCATTAGAATGAGTCAATGATTTAAGCTCCACAATCCAAATTTATGACCGAATAAAAGAAATCGATTCCAAGATGCCTTTTCAGAATGTTGAGGAAGGAGCAAGATCCTATCAACTATCAAGACTCAAGAGATGTAATTATCAGAGAATACCACTTTTCGAGAATTAAACCTGAAAAATATTGGAAATGAAAAGAAGGCATCAACCTACAAAATTGAATAAAGAAAGTTGTACGAAATTACCTCATTTCAGTAGAAACTGATGAAATTCTCATTTAAAAATGAAAAAAGAAAGTCCTACTTCATAAAGATACTCTCCTCCTTTTTTCTTCAATAGATAGGAATGTACAAGATACATTACATCACATTAATTACTAGACATTACCAAATATATACAAGCAAACCAAGTAAACTTACAATTAAAGAATACCCAACTCTTTAACATATGAGTGAGATTTGAACCATGACATATAGGGTCAGGTCATGAAACCTCAACCTTAACCACTAGGGTAAAGGCCTCATTAGCTCGTAAAGATACTCAAATGACATGAGTCCTAACTTTATCATATCATTCAGCAAGTATCACAGCAGACCCACACTCGTAAATCTCATTCATTTCAAAACTCAAAATAGTGCGAGAGTTCAGAGCGCTACAGGGACTATACATCGTTATTATTCTCGTCATACTTTTGAATTTTCTTTCCTTTCTTCCATTTGGCAATAACAACTTCTTTCAAAAAACTATTTCACAATGTGTAACAGCATAAATAAATCCCAGAGTAAAAAAGTTATGACAAGGAAGCAAAAATATACCCAAAATGCTGATGCACCCAAAAAAAGCTAACCTTAGCAGTCAAGCGGTAGAATACAGGGGATGAAATCAATCAAAATCTTGGCAGCAGCCACAAACAGAAGCATTATTCCACAATTTCAATGCTATAAAAGGAAATCAGGAATAACTGGTGTTTGTGCAACCAAATTTAGGCGTGTCTCAGCTCTTTGTCGAGTTTTATGCCTACCATGGCGATGTTTACTCTTTTGCTTTCCCTTCTCCTCATGGTCTTCCCTTTCATCAGTATTGTTCTTTTCTGTACTTTTTTTGCTTCTCTCTTTACCCTGGCTCCTGTGTTTGCTTTTTCTTGAACTTGAATTTCCAAGGTCAGGCTTCTCTCCACCTAAATTTTCTCTCGATTCAGGAAGATCAACATTCTGTTTCTCTTTCCCTTTTCTCTTACTTGATAACTTATCAGATGAATTGCCTTGCGATAAAGCAGGTATCGTTGTATTACCCAAAAGTACCTCTCGAACAGCATCAGAAAGCAAATCATCCTTTATTTCTGGTTTCTTGGCATTAATTGGTGCAACATCTCCTTCATCTAACTTTACCACCACAGGCCTAGGCTTTGCATAGTTTGGTTTTCGCTTTGAGATCAGTGATTGGTCAGCAAGCTTAACTAGATCTTGAGCATCATCATTGGTGCTAATGCCAGATTTAGGGTCATTGGCAGGTGGATAATCATTTGTTGTGATTTCATTCTTCTCTGAAGGAAGGTAATACAACCCATGCCGCTTACGGTGTTCTGCAAGCAAAGAAGAGGACTCACTTGATGGTTCTAACTCTTCTTTGCTTGGAGGGATAGACTCAGAAGCACCGATACTCTCTCCATAAGGACTACCCAGGGAAAATGAATTTGATAATGGTAATTGTACATTACCACAAATTTCTTCCAAGTCAGCAAGATTCTCCTTAAGCACTAAACCGTCTGGTATAGGAACCCTCTCTTGAGCATTTACTGAGACTGGACCAAGGTCCTCAGAGAACGCATCATGCACCAAGTCAACAACTTTGGATGCTTTCATATCTCCTTTAAAACCTATGTCTTTGGAAGAGAAACAATCACATATTTCTTGCTTTATCAACTCAAGAAATCCAAGTACATTCCTTGCTAGCTCCTGTACTTCAACATCACAGCTTCCTGATAGTGGACCAAAGGCCAATTCAATTAAGTTTAACAGCTTAATAATAGATTCATGCGTAAAACCTTTCTCCAAAAGATTAGATGTTCGATCATCCCCAGTATCCATGATAGAAAGATCTTCATATGATTTATTTGAGTCCCTTGGATTGAATCCTTCATCCTGCTCATAATAAGCAGGTGGTTTGTTTGCAGCTAAATCAGAACTTCCTGGGGATTCTCTATGGGATGTGAAATCTCTGACTTCCGATATCATATCAGCAGTATTGTTTTCCTTGTATAAGAAATATGAGTGTAGACAAAATACTAAAATTTTGAAAGCAGACTGCATGTAAACAGTTCTGATTGATGGAGGCAAGAGACTTGTACGAGGCTGCAGCAGTGCCTCCATGAGTTCAATAGGATTCCTCGAAAATTCCACATACTCCCCACAGACCCAAGCAGCAGCAGATAATATCCTGTGCAAGAAAGAATTCCCAAGTAATGCAGGATCAATCAGCAGATCACGACCGATCCGAACAAGCTCCAGTCTAACATCCCTGACCCTCATACCTATATCAATAAGCTGATTCTCAATTTCTTCTGATTTTTGGCAGTGTGGAATCCTTGACATTTCCCCAAGAAGTGACGCATACCAATCAAAGTCAACTATAACCTCGTATACATTCTGGGAACACTTTGATAAAATTGAAGCAAGAATCTCATTGCAGAACTCAGGATCAGATTTGAGTGCATAATTGATCAAAACCCTGCATATTTCCACCACATTACTCTCAGAGACCATTGCCATAACTAGACGCAAAGACTCGCCTTTTACATTAGGATCAGCATCACTGAGAGACTCTATCACAACCTCCTTATTCTCTAACACAGCCCATAGATGCTTAGGTGCTATAATTGCCAATGCATGCAATCCAAGGTACTTAAGATTCTGATCATCATCCACCAAAAACTCGCGAATTCTGCTTACCGCAAGCTTTACTGCAGATTCATAGCCAGTAAAACTAGTCACCACAGTCCTAATAGACTCAAATATCAATGATTTAGCCTCCGTTCTTCTCATATGATCACAAATTGGTTCAACAACCCTTTTAGCTAACCTAGGCTCTAAAGGAGCCAACTTTGCAAAAATCTTTAACACTTTAATCAACACCCAATTGTTCCTTGAATCAATCAAAATCTTATAAAACTCAGGTGCTAAAGGAAGATAAGATTTAGGATCCTTTAAAGCAAGCTCACAAAACACCCCAATAACAGCAGACATAATCTGTGGATCAGTACCATCTAAACATTCAACAAGCCTCTTAAAACAAACCCTGACCGCATCTGGATATTTGTCAAAAACCCTCAAAACAACACCAATAGCTTTCTTTCTAACAAAAAGCTTAGAACTTGACATCAAAATGAAAACTTCATTAGTAAGATCTCTACATAAATCGACAGTACCAATAGTAGATAAACATTCAAGAGCTAAACTAACCTCAAACTCATTACTACTCTTGAGATCTTTTCTTAATTGATTAGTAATCAACAACATAACAGGAGTTGATTCATGAAAAGACTGTGAAATTGCAAGATAACCCAATTTCTTGTGAGAGAAATTAGGTGAAGAAATGCACTCAACAGCATGAAAAGCAGCCCATGACATGTCAATAAAATGAAGTGAATTAAGATATGTGAGTTTCTGTAAGGCTACCGATTTAGTATGCAAGTCTGTTGATTTGATCTCCCTGCGAATTTCTTCAACAATTTTTGAAATGAAAGCGGACTCTCCTGTTTGTTGATGGCGAAGACCCTTTATTATATCATCTAATGTGCGTTGAAAAAGAGTGTCAATTAGTGAAGTGGATGCCATTTCAAGAAATGGGTATTTCAAGAAACAGAAAAAGATTTGAGAGAGAGAGAAGGGAAAAGTTTGGGTTCTTTTATGAGTTGAGCCGAAGCATGACTGAGAGAAGAATCTGTAGATTGTAAAGGAACGAATTGGGTATAATTGATGATCAGAGGATTTTTGGATGTATTGATGATTGTTTATAATTGTAATTGTTGAAGAAGAATAATGTTTTCTAATGGGAAGTGTTCTTGTTTTGTGGGCAGAACTTGAAAGCTTTAATTTGGGTTAAGCTTTCACTCCTCAAACTTGGTTTGGTCCGTTCCTGTTTATAGATTTTCCTCAAACTTCTTAATTCTTTACAGTTAAGTACTTATGAACCATTAAATTTAATCCTTTCAGTTTGAACAGTTATCCCTTTTACTTTAATTTGCAAATAGATCTGGTAATCAATTAAAATCTTAGAACGGACCATAATTAGAAATATCTTCAATGGGCCTAAAAGATTATTAAGCAATTATTATTTAATCGTGGATTTATAAAACCATTATCATTATTTTAATTATAAATTATAATTAATAAATAAAATTTTAAAATTTTATTAATATAATAATATAAAAAATATTTATTAATTAATATTAATATTATATAAATTAATGTATCTATATAACCGATATTAATATTTTTCAAGATAAGAATTTATTATATAATCAAAATTAATTTATTAGAATTATTTAAGATGTTATTTTTTAAAATATAATACTGAAAAATATTTTTTAAAATATTATTAGAATTAGAATTATTATCTAATTATAAAATTATAATTAATGTATTATTTTTTATAATATTATTAATATTATTATCCGATTAAAAAATTATTTATTAGATAATATAATATTAAAATATAATTTATATGTTAATTATTAGGAGCAGAGTAATATTTAATTAGAAATATAATTTATAAATTAATAAATTAATAAAAAATTATAAAATCACACGTAAACTTTGAATTCTATATATTAAAAGCGAAGTCACTGTATCAAAATAAAAAATTTATATATAAAAAATAAAATATATATATAAAAAAATTAGATTTTAATATTATATTATATTATATATTGAAAACCTGCAACTACTTGCTTGAAAAATGAATTAAGATTATACTATAAAAGTTTAAAAAATTTTATCATGTAAAAAATAAATGATAATTAACAATGCACTTTGAGAAATTATTTTTAGGACTTAACTATATAAAAAACAATAATTTTGGTTAAATTGTAAATTATATAAGAAAAGTCATAGAAATATTTAAAATCCAGTTAAACCAATAATTGCAAGCTCTGAAGAATGATTAATGATTTAGGGAAGAACTTAACCACAATATTTGGTTAACGAATGTATCAGCTTTTTTTTTTTTTGTTATATATATATATTAGTGACTTAATCTATTATTAAGAATATTTAAATAAAAAATATTTTTTTATTAATTATTATTTAATAATTTATTATTTTAATAATCTATTTTAATTTATTTTATTATTAAATATTTTAAAAATAATAAAATATATTTATATTATTGATTATACAACTCTTCATTTGGAATATTTTTTCTTATAAAATGAATAATATTTTTATAAATATTTTTGTTAATGTTTGTGAAAATCTCATTTTTTTCTTCTTATTATGTTTTTAACTTAAATTTTTTATGATATTGACTATAAGTATTTAAATAAATTAATTAAATAATTTTTTATTATTTATCAATAAATAATTATCAATTTTTATCTATTTATATTTATTTTATTACTAAATACACTGATAATAATAATAAACATACTTACATTGTTAATTATATATAACATTTTATTTTAAATTTTTTTTTCTATAAAATAAATTAACTTTTCTTTATATTCTTTTCAATGCTTATAAAAAGTTTATGTATACATAACACATTCATTCTAGACTTTTACTTCTATTCAAATCAAAATGATATATTTATTATATTTTTTTATCAAGTCCAATCAAATAGTGTAATTATTATTATTATTAAATTATTTTACATATGAATATTTAAACTAATACTTACTATATAAATTTTAAACTACACATCATTTGAATTATTCAAATAATATTAACTAACTAAAATTATTTTAGTTAATATATTTATTAATTATATTTAAATTAATAATTAGCAAAAATAATAGAATTTAAATCTCCCTATAGTAATATACTATTTTCACCAAATGTCTTAAAATTTTACTATATATTTTATCTTTGAACATGAGAAACTATTTTATATTATATAAAATATTTCATATATAAATATATGCTTTATATATATATATTGTTATTTTAAAATATAAAACTTAATTGCAAAGTTATTTTGAAAAATATATTCTTAGTATTTATTAAGTCTTTATGATCTAAAGCCATTTAGTTTAAATTTTATAACTTTTATAAAATGACCCGATTAAAGAACATGCATTTATTTAATTTTTAACTAATATTTTTATTTAATTTATTTAATTATAATTTAATTATTAATTAGTCGTCTACCCGTGCATTGTATGACTATTATTATTATTTTGATTATAAAATAAATTCATAAATATTTTAATTAAATTTTTAATATTTAATGTTAACTTATAATATCTTAAAAAATAATATCAAACTAACTACATTTAAATGTCTTTTTAATTTTTTTAATTTTAAAATTTTATTAGTGTAATAATATAAAAATTATTTATTTATTAATTAATTTTAATATTTTATAAATTAATATTATTAATATAACTGATATTACTAATTTTTAGTATTAAAAATAATTAAAAATAATTTATTATTTAATATAATATTACAAATATGATTTAAGATTTTATTTTTCAGAATTAGAATTATAATCTAATTAGAAAGCTGATTTATTAGTTAATATAGTATTAAAATATAATCAATATGCTACTTTTTAGAATAAAATTAGTATTATTATCTTATTAGGAAACTATATATTAATTATATAATATTAAAATATAATTAATAAGTTATTTTTAAAACAAAAATTAGTGTGTAATTAAGAATATAATTTATTAATTAATAAATTAATAAAAAATTATAATATTAAATATATATGCTACATGTTCAAAACAAAACTTGTTATAGATATAAACTTAACCGGTTTTTTTATTGTAAAAGATTATAAAACTAATAATTTGATGATTAATTAACTTCTATTTATTACTCAACCGTAAATCTTGTGAGAATTTTGAAGAAAAATAATTAAAAAAAAAAAAAAAAGTAAAAATTGAAACTGAAATTTGGAAGGTGCGCAAGGTGGTCCTGCTTGGCGAACACGTAGCTGAACATAGGGTCCAATAGAAAGTTCCCATTTGAATTCAATTTCCAGTCTCCTTGCAGAAAAGAAACAGAACAGAGTATTACTCACACTGGTTGTTTTCTTTTTCTTCTACGTACTTCCATATATTAATTCTGTATATCTCAGACGAAAAGAGTTTCAGCTAATAATCCTGAGTAAAACTTTAAAATCTTCAGCTTTGATGAATTCCTTTCTTTATTTTTTTTTTCTTTCATTGATTTAAATTCTTCTATTCTTCTTAACTCGTGATTATGTACTCAATGTTTTGTTTCTTGATCATATTTTATAAATTTCTTGGGTCTGATTCTGTATAGTAAAAAAATTCAGTAAACTAGTGATACTTTTAGATCTTTAAAATGTTTTACTTGTTTGTTGCAGACTCTATCAAACAAGAAAGACATTTTCGCTGACAATAAAAACAGAAGAAATTCTGATGTCGTCTGGTTTTGATGATCTGTTGACTAGAGCTCCAAGAAAAGCTCTGGTTATCCCTTTGCTCTCTGTCTACCTCTGGTCGCTGCTTCTTCTTTTTCACTTTTTGCAAGCATTCTTTGTCCCCTAAATAAGACCAAGAACCAGAATTTTTTGGTCATTGCTATACGGTTAAGATCAAACAGGTATGTGGCTTACTCCAAGTGCATGTCGCCATCCGGATAAATGGGGAAGCATGAGTTACTGATAAGTTAAGAGTTGCATGTGAATAATATAACTCCTGTTGTAGTATAAATACCTGGAGTTGGCAAGTTTTACTTTTTATTTTCTTTGTTTTCCAGTCTTAATTTTATCTATTTGCTGCTTTATGTTTATGTGCAGGAATTTTCTCTAACAGAACAATTATTGTTTCCAATATTGGGATTTCCTTGATTTCCAAGTTTGTCAAAGATTTTCTTTCCTTTTCCTGTTCGAATTTCTTGTTTTCCTGTTCTGCTAGTTAATTTTCTGCTTGCGACAGGGATTTGACTTCATAAATTCTATTTCATTATAGTAATGCCTGCCCTTATAAAACCTCAAATTATTAGTATTGACAAAGAGAAGACCAAGAAAGCAGACACTAAAAACAATGCTAATAAGTGTGTCAGGAAATTAAGTGGAATTCCCTTTTACAAGCTTTGGCTAGTCTTCTGAAGCAAGCACTAATTTTGTTATTCAGAATCTGAACATTCTTAGATAGAAAAACCTTTGAAGCCGAAGGTTGTTAATTTGTGCCATCTTTTTTATCATTGTGATTCTCTAGATACAACTTGGGAATGGCATCTTTTTCCTGTTTTGTCTTCTTCTTTCTTTTCATTTTTCCTCTTCTAACGAATTATTTTGATCACTAGTTTCCTTGTTGTCCTTGTACTTGTAGATGGATGATTCAGTATTTTAAAGTATCTTTTATTTTACATCATTGCCAAGTGAAAAGTTTTATAATGGTTTATAATCAAACTCTTTTTTTTTTTTATACTTATAAAGAATCGGTGGAATATTGGACTTATACGCATGACCTCACATCTGTTATTTTTGCTTCTTCTTCTCAAAAGCTTTTGACCTGCGAGTGCACCTTATAAAAATAAAAGTAACAAAAGAAAACTATTATTCCTTTATTTTTATATGAGGTGAAATCACTTTTAAATTTTTTAAACTTTTCTTTCATTTATAGCTAATTAAGAAATAAATTGTATAAATGAGTATTTAATATTTTAATATATAATAATTGGCACATTTAATTATTTAAAATTAATAAATATAAATTCTTGATAAATTCTTGGGTGTCTTTATTAGAGTGCTTTTTTTTAATGCCTTGGTTTATTACCCAATAGAATCTGAACACTTAAAATTTTATTTTGAATTTTATTTAAATTTAAGATGGTGGTGACTTGCTAATATAAGTCACATTGTAAGAAAAATATTTTTAGATTATTATTGTATATTTTATGTAATTATTACCATTTCAATGTCAATATTTTCAAAATACTAACAACTAAATGAAATAAGTTACATAATAGAAAAAAAAAAGGTACATAAGTTAGTAAAAAAATTATAAAAAGATAATATTATGTAAATATAATGCTATTTATATTATTTTTCATTTATTATATAATTTAATCATATAGTGTATAAAATTACTAATTTTATATAATTAAGAAAATAAGTTATATAGTTTGATTAAAAATTTATTAAATCAGTTACATTTTACATAAGAAAATATTTTTATGTAATATTTTTACTAATTATATATTTTTTTATTATATAAAGCAATTAATTTTATATATTGTATAAATAGAATTTTTTGACAAGTTAATTAAAAATATTACTTAATTTGATGAAAAATTACACAAGTTAGTAAAATTTATAAAAAGATATCATTATGTAAATGTATTCTATTTATGCTATTTTCCCATTTATTATATAATTTATATCATATGGTGTACAAGATTACTAATTTTATGAAGTTAAGAAAATAAGTTACATAGTTTGGTTAAAATTTTATTAAACCAGTTGCATTTTATATAAAAAATATTATTATATAATATTTATGCTCATTATAAATTTTTTATCATTTAAAGTAATTTATTTTATATACCATGCAAATAGATTTTTTGACAAATTAAGTGAAAAAAATTATTTAATTTGATAAAAAGTTACAAAAGTTAGTAAAAAAAGATATTATTATATAAATATAATGCTATTTGTATTATTTTTTATTTATTATATAATTTATACCATATATGGTGCAATTTTATAAAATTAATAGTTTGATTAAGACTTTATTAAATTAGTTGTATTTATATTAAAAAAATTTATGCAATATTTTAACTAATTATATAATTTTTATTATATAAAGTAATTTATTCTATATATTATACAAATAGAAATTTTAGATAAATTAATTGAAAAATCACTTAATTTAAAAAAATACACAAACTAATAAAAATCTACAAAAAGACATTATTATGTAAATATAATGGTATTTATGCTATTTTTTATTATATAATTTACACCATATGGTGTATAAATTACTAAATTAAGAAAATAAGTTACATAATTTAGTTAAAAATTTATTAAACCAGTTGTATTTTATATAAAAGAATATTCTTAGGTAATATTTATACTGATTATATAATTTTTTATAATATAAAGTAATTTAATCCATATCCTGTGCAAATAGAAATTCTTGACAAGTTAATTGAAAAAATTACTTAATTTAATGAAAATTTATATTGAATTAGTAAAATTTTATAAAAAAAATATTATTATGTAATTATATATTATTTATATTTATTCTATAATTTATATCATATGATGTACAAAATTATTAATTTTATGAAGTTAAGAAAATGAATTATATAGTTTGGTTAAGAATTTATTAAATTAATTACATTTTACATAAAAATATTTTCTATAATATTTATATTGGTTATATAATTCTTTATTATATAAAGTAATTTATTCTATATATTGTGTAAATAGAAATTTTTAATAAATTAATTGAAAAAATTACTTAACTTGATAAAAATTTATACTAAATTAGTAAAAATTTATAAAATTATATTTTTATAAAAATCTATTTATATATTTTATTTATTATATAATTTATACCATGCATTATACAAAATTTTTAATTTTATGAAGTTAAGAAAATGAATAATTTAGTTAAAAATTTATCAAATTAGTTATATTTTACATAAAAAAATAATAGGTTATGTGAAATAAACAACTATTGTTCATAATAGAACCAATAAAAAGAGAACAAACAAAAAGTTGGCTATAAATTCAACCAATAGTATAGGAAGTATAATAATAAGTCATGTCTAATAACTAACTATTCACAATAACAATAAATACTTCAACAAATTTCAGCTATATTTCAAACGCATCAATTAACTTTGCCGCTAAACAAAAAATTGATCGACTGAATTACGATTTTAACTAAGTTAAAACTTAAATATTTCTAATTCACACAATATTTACATTACAACAAATCATATTTATCTTAAAAAAATTATTAACCTAATAGAAAGGGTAAAAAAATTATAAATTTAGAAAATATATAACAAAATATAATAACCTAAAAACTATAAAATTATAAAATACATAATATATATTAAACTTTTTAAGTCAATCTATATATTATGTAAATAGAAATTTTTGATAAATTAATTGAAAAATCACTTAATTTAATAAAAATCTACACAAATCAGTAAAAATTTACAAAAAAAATATTATTATGTACATATAATGCTATTTATATTATTTTTTATTTTTTATATAATTTATACTATATGATGTATAAAATTACTAATTTTATCAAGTTAAGAAAATGAGTTACATAGTTTGATTAAAAGTTTATTAAATCAAATTGTATTTTATATAAAAAATTTATGTAATATTTATGCCCATTATATAATTTTTTTATTATATAAAACAATTTATATATATATATATAATGTATAAATAGAAATTTTTGAAAAATTATTTAATTTAATGAAATTTTATCCAAATTAGTAAAAGTTTAAGAAAAGATATTATAATGTAAATATAACTATTTATGTTATTTTTTCATTTATTATATAATTTATACCATATACGGTATTATATAAAATACTAATTTTATGAAGCTAAGAAAATGAGTTACATAATTTGATTAAAAATTTATTAAATTATTTTGTATTTTACATAATTCTTTTAATGTAATACTTATGTTGATTATATAATTTTTTACTATATAAAGTAATTAATTCTATATATTGTATAAATAAAATTTTTTTGATAAGTTAATTGAAAAAATTACATAATTTGATGAAAAGTTACACAAATTAGTAAAAATTTATAAAAAGATATTATTATATAAATATAATTCTATTTATGTTATTTTTTATTTTTTATATAATTTATACCATATAGTGTATAAAATTACTAATTTTATAAAGTTAAGGAAATGAGTTACATAGTTTGGTTAAAAGTTTATTAAATCGGTTGCATTTTATATGAAAAATATTTTTATGTAATATTTATGGTAATTATATATTTTTATTATATAAAATAATTTATTTTATATATTGTGTAAAATTATTTATTTATTTTATATAGAAATTTTTGACAAGTTAATTAAGAAATTACTTAATTTAATGAAAAGTCATATAAATTAGTAAAAAATTATAAGAAGATTTTATTATGTAAATATAATATTATTTACGTTATTTTTTATTTATTTTATAATTTATATTATATGGTGCAATTTTTAAGAAAATTAGTTACATAATTTGATTAAAAATTTATTAAATAAGTTATATTTTACATACAAAATATTTTTATGTAATATTTATACTAATTATATAAATTTATAATAAATAAAGTAATTTATTTATATATTATACAAATAGAAATTTTAGAAAAATTTAATTAAAAAATCACTTAATTTGATAAAAACCTACACAAATTAGTAAAATTTATAAAAATATATTATTATGTTAATATAATTGCATTTATGTTATTTTTCTATTTAGTGTATAATTCATACTATATGATGTACAAAATTACTAATTTCATAAAATTAAAAAATGAATTACATAGTTTATTAAAAGTTTATTAAATCAGTTTTATTTTACATATTTTTTTTCAATATTTATGCTAATTCTGTAATTTTTATTATATAAAATAATTATTCTATATATTGTGTAAATAAAAATTTGTAAACTAATTGAAAAGATTATTTAATTCGATAAGAATTACACAAATTTGTAAAAATTCATAAAAAAAACATTATTATGTAAATATAATATTATTTTTTATTTATTATATAATATATACCATTATATTATACAAGACAATTTTATGAAGATAGCTTAGTTAAATATTTATTAAATTAGTAATATTTTATATAAAATATAATTAGTTGTGTGAAATAAACAATTATTGTTTATAATATATATCAAATAATTTTAATTATTATATTTATTAATAAATATTTTTAATTATATGATAATTTTTATTTTAAAAATTAATAATATTAATAATATTAAAAGTATTAATTTATATAAATTAAAATTAATAAATAAATATTTTAAAAATAATTTTTATATTATCATACTAATAAAATCTAAAAAATTAAATATTTAAAAATAATTAATCTATTATTTTTAAGATATTATAAATTAAGATTAAAATATTATAAAATATATTAAATTATATTTTATTAATTTAATTTTATAACTAAAATAATAATAATAATCGCAGAACCACTCCTAATTATATATATAATTATAAATAAAACCACTTACTAAAAAGACAAAATATATCGCAAAAGAAACCTAATTCTATTCTCGTCTGATCTCCAACTCACGTCAATCCTCTCAAAGTCCATCACGCTCACAAACCCTCATCTCATCGCCAACCTTGCTGCCGTTCCCATCGCTGTTGCTGCCGTTCCCGTCGCTATTGCTGCCATTTCCGTCGCTGTTGCTGCCGTATCCGTCGTTGCTCTTGGCGTTCCCGTCGCTGCTACTGCCGTTCCCATCGTTGCTGCTGCTGTTCCCGTTGCTGCCACTGCCGTCGCCCTAGCTGCAGTCGCCCTAGCTGCCGTCGCCTCCACCCTTGCTGCCATCGTTGTCAGCCGCTGCTCCAGTCTTCTCAGCCGTTGCTTCCGTCTTCTCAGGTATTGTTGTTGTTTTAATACAGTTTTATGGTGTTTTAGCAGAATAGCAGACCTTGGCTTCTATGGTGTTCTGTGGTAATTTTTACTTGATTGAGGTCTTGGCAATATGTTCATTTGATGATAATTAACCCTGTCGTTTAGAATCTATTGGTTTGCATGATTACCATTTATTAATGAGATTGCAGGACTTTGAAAATGCAAATTTTTCCAGCATATTTTGAACTAATGGGCCTTTGAAGGCTCTTGTGATTTTATTATTATGAATTTTTTTGTTCTACTGAGATTGAGTTACTGAGAAAGAAATGAATATGAATGTTAAGAAAATACATAAAGGTTGGCTAAATGCATAAGAGTTTCTCTGTAAATACCATTAATTCATACTGTTATGTTCCACCTTTACTTTTTTATCTTGTTCTTGAGGTGGTTATTAGGTTCTGTCTTTCTTGATAATGCTTTTGGAGTTGTAGAAATAGGGTAGTCTCATTATTTTGGTTGATAAAAAGGAATGAGCTTATCATGGTCTGAGTGGAGATGGAATTTGTATAATTATTAAATGCACTAGGAAAATATAATGTCTTCGTTCCCTAGATTGAGGCAAACTTTGTTCACAACAAAAATCATTGCCTTCTGTGTTTGGGTGGAGGAAGTCTGATTGTATTTGTATTGTAATGTTATTTAGTGATTATAGAGGTGATTGGGATGAGTTTTCGTTTTGGATAGTAGCCTATTGGCTTTTTTCTTTTTTCTTTTTTACAAAATGAAAGCCTATTTGAGCATGGTTGATATGTATATATATATATATTATCTTTCTTTAAATTAAATTTTGCAACATATTTTATATACTCAACTTAATTCTTTTTTATTTTTAGGATATTGTTCAACTGCAAAAGCAAGTTGTTTATGTCTATTTGAAGAAGATGTTGAATTATGATGTGTATTTCTATGAATTTGTTACTGTGTAAGTGTTATTTAAATATTTCTTATAATAATAGTTATAAACAGATCTATTTTTCTTGTATTTAATTTGCTAATTGTTTTTTTCTTCAAAGTGGTAGATAAACACTCTTAAATATGGAGTTTTGGAAGATGTACAAGTTGTAATAGATATTGCATCTTGTTTTTTTTTTATTATTCAGAACATTATTTTAAATTTTATGCTTGGTTGTATTAATATATTGAATATACATGTCAGATAGCTGTTCAATTGGAAATGTGAGTTTAAGTGAGTAGTAGCAAAATCAAAAAATTGAAGTATGAAAGGTAGAAGGAGAAAGAAGAACAAAGAACCAGAGGTTTACCAATTTAATAAAAGATGTCAAAGACTACGCCTTGTTTAGGACCATATTATATGTATTATGGAGCTTAAAACCTGAAGTGTAATAGTGGCAGTTCCAGTTTTGATTTTATCTGTAGGTAATATATATATATATATGCACACATTTTAAACTCAGATTTCCCCTTCTGTTTTCAATTTTAACTTGCTTATGCATTTGACTTGTTAATCTACAAGTCTTTGGTATTATCTTTATCTCGTTGCTCTGGAAAAAGGTTTTTGTTTTTGCATTAAATTAAAATAATGGACTATGAAAAAGTAATTAGGCATTTTATAATGGGAATTAAGAATTAAATTTTTGTTTAAGGTTATGATGTTTCGCCTTCTTGGATATGGGTTCAGTATAGAGTTGATACTATGGCTTTTAAATCTGTATTCTGTATGATTCAGGTGTCTCTAATTTTATTCTTATCTTTTAATTTATAGTGTATTAGTTAGCGATTGAGTTGTGATTAGTAAGGTCTTAATTTTGCCTTCACAAACATTTGTACTTTTAACTCTTTGATAAAGCTGCAGGTGTTCTTTTATTGTTTCAGGAACTTTCTTCCTGGATTGGGAAGCAGCATTGCTGAAAAAAAGTTAGCTTGATCATTTTGTTGTACATTTGCATGTGCTGATCACTCGTGAAATAAAGGAAGAATCGAGTAAACCCAACTCAAAAGAGAGGATTTTATATTACAACTTAATAATCGACTTCAGTTCTCTGTATTGCAACAGGTTTCCATAACATCCATGTCTGCCTTAGTATTTGTACCCCCAGTTTACACATTCACTAGAATAACAACCAGACTCAAACCCAAACCAAAGCACAAAGTCAAAACTAGTCTTTCACTCACCACAACCCCAGTAATTCAAGCTGGCTTCTCTGACCCCTTTGTTCTCCAACTTGCAGAGACCCTTGAAGATTCCCTCTCTCCCTCTCCCTCTCTCCAAAAACTCAGGGATTCCTGCTCTGAATCTCTTCTTTCCACCCCTTGGCCCTCACGTAGAGATGAGCCCTTTCGGTTCACTGACACTTCACTTATCAAGCAATCTCAAATACATCCGATCTCCAAGCCACCACCAATTGATCACCTAACGGACATTTCCAAAGATGCCCAATTGCCCAATATTGTTATTGTCGATGGGTTTATTTTGAATTCTATGTCGAATTCATTAAATTTTCCTGATGGAGTTTTTGTAGGTAGCATGTTAAATGACCCTGAAGATAAAATTGCCAAATTGGTGTCCAAATACTTTGATGATTTCCAGTGGGGCGATTTATTTTGGTCTATTAATGGATTAGGGGCACCAGATGTTGCTGTGATTTATGTTCCTGCAGGAGTTAGAGTAGAGAACCCAATTCATTTGAGGTATGTTTCAGTTGAGGGAGGAGAGGAGGGATCTAACAAACTTCCAGTGTCAAATCCAAGGGTGCTAGTGGTGGTGGAGGAGGGAGGAGAAGTAGGGATAATCGAGGAGTTTGTTAGCATAGGGAGTGGTGATAAATGTTATTGGGCAAATTCAGTTTTAGAAGTGATGATTGAAGAAGGGGCAAAAGTTAAGCATTCTTATATACAGAGTCAATCCTTAAATTCTGCCCATATCAAGTGGACGGCAGTTCAACAGGTAAGTTCTGTTTTGTGTTCTTTGCTTATCTTGCTAAATTTATTTTGCAAAGGAGGAGATTATAGACTTGACTTTAATGCCTGTGTGGGCTTTGGCTGCGATATAAATTGCTTGTATCTTAGTGCACTCTAATGCTTGTATATGCTGTCATGTAATGTGAAAAAAGATTCACATTGAATACCAATATGATGATTATGACACTCAGTGCATAACTGTGGTATATTGTTGGCTGTTTGAACTATTTGTCGAAGGATGTGAAATCCTGTGTTGGTGCATGGTGTAAACACTTAAGTTGTCCAGCTTTTTTGTCAATTTGGCTTAGTAGAATACAAAATAAAGTTGACTGATGGTGTTATTAAGCGTTAAACAGACCTTATGAATGCTTTCCTTGGTAGTACAAATACTAACACCATCTGATTGTCACTGGATTCTAGAATATGCAGACAACACATAGATGAATCAAAATATGACTTGGTTATGTAAATGTTGTTTTCCTTTTGTTTCAGAGAAAGAATATTAATCATTCTTTTATTTCTTCTTTGGCTAATGTTCTAGCGTAGTTTCAGAAGGATGAATTTCTGAATATAAAATTTTCCGATGCTTTGATGGTGTGGAAATTGAAGTGCGGTAAAAAGGAAGTATGATAAACATCTGACTTTAAGTGGATTATTTGCAGAAATCATCTAGCACCTATGAGCTTGTTGAGGTAAGCACTGGTGGAAAATTGAGCAGGCACAATCTCCATGTTCAACAGCTAGGCCCAGATACAAGTACAGAGTTATCAACATTTCATTTATGCGTCAGCAGTCAAACACAAGATCTACATAGTAGGCTTGTCTTAGATCATCCAAGGGCTTATTCTCGACAACTTCACAAATGCATTGTTGCTCATTCACTAGGACAAGCTGTCTTTGATGGGAATGTAAAGGTCAACAGGTAGTGTTGCGTCCAATTATTTATGGCTTTTGATTTTTGTTAATGTTGTGTTGTTTCATTTGTGTGCTGAATATAAGATACCTGAATATATGTAATAGTAAGTTTGCATCATAGATGCATGTGATCTGTTACCATTTCTATCATTTCAAACTTCTTGTTTAGTGGTGGCATTTCTTTATCTGAAGCTAACACTGATAGCTCCTTAAGATCCTAATATATGAAATATAAGTAAACATAGTCTTGGTATTTAGACAACTATTTACATACAGATGTGAGAGAGGGAAAGGGCAGAAACTTGCATATAATACATCCTTCATTGACAAGGAATAAGACTAGGGACAATCACTCGAGCTAACAGGGTTCTATCATTTAATGCATTTTGTTGTTTGATAGTTAGAGCACATTTCAAAAGATGTTTAGAGTCTGTCTCAGAATCTATCCTTCCATTCTGCAGATATGCGCAACAGACTGATGCTGGACAATTAACGAGGAGCCTCCTTCTGGAACCTCGTGCAACCGTAAATGTCAAACCCAATTTGCAAATTATAGCTGATGATGTCAAGTGCTCCCATGGAGCTGCAATAAGTGATCTTGAAGAAAGTCAGCTCTTCTACTTTCAGGCGCGTGGTATTGATTTAGAGACGGCTAGAAAGGCTCTTGTATTTTCCTTTGGAGCTGAAGTAATTGATCGATGTCCTTTCTCATTTATAAGAAAGCAAGTAGAGAGACAAGTCAAAGAATTGCTGAGTTCAGCCAGTCAAGAATCCTCATAGCGGGTGGCAACAGATGATCTGGAGTTTTCATACAAAGATTTGCATCATTTAACAAAAAGAAACCAGAATTTGTTATCCTTCGTTGATTTGAAGTAAATTATATCTGCATTGAGCTTCTCAACTTTCCAGTTGTTTTTCATGCATGCCAGGTAGAAAGTGTCCCATGACTTGTATGAACAATGATTTCTCTTCAAAATTTTGGGTCAACAGAAACACCCGTAATGTAAATTTATGAACAGAACAGAGGAATAAAATCAAGAAATTTCAATCTGTTCCCTCTATTTCTTTTCACTAGTTTTATAGTACGAGGAACCAAAGCTTCCATACCATTAACAAGTCACAGATTCCTTTACTGTGTTTGATGTCATTGATGATAGGGCATCTTATCAGACCCTGGCTCTGGCAATTCCTGCAGCTTCTTGTGCTATAATTGACAAGACATGCAGTACCTGTTCTAGTTTTGTTCCCCTTGGAAAAATAAATCATAAAAATATTCGATTGTTTGCTAACGGCCCCCCTAGGAGTTAAAAGTTTTCCGTTCCTCCTCCAAACCACATCGAAAAATAGTATATATCTCATAGGCTTTATAAGTTTCTGTCCAAGGGCTTAGGCTGTGTTCGTAGAAAGGAGAGATGGTTGGCATCTCCCCTGACAGGGACGGGAACAGCCTTCGGGCTTACCTGTTACCAACACATCCGGTTAAGGCTACCCACTTCTGGTGGATCTATAACCCAATTTTTTTCTTTTTCATGTTCCAAATAAAATCCCATGCAATTGGAAAAAGATAAAGAAGATATTTTTCTTTAAAAAAAAGAAACTAGCATGTGTTAAGCACATCATACTATTATGTAATGAATTTTTGTTATTAGCGATGGGACAAAAAGAAAAGAAAAAAAGAAAAATCTGCCTTTAATTTTTGCATATATCTTTGTTGTGGTGTTGCTAATTTTGTACAAATTTCGAGTCAAGATTGGTCTTCTATCCCCCAAAGAATCTAAATTCCTTTATTTGGTTTTGGATTTCATGTTTGGAGTATTGTAAATTATTGCTCTTTCGGTCTCATCACAAAGTAAGTTTTGTGGATAAGAAATTAAAAAAAGAAAAAAGAAAAAAGAAAGCTTGTAAAGTTACCTTATCTGAAAAGGCAAGAGAGCCTACCCTTTGTGCACAAAAACCACTTGCGACCCATCACAAAAGCCAAACCAAAGTTGGTGAAGGACATGCACAGTATTCACCTGGATTATGCCTCGTTTATCACTCATGTTTGAAAGAAAAAAATAATAATAACTTAATTTAATTTTTTTAATTTTGAAAATTACTTTTAAAACAATACGTAAAATTTGATATTTTTTTTCAAAAATAGATTAAAAAACAGTTTATAAAAAATCATTATATTAAATCAAAAAAATTTAAATTAATTTTTTCAACGATCATGCAGCAAACAGCTTTCGCACTTGTTTCACATCAGCCACATATGCCCATATTATAAAGAGGCAAAACATAGAATTTTGGGACAAAAAAGGATCAACCGAGTAGGAGTTGCATTGTCCTTTAATTGGTTGTATATGTCTATGCATCTTCTGGAATATCAATAGCAACTATCCAGACAGCCATTGCAGGTTGAATGCTTAGTCACAAGCATTCAAATTCCCTTTCAAACACTCATTTTCATACATCAATTTTTCTTTAAAGTGGAGGAGATTTCCAACACTTGCTTTTTCTTTTTCTTTTTTCTCTCTATTTAAGGTCTATTTGGTTCAGCTCATCATCGCAGCTGATAACAGAGAGATAATAATTAATTCATATCAGTGTTTAATAAATATTTTTGAATTATAGTTGTTGGTATATTAATTAACCAATATTGATATAATTCATATTTAAACTATACTTTAAATTATATTATACAAAAAAAATATAAAAAATAATTAAAACAATAACGATGATAGTAATAAAATATTTATGAAAAAATAACTAATTGTTACAAAAAATGTATCAAGCTATTAATTATAATTTATATTTGATATATAAAGATTATACTACTGCGAACGATTTTAATTCATGAGAAAAATCATTAACACTGGCACATATAAATAATATACTAATATTTGTTGATAATTCTTAATTCGTGAAGAAAAATTAATTATTATTTTGTCAATCATAATAGCAAGAAACAAGAATTAAACACATGATGTCTAAATTATATAAGTATATACTATAGATAAAAGGATCAATCAATGAGAGGGTTGAGACTATACGTATTTTTAGAATATTATTATAGTGTTACACTAATGAAATTTTAAAATTTTAAGAAGATTAAAAAAGATATTTAAAAATAGTTAGTTTGCTATTATTTTAAAAATATTATTAATTAATATAGATATTAAATTTTTTATTAAATTTTATCTATCAACTTGATTTTATAATCAAAATAATAATAAAGGTCGTGCAATACACGGGTAAATGACTAGTATATATTAATTTTGAGGCTTAAATTTTTTTTGATATGCATATTTAATTTTTGATACATAAGATTTTTATTTTTATATGTATATTTGCTTTTGACACATGAATTCAAGCTTACATGAAATCTTATAATTTTTTATTAATTTATTAATTTATAAATTACATTCTTAATTAAACATCGACTCTAATTCTAACAATATAGTATATTAATTATATTAAAATTATATTAACTAATAGATAGTTTCCTAATCGGATAATGACGCTAATTCTATTCTAAAAAATAACATATTAATTATATTTTAATATTATATTAACTAATAAATTAATTTTAAAATTAGACAATAATTTTAATTTTAGAAAATAATATTTTTAATATTATATTTAATAATAAATTATTCTCTAATTATATAATAAATTTTTAATCTTAGAAATTAGTAATATCAATCATATTAATTTATACATTGTATTTAAAAATAATTAATTTACTATTATTTCTTAAAATTTTATAAATTAATATTATATTAAATTTTTATTAAATTATATTTATTAATTTATTTTTATAATTAAAATAATAATAACGGTAGTGCAACACATGTGTAAGTAACTAGTGTAAAGTAATTTTTATTTGATCTTATTACCCTTAGCACTGTTTCTATACAATTGTAATTTACTTGTTTAACAAACATACTTGATAATTGTTACAAATATCTTTTTACACGTATTTTTTATATTTGATGTTTATTTTTTATTTTTTGCATCAAAGTAAATATACTTATTAATTATTATTAATGGATTATATATATTTCTTCTTATAAAAGGATTGAAAGTAAAAGAAAAAAGTTATATTTTTAATTTTATTATAAGAAATTAACTTAAACAATCTTATTTCATTAATTAATAATTCTTATCTTTTAAAACATTTATATTAATTTAATTTAATCACTAGTACATTAACTATTGTATATCATTTTGTGAATATTATCAAAGAAATCTCATAAACTAATTATTATGCTAGTAATTATCATATTACTAGTCGTTTATCTATGCATTACATGACCGTTATTATTATTTCGATTATAAAATTAAATTTATAGATACAACTTATATATCTTTTGATATTTAATATTAATTTAAAATATTTTAAAATATAACAAGAAACTAACTATTTTTGAATGTCTTTAATTTTTTTAAAAATCTTAAAATTTTATTAATGCAATAATATAAAAATTATTTTAAAAATATTTATTAATTTAATTCTAATATTATATAAAGTATACTATCAATATAATTGGTATTACTATTTTTTAAAATTAGAAATTATTATATAATTAAAAATACTAATTTATTAGTGAATATAATATTTAAAGATATTATTTTTTATAATTAGAATCATTATCTAATTAAAAAATTAATTTATTAGTTTATATATTATTAAAATGTAATTAATATGTTCTTAGAATAATCATTATTTAATTAGGAATCTAATTAATTATTAATATGTTATTTCTTAGGATTAGAATTAGTATTTAATTAGAAATGTAACTTATTAATCAATAAATTAATAGAAAAAAATCACAAAATTACGTATAAGCTTAAATCCCATGTGTCAAAATAAATACACATGTCAAAATAAATTTTTTATGTATCAACGAGATTTTAAATTTTAGAAATTAATATATACATAAATTCTTGTAATTCTTAGCTCTACTTTTTCAACCAGATTTATATACACCTTAAATGCAAGAAAAAGAATATCATAGATTCCCTTTTCTTTATCGAATTTGTAATTTTTTATTCTTTCTTTCTTAATGTGTTAAAATATGAAAACACAGTTTAGAAATTTTTTTTCTAAAACTTACGGTTTGGATTCTTTTCAGTAAAATAACTAAAATAAAACTAAAAAAAGCCAAAAATAATCACACCTTAAACTTAAAAAAAAAAAAAAAAAAATCATAGTTAGAAAAAATAATTATTGCTTTTATCTTAGTATTTTTTGGTTTGAAAAAAGTAGTATATCTTTTAAAAGTTGCCTAAATATTTTACGTTTTGGTTGATCTTCTGCTCTTGTAGCAGCTCTAATTCCATTAATGTAAGGGCAAGTTTGAATTTGTTGTTTAACTTAAAAAAAAGAATAGAAAAGTAGAGTTAAAATTTAATTAATTTAATAGATCAATTTCTTTGAATTTTTTTTTATAAATTCTTTTAAAGAAATATTAAATAATTTATTTCACTTCAAAAGCATATTTTGTTTCATTAAATGCCAAACAGGGTTGTAAAATATGTGGACCAAACTTTCTGATTATTTACATGAAATAATTAGATGAGTATTGTAAGTTTTTAATTGGGAAAAATGGAAGGTCATATCATGTGATTTAATGCAAGCATCTTTCAAAAACCTAACCCAACTTAACTGAGGTTACAATAATTTAGCAAAAATATTTATGTCAGACATAACAGGAGAGAAGGAAAGCTAAATAGACATTTCATTTTCATATATTGACTAAAATCTTTAATATTTTCTACAATTTCGTCCAATCTTTCAGTTTGTGAATTTGACTAATTAGCTTGCCCTTTTTTATGCTTTATAGTTTTATTTAACACTTTAATAAATAAAAGAAAATGATCGTAAAAATGAAAAGTTGTAATTAAGGTTGAAATATTTGTTTTATTTTAATAATCAGCCAAATGTAAATTATATATATATATATATATATATATATATATATATTTTCTAATGTTATGTACACATGGCTGATCCATCAAATCCTACTCACAAAACCAGAAGGCCATGTAATATTGTCCAAAAATTGTAACTCCATGCACCATAATAATCCCTCAAAGTGCAGCCAGCATATATGAAAAATTCCCATAATGGGAATGAAGACCTACTCACACATCATAATCATGTCTTCTTGTTTAATAGGCATAAGGTTTAGATAGGCCACTGAATTTTGCGGGTAGAGCCAAATAGGTCCTTTTGATCTTTAATGGTCATTTAAGTCTAAGGCTTTCCAATAACAATTCAGTTTAGTTATTTTTTATAGTTCAGGGAGTACATCACTTGCACATTTAAACTAAGGATTGTGAGTTAATTAAAAGTTATTATAAAATCAGATATTTGTAATAATATTACATAAATTTATTATGCTTATTTTACTAAGAAAATGGGCGGGTATTTAAGGCATGTGTCAGCTGATAGATGACTTATGAAAATAGTGGATAGAGTTGTTCGATCGTTGTAGAATTGGAGAAATTAGAAAAAAAGGTTAGGGATTTCGTAACAAGAAAAAAAAACCTCAAATGCTTACAATGACGTGAAGTCTTAGATGCTCGAGCATAACAAGAAGCTAATCTTCCATTCAACGAAGCTGTAAGGTATACTAACCTCAAGTTTGATTTTTTAACTTTCATTTTCAATTTTTTATTAGTTAAAGAATGTTGAAATGAAAATTATATTTATCTTGGCATGTGGGTTTAGGTTTTTTTATTAGAAGATACAATAGGAATGAGAAAGGATTTTGATTTTAATCCTTTTTTATTTGATGATGTTTAAAATCTTTATGTATGTAGATAGAGATAGGTATATTGTTTGTTGCAGATAGAGATAGGGTACATAATGTTAGGTTAGAAAAATATGTGAATAGTTTGGGTTATACTTAAATGCCAGTTATATATTAGTTAGCACCCAAAAACAATGTCTTTAATGGTTTAAGGTTATTGAAAGATGATTATAGTATTTATGAAATATTTAGTTATTTATTTGGATAGTATAGATGAGATTGAGTGCTATTGCATACACAATGGGTATATGAGTCTGACATTATTTTAGATGTTCCACTATTGGAGTGTATTGTGATTAACAATAATGAAGCATAATTGGGTAATGATGTGATAAAGGCGAATCGGGTGTTCATGCACTAGTAGATGGAAATGGAGAAAACTATGAGAATTTTTAAAAAATAGAAGCACCAACAGATATTCATATAGATGATGGTATTGTTTCAGATGGGTATGATGATGATTTGGAGGCTAGACCAAAAATGAGAAATCATTATCAGAGTACAGAGCATGTGTTGTCACAAGATGAAGAGCATCTAGAAAATACAAATGGAGATGATGATTCATTAGCTTAACTTGTAAAAGATAAAGGGATTAGGCATTTGAAAGGGGCTAAGGCACTCAAAGCTAAATGAGTTGCTACTAGGACTGTGAAAGAAATACCAACAAAAGCACCAAAGCAACGTACTCAAAAAAAGCACAGAGGAGCTAGTAGCAAACAAACTTGATACGGACTGTTGATTGATGAAGTTATAGGAAAAGCTACTTTTAATGTAAGTTGTCTTATTATTAGATGTAGTTAAGATGTATTATACTACTTATAATTTTAATTTATTATGTAGCCTAGATTAATGAGTGAAAGAGTAATATTTACTAGGACTATAGTTTCTGTACAAAATCAGTAGATCTTTTGGCATTATACAGTACCTGACAGAGTTAAAGGCAACTCATTTTAGGGACGATTTCAAGCACCGGGCCTAAAATAGAAAGGCTCACTTTTAGTTACTACCAGTCATTTAGAGACATAAAGACATAGTTATATATGAAACTTAAAGAGAAAGAATATGAATGTAGAGGAAGGGATCAACTTTAATGGTGCTCCACCAGTTGCAAACACACAGGAATCATCAACAACAGTTGGTCTACCAATATCCACAGTGACAAACACATAATGAACACATATGACACAAAATTACGAGAAGCCAACTTTTAAGAGAAGGCATCCTTGAAGAAACTAATATTTGACAGCTTTTTTGTTTATAAAGTTACTTGAACTTCTTTTTACATTGCAAGTGGCATAATTGTATAGCTTTTTGGGTTTTCGATTTTGAATGTAAATGGTATACAAGGTTTAAATTGTCAATAGGACCTTTTTATATTTTTAGAAAATTGTAAATGCCATAGGAAAAACTATATATACATTACATAGAAAGTGCAGATAAAAGAAGGTTTAGGTAACTTTTGGATTTACAACTTTTTGAATATGCCATTTTCTATTAGTTGATGTAAACATTGCATCTATTAGTATATCAAACCACTTATTTCATTGTCTGTTTTGTAATACTCTTTAATTTATATTTATATTACTATTTTATTCTTTGAACAGGTAATATATATGTTATTTTAGATGCATAATGCCTTTTCAACAAGAAGGACCTAGTTCTGCAATTTCTATAGTTTACACTATATTCTGCAAAATTTATGCATTTTCTGCATATTTTACAATATTGTTGCAATTGAATATTAACATAATATGCACATAAATCACATAACAAGATCATTTGATTAGGTTCAAATACAAAACACCACAAAATGCGAATAGGCAGTTTAGCTGATTACTATAAGACAATATTACTTAAACTAGCTAATTGCTTTAAAACTTGCAAGCTACCACAATCACAAACATAATGCTAACAAATCCAAGTATAGTCTTCAACCATCTATTCTTCCTCTTTAGATTCCCAACTTCAAACTCAAATTCAATTAGCTTATTCTGAGTTTATTCATTTCATACTCCACCTCATTCATATCCATACATTCATGTCCATTCATATCTGCATTATAGAATTAATTATTTAAATAATAAGTAATTTATTTTTAATTAATGATATAACATCATTTAAAAATAATTATTTAAATTCTCTTTATAAACTTTTTCTCTTTATATATATATATATGTGTGTTATAAAATCAATTATTTTATATAATGTAAACAGAATATATTTAAAAATTTATAATGAAGTAAAGTAGATAAATAGAGAATAAGAGACACGGCAGGTTCAGTTACGGGCATATATAAGAATGAAGACCATTCTTATTTATGAGAGAAAATAACATGTGCTAAACTTGGTCATCAATGGGACTTAGCATCTTGTCTTTTACAGGTGGGAATGGGTTTCCATCAAATTATACTGTTAGCTTTTTTTGGTTAAGAAAAAAAAAAAAAAAGGAGTGGCTATGAGCAATATCTATTCTTACCACACTTTTCTCTATTACATAATATTTGTAGAGTGATAATTAATTTAGATTATATCCAAAACCATCACTGCAACACCGAACTCAAAACTACACAATAAAACTTAATTAAAATGAGATTTTAAATACTTTTAAAAAATTATTTTCAAAAATATTCTTTTTTTTTTAAATTTAAACTCAAAACCACAAATGGCTTGATAAAAGCCATTTTTGCCGAGCTACCACTTGTAAAATGTAATCTCATTAATAATTGACTCGTACTCTTTTGTACAATAAATAATTACACACCTAATTAAATTAAATTATTTAATAAGTGGTGTAGTTCTTTTAAAAGATTCTACGAGAAGGAAAAAATTATTAAGGTTCGTATTCTTTTACATAATTTTATTTTATGCATTTAATTTTACAGCATATTATTAACAAAACTAAACCTTTATACTGTAATGGGGGATAATTATTAGTAAATAATAAATTAATTTCTCTTGTGTTTTGTATTTATAATTTTAAATTTTTTATTTGATATTTTAATTCGATAGTAAAAGTGAGATTAAATTTAAAAATATACATCAAAATTTAAATATTGTTAAAATAAACAATAGAGAAAGAATTCTGACTGTAATTATATTCATTAATATTGACCGATAAGCGGTGAGTTAAAAATTATAATTACATTAATGCATTGGTAAAGTAATTTAGCAAAAACTGAAGTTATTTATACATAATTCAAAGAGGTTTTTATAATATAAATTAATATATTTTAAATTTAGCATTATCTTAGTAAATTTAAGAAGTAAATAAAAATAAATTTTATTTGTCTAAGCTTTAAGCTTTCTTATTATTAGGGAAGAAGATGCATTTTAACGTTGAAGGCGTTGCTTGTGAGAGCGTGAGTTAGTCAGGTGGCAGCCAATTTGTGGCACGTTCTACAAACATGTGTTGTGTGCCCCTATAAAATATAAATAATTGCCTTTCTTTTCCAATTTCGTCGGTCTTCAATTTAATAAAATAATAATAATAATAATAACTCTTATAAAAAAAGTAATATTAAATCGTGTATTTGTCGAAAGTAAATAATTAATGTTAGAAATTAAGAAACTCACATACTATCTCTTTTCTGACTACGAGCTTTTTATATTTAATATTTAATAATTTAGTAATTTTTTTAAAATTTATTTTTTAAAATAATAAATAATTCTACTATTTAATATTTAAAATTTTTTAATTAATAAAAATAATAAAAATATTATTTATATATTATTTTTATTATAATATATTCAATTAAAATTTGTAATTCTATAAATTTTATTTTTAAATTTTAAATTTATATATTTAATTGAAATAAAAACTTATTTAAAATTCTACATATTAGATTCATAAAATCTATTATAACTAAATTATTTTAGTAACATATCTAGAATTTCAAAATAAATCATTTTTGATATATAATATATTTTATGAGATTTATTTTATTTTATTTTTATATATTTCTTTTATCACTATACTACTTTTATTATAAACTACATAAAACACAATATTAATTTTATTTGGAGTAATCTAATTATTGCTTAACATACAAATATATAAATTTATTTACAAATTAAATAAATTTTCTGAAAACTTTTAACTAGAAATAGTATTCATGGATTTTTTTTTATATGTATTATTGATAATAAATTTTATATTTCTAAAAATTTACTGAATATAAAAAATATAAAAATTGCTAAATACAGACAGACTTTTATACATATATCACTAAGAATAAATAAAATAAAATTATATTTTCTATTAAGAATACAAATATTATGACATTGTTTGAAAGATGATTATTCTATGTCAATCAATTATTGAATTTAAAATTATTATTTAACTTGTACTTTTATAAAGAAAATGCTTTTACATAATAATTATTAATTTAAATTTTTATAATTTATTCTAATATATTAATTCTAAAATCTTATAATCTTATTATTCATGATCATAGTAAATTAAAATTTCTAATATTAAAAATTTATTATAAAAATAAACTGTAGATTAATATTAGCCCATCAATATTGGTAAGAGGAGAAAAGGTTTGTCACTGCAGATACAAATTGAAATGATATTCACGTGAAATTTAAGAGAAGGAAAAAGCACAATAGTTGCTTCAAAACAAAAATAAAAAAAAGTAAGCACATAGTATTAATATATAATATCCATTTATTTTGTCGCTTTTAGTATATGGGCCCCGGTGATACCATCAATAATAATTTCATGTTCTGCAAAAGACACACAACATTTTATTTATTTATTTATCATTTTTTCTCTCTGGAAGGGTTAAAGATTTTCTGGCTCATAATTGCATTCCAATCTTTTCCACGAACAGAAGAGTGGCTTGCAAAATTCCAAGTCCAGTTTTCTTTTCTTTCAAATAAAAGTGGATTATTAATGAATATGATACAGTTTATAAAAATTAAACAAACTATATTTAAAAAATATATATTATTAATTTTATTATATAAAAATAAATTACCTTTTTAAATTTTATTGATCATGTTAATAGAATAATATATATAGCATTTTCGCTGTTGAGATATTTCATACCGTGATTTTATTAAATTATCGTTTGATAAGCTTTTAAATGAGTTTAATATTTTTAGTATGCTATCAAATTTTTTATAACTCTAATGATAAAAGATAAATAAAATTTTCATAAAAAAGACAAGTAAATTTTTATAAAATAAAACTCTTATAAAGAAAGACAAATTAAAAGACTCGTATATTATATTTGATTAAAATCTATAAAAAAAATTATTTCATTTGAAAAAAATTTATGAGAAAGAAAATAAATAAAAAAGTAATTATTAAAATAATTTTTCTAATATTATAAAATATATTAACTTACTAATGTAAAATTATTTAAAATTTTTATATATTTTATTAAAATTTAATTTAGCTAAAACTGACTCCATATAAATTTAATTACGTAGAACTTTCACTTAACTCTAAATTTATAAATAAATTTCATAAATTTTATAAATTTTATAAATTTCTACTAAACACAATAATAATATTTCATCAATAAAATTAGATAAAAAATAAAAAAAATAATTCTAACATAAAATCTTAAGTGATGATATATAGTGTTGAATATTTTATAAATAAGAACATAATTATTTATAAGATTTATAATTAAAAAATAAATAATTTAAACCAAAAAGTGAAAAACAAAATTATTATTTTTGGATCAGGAAGCAGTATTTTATAACTTGAAGATGTACACTAATTAAAACCCCCAAAAAAGAAATACAATAAAGTTTTCTCCATCCTCTAGTCAATTGTCACTTGTCCACACCACCTCCTTGCTTACATCACTAATGTTTCCTAATCAGCATACCACGTGGCACCTATCCAACTATATAAATCTATCATTCCTAATCAGATCCCCCACTTCACAATCAGACAAACGAACAAACAAAGCAGCCTCTCTATCCTTCTTCAACCTTTCCATTCATTAAAAATACGATTAAACTGAACTTCTTAAGGTATACAAATTACACAAATTATATTTTCAGAGAAAACAAGAAAGAAAGAAAGAGACGAAGTTTGACCGTACGAACAGAAAGTCGTCGCGGATAAGTTTGTTGTAGATAGAGAGAAATGGCGACGCCGTTACCGGAATTGCAAAGAGGAGAAGGGATGATGTTATCGAAAGTGGAGCCTAATAATAATAATAATACAAGTAAAGGAGGTCGTCGTCGTCGTTGTTGTTGTGCAGAGAGCAAAAACGACGACCAAATAAAATCTCCAATCTTAATTTTTCTTTACTTCCATAAAGCCATTTGTAATGAGCTTGATTCGCTTCATCAATTAGCTTTGGCTTTTGCTACTGGACACCCTGTCGATCTCGGTTCTCTCTTCGAACGCTACCATTTTATTCGAATGATTTATAATCACCATTCCAATGCCGAGGATGAGGTACCCAATTTATTATTATTATTATTTTTAATGCTTTGGAGTGCCTCGTTTACTGATTGTTACTCTGTATTTGTAGCAATTGCTGTGTCAGGGTTTGTTTTTGCGTTCAAGTTGGGCAAATTTTTTTCAAAATTTTCTTTTACCATTTTATGCTTCATGGTTAATAATGTCTAGGAACTTTTTCCAGTTCAATTTAATCAAAATTCTTTGGAAACTATAATTTCAACTTTGGCGTTATTTCATTTCTCTTAAAATGTCCTTGGTTACAAAATCTCTTGTTTTTCTTATTAATTTGAAATGTGAAAAGTTTTTACCAACTATGAACTCGCAAAATATGAGAACTGAATTAATAGCATTTAATTTGAGTTGAATTTTTGCATTTTTAGACTTTCCAAACATTGGGTGGGGGGTTGGGGAGAGTATTTCAGTATACTTACGGCTCGATTTGCCTGTGCTCATGGTTGAAGTTTTAAATAAATATATCCCCATGCTATTAGGTATTTTGTTTAAAGTATTTTTCTTTCTAAGTGGTCGAATAGAATATTGGTAGTTTTCCCTCTAAAAGAAGTGTGCTTGTTGCATTTTCATACATACATCTTACTGTATTTTCTAGATGTTTAAATGTTGTCTTGGGGGTGAAGAATTTTGGATACTTCTTCTTTGTTAGGACCAAGACTTGTAGGGAAAATTCCACTAAATTTAACAACTCAGAGATGTTCAAATGACATGATATGTGATAGCTCTAGTAATAGTTTGTGAAGCTAGGGCAATCATCTTGTGGGTCTGATTTTGTTGCAGCCTAAGTGGATATTCACTTTTCGAAGTATGCGGCACAAGTTTTTTTTCTTAGCAGATAATGCTGTTAGGGTAGACAAAATCTTAGTAGTTAAGATGTTGCCCTTCTGACTATGTTGTGTCCTGTGTCTGACTGATTATTAGAAAATGTGAATATATCAAATTTGATTACAGTAAAAAAGACGGCCACACAAATCATGATTATGTTACATATTTGCATCCTGAGCATTCATGCATCAAGAGCAGAAAAATTATTAATATGATTTCTACAAAACACAAAATGTGAAATTTTGCATGCTTACAAAAATTTACTCATTGCATTAGAACTTAACTTTGACTGATCCATGAAAGGGAACCCTTTTACAACTGTCAACTGCTTGCTACTTTTGAAAAGACTGATCTGGAGAGGCTCTTTTGAACTCTTAGATGCAATCAGTATGAACCAATTGACTGCAACCTGTGAATTGATGTCATTTCTTTTTTGAATCCCTGAAGCAGTTGATACAAGATAGTAGTAATGCCAGCCTGATATTTTGGAAAATGCAGGTTATTTTTCCAGCTCTTGACATACGTGTCAAGAATGTGGCACAAGCGTACTCACTTGAACACAAGGGTGAAAGCAGTCTTTTTGCTCAATTATTTGAGCTGCTCAATAGTTATAAGCAAAATGATGAAAGCTTCCCAAAGGAATTAGCATCTTGCACAGGAGCCCTGCAGACATCACTTATTCAGCACTTGGCAAAGGAAGAGGAACAGGTGATGCTTTATTTTGCAATTCTATTATCTAATCCTGACGTAATATGTGTCTCTCATCTAAGTAAAAGCATGTACTCTATGAAATAATTTGTTCTGCACAGCAAGTAATAGCATGTATTTTCGCAGTTACATAAAAGGATAAAAGAAGGATTCAAATAGAATAGGAATGTATTTATGGTCGAAAAGTGTTTACTACTAATCTGATCTATCTGGATAGTAGCAGCAAGCATGGTCATCATTTCTGTTGGGTGTTTGGTTTATCAACTAAATTTAAGAAAATAAGTAAATTTAAAAAAATCTGACCATATAAATATATATTGAATTACTCATCATTTTATTCTTTTTTCTGTTTCAAAATAATTTGCTAAAGTTTGTGTAGGATGATATATAAACAGCAGCTCTGAAACACATTGCATATTTTTGTTTGTCCATTCAAGTTCACAAACATTATAACTTATAAATATCAAGAAGATTTTTGGTGTAACTGCAGAAATGTCATTTATGGATGAATGATTAAATGGTGAAATTTCTGGCTATTACTTTGTTAGAGGTTGTTACACAATGCCCCTCTCCGAATTACAACCTTAACAGCCATTAAAACCATTAACGACTTTCATCACATTATGGCCGTTGCACTTAGATTTTATTTTAGAGCTTTTGCCCCTTGCTCTATGGTTTGCCATATATTTAACGTTCTCAGTTACCACTCTTGTGCTATAGCATTATATCCAACTATTTCTTATTGCATCTGCTTTCGGTTTACCAGGAACAACATTTTATTGACCCTCTACTTGGGAAAATTTTGACCCATTCCTTGACTGTTTAAAATTTATATAATTTATACATTTCTTGTTTTGAACTCTGATTATCAATGTGGAAGTTTACATTTATTTTATGGTATACCAGCACTAAACTGGCATCAGGGGTTCTGCTTATAGATTTTGGCCAAAATTATTCATGGTCTCACAATATTATTGACTCCAAAATCTCTATTTAGGCTACTGATTCTGGTGCTGATAAAACAGAAACCTTTTAACTGCTTCTTGATTTAACCTTTTAATTGCTTTTTGGTTTTCTCCTTAATCATGTCAGGTCTTTCCCTTGCTTGTTGAGAAGTTCTCTCTTGAAGAGCAGGCATCTCTAATGTGGCAGTTTGTATGCAGCATTCCTGTGAACATGATGGCAGAGTTTCTGCCATGGTTATCATCTTCTCTTTCACCTATCGAACGCCAAGACATGTGCAACTGTTTAAGCAAGATAATTCCAGAAGAGAAGCTTCTTCAGCAGGTAAATATTCACTTTTCATGTAGCAATTTATCATTATTTGTTTGGATGTATTTCTCTAAAAAACGGATGACTAATTAAAAGTGTTGTTGAAGATTATTTTCACCTGGATGGAAGGGGGGAATCACGAGAAGACAGCTCTTGATAATCCTCAGGATGAATGCTGTGCAAATTCTGCTGCTAGCACAATAACTCATGAATTGGATCATATGACCTGTGCATGTGAGCAATACAAGATTGGGAAAAGGAAATATTTGGAATCAAGTGATGATGCTTCAGATCCTGTGAGAACACATCCAATAAATGAAATATTGCTTTGGCATAATGCTATTAAAAGAGAGTTAAATAAGTTAGCTGAGGAAGCTAGAAAGATACAATCTTCTGGGGATTTTACAAATCTATCGACCTTTGATGATCGGTTGCAATTCATTGCTGAAGTTTGCATCTTCCATAGGTACTTCCTTTCTGAGGTTTAATGTGGCAGATAATGAGATATCTTGTTTTTTCAGTTTCATCATTACAACATAATCTAGCTGTCCTCTTTTCATACTTTAGAGATAGTACATAGTTGAATGTACAGAAAAGAAAGGACTTTGTTCTCAAATTCATTGCGAGTGCTTTCGACGATGTTGTAGTGGCAAAGAGGTGTTGTTGCATGATGACGACACTATACCTGTACCCCCCAAATTTTTCCACCTTTATTTATGTATTTCTCATTTTATGTTTACTCCAGAGGCATTCTTGAATAATCTGGACAAGGAACACAAATTTTGGGCTACACAATAGCTAATTTGAGCAAAGCTGCTAGGAAATAATTAGGCTGCTTTCTTTGTGGATTTTTTTTGGACACAAGGCTGTATTTCTAAGCATCCGAGATTACTGAATTTTTAATGTATGAATTGTCCAGTAAACTGTCTAATTTGAAGCATTTATCCTTCTCTATTTACAGCATTGCTGAGGACAAGGTCATATTTCCTGCAGTAGATGGAGAGTTCTCTTTCTTCCAAGAGCATGCTGAAGAAGAAAGTCAATTTAATGCATTTAGAAGCTTGATTGAAGGTATCCAAAGATCAGGTGCAAATTCTAATTCAGCTGCTGAGTTTTATGCAAAGTTGTGCTCACATGCTGATCAGATAATAGAGACTATAGAAAAGCACTTCTACAATGAGGAAGTTCAGGTGAGGTTTCCTTGTTGATGTTATAGTTTCTTTGGGGATGTTTGGTAGTCTGTGAATAGTGAACTTTAGGTTCTTTTAGTATTGAAGTATGACCAAGTTAGAATGAGCTGTTTGTGGGAGTTGGTATGTGATAATTTATGGAGGTGCTCTAATTAGAAACTACTGTGTTTATCTGCTTTTTCTTCAAATGTTAAGCTTAAAATACTATTTTCTCAATGGACTTTTAGTAAATGACCTTGATTAAAAAACTGCAGCACCAAACATCTCCTTTAATTCTTGAAGACCATCTGCTAAGTCTTTTTGCATGTCTAGGTTCTTCCACTTGCCCGAAAGCACTTTAGCTTCAAAAGGCAACAGGATCTTTTATACCAAAGCTTGTGTGTGATGCCACTGAAATTGATTGAACGTGTTTTGCCATGGTTGGTGGGGACTCTAACTGAAGTTGAGGCCAAGAATTTTCTGAAGAACATGCAGTCAGCAGGTTCTGTATCCATGTCCTTCATAGTTCTAATGAGATGTATTCTATTTGATGAAGTCACACAATTACATAAATTTTCTCAGGATTTGTGGTTATTTTGATTCAGCTCCATCGACAGATGCTGCATTGGTGACACTTTTCACTGGCTGGGCTTGCAAGGGACGTAGCCAGGGCGCATGCTTGTCAAGTGCAATAGGCTGTTGTCCAGCTAAAAATTTCTCTGATATTGAAGAAGATGTTGCATCATGCTATGCATGTGCTTCTGTATTTTGTTCTAGTAATAACTGTGTATCAGTTCATGAAGACAACATCAAAAGGGCAGTCAAAAGAAACATTTCAGTGTCATGCAAAAATAGCGATGCCCCCAACTCCTCAGACACTCCAAGTTCCAATAAACCATCTTGCACTAATCGGGTTTGTTGTGTCCCAGGTTTAGGAGTTAATAGCAATAATCTAGGTTTTAGTTCTCTTTCTTCTGCCAAGTCTTTGCGGTCCTTGTCTTTCAGCTCCTCTGTTCCAGCCCTTAATTCCAGTCTTTTTGTCTGGGAAACAGATAATAGTTCCTCTGACATTGACTATGTAGAACGACCAATTGATACGATATTTAAATTTCATAAAGCTATACGCAAAGACTTGGAGTATCTGGATATTGAATCTGGGAAGCTTGGGGATTGTGATGAGGCACTTCTTCAGCAGTTTATCGGAAGATTCCGTTTGCTATGGGGATTATACCGAGCTCATAGTAATGCTGAGGATGATATTGTTTTCCCAGCGTTAGAATCCAAAGAGGCACTTCATAATGTGAGTCATTCATACATGCTGGACCATAAGCAAGAGGAAAAATTATTTGAAGATATTTCATGTATTCTATCTGAGCTTTCAGGACTTCATGAAAACTTGCATAGGGCCCACTTAATGGAGGCTTCAGCTGGAAGCAATATGGAGATTTCTGTTGCACATGATGATGATTGTATGGTAAAGTATGCTGAGCTAGCTACTAAGCTGCAAGGAATGTGCAAATCAATAAGGGTTACTCTTGATCACCATATTTTCAGAGAAGAACTTGAATTATGGCCATTGTTTGGGAAGCATATTTCTGTTCAAGAGCAAGATAAAATAGTTGGCCGCATAATTGGTACTACTGGTGCTGAAGTGCTGCAATCTATGTTACCTTGGGTAACTTCTGCTCTTACTCAGGATGAGCAGAACAAAATGATGGACACATGGAAACAGGCTGCAAAAAACACAATGTTCAATGACTGGCTAAATGAATTCTGGAAGGGACCTACAGAGTCATCTTTGCAGACTGAACCGTCAGAATCTAGCATTTTTGAAGAAGGTTTGTTCAGTGCTTCTAACTGGTGTTAACCTGCAGTTTCATGCTGCTTTGAATAGTTTTACCAATCAAAAGTTATGTTCAATGCCAGTTTTCTACTCATTTCTGTTTTATTTATTGCAGCCAAAGAGTTCAAAGATAGCTTGGACCCGACTGATCAGATGTTTAAGCCTGGGTGGAAGAATATCTTCCGTATGAATGAAAATGAGCTCGAGTCTGAGATTAGAAAGGTTTACAGGGACTCAACTCTTGATCCAAGGAGAAAAGCATATCTTGTTCAAAATCTTCTGACTAGGTCAGTTTGGCTAATTAACTTGCTTTATTTATTATATTATCTTAAAGTTAGCAAATGCATGGGTATTAGTTGCCATTGACGTTAATTTACATATTACAGTTCATTTGTGAGGACTCACCTTCCCAGATTATTTTAGCTCATTAAGGGTGACATATGTATAGGATATTATTTATAATTATACTGTATCCTGAATTAATTTAGAAGTACATGTATGTTTTAGTCGCTGGATAGCTGCTCAGCAGAAGTTGCCTCAAACAACATCAGATGAAACTTCTAATGATGATGATGTTATGGAATGCTCACCATCATATCGAGATCATGAAAATCAAGTATTTGGGTGTGAGCACTACAAGCGAAACTGTAAACTTCGTGCCGCTTGCTGTGGCAAGTTGTTTACTTGTAGATTTTGCCATGACAAAGCGAGCGATCACTCAATGGATAGGTGAATTTTGCAATAATTAATTAACTTCATATTTAAACTGAAGCTTCCAAATGCATGATGTTCTTCTAATTTACTGCAGAAAAGCGACATCAGAAATGATGTGCATGCGCTGTCTGAAGATTCAGGCGGTTGGGCCATTCTGCACTACACCTGCATGCGATGGACTTTCCATGGCAAAGTACTATTGCAATATATGCAAGTTTTTTGACGATGAAAGGTATCCAGGTTCTGAAACTTTTGTAGTTAAAAGCATTATCAAACTCGGTGCCTTCAATCGACAAATGCTATAATGAAATTAATTATATTATTCTAGGATAGTACTTGAAATTTTCAGGGAGAGTATCCTTATGTTTGATTTCTTTGTTCTTTTTTGTGGACTAGAACCCATTTTGAACTTGAGTTTGGCTTTGGATTTACATGTTTAGAACTTTTGTTGTATGTTAATTGAAATCTGTTATAGCATTATATGCATATCTTTAAAGATTTCTAAATCCTTCAGACCTGTTTTCTAACATGAGATGGTTGATGGGAACATGCCCTTAACTGTTATAAAGTTTTCAATCATCACATGCTCTCCCCGGGTGTTTGATGACTGATGTTTGCATACTTAGTATCCTGGTGAGCTTGACATGCTAAAAAGTTCTACTTCTTATCAATGGCCAAATTGATTGAAAAATGGGAATCAGAGATGTTTTCTTCCACTTTGATTAGCAGCAAATTAAAGTCAATTTTCAACAATAAGATTGTCAAAGTACTAGAAACCTAGAATCTTTACAAGTTGAGGAAACATCAAACACGACATCGATACTGCATCAACCAGTTATATATATGGAACAAACATGTATACGTTGTGCTATGAAGCTTATACTCTGCATGGCTTGTTTATAGAAGCTTTAAGAATTACCTGGTTGTGCAACTTCATAACATTATTGCATGATGCAAAAAGGTAATTTTATCATCTTGTCTTTCGTTCCTTGGAAATTTGAATCTTCATTTGTGGTTGACATTGATCCTAGCAAATTGGCTTGCTCTTTGGCATTATAAAAGTTCCAAACTGAGCTGGTGTTTGGTTTTGAAAAACGACCAGTTTTACATCCAGTGTAGCTTGCTGAACGTGTCCTTGTCTTACGAATGCTTGTTATAATTTTGCTTTGTGTCATTTCAGGACTATATATCATTGCCCTTTTTGCAACTTATGCCGTGTTGGGAAGGGTCTTGGCATTGATTACTTTCATTGCATGACATGCAACTGTTGCTTGGGGATTAAGGCAGTGAATCACAAGTGCTTGGAGAAAGGTTTGGAGACAAACTGTCCCATCTGCTGCGATTTTTTATTCACCTCGAGTGAAACTGTCAGAGCTTTGCCTTGTGGCCATTACATGCATTCAGCTTGCTTTCAGGTTTCCGTTTCTCTAACACTCTTGCTGTTGTTCCATATGTCATTTACTTTCTTTTATTATCTTCCCTTAGATGTATTAGACAGGTCGAAATCTCTTTACACTCGTTCTCTTATATAGGCGTACACTTGCAGTCACTACACCTGCCCAATTTGCAGCAAATCCTTAGGAGATATGGCGGTAAGAAACTTCTCTTGTCATTGTTGTTTGGTGGGCATTTCAGATGTATTTTATTTGCTGAAAAGTTGAATGCCTGTCATATTGATGAATCAGATTAAAAGAGAGAAATATTGATCTAAGTGCTAAAACCTAGAAATTGGTTTGCCTCTGCTTTTAACTTGTATATGATTGTCATTTAGCAGAATTTCCACGATGTCAGTTTCAGTATTGATCAAACTCTTTAGCATACTTGCTAGTGGTACTTGTAATTTACTTGAAAGGCCATGACTTTCAGTTTTTCAGATTGACTTAGAAAGTGGGTCAGTGGTAAAACTTACATACGTAAACCTTCATATGCTTTTGTTGGCAAAAGAAAAGGAATTACAGTACTTTTTTGGTACAATAATGAAAGACCAAATTAGGGCAGTTGAACGGCTGTGTAATTTGCTGGCCAATACTCACAAACCGGCTCAAATCATTATAAATATATTCATTGATTCATAATTACATGAATGGCATAAAAAAAGAACTATAAAGTGGATAATTTCTTTCTTAGGAATTAAGTTGGTACTGTTTAATAAATCTAAGAGTAGGTTGATATTGGTACTAATGGCCTTCGGCAATTAGCTAGTTTCTTCTTACTGTAGTTCTTGGTGGTCTTTATTGCTTTGCTGCATAATACATGAAGTCTGAATGATTATTCCCTTGTTATTGTAAACCATGCAGGTTTACTTTGGCATGCTTGACGCATTGTTGGCTGCTGAGGAGCTTCCAGAAGAATACAGGGAATGTTTTCAAGTAAGTTTGCCTCTTATGTATGTTTTCTTTAGTACTCAGCACTCAATATTACTGAAAGGTCATCCTACACTGGAATTTCAATCCTGATTATATTCATAATGGTGTCTGATATTCATCTAACAATGCAGGATATACTGTGCAATGACTGCGATCGAAAGGGAACCGCACGCTTCCACTGGTTATATCACAAATGCGGATCTTGTGGATCTTACAACACCCGAGTGATCAAGAGTGGGATGGCGAAACCCAACTCCTCTGCTTCACATCAGTGATAATTTTTTCTTGTGGGTAGATGAAGAGGTATAGGCATTAGTTTGTATATAACTGTTGATTCGACCAATTTATTTTTACCTGTCGCCAAGTTTTATGTATGCTCAGATGTGTCATCTTGTAAAAATTCTTCGAATGATTGAATTTTTCTTGTTTGAGTTCCACGGATAGCATACAGATGGCGAGAGCACTTGATAGAAAAGATAAAAGTTCTTCGAAACATTGAATTTTTCTTGTTCTGAGTTCCAATCTTTTTTTACATCAAATAGGATCGGCAGTACATTTGAGAGTTGCATGTATAGAATTTGTCTGTTCCTAGATGCAGCCAACCCTACCTCTCCCTCATTCGAGGAGGTGGGATCGACCATTGATTACAATCAATCATTAAAAAATTAAGAATTACAGGTGAGCATCAATAAGATTCATTTCTGCCAAGGGGAAAAGAAAGAGCACCAAATTGCATTCCTGCTTGGCTCAAGTATGTTAAATCTCACTATTGGTGCATATTCCATCTTTTTTTTTTTTTTTTTTTATTTTAAATTCCTGTTTCTTGTGGCTTGTCAAATAAAAATAAAATTCTGCTCTCTATTTTCTTCTACTACATATGATGATATGTCATTCCATTTTCTTTTTCCGAAATCATGTTTTATTTAAAAAATACTATAAATACAAGGTACATTAATAATTAGGAGTGATTATGGTTTTCTAATTGAACCGTTGAGTTAAAATTAACAGCTTATAACGGTTAATAGTTTATAATTGGTATCTTTTTAATTCATAATAATAATAATAATAATAATAATATTTTAGAAACTAATAATTTTGAATTATTGATTTATTCTTCATTATTGCATATGTCATGAAAAGATTTTAATAAATTTATATGATGAATAAGTCACATGAAAAAAATGTGCATAGAAAATATTAACTATATATTATATCCATTTAATCTAAGTTGGACTTGAGAAACCACGCAAGTTTTATTAATCGAGTTTGTACCTGGATTTATAATAATAATTTAAACTATGCCCATATGTTGTAATTTCCTTGTGAATGCTCTAGTTCTTTCATATGAGCAAATAATAATAATAACTGAAAAAAAAAAAAAAAAGAGATCCTAACTTAGAAAAAGCACTACTATAATGAAGTGAAGTGTCATAAATTAAGAATAAAATATTTTATAAATAAATTATTAATTGAAAATATATTTAGGTGAAAAAAATAGTGAAGTGTCATTTCAATTAAGAATTAAAATGTTAAGGACTAATTTGTTATATAAAATAAAAAGTCAAATCAAATGAAAAAGTAAATATGGATTTTTCTATATTAGAAAAGGTTAAAAATTAAAGTCGTTATATGAAATGAAAATTATATTAAAAATTAAAAAATATATATGCATTTTCTTTTTATCATTTTGAACGAGTAAGGAAAGCGTTATTTCTGAAAATGCAAAAAGGAAAACGTATAATAATATAGCAATTTTCGTGGGTATTTATATCATACCTCCAAAGTCTACACCAACGTTAAATCCGCTTCTCTCTCTCTCTCACAGTTTACATATAAATATATTTCCCGGCGATTATCGAACTACACCCATAAGCCCCTCCAAAAAGAAAAGAGAAAATCATTTTGTCTCTGTTTCATTCTTTTGAGAAGGATTTCCACAAATTCCTCAAAATTTATGCTTTCAGAACAAATCGAAAGAAACAGAACCATCAGAAAGCAATAAAAAGCTTTAACACAGCTTCTTCTTCTTCTTCTTCTTCTTCACATGGTTAATTAACATATATGACACAGACTCTCTAAACAGAGAAACAAGAGGCAAATGACAACGCCCCAAGATCGACCGAAGCCGCCACTACACAACTTCTCATTACCTTATTTGAAATGGGGAAACCAAAGACTCCTTAGATGTGTCAAACTCACTGATAATGGTCAATCCCTTGATACCCCCAAGATCACTAATCATGTCCCCATTCAAGATAATCAAAATCCCACTTCTCCTTCTATTCTTGGATTCAATAATAATGCAAGTGCTGTTGTTGGTGCTGCAAAGGTCTCTCCTTTTCTTGATGATAATAATAGAGGTGCCACTACTGGCAATGGCAATGACGATTCTTCTAGGCCTTGGAATTTGAGGACAAGAAGGGCAGCCTGTAAAGCTCCACTGAGGATAATTGAAGAGAAGAGAAATAATTTTGATTCTTTACGGAGGAATTTGGAGATTGATTCTCCTAAGAGAAACGATAATACAACTAGTATGGTTAAGAAAGTCAAGTTTTCTGTTCCTTTGTTAAAAGAGGAAATTGAACAGGATTTCTTTCAGATTGCTAGGATTAGGCCACCCAGAAGGCCTAAGAAGAGGCCTCGAATTTTGCAGAAGTATTTGGATGTGAGCATTTCTGGGTTTTTTTTTTAATTCCTGTTTTGGGTTTCTTTTTGCTGGGGAAAATGTGGCAAAAGTCGACGTCTTTTCCATTTTGCTTATTTAAAGTTCTGATCTTTGAGGACTGCTTAGTTTAGTTCACTTTCTTTCTAGAGCTGTAGATATAGAATCAGAATTTGTTCTTAATATTTTGGCTGTAAACATTTCTTTAAATCCTTTCCGTTATCTTGGTATGTTACTAAATAAGAGATGTGGATTCAATTGTATTCTTTTATTTCCATTTTCTTTCCTAGCTTTTATTTATTTATTTATATATATATTATGATTTTTTAGTGGCTTAATTAATTTGTAATTTGTTTTTGGTCATGCAGTCAATTTTCCCAGGATTGTGGTTATCAGAAGTTACACCAGATTCATACAAGGTTCCTGATGTACCTGAGTCATGAGAGGTGATGATTACTATTCTCGTTTTACAATTCGTTGATATTCTTTTTTCGTGGCGGTTTCCAATTCATTGTACTCTTTCATTGCTTTTCCTTGCCTCCTGTTCTTGGTAATGTGGATTGTTTGGATTAATAGATATGGCATTGCAATTTGGTTTTGCAGGGACAGAAATAAAAGTGTAGCTGTTCTCTAAGGAATTTCATATATTCTACTAACAAAGGTGCATTTGACCCCCAATTATAGTAATAATGTACCATCCTTGTAAATTGCAAAGTTAATGAAATAAAGTTTGAAATCCTTGTTGCTTTTGCTAATCTTTTTCTTTGAGATTCTAACTCCCATTATTTTGTTCTGTGAGGTATTATGATTTCCACATTGACGCAAAAACACCAATATTTTTTATTTATTTTTTTGTTCACGCAGTTAACTGAACTACATCTTGTCTAAAGTGGCAATTTCTGGTTCTTACAAAAGTATTATGCCTTCTATGCTAAGCCCTTGCTGGAAAAGAACACAAATTATGTCAATTATGACGAGACCTCATAAACCTCTTAATTACTTTAGCATTGGTTGAGGAATAGACTTTTTATTTGAGATGACTGCTCCTTCCTGTCTTTGAGTTGGCCGAGTTTATCTACTTAGTTGATTATCTGCAATTAATAATAGTTGTGTGCTTCATATATCAGCTGGTCTATAATATCCTGGAAGTGTTCCATTTCTTGACATCATTTTTCATTTGAATTGCACTGAAAAATCTCTTTTATGGTCTTTAAGTCTTTCTACCTTAAAATTTGAGTTGAGCTATAAAATTACTGCTTATATATGTCAACAAGGCGTTGCAGCAGTTGCTTGCTTCAATAGGGATACATCAAAATCTGTTTAAGCAATTCCTGTATGGATCTACTGTCACTTGTAGAATGTTATAGTAACTGAGTTAAAAGATTATCTTTCATTTAAATCTTTTATGCTCATTGTCAAGTAAAAAAAGGAAAATTGGTTTTGCCACCTTTGTGATGACTTTAGGTTAACTATTCCAGGCCTTTGTGATGACTTTCTCTGCTTTTATGTTGTGTTGCTGGCTTAGAGTGAGCAAAACCTGATGCAGATGATCATTAGCTAACTGACCATAGGAAATATGGTCATCGGTGGAAGAGGTTTGTTGGGAAACATGTGGCTATTGAATTTGTGCATAACTTTAACATTACTGTTGTAGGCATGTGGCATATCATGAGGCTTTAGCATTCAGCTTACTCAGTACCGTATTTAGTTGCCTCTTGTAGATTGAACAGCATTTCTAAACCTTGCTCTTTTGTATCTGGAATATTTCTCTTCCCATTGCTGGCTGGATATCCCATTTGAAATCTCTGCTCTTATTATGCAGGCTGATGCATATTGCTCGTCACCATTAACTGTTATATGCATATTGCTCGTCACCATTAACTGTTATAATCGCTGTGAACGCAAAACCCCATTTGAACCTTTGAAAACTCAACATTAACCGAATAAAGTGATATGTATAAACATATTTCGGTTATTTAGTTTTTCAGTTTAGTCTGATATGAACTAAAGAGCTCAAAGAGTACTATAGATCCCTATTTGCAAAGGAGGCAACTGAGGAATAATGCTATCCTCTTGCCAAGTTCTTGGATTTATTGATCTGCGGATGTTAAACTATGATTGAGAGTTAAGATGCTGATGTTTTAAGATTTCAAGTTTAAGGATTTTGGTCTATCCGCAAAAGAAGTTGAAACAGATTTTAGTATCAAGTCACCATTGAAAGTGGCCTCCAGTCAACACTGTATGCAGAGATGGGTAGGCAATGTCACTATTCTTTAATTGATTCTTTTTATTTCAGAAATGCTTCTTCGTTAAATAGTTGCAACTCTGATGCTATTGATCTTGATTCTTTTCCAATCTTGCAGCTGGATTGATGTTGTCATCATTCCATGAATGCTTTTTCTTTTTATCTTCATTTGTCATGATTGTCCTTGGGTCCATGGTGCTGTTAATCACACCATGCATCCCTGCCATTGATTAATTCCACAATTCAGAGTCTTTTTATGCTGAGTTGAGCCTCTTTGTTAAAGTTATCTGCTGTTACTATAATATCTAGTTATTATATCTACTTTTTAAATTGTCATGTAACAATAAATTTTAGTTAAGTTCAATATTTCTTCATATTTACATGCAACCTTTTTTAATTTTTCCATTTAGTCTCATTGCATATCACCACTTCAGCGTGTAAAACCTGACTTCTTTTGAACAAGGGTATCGCTCTATGTCTCTGTTCAGGTAGATTACTACTTACCGTATGGTACCTGCTGCTATTATGGTTACAGCTCTTTCTGCCTCTCACCTGCAGATGGAAATTTAGCATTTTTGTTCTTAGAGTTTTGATAAATCGTAATTATGATTCAGGTTCGAATGTGGCAAGTGCTTATGCTAACTCTTTGTTTGTTGTTTTTTCTTTTTTATGGCAGCTTATTCTGATTTGTTTGTTGTTTTTTCTTCTTTATTTATGTTTTAAACCTCTACTTGTCTGTCGTTAAGAATAAGTTGAAGAACCTGAAAGCTATTCCTGTTTATGGACTCTAGTAGCTAAATTCAGACAGGCACATAGAACGAAAATTTTGTCAAAAAACAGATTGTGCCAAGTCTTGTCACATAGCAGATGGACTATTTAAGGTTCCTGGACTTTTGGCAGCATCAGGATTTCTAATCTGCAATATCACTTCTTGATATTATTTAGTTTTGGAGCCTTCCAAATTTGATGTCGGTTAAGTTTGAGACACTGATGCAATGCTGATGTATCTTTAGATGGGCATGGCCGCCTTCAGCCAGGGTCTGTCAGTTTATTTTGTACTGCTCTATCTATTTACAATCCAGTTGGAGATTAGCATGAAGGTCTTAATAATCTGAATTATGAATATAGAGGCTTAAAGGAATGCCGCTGCTTAATTATAGACCTTGTTGCCCTCTGCTACTCTTTCTATCTATTTAAATTTATAGCCGATGAGCCCAATTCAGGAAATTGCAATTGATCTTTTCTCATTATTATTATTATTACTTTCTTGCCTGTTTTTGGTTGAAGAGAGGGAAAAGAGGAGGAGGGCCTGCTTTGAATTCTAAACCATCCACATGCAATTTATTTTTTCTATCAAATTAGTTTTTCTTTTGTACTGAATATATGGAAACGACTATCTTTCTTTCTATGGATGAAAAAAGAACTGAAATAAAGCAAATTCTTCTTCGATCTGGGAAAACTTCGCCTAAAATAAAAACAGTTAGGATAATAGTGATAGCATAACCCTTTAATTTTCTAAAATAGGAATGATTAGATAATAGTGATTTCAAATGGTCAAGACTTAAGTGTCTGAATATACATTTGGCCTTTTGTTTTCTTTTTTAATGTGAAATAGACAGTCCATAAGCAAACTAAACAACTCATTTCAATGGATCATGAACAGGTAATGGGAAATAATTGGAACGAAAAGAAATGTGGTCTTTCTTATCCTCATAACTTGTTGATTCCAAGCAGCCTTTAAGGAAAATGAAGCAGCCTCCCTACTATTATTGACAGTCCCCACTTTCACTGTACAATCGCCATCCATGTTTCTATCGTGCTACGACCATGTCTGACTAAGATTTTAGGCTCGTATGAACCTTTGCTGGTCACAACTCTGCAATTCCTGGCTATTTCTTATTCATGGTGTTCCAATTTGCCATTTCAATGTCTATATCTTTCTCAATTATCTATCAGAAACAGTTTTGGTATAGATGTCGTGCATAAGGTCAAATATGGTAAGAAAACTAGCTCATGATATTATCTGTTAATAATAATAATAATAATAATAATAATAAAAGAAAATTTTGTTATAATTGCATAATGATTTTTGGGGTGAATAAAAACAAAAACAGCAAGAGACATCTCTCTCTTTATAATGAACATTAATAAAAAGAACCAAAAGAAAAGGGACCTTTCCTTTCCATCTATTAAATAGAAATTGAAAAGATATATAGAATGTGACAAGCCATGAAAGAAGGATACCTGTTGTTATGTCTCCTATGTTTGTGACATTTTCATATTCCATCACCCTTAATTCCAAGAACCTATTTAGCTTCAATCTCTTCTTCACATCATCATCATAATCATAAGCTTCTCTATACAAATTACATTATTTAACCTTTTTAATTCTGATGATATAATTGGTAATCATAGTATTATCTTGATTAGTATTTTCGTTTATGAGATTGAGGAGCTCATATTTAAATTCTCTCATGATAATTAATAATGATAGATAAACGAAATGAAATAAAATAAAATAAATATTATCCAATCCATTCTTCCTCATCTAACATCATATGTAGAATTAAGCTAATAATAAGAACTCACATCATCTGTCATATAAAATAATCACTAAATTTCGTCAAGAAAGAACAATCATTTTTTGCTCTCTTCTTTTCCATTGCGAAAAAAAGATCCCAAACCAAAAAGATTTGCAGCTCCTTTAGCAATGTAAGGAGGTGGCACGTTTAGCACAGGACTAAACTTGAGACCATTATTCTTGCCATGAGATCCACCGTAATGTTTCTTCAATGGAGGCTTATGTGGCAAAGCATACACATAAGTACTGGCAGAAGAAGCAGGTGGCGATGCCGATGACTTCCTTGATAGTTGCTTCTGTGAATTGTTCTTGCTTAAATCCTTACATGATGTTGGTTTGTGCTTAGGATTTGGCACTGATCCAGTTGAATTACTTCGCGAAAGAAGTGGCAATGAGCATAAACTTTTCTTGATATCACAATTAAGACTGCTGCTTCTCTTGAATCCCCAGAATGACT